>NC_080431.1:71475480-72118247 GCF_028018845.1 Melospiza georgiana
TTCCAATCAAGGCTGCTTAATTCAGAAAACTCTGAATTAAAAAAAAAGCCTAGAAGGGCATGAGGACATTTCAGCAACTTCCCAAGATGATACTGCTTATGCAGAGTCACCAAGAACTCAGCAGCAAGGAAATGCTAAGGCAATTTGAATTAATTAAATCTTTAATAGGCAGGTGCTAGGTTCAAGACTGTAAATATTAACAACCTCCACAAAATCCACTGCCAAAAGGATAGCTCTTCCACCCAAAAGTACCCTCATTTTCAGAGGTACATGGCACCTAGAGTCGGCTTCAGTGGGAATGTCACTGTTCACTACCATGGGAAACTTGAGTTCTTAACCTCTTCCTGTTTTAGTTTACTTATTGTGGTTTATGCTTATCTGTCTGCCATGAATGCCATGAGGTTTAATTAGTTTTGGTCTGCAAAACACCTTGAGTTCCCCTGGAAAAGCTGTATGTGCAATCACAGTACGATCCCTGAAAGATAAAATTTTCTTGGCATCCCCAGAGGATCCAGCACAAGCAGCCAGAGCACAACTCCAAAGACAAGGTACTCGAAGCACAAAATTCTGCAATCTCCATCCGTAGCTCAAGAATCAAAAGTTTCAGGGGCAGTATTTTGGTGCAACATACAACAGAACTGCTGTAGGAGTTTCAGAAAAGTGCTGGCAAAAACATTATCAACAGCATCTTTCAGCATAAATAAGGCAAGTAACAAAAATAAAAATCAACACAACAAAAACCTTAAAAGGGAAATATTAGGGGGGGAAATTGAAATCAACAATACTAACAAAAGCACCATGTGGGTTTCTTAAATATCCCAAACAGCTTAAAGTTGCCCAGACTCCTGCATTCATTAACTGTTCAGGACACAGATTTATTTATTTATAGCTCAGAAAAGAATTCCCAGCTCAGAAGCTTTCCAAAGAACAACCCTCCCCAGTTCTGCATGGGCACCTCAGCCAACTTGCCCTGCCATTTCTTATTCTGATGCTAATGCAGTTCAAACAACCCAACCCCGCATTTTTTATCTATGCAATAAGCCTATCTTTAGGTCACTTAGTTGTGTCAGTTTAAATCACAACATTCTCACAGAGAAAAATCTCATCTTTTCTTTTTTTTTTTACTTCTGCAGACAGAGAAGGCAGAAGGAAAAAAAAAAAAAAAAACAGCTTTTTATAAAAACACTATTTTTTGTTTGTGATGCCTAATTCAAGCCCCTCTGAAACCTGTGTGAATTTAAACAGCAGTTGAACCATAAAAAACAACAAATTTTAATTAAGATTTGCAGTTACCTTCAAGACAAGGTACCCTGAGAAAACTCAACCATACACAGGCCTATCATATAATCATATAATATTATTAGGTCTTATCAAAGTCTGCTGGAATAAAGGCCAAGATTCTATTGATCTCTGTGGGCTCCAGTTCTCTCTCCTTTGTAAAATAAGCCTGGATTCTGCTACTCCAGTTTTCACAAGCATCCACACAGGAATAGTCACAAGGCTTCTCACAAGAGGGAAAAACCGTGAAGTTGAAGCCATCCATAAAAGGTACTGGATTTATTCCAGATGTGGAACTGTTTTTAATTAATTTGGAAGCATTTGAAGTATTCCCTCATTAAATATGCTTTGCATTTTACACATGTACATAAGAGAGCAAGAAAACCCAAAACTGAAGCCAAAATCATAATGTCTTATTAAAAAGACTCTGACACCACTTTTAGCAAAATTAGGCTCATATGAAGACAAGATTTACAGCACTGTCATAACTCACACCACCATCCAAAGCATGCAGTTCCTGCACTGCCCATCTATCCCTAAGCAACCTCACCTTGACCTGGAGCACTCACCGGTTAGGAGCTCTCCTCTCAGCCCTGCACCTCCCCACACAGGACACTTTCCACTGTGCCCATCCCCAGCACACAGGGCAGTCCTTGAAGTTCAAGTTACCAGTTCTTGCCACAGCACAGCCAAGAGGGCCACCAGGCACAGAGTATCACCACAATATCAGAAGCTTCAACCCATACAGAGTAACACAACACCTCATCAGAAGGCTGCAAGCATCTGCCCTTCTTGTTCTTTAGCCCAGCCTTTTATACCCTGACTGTTCATGCATTGCACCTGTGTGCCCTCTGTTCCCTTCGTGACTGGCCAGTGCACCAGGTCTTGTTACCTCCAATGCTGCTCACCTGCCCTGCACAGCTGCACCCACTGGGGATGAGGCTCAGTGCCCTGGGCACTCCAGGTCTCATTACCCTCAATGCTGCTCACCTGCCCTGCTCAGCTGCAGCCCATTGGGGATCAGGCTCGGCTGCAGCCCCACTCCCAATTACCACAAACTCCGTGCCTACAAGTTCTCTAAAGAAAGATTTACCATTGGTCGTTTAATCCATGTACCAAATTATCATTACTGGTAAAAGTCACAGGATATCCTGAGTTGGAAAGGACCCAGAGGGATCACTGAAGT
The DNA here is from genome assembly GCF_028018845.1 of Melospiza georgiana. Classification (NCBI taxonomy): domain Eukaryota; kingdom Metazoa; phylum Chordata; class Aves; order Passeriformes; family Passerellidae; genus Melospiza; species Melospiza georgiana. The sequence goes on from NC_080431.1 coordinate 71,477,945, forward strand.
TTAACTCCTGGCCCTGCATAGGACAGCTCCCCAAGAATATGACCACACGCCCGAGAGTGCTGTCCAAATGCTCCTTGAACTCTGTCAGGCTGGTGCTGTGACCAGGTCTGTTCCAGCACCCAACCACCCCCTGGGTGAAGAATCTTTTCCTGATATCCAGCTTAAACTCTGCCCAACACAGCTTCATGCCATTCCCTTGTTTCCTGTCACTGGTCACCAGAGAGGAGAGACCAGTGCCTGCCCCTCTGCTTCCTCTCGTGAGGATGCTGAAGACCACAATGAGCTCTCCCTTCAGTATCCTTTTCTGCAGGCTGGAGCCCGGCGAGAGGGAAGCTGTGCACGGAGGCAGCTCCACAGGCAGAACTCCAGCTCAGACAAAGCCTGGGCACGTTTCTGCTCCGTCTAAACCCGTCTCAGGACACCACCCGCCACAGCACCGGGATGCTCCGTGAGAAGCGCACCCGCCCCAGCGCACTCTCCGCCCCAGCGAGCGGCGCTGGACGCTGGCGGCACCCAGGGGATGCCGGCTCTGTCCGGGCGCACCCGCGGCCAAGCGGCTCCCGGCGCTCCCGGCGGTGCCAGGCACCGGGATGAGCGGCTCTCGCCTCCCCTCTAGCGGCTGACCCGCCGCCGCTGCGGTCCCGCCGGCGCGGCCACGGGCGGCACGGAGCCGTGCGCTGTCCGGGGCTGGCACCGCCGCTGGCACCGCGCTCCGTGCCACGGCCCGAGAGCAGCACTGCTGCTGCACTGGGAGAACGCACAGAGCGCAGCTGGGCACGGCTGGGCAGAAGCGCAGCAATCCTGCTCCCACGGAAGCCCAAGACTTCCAGTTTGGAGAGGAGGTGAGCCAAACTGCCATACATTGTGAAGAACCACCACTAAGTTCAGAAGAGTTCTATTTCTAATGGTCTCTCTAAGGCATCCAAAAGAATCGTGTATTTGGTGACAACAAAACTCTCCAACTTTTCCTGCCCTGAGACTAAGTTTTATATCAGACAACAATGGTTTTGTCTCCAAGGGTCAAATTTCATTCTAGTGATCACCAAGCAGGTCAGTTTCTCAGGGATCACAATTCTGCCAAGTGCTACCAAACTGTGTATGATGTTCTGTTCACAACCAGCACAGAAACATTAACTTCACACTTCCTCACAAGTCACTTTTTTTTTTTCCTAAAAAAAAACCCCAAGCAGGAACATTCCAGTTTCTTTCCTTTGGTTGCCAGTGCTAAAATATGCTAACAGCATTAAGGCAAGGGACGACTTGAAGAGCTCACAATCTGTATTCAGCATAATTAGCAGATGCCAATTTAACTTATTACTGCTTCTTATACTGCTTTCTATGTTATAAAAAGGATATCAATGAAAACCTGTTATCTAAATGACTGTTTTCTCAATGCCGATATAATGCAACAATAATGGGAAAATAAGAGTCACAAAGCATGTGTTAGAAAATACCTAACAACGTTTATAAACAGCCACAATACAGAAAGAAATTAATTCCTGCAGACAGGACTTTCTCTCTTCCTTCACACTTTGTATTTTTAGACTGTTTTCAAAGTAATTGCATATTTTATGGCATTCCTGGTTATTCAAATAAGCAATGCAACGTTCCTGGTAAAGCGACACCACTAAATCAGGTTGCTCAACTGTCTCAGCCACTTATGATTGCAAAGCATGAGAAATGAGCACACGTAAGATATATTTTCCATGCAGAGAACTAACAGCTAAGAAGTAAGAACACAAATAACTGAAAGAAAGCAAAGCAAACCCTAAAATCAGCCCTTTCCAAAATGCCAAATAACAGGCTGTGTCACAGCTAAGGGGACAGTCACGGAGCACTTCTGCCTGCCTGCAAAGCAAAAAAACATTAACACATTTTATAAAACAATGCCCTCTTGAACTAAGAGGCTGTTGAAAGATGCATCCAGCACACACGCACAAAAAAGCAGTGCACACCAAGGTTGTGGATTAAACAGGTTTCTAACACATAAATGACATAATGATCCAGTCCAGGCATCATTCACTGCTAATTCTTCTTGGTGAAGATGCCTTCCTGCATACAATACTGCATATTACAATGCAGAGCAAAAAAATATTTTAATAAAGTTTCTTCTGACTCTCAGGCTAAGTTGAAGAGCCTTGTAAGGCTATGCTTCTCCACAGCTTTAATCGATTTCAGCTATAACTTCATTTGCTATGCTTAACAGACAGTGTAAACTTCACCCTTCCCAAGAATTAAGAAGAAAATAACATTTCATACTCCCCCACAAGTAGTGTATGGAAAGCACAAAACAGAACCGCTGCACACATACCCCCCAATTAAACTGGTCTCTGTGGAAACTAATAACTTTCCACAGTATGCACTGTAATCCAAGTAATAATTTTAAACAGGCATAAGCTGCAGTGTGCTGAACTAAGGCATTCTTACCTTGAGAGGGGTGCTTGAAGACATTTAGTTACAGTCAGGGAGGAGAAGGTGCACGTTGCCAAGTGTCTGCCATGCACCAGGGCTATGCCTTGCCCCACATCTGCGCACACACACACAAACCAACCGGGTGCGTGAGCTCCCCAGGTAGAGAAAGAGCACCAGAAAAGATAAGCAGCAGTGATAATGCCCCAGCTTTATGTCTCAATCAGTAGCAAGCTAAGCAGGAGAAACCATTTGAGATGAAAAGGGAAACAATTCCAAGAAACAAGATCTTTTTTTCTCCTCTGGATGCAAAGAGCTTTGCTTGGGTGACCTATAATACCTTAACACAAAAATCTTCACAACCCACCTCCCTCCTGAGCCACGGAGTTGCACATGTCAAATGACACCACAAAAACAATGCACAAAGACTTCAACAAAAATACTAAAGAACCCCTTACCTTTTAGTCAGAATAAGTGACAGATAACAGTCATGAGAAACTCACTTGGCACAGCTGCTGTACGTATTTCTCTGCAGACTTCTTTTTAGTGGTCCCAAAAGCACTGAACATAAAAAACCTCCAGCCTGCCTGCTTCATTCTTCAGCAACAGAGATACATGCTGTCACGGTAACGCAAAAAAAAAAAAAAAGGCAAAAGGAACTATAGATCTTAGTTTTTAAAGCCTTTGTGCTTATAGGGAAGAAAAAGAGAGAGTAGGGAAAAGAAGGAACAGAGCAAACACTTTTTCTAAGAGAAATGTGGTCTTGGCTATATAAGTAACCACAGCACAGAGACATTCAGTTTGAATTTCCCTGTTTGCAAGCTCCTTTGGAAAAATTAAAAAAAAAAATCGGTCTTCAGGGGGAAAAAATCAAATGCATGGTTGGGGGGAAGGGAGAGGAGGAGGGTACTGCTCCTATGTGACATACATATGGAATGAGCATTAGAACAATGCTGACAGGACAGCTAAGCAACTGCACTCTGGGGCAGCAGTTTTCAAAGCAGAGCTTTTGCAGCTTTGCAGAAAGGAGAGGAAAACAATTCAAATAAAAAAAAAAAAAAAAAGCCCTCCGCAAATGGGGAGGGGGGAAGAAAAAGCAAAGAAAAATAAAAGAAAGGAGCTGCTAATTCAAGAACAACTACCAGACTCGAAAAAAGAAAAAAAAAAAAAAAGAACAAAATTAGTTGGCTAATTTCTGAAAGGGGGGCGGGTGGGAACCGCCGCGACTGCTTCCCAGCGATGCAAGCAGAAGCCTTGATGTCTAGTGCACTTACATTTTATGCGGCGCACAGTGGGTCCCCTCCTCCCTGCCTGCCTCCCTCCTCCTCTCCCTCCCTCCCTCCCTCCGCCCTCCCTGCCTAGGAAGCTCTCTCTCCCAGGGGACGAGAATTCCAGTGGACCCAATTAACACTGTACTTTGCTGGCTCCTTGGTATGATCGATATTAAATAAGAGGACTTTTAGCAGCATTGAAAAATAAAGCAGCCATATAATGTGTGGCTGATGGAGACTGCATTTTTTCCTCCTACGTCTCTACTCCCCCAGTCTCGAAACGATCCAACGCAGCAGGAAAAAAAAAAAAAAAAAAAAAGCCAATTTCAAAAGCATGTGCCAGTACCAGTGATCCAAGCTGCATCAGATTTTTGTTAGGAACTTGATGGGAGCCCTTGGCTGCTCATTTCACTAGCTTCGGCAGTACTTTAATAAAGTGGATTTACAAATCAATGGAAGGAATCCAAAGGTTCACAAACAGGCTCTTTCATCAGGTCCGCTGCCTGACCGTACAGGAAGTTTGCTGAAGGGGTCTGGGGACTGTTTCGCCAGCACACTTGTTTTCAATGGACTCCCAACAACACGACTTGTTTGGTTTGGTGAAAGAAAGGCAGTAAGAGGTTCACTGCTTTAAGGGAATGCAGCCTAGTGTGTTTACTGCTTCATTCCTGAAGCACGTGTGGCAAGGCATCCTACAAATTGCAAATTATTTCAATTTGAAGAGGGAAGTTGTTGGGAGGCAGTAACCTTCTTTGGTCCTGTTTTCCCTGATCTATCAATCACAGATTGCCATGTAAAAACAACCTACTACAGGCTCTCTCTATAGAGGAAAAGCAATTACTAGCATTAACTCTTGCAGTTGCAAATTAATACAATACAGTCCACAACTGATAGAGTCTGCCTGCAAGCCATTAATCTAAGAATAAATGGGTGGTTTGCTTAAATCCAGCTGGACTGAAATTCACAGGTTAAGTGGTCCTCTTTCCATATTTCTATTTGTATTTGTAAAACTCAGTGGAAAGAGAATAAAGCCATTTTTATTTGCTGTGGCCAGGACAATTCCTAGCTGAGAGTATCCATCAGTGAAAACTACCTACAATTATAGAATTTCAGCACCAGTAGCGGCTATTCCTTTTTTGTTTCTGGGGTGGCCATAACCTTCAAATTAAACCCAAAAAATAGCACTGAGCAATATCCTTGATTGAGCAGCAGGATTGACCACTGATTTGAATCCATCTTGTTAAATTAATGTTAGATTACATTTCCATACAAATATGATCAATTAAAAATACTCATAAAACCATGCGATCAAAGGCAGTGAAGAGTTAAATTAATTAACTCAAAAGGCCTCCAATTAAATACTGTTAAGGTTATGATTCTCCCTCTAGCTAAAAGAGGAAAAAAACCCAGCAGCAGGACAAATTTCTGTTAGTGACTACAACAGTAGATCCAAGTATCACACCATTTGTTACTAGTTCTTTACAATGCCAAGTATCATCCTCCATAGTTAGATAAACGTGGGGCATGCAGAAATCTCAAGAAGTGGTCAACTATCCCAAGAAATATCACAAATTAAAGGTTTATTTACATGGGAAGATTCAAAAAAGTGTAGCTACACTGCTTATAGACATGAAGGCAGGTTTCTTGAGCTATGGTAATTCCAGGCTCATGTACTTGCACCTGTATTTGTGGTGAAGATGCTGCACTTCACAAGTATCCTCTAGCTGACATGGGTTTTTTTGAGCAAAAGGAATCAGGGAAGAAGTACCCCTGATTAACAGGCACTAAGCAGGACAACACCAGGTGACAATTTGAAAGAGAGGAAAATAAAAAATCTTCACGGGAAATCACAGGAATTTATGTAGATCATCAAGTTTCACAGTTGTTACTGATCCAGCATGGCAAACTGGATTTGAAATGTGATACAGAGATCACTGGTAATACCAACCTGATAGTCAGAGCTGGCAAAATGACATTTCTACTTCAGTGCCCTACCCTGAATAAGGGGGCAATGCTAATTGGCTAAAGTGCCCCTGAAAGTGGCCTTGGACAAAATGCTTCTCTCAGCAAGGGGATCAAATCACTTTGCAATTGCTTTGGGACAACATCAGAGTGAATGAACACATACATGCCCTCACCCTGGCAATCAAATTGCTTACACAAAAAACCACTTTAGTAAGGATATAATGCACTGAATCTACACTGGCTATGGAGACCCAGTGGGTAGCTGCATTTTGGGGCAGGTTGAAGTTCACAGCCCCAGAGGGGCACATAAGGGCTCTCGGAACCCACAAATGATCTGTCAGTTGGTCTGTCATCTCAACACTCCCAGGGTCTAAGAATGTCTTTATTATCCCGGTTTTGGAGATGATGATTTGATGACTGAACGCCTAAATTGCCTCCCCAAGGAGATACAAAATGTGTTGGAGAATGGCAGGAAACTGATTCCAGGCTTTTCAAGTCCCTTACTTGCAAAGACTGTTCTTCTTTCAAACACAATCAACTGAATTTGACATATTTCTAAAGTAAAGCTTTGTTCCTTAAAAAAATACCACCACCATTCTAGACTACTCAAGTTTGAATCACAGCACTATTCATGGTATTACAGGAACACCTGTGCTCCTTAAAAATTCTGATTTGTATTCACTACCAAATTTTATTGCAAATAAAAATCCACACTATTTTGCTAGAAAATAATTTAATGATTGTTGGACAGTAAGAATTACAGTCCCTGTTTGGTAGGACATTTCAAGCCAGTGAGGAATTCAGTGAATGGACACCTCTTCTGAGTGAAAAAAAAGGGATGGAGAACATTTCTCAAAATAAGCCAGTATGCCAGGATCAGACCAAGTTATTGGTCAATGTCCTCTTAATGGAATGTCACAGTGAAGGTCCTGGTCCTTGGCTGTCAACAAAACAAGCCCTTCTGTTGCTGGAGGCAGGGAAAGAGGGATGTGCTGTGGTCCTGACCCAGGCAAGAGGCTTCTGAAAAGCATCTGCCATGCACAGAGATCCTGGAGAGCTGCCTGTGCTGCCCTGTTCAGCTGGACAGCCTCTGCACAGCCCACCTGACAGGAACAGCCCCTGCAGACCAGCGTCACCCCACACACAGCCACCACTGCTGCCACCATCAGACATGGGGCCCCGATAATCACACAAACTGCATCCACAGAACAGGACGTGTTTAGCCTAAAATTATTTGGAAGAAGAAGCACTGTGCTCAGAATTTGCTTTATTCACTTGAAAGGCAACTGCTGTAAAGAATACCTAGCAGAAGTCCAAGATGGAAAGATACAAGAAAGAGTTGCTACCAAAAGACAAAGAAGTCAGCTCCTGGGGCATTAGTACCTTCGAGCAGGAACTAATGACTGCTAAGGGGGCAATATTATGTGATACAGAGGAAAAGCTATGAATTTTTTTCCTCTTGTCTCCTTTGGAAACTACACTGGGAAGTGCCAGCATTTTGGACAACCAAAATGTGCCCTTTTTTTGGATGACCACAATCTATCTGGGTACCCCCAAGCATGTATGACTGAAATTGCAAGCATGGAAGATTAACTAAGTAAAGATAAATGGTGTAACAGAATTTCTAACAGCTAATCCACTTTATTACAGGCATCATCAACTCTGTTCATTATATAAACCTCTCAATTCAACTGTTCTCAAAGACTACTGCCTTTGGCACTATGTAAAGTTGCTTACACTTTCTTTCTAATATACTCATTTTGATTTATTAAAAGGGAAATAAATTGGTCGGCTTTTCTCTCTTTATTTGTATCTGCTTTCATAATAGTACAATAGATACTAGAAATTACAAAAGAAGAGAAAATATTTAACACACCTCAGCTTCGTAACATCAATACTCAAAAACAGAAACAAGGCTGAACACGTGGTGATGCGGTCTTTGCTCAAGAATGTAAAAAAATGTCTGCAGATATTTTAAATATTTACCAAATGAAGGGGATGTATATCAGGTTGCAGAGCTCTGGATTAAACACACTTTCAAGAGATGATGATTCATGTTAATGTACATCAGTAGGGTTGGAGGTTTGCTTTGTTCTTTTTAATTTCTAATTACATTTTACTATCAGAATAAACAGTGAGAAGACATAAAGCCAGAAACTAAACCTAAACTAAAACAAAGGAAAAACAACCTTTTAAGGCACTTAACATCAGAGAAGGTTAGTCAGCCAATTACAATTTACAACCAGGCAGTAAACCATGGTGAGGTTCAGCTGACTAATGCTCTGCACCATTATGTAGCAAGTACCAAAGATAAAAGGCCAATTTACCATTTGAAAATTGGGTTTCAGTAATGTGCAGCTGCCAGTCTGTGGGGCTGGGTGATTACCTCCCCAACGGCATCCACCACAGAGGTCCAACAATCCCACAGGGAGCTGCAGTGCCCACGGCACCCCTCCCATGCCCCAACTCTTCAGAAGTTGTGTTCATACTTCCCAGCTAGGCACGAGGGGCTCACTGTACTCTATGCCAAACCAACCGTGCTTTGGTGAACTGGGAACTGGGAACTCCTGTTTCTATCCTCATGATGCTAAAAAACTCTCTAAAGGCACTTTATTTCAAGTGACCAAGCAATCTTGACTAGTTCTAATTTTCACATTTTTGAAGCCCTTATTCAGTGGGTCTGCAAAACATACCCTCCTGAGAAAGGTCCCAAAAAATATGACAGAACACAAACTTAGAACACAATAGTTATTTCTTACCATTCCCAGCAGAGATGCTCTCGCTCTGCATGAGCAGGGTGGTAAATGACACTGTACCCAAAATCTGGCTGCAGCACAGAGAACCAAAACTAACCTAACTTTAAACATGACTGAACAGCATTGCTGTTCACGACAGTGAAGCTACAAGTATCAGCACAGACCACATAAATCTAATCAGGGCCCAAGCAGCTCTGACCACTGATCATACCACGATAAAGCATCTATTACTGAGGCTCCATGGCAGACACAGCCATTCAGGCAAGCTTGGTTAAAGCAGCTGGCACATTTCTCATGCTTCTGACTGCATCATTAGAAAGATCTGTAATTTACTGGGGAAGATGGAGCTTCTTCTAGAATGAAGTGGAATGAAAACAGAATTAAAAATAACATTGGAAGGAATTTATGCTATTCAGCTGTAAGTGCTTGGTTGGTCCTAAGGCAGCTACAGGTAGGGCAGTACAGCTCCTGGGGCATCTGCCCGCCCCACTGAGTCAGCCTGGACTGAAGCTGCTGCCAGCTTCATGCAGTCAATCTTACCAGGTGTTTAGGGTTCCATGATGTATGTCTCATCCCTATCCCTATTCCATGCTCACTCTGAACATGAACACAGGACAGAGCTCTTCTCAAGCAGTTTTTTTTTGTACAACACCTCCAGTCCCTTCTCTCAATTCAGACTGAGTTACCAAGCTTTGGTTCCTTCTCTGCAGCAAGGAAACCTTCCCCCACTGCTACGGCTTGGCAGCATAGGGACAGAGCTGGCTCAAAAGCAGAGAGAGACTTGTATCTTAACAGAGCCAAAAGAGCCTGCAGTGATGGTTAGGACACACCAGCCAAAGTCTACCGAAGAAGCAGCTACGTGGGATAGTGGGAAGGGAAAATAAGCATGCATAAGACCATTACAAGTACCTAAGAAAATTGCTATGTAGTGGTCTGTGATTTCACTGAGAAGATTACATGATAGTACGGCTCCACTGCTAATTTTGGTTACTGATACATCAGGCCTTCCTATAGGATACTGGCATAGAACACAGAATATATTTTAAGTGTCACTTTGCTTGAATATATGTCTTCAACACATGCTAATAACAGTTCAAATGAAAAACTCTGTCACATCACAGATGCTCACATCTATTACCTTCGAAGACAGAAAGTAACTGCTAAGCATCATTCCTCAGAAATGGAGAGAGAATGTGGGAAAAGAGATGGATAAATTTGGCAAGAGATCGCAAACGCCTAGGAATCTGTCTCCCGCTCACTGCAAGCTTGCATCCTCTACTCCTTCTCCAGTTTTATTTTAGCAGCAACTTTTCTAAGCACCTTTTGCAAGCCAGCTCAAGAGAACTCAAAGTGTGTTGGCACATCCCACCACCACCACTCTGTCACTGTGGTCAAGCAGTCAAAACCTTCATCAGCATATTTTCGGGATATGCGTTGCATCAGAGTAGTCAAAACCACTCCTTGTTATAAGTGGACACCTCCTCTGAGAGTCTCCTGGGAAGGTTCTGGAAAGATACAACTTGTGGGGGATCTGCAGGCACACCAGGATGGGGTGATTACTGAGCTCACCCTCCCATTTGATGGACATCCCTGAAGGTCAAGCTGGAGCTCAAGCATGTTAGTTCCAGAGTAATAGGTAAAAAGACAATTTTTTCCTCTGATGGTTCTCCACTGGTTTGGTAATGCTCTTCTCTCCAAAGCTCTTCCCCACTCCTTTCCCCTCTTCCCCTACCCACCCTCCCCCCAGAAATGCCTCATATTCTATGGTTTGCCTATATAGGTCTCGGTTACCATTTAGAGAGGAAGAAAGAGAAACAGAGATATTACTCTGAAAAACCATCGATTTCCAACAGGCTTCCAGCACAGCCACACTGATGTCCCCATTATTAAGAGAGGTTGCATTAGTGTAATTGCCTTACAATTTTGACAGTTTCTGTCATTCTCAGAACAAATGTTCTAGAAGTTCTGCCCTATTTCCTAAATGTCATCAAGTCACAATTTCCCTCAGTTTTGGGGAGATCTTTTGAAGCAAAGTGCATGGGTCTTTAAAGTGCCTTGTGCTCAGGACTACTTCTTCCAAGAATACAAGTCTGGTTGCTATGGTTGCTGAAGGTTAAAACTCTCAGGGCTGATGCCTTTAGCAAAGCCAAGCACCAGTTGTGGGAATGAGTCCTGAAGGTTGTGAATAATCTACAAAAGCAGTTTCAGGGCTAGAGGTCCTGGCAGAGGGAGCTGGAAGTGAGCAGATAAAAAAATTGCAGCACCCTGTAAGAAAAAGGGAGCTGGGATGGTCTAACCTTGGTGGATTGGTAGAAGAGAGAACACTCCAGTAAAAAGATGAAATAATAAAGGTTCAGGTCTCCCCCTTCAACTTAGTTTCAATGTACGTGACTCCGAGTCTGGCACAATAATAGGTATGTATCAGCCCTCTGGTAATTCTGGGACTAAACAGCATTCATCAACATGGGCTTCAAATCCCAAAGGCAGGGAGGACGGTAACTCAGCAGGCACAGTCTACTTTTCAAGGCAAACCTCAGCCTGCCTCAGGAGGAGCTCCAAACTCTTGGTTTACTATCTCCAGCAAAGATGAAAAAACAAAACTCAGAATAATCCATTTTCTTTAGATTCTACAGTATTGTCATGATAAGAAAATTCACAGCTTCATCCATTTTCATAGCCTGTCTTCAACTCCCTAAACCAACACGAGGAAGAGGGGAGGAGCAGGGGTGAATAAATTTACATTGCCCTGGTTGCCACTTTCCTAACTCATTTTGAACTCATCCTTCCTCAACAAGTAGAAAGGTCAAGAGCAGTGCTGGACATCCAGGCCAAGAGACTCAATGAGAAGAAGGCAGAGGAGCACCATCTCCACCATGTGTGCTGTGATTCAACTGGACTAGGGCTCAATGACCGCCACTCCAAAACTCAGGCTGGGGTCTTTAGCTTACACACTGTTATTACAGACCAAATGAGGACTTCACAACTCCTTAACTTCTGGTATTTTACACAGAATAGAAGTGTCAGAGTAAAGGACATCCATGTCACTTGCACTGAGCAATCTCCCACCCCATCTGAAGGCAGTAAACCAAGGGAAAATGTGACAAAAGTCAGAACTGCAGCCCATAATATCCAGCACTATTAAAAAAATGAGGGCAGAAGAAGAAAAATGGGATAAAATACAGCATATCCTTTGAGGTTCAGGTTGTGGCAAACGATGGAGACAACAGGTCAGGGTTCACCACATAGAAAGCAAAGGCTTCAGTTTAATTGTTACTAAGCTACGTGGTACATGAATAATAGGGTTTATGGATGTTCCTGGCAGACACAGAGGGAAACCCATCCTCTTGGGGCAGCTAAGTGCTTGACTTCTGTGTATTTTTATGTGTTTGTCAAACACTTAGACACTACAGGCACTTAGAATCCTTTAAATAAATAAAATGCATTGTGCTAGTTCAGTGCAAAAAGCCACTGTATCACTGCATGTTAACTACTTTCAATGGAAACTATAACGGGGTATGGGCCTAAGTGCCGCCAAAAGAAAAGACTAATAAAAATAAGGTAGCAAGGAGAGAAAGGAGAAAATGTAAGGCTGGCAGAATTGCAGCCTAAAAAAAAAAAAAAATAAAAAAAAAATCAGAACAGTAGACCTGAGAATAGCTCAGATCATAAGACAGGGAGGGAGAGAAGGCATCTCCTGTTTTACTGAGATTGGACCAGCTTACATTTCATTAGAGGGAATCCAGGATAGGCAATTGTGTAATCAAGAGCCAGACAGCTTTACTAATTTATAATTAATTCAGAGTACTTTGAAAGTGAGCTCAGAAAATAGCCAAGTGCTTCCCTTTAAGGAAACCTCTTGTAATGTTTCTGCAGGGCACCGCAAGCAAAGCAGAAAGTTGTTCAGCTGAAGACAAAAGGTTTTCTCCCGCCATAAATGAATAAAGTGTTACCACAGGCAGTGAAGCAGAGAACATGGCCCATCTTGAAGGAAGGCTTTCATCCAAGCGCTGTTTTTTTACAGCAAGAAACACCATTCTGGACTGCTTTACACCATTTTAAGGGTCAAGAGAGGTCTCAATACATTATGGACTGAGATGCAAACTATTCAGTCTTCTATTTACTGTACACAGACAACTGCTCCTTAAAGGCAAGCACAACTTTTGGCTCCAAAACCACAAGCAGCACTTCCACCTACCCGCAGCACTTTCCAGAAGAGTGGGCCTTAAACTCCAGCAGGACTGCACTGCCCCCCATAGCGCCCATCTTCCACAGGCACCACCATGTGAATGAACTGTGTTGACAGTGGAGCCCTGCACGCTGGCACTGCCTGTTTTGTTCAGATCCTCAGGTATTAATTAGCTGTCCTGTGCCCACACAAATAATTCACAAAGTTAAATGCCGCCTTCCGTTTCGTGTAGTTACTAATTTATCCACACTTAGCCTCTCATCTGTAATTCACATTGACATTAATGAAGAGACAAATATGTGCGTAACAGAAGAGGCAGTCCAAAATAAATGAGAAAAAATGTGGTCACCAGAAACCAATTATACATTCAAAACTGTATTGTGGAAATCACCACAGTGTTGAAATCAAGTGAGAAGGAAAACGTACCAAAACCACACACTTGGACTGGGGGAAGAAGGGGGGGCAGGGATGAAGTTGCTAGCACATACAATCAGTCTCAGCCTCATGGAAAAGAATATAAATATTTAGACATGAACAGACCTCTTAAAATACAGTTGCAGAGTCTGCTGGCACATGGACAAACATACAATAAGCCCACCAATGTGGAGACACAAATCAGGTAAATCAGACATGAAATTGGCAGGCAACATGCGCAAGATGCATTTTGTAGAGGCAAAAATGTGTTCACCACCAAATACAAAGATGATTTTTCCAAGACAATCTGAATCTGCACTTGTAAGAGAAATAAATATTAAATATTTAAGGCTGTGCACCTAAATGCTATAAACTGAAGCACATGGTGGTGGCTTTTTCCTCCACCAGCACTCTTCTTGCTACAACAAGAAATGAAGGATTTAAAGAGAAATACTTTAACAGTCTTGCTAGTTGGAAAGCTGAACATCTTCAAAGATGACACTGAAAGAGTTAACTATTTTAGAGCTCAGATATTCTCCTTCCCATGTCTCATGGTAAGTATTAGAAGATTTATGTGCAATGAATTTCCAATTACTGATCTGCACCAGCTGGGCTGTCAATCAGCCTGCCTATACAGCGCACGTCTTCACCTCACCACGTTACCCTTGCATGTAGAAGCACACACAAAAGCACGTAATTCCTGTATTCCTACCAACTGGAGTAGGTGAAATGTTGTTTTGGACTTTCCTTGCTACTCCAGTCTAAGACAGGCATTATCTTCTCACCATGGTGTCCAGGAGAACAATTCCAGTAACGACTTTGAAACATCAAAACAGTATTTCATAAGTAGAGTGACATTTCCTCCAAGGCTATTCCCATTAGCAGTCCTTTGCAGGGAATGCAGGTTATGAGGGAAATCTGGGAGGGATGCCCTAGGATCAAGACATAAAATTCTCCTGCACTGTTATATGAGGTCCAGATAGAAGGATTAAAGAAAAGAAAAAAACTCACTACCCTGTGGAAGTCTTTAATTATGATTTTGCCCAGATAAAAAAGTACAAAGTTGCCATACAACCAGATATGTACTAACTTCAGGATATCCAAAAAGCTCATCAGATTTCACTTAAAAGGTATTATCTCTCAATAAATACTGAATTCCTTCAGGGGTGTGTCACAGTTTTAGCTCAGAATACATGAAAAGATCATGAAAACAAGTGTCCTACTCAAGGTCATCAACAAACCCATTTTAATTGATGATCATTTTTTTCTTTAATACCTGGAGTTGTTCTTAGCACCACCACACATTCTTTATTTAACTTCTCAGCCACATGACTAAGGGAAATGCTTGAGTCAATAAACCTTCGCAGAACAACAGTAAGCAATATAACTAGTAATTAAATCTTGGTTTTGATGCAGAATTCAGCCTGAAGAAACATAATTAAAAAAAAAAAAAAAAGAAACCTAACCACAAAGCTCAGAAAAAAATATTTTCCTCTCCTGTTTTCTAAGATTTCACTAAGCCATATCCCTGAATTAAAAAAAACCAAAACATCATAGACATGGCATCATCCTTGAGACTTTGCCTGTTACAACATGATATTACCCCAGGCTGTTGTTTTTGCACCTGCATTTCACTTCCTAACCTGGGTTGCAGGGAACATGATTCCTGAAATGTTAATAAGCAGCTATGTAAACAGCAAATCCTCGCTATGTATCAGAGTGAGTCTGCTTTACTGCAAAGGTTGAGCATCCTGCGAAGAGCAGGACTTTGAGATAAGGCACCAGATCCTTTAGCAGGACCCCTTAGTTTTTTGTGCCCGTAGAGGCCTTAGCAGAGCATTCTGGAAATTTTCATCCAGGCTGGGCTGCCTACAAATAGAGCTGCAGCTCCCTGGGGCTGTGTGGTTGTGTGCTGCTGGTGCGCTCCGAGTTGCTAAGGAGATGGCAGAGCGAAGGCACAAACCGCGTGGGGAAACCGAGAGGAAAGCAGCACCGCTGCGGGGTCTGGCCGGGAGCCAGGCAGGGATCCTCCTGCGGCTACCCTCTGGATCAGGAGGGAAAAAAAAAAGGGGAAAAAAAACGAATGGAGCTTCCCTCTCAGCCTGACACAGGCCAGATGCTGGGAACGCCAGGGCAGGCATTCCTATCAACAGACTCCTGAATAATTATAACAAACCATCAACCTTCTGGGCTCTCGCAGCATCCCTGTTTCCTGAATTCAGACCCGAGTTCTTTAAAACACAGGCAAGTAATTATAGCTTATATTACAAAGCTCCAACTAAAGGAAATTGAATTTTTGAATCCTTTTATTATTTTGCATGTAGACCAGTAAACAAGACGGATAGGCCAAAAGTCAGGCTTTGAATTGTAGCTGTGGAACAAACTACCTAAAGAAACTGAGACGAGCATGACTTCGCAGTCAGAGTTTTCAGATCTGAGCCAATTCATTTATCTTTGACTAGAGGATGCCTGACTGGACATGGAGTCTGACTCAAGACAATGAAGGAAAACAAGGGTTGTCCTGATTCAAGATTGGATGCAGATACCACTGTCCATTTTAGCTGGTGAAACTAGATTCAGGAGATGACTTAAATCAATGTGATGGTAGCAACCATCAGCAAGACTGAGTGCACATACTGACAAGAGAAGGTTTTGCATTTTCAGATGAATGGAATTACAGTTTTACAGGCATGTATCAGGCTTATTTGACGCTTATGCAGAAGCAACTTTACAAGTCCTTCTGGTACTTGTCAAGTTGGAAAAAAAGTTGGTGGACTGGAAAACTGCTTGAAGATAACTACAAGAAAAATGTAGAAGTGATTCCTAAGAACAAAACCCTTAGGAAAACAAATATGACAAAGAAAGGTGTAGGAAGTCCTCAAAAGAAACAGGCAGATAGAAAAAGAGGCAAGGTTGTTTCTGCAAATGCAGCAGAAATGCTTTGTGGTGTTAGCTGTAGTTTCTCACAAGATCACTCGGTTGGGACAGAAAATTAAATGCTTTTGTTTCTCAAGACTCATCCACGGCTAGAATGATACATCTTAGCAGAACAAAGGCAGTCTCTCTTGCCAACAGTATAAGCTCACCTCTCACTGGAAAATACAAAGACCTAGCAGCAAAGGTGTATTTTTCTTTGTGGTCACCGCTGTTTCAAGCCATGGAAGTATCAAAGTGTGTCTGACAGTTTCTCAGTTTTAGGTGAAAGAGAAAACTGATTTTTTTTTTTTTCCTGAGACAGCAGTGAAACCACACTAAGAATTCTTGAAATAAAAAGCACGTAGAGCACGACTGATGTGAACTCTTACTGTCTTCCATTTTTCACAGATGCTAATGGTAACAGTAACTTGCTAGCAACAAATTGATGGAAAGAGAATGAACGTATGATCACGGCTTATTTCCCAGTGTACATATTTCTTAATATAGAAAAGTGTCTGATAGATCTGCCACCATCTGATCTTGATTGTTGTAAAACCAGTCATTCTGCCTTCATCTGCCAAAAGAGTCTGAGAATTACTGGGGATATTTTTGGCAGCCTTAAGAACACAGAAGCACTAAGGCATATTCCCAGAGGACAGCTGAAAGTTTCTTAATAATTTCTATCTATTAAATGCCACTTTTGCACATTACTTGAGGATTGTCCAGTGCAATTTGAAGTTAATTAAGGAAGAGGAAAGTGGGGAAAAAGCTTCAGATCTTACTGTGTTACTGCCTTTCTTTTTTCCCCACAGAAGTTTCATTTTTTATGACACTCTTAAAAAATCAGAAATCTGATCTTGTATCTAATAAATTTTATGACATAATACATCCACTGAAGAGGCAACTTACAATAAAGATCTTATAAAATATTATTTGCTCATAAATACAACCCTTAATGGGGTGGTGGGGGATCAAAAACCCTATCACATATAAAAATGGGGGTGTGTGGGGGAGGCAGGCAGAAAGGGGTGAGAGTTCTTATTCAATGATATACAGTAGTTTCTGAAGACCCAACTTCCCATTTTGATTTCTGGAAAAAAATATTTCTCCCCTGATTCAGCCATATTCTCTATGAAAAAAAAATATTTTTTTCAGGAAATTACAATGATGAATGAGCCAATATAATTTAACAAAGGCTGAATACAAATTATTTATATGAGGAATATTATTATGGCTAAGACAAAATGGGAACAAATTGAAATACAGGAAAATCTTTTTAAATGTAAGAGAAAACCACAAAATCGCTTTTCCACCATGAGGGTGGTCAGGCACTGGCACAGGTTACCCAAGGAGATTATGAAACCTCCCTCCATGCAAACTGTCCAAGTTCAGCTGCTCATGTCTGTGAGCAACCTGCTCTCACTCGCCCTGCTCTGAGCAGAGACTCGCACTAGACAGCCTGCAGAGGCGCCTCCCCATCTCAGTCAGTCTGTGATTCTCTGGCTATTAAAAACAAAGATCCAAACTGACCAATTGTGTTAAGGATGAATATAAAATTTAATCTAATATCAGCTATACAAATAAAGAATTTAATTTTGGAAACTAAAGCCATAAACCTGGTAATAAAGTGTCCTTTTAAATGAACAGAAGTCATAAGTAACCATATTTCACATTTGCTAGCCCACATAAGAGTGTATAAAAAAGAAAAATAACATTTCTCTTTACATATCTTATACTTCCAACACTTCAAGTATGTGCCAAGAAATTCTCCATTTTCCAATTAAAGGAGCAGTTTTGCAATAGGGATTCTGGATTTATCTCTGCACATTGCTATTATAGTGTTGATGGCTATGACCTCTTTTCCTGTCAATCTTTATTTCCATATGCTATCTGATTGACTGTCACATTTCCTGTATTTCCCTTTATATTCTCTCCATTTCCTAAGCTTTAAACTCATGTAAAGTTATTCAAAACCAAAACCACGAGAAAGCTAACAAACCACGCAGCCCTCTGCAAGCGTATGAGAGCTAGTAATGAAACACATTTCACATCACTAAATGATGCTCTGTCCAGCACTCACTGTGTAAGTCTTCAGTTATTACTTCTCCATCAGTGCCAAAGCTGGAATTAAGTGGCACCAGCAGTTTTGCCATCAATGCCACACATTCAGCACAGGTAGATTCACAGCTCTCTCAGGCAGGTGCAAGAGGGGACAGAAAAAAGCTGCAGGAGCTCAACCTCTGCTATGAGCAGAGGGCTGGGGCATGGACAGGCAACCAGAATTTGACAAGCTAAGCTGAACAGCAACAGCTGAACAAGCAATATCTAGGGGCACACAAATCTGGAAGATAAGAGCGAGCACAGCAAACACAATGGTGCAAGTCACTAGAGTGCAGTGTTAGCGAAGGCAAGTATTTAGGGCCAGCAAATTAAATTCATAATCATCTGAATTCAGGTATTTCTAGCCTGCCAGACAAAGAAACTTTTCAGTCTTCCTTTAGAACACAGATGTTAGAAATAATAAAAAATGGTGAGTGGGGGTGGGGAAGTGTCCAGTTAAAATATACTCAAGATAGTAACATCCTCACATACATTGTAGAAACTCTCAACTCTCACTGTGCTGGTTTACTCTGAACATTCTCTCAGCCAGGCTTCTGGGAGAGGAGGAAACTCTGGGCAATACAACTTACACGTTTGTGTGCATTAGCACTGTTAAAACACCCAAGCTGATGAGATTTAAAGGGTTTATTTCTCTGCTGAAGCAAAGCCTTTCACTGGGTCAAAATGGAATAAAATTTGCATAAATATGTGGATTCATACAAGCCTGTTTGATAAAAAGTCTACACTGACAAGCCTGGGCTCCTTCTGAGCATTCACTGCCATCTCTCCAGAGGTTCAAGTTCCCTCTGCTGCCCTGATAAAGAGACAGGGGAAAAACAGGAGCAGCAAATATCACTTGGCTGAAAATCGGCTCGCAAAGCTTTCACAGCTTATTGCTGTGAGTGCAAAGAGTTAAACTCCACAAGGCATGCTCTGATCTCACACATCAGTGAAAAAACAGCAGCAGCTCTACCCAAAGCAATGCTGCAAAATAAACACGAGGCTGAATCAGACCCATAAGCTCTTAAAGAGAACAGGGAGCTAGATATAGATATGAATTTCCCAAGGTGAACCATTTTTTTGCCAATGCAACCTCCAGACAATACTTTTCAACCTTCCTCAAGAGTTAGGTTTTATTTCAGGCTAACAACAACAAGTTGGAACAGCCATATGAAGTAAAGCTGAAGAGTACTTAGAAGAGGTGAGAGAATCCACCTGAAACAAACATTTGGTCAAACCTTGGGGCTGAAAAATAAAACTGAGGTCAGCATAGTCAAATCAACTTCAGTTCCGCTCTTAATGATAACACTGAATTATCCACTTACCACCTGAAGTTGATACAAGCTAAGAAATTAAATGATGAAACCTTATAGGTGCACTTTCCCTATCTAGGCTGGGGAAAGGGTGCCAGGGATGGGGGAAGTGCTGCATTTAAGTTACATATTTAAGCTACCAAAAAAACTCTTAGAAGTTCTCACAGCATTAACACTGCCCCTCTGCAGTCCCCACAGGGTTAAAGCTGGAGAGCTCAATCCTGCTTCTCAGAGTGGAGCTTTCTACCACTGTGACCAGCTGTTAGAGCTTAGGCATTCCATCAGGAATGCAGTGACACAGCAAAGGTCTGAATGCACACGTACAAATGCACACATACATTTGTGACTCCTCGTAAGCCGAAAGCTGACCAAAAAATTATGCCCATGACTACTAAGTCCCATCATGGCTTTTAAGCCACTTCAGTATAAACTGATATGAGAATGCAACATTCATCAAAGACAACAGCTTTTACTTAGCATACCTAGCATACCTTTCTGTTTATGTCAAAGGGGGCAATTTATGCTTTTTATTTTGTTGAAAGTATCAGAGATACCCAACTGTGATAGAGACACAACCACTTGCAAATCAGATCCTGTTCTGAATCTTAGAAATACAACTAATTTTGTTTCCTGCATTGCTCTAAGGAGTCAGAAAGAAGTCAGAAGTCAATCACTGGTGCGAGCTGTAGCACATTTCTCTCTCCAAAACAGCTGTGAGCCGGGGGCACAAGGCATGGCTCAGCCAGCCGGCTCTGTGAAGCGAGTCAATCTCCAGGCACAACTCCTGTGCTGGAGCTTCTTCATCCACCAGCCATGGGATAGGTGTGACACAAAAGCAAGGGGACAGAACTGGCAGGGGATGGAAATGTGAATGAAGATTAGAATCAGGGAATTAATGTCAAGCAAGAGGCAAATATTTCCCTTTTTTCCTCTGCTTTATTTTAACTTTCAAAACACTGCCAAGAGAAGGAAGGAGAAAAAGTTAGTGAGCATGACAGCATCGCTGGAAGACTCAGACCGGGGAACTGGCAGCTCAGATGTGCCAGGGCATGGCCCAGGCAGGGACACAGCAGTGGGTTGCGGTCCCAGCCACTGGCCATGCAGGAACACCATATAGGAGCTGACAGGGTTTCCTCGCAGAGCTGGGCCAGGCTACTCCACAAATGACAAACAAAATCGGGTTTAGAAAGTGAAAAGTGGGTCATGGCTACAGAGAGGAGGATGAGCCCAGTGCAAGGGCTGTTTGCAGTGGGTGATGGAGAAGCAATCAGCAGGGACCTCAAGGCCTCTATTAGTGGTGCTATTATGCAAATGTGGCAGCACCCATCAGCTTGTCACTCTGGTAGCAGTGAACTGCCCCAGGCAAATGCCATTAAATGCCCCTTCTCTAGTTTACATGTCCTAATCTTGCTTTACCCAACAAGGCCATGGCTGTCCTCTCCCAGCACTGTCACTCCCATCCTGCCTGCCCTGTGCTGCCCTAGAGCTCTGCACCAGCACTCCAGCCAGTCTACTCCTTCCATGAGGGCTCATTTTCAATCCCACATCCCCACACATCCCTGGCACTGGGCAGAGGGGTGGCCTGGGGCAGAGGACACTCGGTCCCAATCATTTCCCCCCTGGGCTTTGCCTCTTGCAAAGCCAAAGCACAGGGGGGCTGGCAAGAATAAGTCTGAACGCTTTTATTTTAAGCATTCCATTTTTCCCCCCACAAGGCTGAAGTCCCCAGAAGCACATGGGAAAAGAAAAAGGGCAGAATCAAGCACACAGGCATCCATCTCCCTCCTCCCACCACTGGGAAGGACACGAGCACTGAGGCTGAGCACAACAGCCCTGGCCACACTCTTCCAGTCCTCCCCTCAGTTATCATTATAATCTCCACAGGAAAAAAATCTGGACTTTTTAAACAGTGCTTAAATGATTCTCTCCCCCAAAGAATTAAATTACCATTTATAGCCTGTTCTTCTTATTAAAAATTTATCAATTTATTCATCACTTCTAGGACTGAAACCTTTCATTTGTTTTACAATGAAGAAACCTTTGATCTGCAATTCTCCAAGGCTACCATTTTTTATTCTTTAGTTCTTCTCATTAAAAATAAAACACCCTTATTCTCCAAAATGCCTTGATGGTACTCTCAAAATGCCTATTTTAACAACGAGAAACGTTTTTTATCCTTGGCCAGTGATAGGCACTTCGGAAGTTTATGTGAGGTTTTAGGGGGTGGTTTTTTCTTCCTAACAGCACATACTAGGTAAAAAAAAAAAAAAAAAAAAAAAAAAAAAAAAAAAAAAAAGGAAAGAAAGAAGAGGGTTTACATTCATGATCACCTCCTCTAAAAGACACAGAAGTAAATAGCTAAAACAGGAGTTTCACAATACTTCTTCATCTGTCATGCTGCTTTAGGCTAACGTGAAATGAGTTTGCCCTGAGCCTCTGCAGCACACCTGAGCCCTGCCAGCCTGTCTCCAAGGGGCAAGTCTCAAATGGAGCCTAAGCCAGAGTATGAGAGTATGTATGAAGACTCAGAAGCACAAGCTGCAGAAGAACATTTGGAAACCCTATTTTAGCATTTTTTGTTCATCCTGTTTTGCACAGCTGGACACACAGAGACCCCTTTCAGCAAAACAATCATTAGCAGTTGGGTGTGACTAGGACTACAGAAAGCAGATTTACCCCTACCCAAGCTGCTAAATATGTGTTTCACATCAGTGGCTCTCGGGATGCTCCCACCAGGAGCAGGACAAAATGTCAAAGTGGATTTGCCTTCCGGCATTCCTGCTGCAACTCACATCTTACCTACTGCAAGGACCACACACATTGCACTGGTTTACTGCATAAGGTCTTCTTCACTAGAGTTATTAAAGGCAACAAGGTTACACACTACTGATCAGTAGAACAGGGCCAAGGAGCTTCCACCTAGCTTCAAGTCGTGCGGCACAGCCTGGCCGCATCCATAACATAAAACCTTGCCATCATATAGGACACAGCTACTATTTGGCTGTTGAGTTTCAGATCAGAAACCTGAAATGACCCAGGTTTTATCTCTGTTGGTTGGCAGAGGCTTCTTCCCATGCTGGAGAAGGCTGCACAGAGCCCCAGTGTGCAAAGTCATGAGCAGGGAACTGGGCCCGATGCCATGCCATAGAGCCTCTGGTGAATGGCCCACGGGATGCAGGACAGCCCTGGCTGCTGTGGGTCAGGCAGCCAGCTATCACATCTTTGAGCTTCTCCCTCCACGGGTGAGGTCCTGCAATAAGGGTTCCACTTTGAGCTATTCCCTGGAACAGGAACATCTTGTGGACTCCTGCTGGTCCACCACATACAGCTGTGCTCCATGCCTCAGTGCAACACAGACTGCACCAAAAGTTTGAGATATAGCATTTTTCAATAGACCTAATCAAGAATTTTCCTTTAAAAGCACCTTTTCAGGAAAAAATGGATTTTTATCCCAAACACACATTTTCCTACATTCACTCACCAGAGAAACTCTGACGCCTGTCAGGAAGAGGAGTGCTTGAAAAGCAAAGTGTGCTGCTTGCAGTTTGGTTTTTAACATAAAAGCATTTTCTGAAGAATTATATGCTACTTTCTGCACACCTCTGTCACAGATAGCTGAAGAACAAGCTAAAACTCCTAAGAGAACTCCTAACCCATTCAAAATCTGAATTCAGCTTGGATGCAATGCAGGATCAAACCCAGAGTCATCTTCTGAGGTCAAGGAAAATAAAAAACCTAAACCACACAGATGCCAACACTTGTCTTCAGCAACACCAAAGCAGAACAACCTACTAACTTGGTGGAGAAACAAAAATATACTCCACTACTGAAGCAGAGCATATCAGAGGATCAAAAACCACTTAGTGTCCAAGCCTCTGTTTAGTGCAATGTAAGCTCTCCAGCTGCTGGAGGGGGGAAAAAGCCATTTTTGCCAGCAGACATACTTTTCAGAGCCCCAGTTACGATTACAGGAAACTGCCAAACATACCTGCGCTCCCTCCTCCTCATCCCAACAGTAGTAGGGATGAGGAGGGAGCAGAGGAGGAGCAGAGCCAGTAAGAAGCACAGAAATCTGTAAAACTACTCCATAAAATAGCACGTGGCTGGCTAAGTGCAGTTAATTACACTTTTGTCACCAAATACAAGATGGACCAAAAATATTAGTCTTGAAAATCACTTGCATATGCCAGAATATTTCCACTTTGCATAAGTGGATTCCATTCAAATATTGTGAAAATGAATTCATCCCCAAAAAACATGACAGGCCTAACTGCATGTCACCAGATGTCACCCAGGCTATGATGAAGCCACTTGAGTATGCTCTTCACCAGCACTGCCTAAGAGCCCTGAATGTCTGATGAGCCCCAGGAACATGGGTTTGCCAAGCACTTGTCAATCTCCAGTGCACGTTACTCCTCTCCAGTAATCCAACGCCAGCATCTTGTTCCTGTGTATGGGAAAGCTTGCTCAGCGTGTTCAAATTGCTGCAATTCTGACAGTCTAATCATTTGCAGAAATGCTGCCATATTAACAGATAACAGCTTGCCCTCTCTGCAAACAGGAGGCTCCTACTCTGCATCATTTGTTTCAAGGAAGATGACGGATGAAGGAATTTCAACTCCTGTTCCCCCTGGATAATTAGTGGGATAATAGTACCTGTACTTACTGCCCACTAGCCCCAAAGCAGTGCTCAAATATATGCTGGGGGGGCTAGTTTTTTTAGATGAAATAACACACAATCAGAGAAGAGCCATAATATGTATTTTACAGAGTGCTTCACAAAGACAGAAAAGAACTTTATGTGACAAAGGAAACATGTGTACCGACATGGAAACAATTAATCCCACCCAGATGTAGTCCAAGTAACCCTAATATTACTGAATTAGGGCTCTGTTAAAAATGAGTGGGGATTGGAGGTTCCCAAAGTGTGGTTTGCAGCTGACCTTTGCTCCATGAGTCACAGGAATGACTGACAGAGGTCAGGCCAAAGGTTTTCCTAACCCAAATACTGCCCGATAGTGGTCCACAACAAAATGTGTATGGTAGAGTAAAACCAGGCGAAATCCATTGTAGTAACTAAAGACAGCAACAGACTGACTTGCAGCTCCCACATTTGAGGAACTAGAGGGGATTTTTCTGTTTTTAAGAGCATCTGACAGATTTCTCTTTCATGCATTTGTACAGATGCTATCTGATGGCACAAAAACTTCTGGCATCCACAAGATCCAGTGGCAGAAAACTGCACAGCTTCATTACAGATCTCCAGCACATCACTTTAAGCCTGATGCCTCACACGTGAAAGAGTTGGGACAAAAAGTAAATAATCATTCACCTTCCAGCTAAGCAAGTTTGCCTTTCTAATAATAGTTATTTTAGATCCCATTACTGTGCATACAAAGTTAAGGCTATTCTTTGCATAACTCTGCATTCAGGTCCACCCTGAGGAACATGCTAAATGTTTGCACCAAAATGCAGCACAGTTTTAAGGCAGACTGTAAATTTTGGAGGCTTTTTTTTTGTTTTGTTGGTTTCTTTTACTATTAATGTCTTCTTCTTCCACAGGGTATGTATGACCAGTCAGAAACAATTCCTATTACAGGACTCTTGCAGCAGATCTTCCCAGTACAGTAAGCAAAATGTTTGGTTATTTAGGCCAATGGTTCCCAAATGATCTCTTCTAAGTGTGAACAACCTTCACTCCATTGCACTTCTTTCCACAGAAACCCCTCCAAGCATTCTTCCCTTAAATATGTGATCAACTCCATCCTCTTGTTTCTTTTTTGCATTTTCTCCAGACTGGATACCCATGTTAGTGCTCACAATACTGTTGTCAAATCCAAGGCCTCTCAAAGAGACCAGTAAAGGGAATGAATACCTTCACTATATCAACAATGCATTGATCAATGTATAAGTTGGTTTGTACAGGAAATAAACAACCTCCATCCTGATCAAAGGTCCTGAACATGGAGCCTGACAGACTATAAGGAAGTGTTTTAAACACTGCAGGGCACTGTGTTTGCATTTAATCTTTTCTTTTTTATTACTTTCCTTTTTTAAAAAAACACTTTTCCCCAACCTGTCAGTGTTTGCTTTCCAATATTTGTTTATGCTATGTAAGCTGTAGGTTATTTCTGTTAGAGACCCTAATTTCCTCCTCTGCTGGGACTGTGGCGATAGCCCCAAGGAAGTTTACACTGAGAGAAGAGCATGACAGGCAATGAATTAAGTGGTTCAGAAAGCAATACAATTAGCTTTCTCAGTGGAGGAAAATGAAGATAAAAAAGAAATTCTTGGCAGTTCTACTCTCCTGTCTCCGTCTCAACTTCAGAAAATGGACATCAAGAGACAGTCAAAGAAAATAATCATCAATATTTGAAACCTGATATGACATGTGATTTATTGACACAAGGCTAATACCAAGATCTGCCCTTTTTTTTTTTTCCCTTTTTCTTTTTTGGTAGCCAATTCCTTTGCTGACTGAGCTGAACTCATTTGCTTCTACTAAATGTTTGCTTTTCAAGCTGCCCTAAAATTAGATGGCAGGAAGCCTAGAGCTCCTGTGTAGGCATCTTCCTTACCAACTCCTAAGCTGTGAAGCACAGAAATGGTGTGTTTGTTCCAGTGAAGAAAGCCTGGCCAACATTTCCACTAGACTTAGAGATGCTTTGAAACCCAGCATTGGTTTCAAAGCTCCTGGACTGATCAGGATTCACATGCTGCAGGAAAAAAAGCCAACCTAGCAAAACAGTACCACCAGTATTGAGGAGACAGACCCTGAGAGGCCTCGAGTCCTAATTTTTTAAAATGGCAGACATTTCTACCTCTGATGACTAAACTACTAAGCTTTCTCATCAGGCATTGGTGGGAGTACTTACTATTATTTTTAATACATGCTGCCTCCAGGCAGAGGAAAATAAAACAAAAGAGAAATGACAACTGTCCCTTCAAATAAGAAAGCTGTATGTATAGTTCAGACTTTGCATTATCAAATGCATGTGGCACCCAGAAAGAGAGTCAAAGCTTTACAATCGTGCTATATGTGAGCCCAATCATTTATTTGCATTTATAAATAATGCCATGAACATTATTAGTCTTTAATGGCACATTTTGGCCTGGAGAAACGAATGCAGGAATATTAAAGACATGGGTTGCTACTGAAAATTGAAGGCTTCTCATTAAAAGTTTATAAAAAGAAATGTGGAATAGTTAGGAGAAAGTGTCCACTTTTAAGTCCCTTTTTTTCTTCCTCCCCAACTGTGCTCTGGACCATGAAGATTAAGAAAGTATTAAGAATGCTTAATAAAAGATTTTTCTTAGCAGCAGATTGCAAAAAGTGTAAAGGAAGCTTAATTTGATTAAAAAAATAATGATATTTACTAAAGCAGAGACTTTTTCAATAAGGAAGTCTACATGCAAACCAGTAATTTTCACACTTTCATGAACAGAAGGCTGTTCTATGACCGACTATAAAAGGCTCTGTTCAGCTGTCCTTGGGATTTACAAGGCGCTAATAACACCTCCCATAAATTGTTTACCACACCAGCAATACATTCAGATAAATGCCACCATGGTGGGTGAGTGATGCCACTCTGAGAGGGCTCAAAGCACCACGGAGTCAATGTACAACCTTTTCACCATCTGCCTTGGTGATGCTGTATCTGAAACAGGACAGGCATAAAACCTGGATGGTTTTTTTTTAGCTGGAGCCTGTTAGAAACAAAGGCATGACTCATGGGACATCTACTTTATGAAGACTAATCTGTGAAGAAACAGTATGTTATTCCATAGTCCACCTGCTCTGAGCACCACAGAGTTCTGCACAACCGACAGTGGCAGTGTGCAGCACAAACCTCTAGGACTGACCCCAAACATTCCAGCAGACATGCCCAAAGCTGGACCTTGTAGCATTCTATGGACTCTGCAAAAGGCAGCAGCTCACAGCTTCCACAATACTTTGCACATGCAAACTCTTAATTTAGGAAAAAAAGGGTACAGGGCAGCACACCCTCACTTATGAAGTGCCAGCACCTGATTTACAATAGCCCTTTTAAAATCCAGGATCTCTTCCAGCCAGTTTTATCTAACTTCCGCCACATTTTACTTCTACAGTCAACAGCCTCTTTGCTCAAAAATCTTTTAAGCCATTATTTCCTGAAGTGAAAGATAATGCATCATTATCCTATATCACAAGAAAACACAATACAATACTAGATCGATATCTTTGTCTGCTCAGCCAGCCACAAATCTTCCTGTCCTTATCACTCAAATGGTGAAATACCTCATAGGATTATAGAACCATTTGGCTTGGAAGGGATCTTAGAGATCTTCTAGTTCCAACCCACTCACATGCATGGGCAGGGACACCTTTCACTAAACCAAGTTGTTTAAAACCTCATCCAGCCTGGCCTTGGTAGAAAGATACCTAAGGTTCTTTTTCACAAAAAACTCTCTACTATTTCTTATCTTTCCCACTTAGTGGCTTTTTTCCTTTAAGTCCAGTTGCACATATTTGAACGATGCATTTCCTCTATCACCTCCCCATCTGCAACTTATGCATTTTTATGAATTTAACTCTGGTGAACAATAAATTCAGAGCCAGAAGAAAAAGCAAGCAGTCATCATGCAAACTTCTTCAAATGCATCTGCCTTCATTTTGGTACAAGAGCAGTGAAATATCTAGTGCTCAGTGGGGATCCATCCTCTGTTCCAGCTGACATACCAGAGAGTCTCCGATGATGAGGCCAGTGAGAACAAACCTTCATCTTTCCTTTAGGAAAAGGATCTCAAACTTTTTTCTGCTCCACACATCTCATGTTGGTCAGAACTGCCATCCCATGGTAGCAAGTTTGATCCAGTGCTTTCCCAACCCAACTTGAAGTGGCCACCAAGGACTGAGTTGTCCTACACAGATTGTATCATTAACATGAAATCACAACCTGGTTGGGGATGCTCCAGACTCCATTTTATATACAGCTCACTTTCCAAAGGAGAATGGGGCTCCTTTGGAAAGGAAATTTACAGAGGACGTTTGCTATCATAATACTACTACAACAGTGTATTAAAAATTGAAAACAGTGGTCACAAGACATGATTCCTTACCAGTTAAGAAGTCTTCAAATATTGAACCTGTTTTATTCAAAAATAAAAATAAAAAAAAGACTCCTACAGACAAACTGCAATTGTTCGGCTTTGTTTCAAATAAAACCACATCTGCTTTCCAAGCACATGCATTTCTTTCTAATCTGAAGAGTTTTACCAGTCCTGGCCTTTGGTTGGTTCGTTTAGCTTGCTTTTTTGCCCAGCTAATTAAAAAAAGATTATAAACACAGGGAAAGGTTGACAAGGAATGACAGAAAGTGATATCCCAAGTCACCAGGTCATGAACTTTTCTACAGCATGGTCCCAGTAAGGCACAGTCTTAATGTATCTTTAGAAAATCTTCATGGCTTCCCTACTGACAGCGCATGACAACTAGTGCCAGAGAGTTTATATCCAGAAATAATAATAAACAAACAGACAAACTCCAAAGCCAAAAAACACCCATTTACTTTGGATAAAATTATTAAAAGGTATTTTTAAGAGAATGGGACTATGGACAGGGTAGGGGGGTGGGAATAGCAGAAAAAGGCCTTCCTCTTCCTAGCAGCTTTCAGCCAGAGTTGTCCAGAGGGGAGGGCTCATGGACAGAGACTTCCAGCTGGCAGTGCCAAGCTCTCACTGTGGCCACACAGCCATGGCATACGGAATCCATCCATCTCTCATGAGGGACTTTAGGAGGACTCACATCTGGACTAGAGAGGGTCACCCACACAAAATTTCCAAGCACTTGAAAAGGACAAGCTCCAGCCATGTAGGGAATATTGTTAATAAGCAGGAATGGCTCAAATGGCTCCCTCAGACCTGCAGGAGGCGGTGTGGGATGCTGCTACCAACAGCAGTAGGCACAGAGGGAAGAGGAAAGAAGAAGAGGAGGTCTGTGGTCTCTGGTGGGTGGGTGGCAGTCACCTAGAGGCCTGTACCTCCTCACAGGCACCAGTGAGCTCCTGCCAGCTTCCCACCTCTGGGCAAGGGTGCAAAACCTCAGCTTGCTCTCAGCGAAACACCACTGTTCTGCACGGATTCAATGCAGTATGCGTTCCCTGCCTCCCAGGAGAGCACATCAGGGGACAGGTCTCCCTCCTCAGGCTGTGGGGCAGGCTGTGGCTGTGACCTACCCCAACCATGGCTGAGACCTGCCCTGGCATTTCTGCACATGCTCCCTCTGGATTCTGGAGATGGGACTGAAAGGGACACACAACTTCAGCAATCAGGTCTTGATCCTGCTCGCCAAGATGATAGGATTTCTCTTTGACAAAGACCCACCACTCCAATTGTGTCTACAACTACCTCGAAGAAGGCTACAGGCAGGTGGAGATCAGTGTTTTTTCCCAAGGAACAAGTGATAAGACAAGATCAACTGGTCTCAAGCTGCATCAGGGAGGGTTTAGATCAGATATTTGGAAAAAATTTCTTCACTGAAAAGACTGTCAAGCATTGGAGCATGACCAGAAACACCAAGAAAAAAACGCAGCAGTATCAGTAAAGAGTCTTACACCATGCAAATGATCAGATTACTTTGTCTTGGAGTGCCCATGGGGCCCTCCAGGGGCAGTGGGCAGGTCCAGAGACTCCTGCCCTCCCGTCCCAGCTGTCCCTTGCCCAGCCCAGGCACTGCCAGCAACACAGCATGGGCTCCACAGCTGACTGGCACTTTCCCAGGAAGAAAAAGTTCAGTTTGGTTTCAATTAAAGAAACTATTCTGAAGACAATTTAGTCCCATTTCCAGACACAGTGACTTCCAGCTCCCCCTTTTAGAAAACTCCTCTCCAAATACTGCCAGTCTCTGGCCGCTCCACAAGCAGTGCTCTTTTTAGGCTGTGGACGTTAATCAAGCTGCTCTTTATTTTTAGATTTTCTTCATATGACTTTATGCCACAAACTCTATTAACATTATGCCTTGGAACATCAGAGTTATTCACAGATCAATCAAACTGACAGAAAACGTTCCTCCTGCCTTGGGAGAACTGAACTCAGCTGGCTTTTTAAGAGCAAAGCTGAGAGAAGGGAAAAAAATTAAAAATACACCCCTCACACCATAAATCAACCAATTGGACATCTTGCCTGTGAATGAAATTTCTCTGAGGAGGTGGGGAGGGAGGGAACAGAGCACTAATTTCCCCCCCCCCACCACCATGCTGTGTGCCTGTGTGCACAGATTAAACACCCATCTGCACAGAGGTTTGACTTCAGGGCAGTGCCCAGTGCAGGCAGAGGAGCAAGGACCCACCTCTCTATTTCCTGTCCATTTCAAAATACACGCTCTCACACTCTTGTTTCCTTATTCTGTCTGTCTCAATACACTGAAGGATACTGCAGCTGCAAGAAAACTCAACCCCTGATCTCACCGCAGCCTAATAGGAACCTTCTAATTCACCCAGCTCAAAAGTGAAATATTCAGCTGATAGGCTGTGACCGAGGGCTGCTGCAGGTACGGGGAGCCCTGCTGCAGGGAAGAGGGAAGGACTGCAACACCACACTGCACTCCAGCCACTTCTCTAACCCATGCCTAATCAAATGCTTCACTCTCCCTTTCCCCAAGCAGGATGAAGAGAGACTGAAAATAAAAAATATAGTCACTCCAAACCCTGTCTATTCTGTTTACTGTACTGAGGCTGGCTCACAGGTCAGCAGCACGCCCTGTACAAGAGGCTGAGTTTTATGTAGATTTCCTCACCAACACTCAAAAGGGCTTGGTAAACTTCTGCAATGTAGATTTTTGTTGACATTTGGAGGCACAGAGGTAAACCATTAATCAGGAACATAAACTACTGCATATCTCAACTGATGAAAGAGTAAAAAAACATGCCAAATCTGTAGATGCAAATAAAGACTAAAGGTATGCTGCACCATTTATGATTGGCAAATTCAGATCTGCTGCTGTGACCAGTGAAACCTTAGATTATGCAGAAGGAACAAATTATACACTTATGTTTCCCTCCACGTGTTTACACTGAGCACAGCAGCATAGCCAGTGATTCTCATGAGCCCCATGGAAGTGCTCAGAGTGCCACAGGCAGACGGGGAGAGACCCAAAGCAGGGAGTGAAGTTCCAGCTCCTCCAGGTACCAACAGCTGTAGGACCATCAGAGATAGGCAGGGAAGTGTCAGCAGCTACAAACCCTCTGCTCAGAACCAGCAATACAAAACCAGCCTGGGAGTAACAGGACACTTTTTTCCCCTTTCAAAAAAAAAAAAATCCATGGCTTGCTGAATGTTCCTCTGTAGATGAGTTTCTTTACATTCACTGGAAAGGGCTGAGTACTTGTACCTGGTTTGTGCCTTTAATGTGAGACACACAGCTTGTGCTCTGCTACCATTTGAAAAAAAAACCACCTAAAACAAACAAGCCCCAAACACAAAACAGTAGAAGACAGTAAGTATTAAAGACTTTTCCCAATCCCTTGCCAAATTAATGCACACTAAAATTCCACAGAAGAAAAAGGATAGAAAATTTTGGCTGTGGAAACATTCCTCTGGAATTCCCTGCACTGACACAAAACTGGTTTAGTCTTAAGACTGCAGGAACTTCAGTAACAACTTTTGTCAAAGCTGCAAACTTTGGGAAAACCCTGTCACAGGGCAAAGCAAGGTAACATTGCCCAACACTTCTCCTTTTTCACATTTATAATGAAAGGGATTGCTCTCAAAATTTTTCACCATGAACGACTTCACAAGAGAAACCACGGTCCAGAACTATACATTCCTATTCCAAAAGCGTTTCAATTGATCTGTGAGCTATCCTCCAAACCATGGAAATGAACAAAAAAGCACCAAGCAATAAGCTGTATGTTCACACAGGCAGCTCCCAGAAGACACAAGTTTCTCCTCTGAATATTTTTTTGTTCTGTTACCAGTCACGAATTACTGGTTCTGCCATGTCAAAACAAACAGGGCTCTTGTTACGCTTTCTGAAGTGTTATATTTACCCATCTTGGCTATATTTTTTCTTTTGGCTGCTCAAGGAATGATAAGGATTCCTTACTGCATTAAGGAGGTTTAAAATGCAGTGCACAGCCAAGCAATTTGGAAGCAATTGCTATGTTTCTAAAGTGAACTTTAATCTAGAAATGCTCATAAAAATCATATTATGGCAAACGGAAACAATAATGTTAATTAAATAATTTGCATTTGCATAGTAATCGGTCCCGAGGGCCAAGCATATAGTAGCACAACTCACATGAAGTACACCACATGCTCAGCAGCAACAGATTTTTAAGGTTTGACCTGAAGAAATCCAAGTGCATGCAACACCTGCTTCCTCTTTGACCTTCTGCCCTCAGCCCTTGCATAGGCAATGGCAGCCACCAGTTTTTGGCTGCCTCAGATGATACAGCAGGACTTTCATGCCTGGTGGTGAGCTGTCTGAGAAGCATCCACTCCCCTGGGCCGCTCTGTTTTGTTTTGCTAAGCCACAGTACACAAGCAGCAACAGGTTTTTGTTTAGCAAGATGCTCCAGCCAAGGACAGGCACCTTGCTTAACTCCTCATGCCAGGTCCTCTTCAGCCAGCTGGGTGCGGGACAGATCCTCTCCAGGAAACACAAACACAGGCAGGACCTTCCACCCTTAAGCCTTCTTTCCTTTCTTCAACAAAAGCAAAGGTATCTGTGGAGACACTTAACACCCACAGCCAGCTCTAGTTCAGTATTCCTGGTCAGAGCAGGTTTTGAACATGACAGAAATAGAAATAACTGCATTACAAGAGAAATTCATTCTTTCCAAGATCCTGCTCATTTAAAGAGCAATGCCAAGCTCTTTATATTTTTGTGGATCTCTTAACAATTTAGGAAAAGAATTTGCAGTGGCAAGAACCAGAAACTCCAAAAGCACACAACTGTTTTTAAATTACACTGTCAAGAATTAAAATGTAAATTACATTTATATATAGAGAAATAGAAATAGAATATATATTTATACACACACACTTATATATATATATTACACAGAGAGTGTCTCAAAAATAAGCACGGACAACCCCATCTTAATTTGTGGTTTTTGTTATATTTTCTGCCCCATTTGTTAGCTCTGTTAGGGACGCAGCACTAGCTAATTTCATTACTTGTTCTCAGCCAATTTGACTTTTTGGCTTCATTCCTATGCCCTAACAGAGTTGCTCTGTTTCCAAAGAAGGGAAAACAGTCATTGCATTACTGGAGATCAGACAACTTCCTCAAGTCCACTCTAGCTCCATGGGAGGAAAGCTCCAAGGCATTGCTGGGAGAACATATCCAGTCCTCATCTTCTTTTGGCTTCTTCTGGCTACACCAACTCACCACAGGGACAGAGGTGCAAAATGAAACACCTGCAGGCTTTCCTCCTAAGTGAGCGCTTGACACTGCATTAATGCAAAAGACTTCAGGTAGCTCCACACAGGAGTAGCTTTAATCTACACCACCCAGTGAAAGTCCATTAAAACAAGAGGATGCTTTAAGTAAGGAAGATCTTCATAAGCAGGGAAGATCCAGATGTTTTGTGACACACCCCTTCAGCAGGCCTATCTTGACTCTTTGTTTCTGGAAAAAGTAAAAAAGCCAAAGAATCCTAAAAAACCCTAAAAAAACCCGAACAAAAACAAACAAAAACCCAACCAAACAAAAAAATAGGCGAACAAACAAGACAAACAAACAAACAAATCTAATAAAAGACAGGCCTAATCGAAGTCCCACAAGTTTAAAAGGGATTTGCATATGGCCCAGTGCTGCCATAGCATTCTTCACTTCTGTTGGGCATTAAAGGAAATAACCAAATCTTGAAATTAGAGTTGAGTGTTCCTTGTGGCAGTGTTGAGGAACTGAGCTTTTTTCCTTGCCCCTTCATTTTCTTTTCATCTTCAATTTTGTTTGCTGCTGCTAACTTAATATACAGAAGTTAATTTCTTTCCTGACTCGAGGTATCACTAGGGGAATATTGAGTGTTACTGTGGCGGCTGGAAGTCATTACCTTTATACAAAAATTAACCTGTGGCACTAATCTCTTTACTTTTTTTCTCTTCTTTTTTTCATTTTTTATTTATACAAAAGCACCTGCCTTATTAATACTGGAGGTGAAGCAATTGCTAATGCAAATAACTGAAATTCTAACTACATTAAATATGCAAATTTAACGCCCTAAGCTTTTCCTTAAATCTATACAAATAAAATCTTGTTTCTTGAACTGCAGAAGTTCAAGTTATCCTAAAGCAATACTGTGTACACCATGAAGAGAATGGTTTTCCATCCCACCCATCTTTACAACAAACCTTTCATATGAAATCAGCCCTCTTATTTAGGACAGCCTAAAAGGAAAAAAGGGAAACAAATATTTATATTTTAGAAAGGGGTATTAGACTAATACCCCTTAAGAAACTAAATAAATGGACTGAAAAAGAGGAAATGATGGACAGAAAACAACCAAAAGTGTTGAATACACTGATTATTGTGTTTATATAAATTTAAGGCATTCAGCCCATTAATCCTAATTTCTGAAATGAACTCTTCCATGCCCAAGCATACACCAGGTGTAAACATTCAAGGGGAGAATCACCACCACTCCCAAAGACAGCTAATTACAGTAATTTTATATATAACACTCTTCTTCCATAAGTGCTACAAGTATGTCTGTACTATTTTCCAAGATGTTTGGTGCACATAAGCAGCAGGGAAAATGAGTTTGTGCTGAGCTCCGTGCTGCCTTTGCTCGATTGCAGCCAGCTCTCAACATATCATTTAAAGCATGCTGAGGTGTTTCTACACTGCAGTATATTTTGGGGACTGCTGTACTCATACCAATGAGGTCATCCAGTAAAGAAACAAAACTTTCAGGCATGTGCTCATCCCAGAACTGTATAAAAAACTATCCACCAATTTATTTATTCGCCATTCAAAACCATTTAAACAGAAAGTAGATTCAGATTAGACATTACAATGAAATTCTTCACTGTGTGGGAGGGGAGGCACTGGAACAAGTTGGCCAGCAAAGATATGGAATATTTGAGACCAGGTTGGATGAGGCCCTGAACAACCAGGTATAGTGGAATAGTCTGCCCACAGAGGGGGATTGGAACTAGATACCTTTCAGGTCCCTTCAAACCCAAACAATTCTACAATTCTGTGATTCTATGAAGTATGTTCAAACCAACACAAAGGAACTGAAAAGTTTTTAACTAGAGATTAACTACTCTCACTTAAAAACCAACCCATGTAAATGTTTGTCCTGGGGAACACTCCCACTTTCTTCATGGAAAAGCAACTAGCACCTCAGCAAGGCAATGCATCCCACCTCAGAAAAGATACCTCAAAAGAATGGACAAAACACTGCTGGGTACCAACTTTCTTTCTCCACAAGGGAGAGACGGGAAGCTGGTGTGCCTGGCTCATGCCATGCTGCCATCTCACAAATACTGATGTTGAGCCAGACGAAGCCCAGCCTGCTGGACAGCCCACAC
Organism: Melospiza georgiana; assembly: GCF_028018845.1. Lineage (NCBI taxonomy): Eukaryota > Metazoa > Chordata > Aves > Passeriformes > Passerellidae > Melospiza > Melospiza georgiana. The sequence continues at coordinate 71,513,796 of NC_080431.1, forward strand.
AGCTCAGCAGGACAGCAGTACTTTCCATATAGTTAGTATGGATTCAGGTTAGAAAAATTAATCCCTGGGTCACTCGGGGGCAGCTAAATGTTTTCAAAAGAAGCCAGACATAATTAAAAGCATATCTGTGCAAGAATGTGAGGTGGGGAATTAGAGTGTATTTCTAACTGCTCTTGTGTATTTTGCTATATTGAGATTAAAGGGCAGGTCACTCCCCTGCCAGCTCTCAGAGAGAGGGATATGTATTTACTAAACAGAGCAAGGTACAGCTGGGAAAGTAACGCACTACCAGGCACCACCTTGATTTACCCTCTGAAAGGCTGAGAGTTTACCTGACACTCAGAAACTGCAACACACACACTTGCCAACCCTGCACGCCCTTCTCCTGCATCCTCCTTCACCGTTCACTGAGCTCACCTGCAGAGACTTGTAATCCTCTTTAACTGGCAACTCCTCCAGCCTGGGGCACATCCCCTTCCTCTGAGCATGGAGTGACTCACACCCCCAGTAACAGTGCCCAGGACACACATTTTAGTGCAACCCAAAAGGACATCTCCACATAGATCTGCAGGGAGACAGGAGATGCACCCCCAGGCAGTCAGGAGGAAGCTCTTCATCGTGTGCCAAGCAGAGATGGGGCTGTCAGGTCCTGGGGAGGGACAGGGCATTCTGGCCAGGACTATTAGCCATGCCTGTGATCCATGTCCTTCCCTCTGGTTCGGCACACAGCTGGAAGGGAGCCTTCAGCAGCCTGCCAGCCATCACAAGCCTTCAACAGTCTGAAATGCTGTTCTTCTCTAACGCAGTGGTGTTACTGTTATCACTAATAAATGAAAGCAATCAGGCAACCATTTAACATACAGAGTTTTAAATTTTTTTCTTAATTTCACAGGACCAAGACCTTGCAGTCTTTTTCAGCTAAAGCTCTGACTCATTCGGTCTCCTGGCTATCTGTCCTGCAGCAGATGAGAAATCAAACACTGCAGCACGGAAGCAGCTTGAAGCTACAGTCTGAACTTGAACGTCACTGCTCTCTCCTAAAACTATTTGCAAAGCAGCTTAACAAGTGAGAATTTTTAAACATATTTAATTTTCTGCATCTTTTCCAATTCTACCTTTCTTCAAAAATATGATCCTTCAAAAAAAACCTCTAGAGATCCCACCTTTTGATTTTCTGGGATAATACTGTAGTGAAAAAGCATAGGGTAAAAGTCTGAGGATGTAAAAAGTGATACAATTTCTCTTCCCCTGACTCTTCCTTTTCTGTAATAAACTACTACTGGACTCCTCTAAGGTAATAAGACTGCTTTCCTCTCACTATCCTAACTGCTTTGTACCCACCCACAAAACATTAACTAGGTAACTCTTTGCTGATGTTTTTTGGCACCTTTCACAGTGGCACAAAACTTATGAATTCCAATGCATTTCTTAAGTTTCATCACTCAAGCTGCAATTAGCATAATTTTGATGATCACATAAATTTTCTGTTTATTTATTTTTGCTAGATCAGGTTCAGTTATGGCACTCATTACAGTTAATCTAAGGCAGCAAAGTAGCTACTCCTTGGACCGAGCAAATCTGTCAAATAAGGGAAGCAAGGACCATCATGAACAGTGCGGAAGACAATTTTTACTTTGGGTTTACTTAGGGATGATGTATAACCAACAAATAGTTTATTAACTCATAACTCTATTTTCAAAGGTATGGAAAATCAATTCCTCCATAACTTCATTGCAATCTGTTGTTCTTATCATCTCAGACTAGGAGGCCATAAGATTCAACATACCCTATCCAAAAAATGTAGTGCAGGCTATGGCATCCATATTATGAAATTCTACTTTTGACAGCTTACAGGAAGCTAGGATAAAGGCTCTGTCTTTTCCCCTCACTGGCTTTGACACAAGCTGAACATTTCTGACACTGGGCTTCAAAATGATGCTGTCCTGTTTCGTATTTAGATAATGGGAGCCTATGTTCAGATGCCATGTTCAGATTTTTGCTTAGTAGTTGTTAAAGTTTAGTTCAGCTAGAACAGGGCAAAGAGAAGGAAGGGCTGGCAAGCAGCCTGGGGAAGGGGTTTAGTTTGTAGTAAGACTGTCCGGCCCAGCCTAGTTGAGATAAGAGATTAAGTTAGAGCCTGTTACTTTTTTTACTAACTAGAAAAGAACAAGAGTTTTTGGGGGTTTTAACCTTGAACATGTGTGTTTCACAGAGACGTGTTTAGTTTCTTAGTAGCTTAACAAATTGTCAGTTACACAAAAAACTTCTTATCACTTTTCTAAATTTCTTCTTATTTTAAACTACGACACCTGCTCAGAACATGACCTAGCAGAACAAGAGACACAAGTGCAGATTATGGGCTGAATCTACCTCAGAAGCATTACTGAAAGCTAAGCAAACCAAAAGAAGTCAGACTTTGAGTTCTTAGTGCATCAGTACTTATAATTTCAATTAAACATGCAATGCAGGATGGACTAACTTCCTCCTTTTCTCTAAAAATGACCTGCCAGTCTCATAAAAACAGTACTTATAATTCAGGTCTACCTTTCAGAACATGAGAAGCTGAAAATGGAAAAAAAAATATTAAAAACAGATCACAGACTGCCTTTCTCTCTGCAAAATCCCACAGAGCTCCCTCCAGGTCATGGAGATAGCAGTTTGTGAAGCCAGTGACCCCAACGCTGAAGAGTATTTGCCCATGGATTGCAGGGAAGGACACAAGAACCACCAAACCAAGCAATGCCTGGGCCATGACTGAAGGAATGCCACACTGCTTGCCTCATGTGGTTTGTTTGTTGCTCCAACCCAAATGCCAGGGAAGGTTGGTATACTCAGCTTTGACTGATTCCCTGCAGAAAGGCAGTGTTTTTACCTTGATGGCACCAAAATTCCACAGAGAAACCAACTGGAAGGCAATGACAGCTCCGAAACTAAAGAATTCACGGCTTATATTTAAGACAGAATCCCACTAACTATCACTCAAAATTTCTGATGGTTCTGTCAAACGCTCTGTTACAACTACCTGCACAGATACTCTAGAAAGGTGAGGGTTAATCTTTTCTTCGATGTAACAAGTGATAGGAGAAGAGAAAAAAAAGCCTCAAGTTCCAGGGAGATTAGATAGGACAAATTTCTCCACTGAAAGGGTGGAACAGGCTGTCTGGGGCAGCTGTGGTGGAGTCACCATTCCTGGAAGGATTTAACATTTCTGTAACTGGAGCTTAGGGACATGATTTAGTGGTGGACATGGGTCAGTGGTTGGAGCCAGATGATCTTAGAGGTCTTTACCAATCTTAATGATTCCATTATTTTGTGATTCTATGAAATCATGCATAAAATGCAGGAGCTCCTGGCAGGAACAGAAAACACTGAGTTCAGGGTAACGACTTTGGGTGTTCTGTGCTCTTTCCTTTTCAGCCTGGAGGCTCACAACATCATTTCTGTTGGAAAAGGTCATTGCCAAGGGGGTAGCTAAGCAACAGCTGAAGAGTTGTGGTGGTCAAAAAGAGCCACAATGTTTTAAGTTGCCTTTTTAGTAAGTGATGGACAGTCCTCAGAACACCCAGTGACATCCCTCACAAGAAGCCAGTAAGGGGACTTCTTCTTATTTCTTAAGCAGTTTCCATATTTGAGCCAAGGGAAAAAAATGGAAAAATACTAAATAAACATAGCAGAGGTACTTGAATTGCTCCCTGGTCCTGCTTTGTATTACACCAAAAATTCCAACTTCCCTGAGAAAATACTGGGAGGCCAGCACTCAGAGGAGAACCTGATCTGTGCTCTTTTTTGTGACACTTTGGAGCCCCCACAAACTCCAGCTAGGGCAAGGAAAAACAGTCTGTCCACCTCTACTCTGCACAGGTGGAGGAGTATCCAGGGGCCCCAGCCTCAAACCCTCCCACATCATGGAGCACAGGTCAGTGTGGCTGGAGATCCTCCACTCTTCTGAGCTCCAATTGCTGATGCATGAATGCAGATCTCAGTCCCAGCTGTGCATCCAAGGGTTTGCCAGACAGTTCTCTGGTTACCTGTACACCAACTGCATTGACCCAGTCTTTGACACACTCTGGTCACATTAAACCTTCAAGCTATACAACTTTGAGTTACCAGGTTGGGTCCCCACTTTGTTTCTCTCCCAACCCTCAGATCACAGGCTTACCACAGATTTAAAGAAGTGCAGCGCACGTGCACTCACTGTGCAGCATCACTGCTGAAATGCAGGTGCTGCTCTGCCATCACTGCCTCTGGGCTGCAAGGCCTTCCATTGGCATCCTGAAGAACTTTCTGCAATTCAGGCACATAGATACTAAGCACACACTTCAACAACTAAAACTTTAAATATTATCTGTGCTGTAGCTCATCCACCTGAAGCATTTCCTTTTTGGCACACGGGCAATCTGACCAGCCTGCACAATGCTTGGTGCCCAGTCATACCAAAAACCCCTAGGGCCTACTGAAACAGTAGTGAAACAGTAGGAACAATAGCAGGCAAGTCAACCAAACCTTCCAGCATCTCTTCCCCAGTCAACTCCCATGCCAGAGCCAGAGACAAAGCAAAGGGGTGAGAAACACAACACATTCTGTCTGCTGGATCCTCAGTGCCTCCAGCTCTCAGCACGGCCCTACAGCCGTACAAACAAATGCCAGCAGGGCAGTCTGTGACCTACTTTCCCTCCCTGCACGGGGAGCTGTGCCATTGTGAAACTGCCACTGAATTTCAGCTGCACAACGATGACAAGAGGGAGCTGAGGCGGCCACAAGCTGTGTGACTAACACTGACACAGCGGCTCCTGCCCTGGCATCCATGTCCTCTACCGGGGAGCCTCCGCTGTGCCAGGCTCCAGCTGCTGCAAGGGGCTGACGTACAGCTCTCCAAGGCAGCATGGCAGCAACCCACACACCTGCCCAGAAGCTCTGTTTCTCCCTCTTTCCCCTCACAACTGCCTGGAAAACTATCCCTAAGTCACTGCTCTGAAGTTTCTTGCACACCCTCTCTGCCTTTGAAGACCTTTACAGCGCTGAGACCATTGCTGCCTGCCTGCTGTCTGGCATGGAAATGACCATGCCATTACATTTGTGCCACAATCAACTCAGAGAGCCAACTGTATTCTGGCTTGCATCAAAAGAAGCATGACCAGCAGGTTGACAAGACAATTCTCCCTTTCTACCCTGTCCTCGTGAGACCCCACCTGAAGTACCTCATCCAGCTCTGGGATTTGACCAGAAAAAGGATGTGGACTTGTTGGAGTAAGTGCACAGGAGGGTCACAAAAATGATCAGAGCATGTCTGCTATGAAGAGAGGCTTAGAGAGTTGGGATTGTTCAGCTTCAAAAACAGAAGCCTCTTGTGAGGCCTCATTGTAGACTTCCAGTATCTAAAGGGGGCTTATAAAAAGAGGGAGAATAACTTTTTAGATGGATAGACAGTGATCAGACAAGGGCGAACTGTTTTACACAAAAAGAGGAGAGATTTGGGTTGTGTCTGTTGGGTTAGGAAGAAATTCTTTACCCTGAGAGCAGTGAAGAACTGGAAGATGTTGTCATTGTAAGAAGCTATGAACCTTATTGGTTAGCACAGTTTTGAAACAACCTAATGGGTGCCCAAGTATGGATTTGAGCCTAACTTGAAGCACACAAATTTGAGTAAGCAGGCTGAGAGCTCACATTAGGATCTCCAACCCATCTGTGCAGCACCTGCACCTCAGAGTTCACTCCAGACAGCTGAGCCTCCTCCAGGCACCAGGAAGCTGGTCCTGCAACAGGAGCTGCCTGGCCCACTATGCCCACATCATCTGTGAGTGTGGCATTTTTGGGCATGTACAGGCCACTGCTATGCCAGTGACACATCCTGCAGACCAGAGCAAGTCCACTGGCTGAAGAGGGTGAGCTCAGTCCATCTCACAGACACGCTCCTGCCACAGCACCTTCTGCATAGCAAAAATGCCTCTCCTTTGTCCGGGCAGGTCTGAACTCAGGCTCTCAGAGACCTGACCATTTTCAGTTCCCAAATCTCACCCATCTTTGGGAAGGATGAGCTGGTCAGGCAGCCTTTCCTGAGGGCTGATGACTGCTTTACCATTTACCACTTAGCCCTGCAGCCCAGGGGCAAATTTCAAGTCTATACAGGCTTAAACCCAATAAAAATGGGGGTCTATTATGTTAACTCCAAGGCAAGCCTCATCCAGCGCCTCCACATAATATTAAATTAAATGAAAGGGGAATAAGAAAGAAAGTCTCCTCCCAGTTTTACAAGAATAGATTGATCTTTAGATGTTTTCTTTTACCTCCCGTGACTTCAGAATAAGAAACAGTCATTAACTCCCACTAAACATTGCGCCTAACTATCCTGGTCCACATGCACTGAAAGCTATTTTAATATTTTGATAGTTTGATACCTACTGAGGGTAGCAGAGGCCCTGAAGAACTCCTCCTCCCTCTCCCGCATAGGGACGTGCTGTGCAATACTAACTTGGTATTCCACAATCCTTTTCTTAAAAAGAACACTGTGCTATTAACGTAATTATCTGATTAATCTTTCAGCCTCACTTTGCATTAAATAAACACCTGGATGCAAAATGCTTTTTCCTCAGAGAGGGCACCTCAAGTGTTTATCCAGCACACTAATGCAAGGGATACCACCAGCAGTCCAACTGGTGGTCAAGGAGGAAAGCAAGTACTCCTGAGCACACTGGGGACAAGCAGGCATTAAAAAATACTTCAAAGTAAAACCACAATATTCATCACTTTATACTTACCACCTCCTCAGGATGAGACGACTCCCATTTTAGAACTATAAAAAAAACTTTAAATGAATATGTTGAAAATACACACACACAAGTTATTTGAGTGCCTTACAGAATTTAAGGTCAACAGCACACTGCTTGACTGCTCAGTTCAGGCCAAATGGTTCCTGGATTTAGTGCACCATTTTGAACTGAGCCACACCACATCTCACCCAGTTGTGAAAGCAGCTGACAGCCATGAATTGCATTTTTGGATGTGTTTTTCCTAATGATTAACTGCACTCATGGTGAAAAGAAAAATTTGAGTGTGCCATATTTTTTTCAGTGCTGCTAGTATCACCTAGTCTGAGTAATATTCTCCCTATGCTGATACAAACAGACCATGAACAAATACCTTTTTCATTACTACTTTCAATTCCATCTGAGAGTGGGATGTAGGGTTGTGGGGTTTCTTGGGTTGTCTGAAAAACAACGCCTACTTTCTGGCTTGCAGAATTACAGGGTTTGGTCATCAGGTGCAATTTCCTTAAGCTCCTAATTTTCATTCACATTACCTCCTCCAAAGCTTTTGCTTTTAAATCATTTGCTCATAAATGGTGTAAACAATATGAGATGCTGAGATGTTCCTCCCACTTCCCATCCAGTAAAGGTGAGCAGAACAGCAATCAAAAGGATATGGAGCAATGTCTGCTACCCACCGCCAATAAAATGCTGGGTTTGTAAAGGTCTTCAGAGAAGTGAAACCTCTGATTCCTCAACTGAAAGATTTCCCTGAATCCATGGTCAGGATAAGGCCCTGCTGCAATATTTTAAAACTTACTATGAAGCTATTAAAAAAAAAATCTGTCAAAACACAAGACAGCTAGCAAGCATACACGTTCATTCCTCAGACCTCACTAAGACAGGATAGTTCAAGATAATTATTGCCAGTAATATGCTACCAGCACCTTCTGCTGTTCTCCACTCCTGGATGAGGCTGCAAGGCCGCTCAAACGGCTCTTGTAACCTTAAAACAATTCTTCTTTCCTCTTTTGAAAGACTTTTAATAAGATAGTCAATATTTTAGAGAAGAAAGCTCATCCTGCTTCTCCTTTCACATCCACCAAGTGCAAAGAAATAAAATGAAGCGGGAGTTAAGTATCCTGCCACCAGGACAGGCACCACAGGGCACCCAGAGGACTCACATGCCTCTCTCCTCACTCAATGCAGTGTCCATTATCAACATTTTCTTTAGTTATATAATTAATGTAGGAATGTACATAGGCCAGTATCTTTGGAGCAGAATGTGCCTGTCACACACACAGAGGAAGAAAAAAAAATTCACATTGATTTTAGTACTGTGTTTACAAAGTAATATGCACCAGAGTAAAAGAAAAAGGCTTTAGTTCTCCTGAAGCAACAATCTGCCCCTCCATCTTCAGTACTTCAAGCAAAACACACAAACAAAATCAAATTCTCCATCTTGTACCTTGCTTTTGTTGTTGCTGTCATTGATAAGTTTCAGCAAAATCCCTTCAGGCACATCAGAGTGCTGCAAAGGCATAATTAAACCTTCAACAGCCATGAATGATATTACCTTTCACAACAGGAATAGGTAAGAAAGTTCTATACATCTGTAAGGACCATATCTGCTAGGTGCAGCAAGTATCAGCCCCTCACTTGATCTTTCATTTGTGAAAAAGATTATTACTAAGCATAAGAGATGCAATGGAAACTCTCATGTAACAGCAACATTGGGACAATGGTGAACCCCAAAAGACTGCCAAGGTGTGCTAACATCTGTCCTTATTTCTCTCGGACTCCTTGCATAAATCTCACAAGCGGGGCAGAAGTCCCTCTGCCCTCTGAGAGATTGCTTCCTACCCAACAGTGAAAGGCTCAAAGAATCACAGTGTCAGTTTTGTAGGCAGCACTGAGCTGCAGACTCAGCCTGGACGCTTTTGCTATTTTCTTCCCTCCCTCCCTCCCATGTCCATTATCACCTAAGGTGAATGGTCTTATCCTACACTGATGATGTTTTCCTGCAATCTCAGGAACCTGCCAGGCACCTTTCCATCCAGCTAAACATCCATCCTCAGCACCAGAAATGGAGAAATACAAACCAAAGACAAGTTATCATGCATCTTTCCATAAAGCAATCCATTAACTTGCAGAACTAAATAGAACTTCATTTGTAATGAAGTAAAACAGCAACATGGCAGCCTGCTCAGCTGAAAATCACTCCAGCTGTGCTGAAAATATTCAGTTCACTTACTCAGAAGAGGTCTTATCCCCTGACCAGTGCTGACTGATAGGCAATGCAAACATGCAGTCTGGTGCCCAAAATTTAAAATCCTTTTATTTTATTCACCTCTTTAGTTACTGTTTTGTTTTAAATGAATTCCTGAATCACAGTCTCTCACCATACTTGTAAATTCCATCTGCATTTATCAAGGTTCAGGCTTTAACCAAGATATTTAATACCTATGCCTATTTGTTACCATCACTAGTGCTGAAATCCTTGTAGCCCTACATGCTTATTTGTCAGACTAGTTTAGTCAGCACAGTGGATATAATGAGGCACAGTGCACTCCAGGTTCATCTTAACATTAGAGAGAGCCTCTGTCCCATGTAATCACAGCAGCACACAGGCACATCTTCAATGAAGGAAGATCTAAAGGCTGGAACTCAACATATCCCCAGCTTCCATTTATACTATCAACATAATCATCTGGTCACTTCTCCCTTCTTTTGACAGCTGTAATATCTGCAATTAAAATCTGAATCAGTGGGGGCTATTTTAAGAACAAAGAAGGTATTTCAGCTCAGTAGAACACTGCCAGATTGGGTAGGATATGCTACAATTGGCATTCCAGCTCATTAAAACAGCTTTGCCGTGGACTATTGGTTCTGAAAGCATTCTGCAACTTTATATACACAACACAAGCAGCACTCAGCACAGGCGCTTGCTGAAACTCAGCCAGCTTCATGTTGCCCTTGCACATGAAGGAACTTGTCACAACAGTCCTTCAGGGTCAGAGGAAGGACTGAAGCAAAGGGGAATTCAAGGGAAGCACAATTCCTCTCTGAGGGCTGGGAATGGCAATTACACCCCCTTCTGCACGAGGCATCCCAGGCATACTGTTGTAGTAACCAAACTGGTCAGGAATCTGCTCCACGCTGCAACTGGGAGCCACCCTATGAGCTTCTCCTGCTTCTCCTTTCTCCATTGCAGTGACAGCTAGTGCTTTCCTTCTCAAAAACCCCACACACCACACAGAATTCCATCAATAACTGAATCCCCCCAAAAGAATAAAGGCAGAAAATCATTTAGGTTTTAAGATCATCATGCTCAGCCATTTACTTTGAAACTGGTTTTAAATGCTACAGTACTTTTTGTCTGTAAAGATACTTATAAATGGGGGGGGGGGGGGGGGAAGTACAGATCTCAGGTAAGATCCATAGTCTTGTTTGGAAATGTTTTTAAAATGGCATTTGGAAGAACACACATTCCCAATCAGGACAGGTGAAAACAGGTATATTCTGTGAGCTGAAGGAGTTTTGTGAAGTTGTGGAAACCAGAAAAAATAAAATAGGCTTAGCTCCACTCACTCCAGGAATCCTAGACAGTTAAAGAATCCAAGTCAGTATTTGCATTTATTTGCAAATTCTACCTGTTTAGAAATGGGTTCTCATGGGGCCAGATGCAAAATGCCTACTATAGTGCCAGATTTAGGTAGACAGGTTTTTTAACAATTTTCAAAAGAGGGAAAGAAAAATCAAATTAAAAAACCCCCAACCCTATGGAAAGTTGGATTCTGTTTTCATTTCGTTTTTGAGCTCCTTTCATTTATTTTTTTCACCTTCCCTTTCCTGAGATTTACTTTAACAATATCCAGTTATTAAACGCACCAGATAGCATGAGAGGAGAGATAAGTTTGCAAGACATGACAGTGAAGCAAATTAAAATAGTGGAACCTGTCAGTGCATGCCTAATGCCACTGTAATGCCAACCCCCAGTCCTGCTGTGATGGCACACTACTGAAAAGCTAGATACAAGCACATCCCAATGAAATTTACCACAATGAATTTGTTTTAATACATTGCAACATTTAACTTGTCTTTACTGGACTTTCTCCTAAAAAAAATAAAACAACAATAGTCTAACTTCCTTAAAAATGGATATTGCTAATGTTGGATAGGTTGCTCAGACAAGTTCTGGATTCCCCATTCCTGAAAGTGTTCAAGGCCAGGCTGGATGGGGGTCTGAGCACCCTGGTCCAGTGGAAGGTGTCCTTGCCCACGGCAGGGGAAAGTTAGAACTAGATGGTCTTTCAATGTCCCTCCCAACCCAAGCTGTTCTATGATTCTATCATATATTGAACTAGCAAAATCAATCAAATAAATTACTGTTTTATCAGGAAAGTATAAAAATTTGTGAAGCATCACACTGCTTATCCCCCTCACACAGCAAGTTATCACTTAATTAACATAAGCCTGAAAGAGTTTATCTGCCCAGTCACCGGGGCACGGTGGCACCCGAGAGGCACCTTGGAAGCTGAGAGATCCACGGCCTTTTGAACCAACAGCGATGTACTACCCTGCAGCTCCTAACATGGCAGCAGATATCTCTGTTTAGGCAACACAACTCCAGCCTTCATGCCTATTTGAGCATTGCAGTGCTCATTGAGCATTGCACCAGCTGGCTTTGGGCCTCAGTCATTTGCGTGCCCTCCAAAAGGAGCCCATGAACGCTGCCAGTACAATGGATACCAGTCAGAAGCTTTTAAAAGGAGTAGAGATGGAAGAGGAATTCAGACTGCATCCAGACACTGTCAGCATCCAGACACTCTCAGAATGACAGACAGCTGATCAGATAATTCCTTAACCCAAAGCAAAATAAAATCCTCATGAATTTTCATAATGCATAAAGTCATTACAAAGAGCAAGGATGGGATAACGTGCTCTCTGCCAGTGTGGGAGTACTGTTTGGGTCCCTGTATTTGGCACCATCTACTGCACCCATCACTTGTCTTCCAGGAAGAGATTAAAAACTGAAGCTCTGAGAACAGGCTTTCACTAGATTAGCTCACCAATTCTCTTTTGCTTGCAGATCACATCAATTAAGCACAGAGCAAAGACAAATGTACTGACCTGGTATGAGGACAGCCCAAGTTCAAGCCCCTGCACAATTCGTTTCAAAGCAAGCCAGCTGAGAAAATGGGCTTGAGTCAAAATTCACACCTGCATCGCAATACCCTGACACTTCTGGTTTTAAGGAAAGGAAGGAGAGCAGAACACATCTCTACTGTTACAGATTGAAGTCTGATTTCAATCTTTGCAAGTTACTGAAAACCCAACTGCATTTCTCCCATCAGCTTGACACTCCTTAGCAGAGACAGCACAGGTAACAGCACCTGGGACTAACCTGGTCCTGCCAAGTTGCCAACATTCACAATGACCATATGCCTATATAATCTTTTGCAGTTTCCTTTGCCTTTCATGTCCCTGAGTAAATAGCCACGAGGACTTTGTCACTGCTGGGTCAAACTAGGAAGTTCGTTTGCTCTTTCATGTATCCAGGGGAAAATGCAAGAAAGCTCTGGAGAGCTTAGTGGTACTCCATGAAAAGTGGGAGGGTTACCAGTGTGAGTGAAAGCAGAACATGGGCACTGAGCCACCACCAGCACAGCCAGCTTGAAAACACCACTGCATGCAAGGAAGGGTTTTCTGTGCGGGCACAGAAGGAGTGAGACAAGCAAGCAGGAGGCAGAACATATTCTGGATGTTACCAGTGAGCTGGGCCAACCTGCTGCTTCCCAGAAGTGGTCATGGAGAAGCTGCTTATGCTAGGTCAGCACAAGCAGTACTGCCGAGTGCCTCATCTCAGCACTAGAACTCAAACCCAGAAAATCTGATCCTAGTCCTCATCTCTGCAGCAGCAATAGTTTAATCACAGCAGCCATTGCTCTCACAGAAGGATAAGTAATTGGCACCAGTGATGCAGCACTGACCACTAGAAAGCCACTAGGAGTGCCAACATCATAAGTTTCTGTTCTTGGGCAATTTCTAAAAAAAAACAAAAAACCTCAAGGAATAAGGTTTAAAGAATAAAAACAGCAAGAAACAGAACTGGTTTGTTTAGCTGTTTTTTCCCCAGATATCCTTACTTGATGTCAGGCAAATCTTACTGTTTCCCTGCCTTAAGGAGACACTTTCTCACCTCCAGTGCTATTTATCCCCTCAGGTGGTGCTTAAAAATGAGGAATTAAGGTCACAGTGACAATGCTGGTAACAGATCAGGCAGTGTAACAGAAAATGTGTAATGTAAAATGAAGACTCTCTTGCACTACCTCATCTCAGGTTTAATACTGTAAGAATTTATTCTTAAGGACACTATAGGTAAACTGGATTTGCCTGAATAGCCTGTGTGTGGTATCTATTTATGTGAAGGCTTTGAGCTTCCTGGCTCATTGCTCTATCACCCTATGGTGGTAGAAAGAACAAAAAAAAAGAGAAAAGAAGCTATTAATAATCAAGCAGACAGAATAGTCAGGGTGCAGAGGAGGAGAGGTAAACCTTTGGAGACACAAGTTCACACTCCCCCAAAAGCCACTTGCTGTCAATCCACACAAATGATAACCACTCCGTTTTTTACATTTCATCAGATTCAAAAACCAGTGTTTTTAACCTTCATCAATGGACTAGAGAAGTTCAGACAGTTCTGAAACCATTTGCTGCCTCATACAAACAGGAGCCAGCCCTTGCCTATTCAAAGACAATATTCTCATTTTCATTCACCTGTGGCATGTGGAGACTTGCCAGGCACATCCTGAAAAAATTCACCAGACTCCCTATCTCTACAGTCTCCCCTGCTGGCTTCAGCTTCTCCTAGAGAAAGGAAATAGTTAACTCTTGCATTTGTTCTTAGCAAGTGTTTTGGACTACACTTTGCTATGGCATGCAATAGCTGCCCTCTCCTCATCTCATTAAGGCTGTACCGATGTACCGCACTGTGATGAAATAGGTCTTGCTTTATTTTCATTCAATGCTATGCCAAGTTCAAATTTAAGACGGTCACAATGGTTTTTCCAGCACAAGCAGAAATGAAGAATAATTTAAAAACAAACTACAAACCCAAAACGTTATTTCAGTTTTCCTCCCTCAAGTGTAGCACTGTAGAGTAAAAATGCCTGGATCATTTCCACAATGAAAATATGCAAATTAATTACCCTCTTATGTAGATTGATGCAAGTTATTTTGGTTGAGAACAATGCAAGTCACCCACAGTTTACAAAACAATATGTCAATAAAATGAGCTAGACCTGCTGAAAAAAGTATTTGTTGTAGCTATTTTTGCACATGCATAACCTTGAATTACCATTTTTAGAAAAAAATTACCAGTTTCATGTTCTGATCAGCAACAAGGAAGTTGAAACTTGCTTTTCCTCACATATTAATGAAGCTATTAATGTACCAGACAAAAATACATGTAAGAAGGTTATACAGAGCATATTACCACCCTTCATGATCCCAGCAAATGACAAGTGATAAAAATCGAAAAATTTACAGAAAAAGCTTTTTTATCATCAAGGAAAAAATGCTTCAAGGCATCCAGCATTACTCTCTCAGTGAGCTTTCTCACCCTCCAACCCCCCTGCATACTTGCATGAAGAAAATAAACCTGTGTAAACAAAATGTCACTCCAGATGAAGCCTCACTTTCCATTAGAGCTCTACAACACTTCATAGGACCTTCTGTAAGGGCCAGAGCTGCTTGGTGCTGCAGCCTGACCTGTGACACCAACACTCACCCACCCTGGTCAAGAATCAAGACACAATGCCACAATACCACAGCCATGCTGTGCAAGAGGGACTCAGCACAGGTGTGGGTAGAAAACAGGTTCAGGGCTGGAGATGATGAGACAGTGATGGTTAAAGACACTTCATGCAGTCTGAGGTGTGACTACAGCTATCCATAAGATGCCTGTGGTCAGATCTGCACGTACATCACCCTCCCAGCATGCCCAGCTCAGGGCATGCCTCTCAAAGCCCTTACACAGCAATCCCACAAAAATTAAGGGCCTTGCCAGTTTGCTCTTTTTAAAATTTCGGCAAACTAAAATGAGTCATAAGTACCAGAAATCTTCAAATATGCAAATATATGCTGCAAGGAATCAAAACATTTACCCGACACCTGCTTGCTGGAGGATTTAACTCAGTCAACAAAATTTTCGGGCAACTCTCTGCTGAGTACCCAGCTTCCTGTCACCATCTCAGTTTCTGGGGATGAAGAATCTGGGATTCCTGTCAGAAAACTGTCTCCCACTCCTATCCCTTGTGTTAACTTTCAAGAGCAAGATGGGAGAAAACTGTGAAGTTTCACATTCCTCCGCAATCCAAGTTTCTGGAGAAAGCTCACTTCATCACCTCCTCCCTACTCTGAAAGCTCCTACTGAGCCAGAGGTATAAGAAATCTGATTTTATTCACTGCCCTGAACCTGCAGAGCCTACATTCGCACCTCCCTTGAGGACAGCTCCGGTGTCACTCGGTGCTGCTTGCTGCTCCCCAGAGTGACACCAGCCATGAAGGGCAGCTCGGGGACAATCCCCACCAGCCGCAAAGCTCCCAGCATCAGCTGCAGAACAGACCGTGGGTCCTGCTAACTCCACTCCACAGCTGCTGGGAGAAGTATTTCAGCTGCTGATCTGCATTACATGAAGCTGTTGCCCTAGAAACCTAAGTGAAATTACAAATTCAAGCTAAAAAAAAAAAAAAATAAAATTGTTTTTGCAAAAACTTCATACTTCTTGCTATACCTTTTCCCCTCCCCATATTTTCTGCAAAGGCCTAAAATCCAATAAATGCAAATAAAATCACAGAAACACATGAAGAAGCCTTCCAATTACAGACAGGGAGCAATTTCCAAGCACTAATATTACCTGCATCTTCTTGGACATCATATTGAGACTTGGCAAATCAAAACAGTTATTGCAATGGGGTTATATTACTCAGGTCCAATTAACAGTGGATGCAGAAGTGAAATGAGATAAACACTACTTTATGCGAGCAGTCTTACTGAGTCTGTGACATTACCAAAGATCAAAAGAAGTATCTTAAGCAAGATATTTTCACTGCAAAATAAATAAATACATTTTAATGAGAAGGAAAATATTCTGCGTGTCAAGAATTAGCAACTTGAATGTGGAGCAAGATTCCCTGACTGCAGTGGAAAACAGACCTTAAAAACATCAGATTAACCAGAAGCCTGCAACAACAGCTCACCCTATCACTTCTTAAAGCTGAAAGTACAGAAGGAAATGTAAACTAATACATATTCTATTTCTGCAGGATACGTATTTTTCCCTACTCACCTCCATACAGACGGATATTACTTCTCCATAGGTGTATTATCTCTCTGTATTTCTATTTCCAGAAAGTAATAAAATAAAAATGTATTTATCTGAGGCCACCATAGAAACAGGGAAAAAGTTCCAAAAGTCACCTCCCTGCCTCCTCAAAAACTTAGACCAGATATATCAAATTTAAGATGCTACAACAGAAAACCCAAACTAAAAAAAATCTGAAACAAACAAAAAATCTAAATCTAAATAACTAAACAAACAAAAAAACATAAATAACTAAATAAACAAGAAATAAAGTAAATAAATCAATCAGAAAATCCAAATAAAGAAAATCCAACAGAAAATTTTAAAAGGTGGATGTGACCTGGTTTTTCATATCTTTTATAAAATAGGCAAAGAGAAAAACCTTCAATCTCTTAAAAAATTCTTGAAAAATTACTTTCAAAGATGACTGAATAGGATCAAAAATTATGAGTTATATCTTTACTGTACAAAAAGCAAGGCAGAAAAAACCATCCAAAATATATTCCAGATTTCTTTTCAACCACTGACTTTTCAACCACTTTAGCAAAAGCTACAAGAGGCAACATCATGCAACCATCACAGGAAGGAATACTCCAGCCTAACTGCAATCTGGACTTGCATTAGAAATAGCCATACTTCATCAAACCATATAATATTATGATTTTTATCTATTGGTTTGATGCTTCCTGAAGTGAAACACAGCTCTGGAGCTGTGCTATAAAACCAACGATATCACAGACCCCAGTTTCACATGCTTCGTTTTCATGAACATGCCAAGGACTTCTTCCTCTCAATGTTAGGCTTAGATTTTATAGCAAAGCTAAAAAGTTCTCTCAGACAGCTACATCTCATACTAGAGATTTTATTAGGCCAGTTTTTCACTTGCATTTGCACACTACCATGTGAAATCCATAGTTCTGCAAAAACATAATTCCATGCTTACAACAGGGAATACCCAGTGTTGTGATGGAGGAGTGCCACACCTAAAGAAGCTCATGCCAGGTCAGATCAGAGATGTTTCCAGTTGGCTGGTAGTGGCAGCCTGAAGACAAAGCACCAGTGAAGAGGAATACAGGGGAGAGAGGGAAAAGGCACCTCCCTTTTATTGTAAATTCATTGTGATATTTCCAAAGTCACTGAGACACAAAAATATCACACTCCAAACACCAGGTTTACTTTGGGAGACAGCTGTGCAATGAGGTCGTCCTAAATTCCCTTGCAGGATGGACTGCAGAGACAAGACCCTAGGGCAGAGATACACTTCAACCTCCCTCTGGAGACAAGAGAACCACATCCATGTCTCTAATAATTTCTTTAATTAATATCTTTCATTAATGTATCTTAACCCTTCTATGTATTCATTTGTTACTTTGAAAAAGACTGGACTTACCTTTTTGTCCCAGTCATTTGGCAGGTTTGCCTTTCATTACTCCTGCAACTGATTCCACCACACAGCTGTGCATTAAATAAAGAATAATTTCTTCTCAGAAACTCCCCAAATATAAAGCTGTTATACACCAAGAAATTATTTTAATATCTCATATGCCTTTAGTACTGTATCACTAGTTTTACAAACCTCTAGAAGACTCCAGAAACTGTCTGTATAACTTCCTTAGCCTGCAAAGTAACAAGATGACTCAGTTAATTTATTTACATTTTCTTTAATTTGGCATGTTAGCCCTCAGAGACATTACTTTGTTGTCATCTTCACTAAAATTCTGCCTTGTTAGCGTCTAGAGAAATCAATGCCATGAAGCAGTTCATTTTTATAACTTCATCTTCTTTCAACCTAGAGCTTCATTAATGTGATAACTGAACAGGTACACAGCTCGCTGCCTCTCTATGTGTTAAGTAAATTTATACAAAAATAAAAAGAGAAAAATTAGATGAGGAAGCTTTTTACTTCTGTGCAGGCACACGCTTATTTTTTATTAAAGCATCTCATTAAAGTTTCTGAAAGTTTTTTAAACTGTTTGGAGAATACCTAGCGGGTTTCAAGGTGCAATAACCATCTCTTATTCTTTTCCACCTTGTTGCCTAAACAATGGAAAAATTTTTGGAAGAGATGGAAAATGGGAGAACTACACTTTTGATTTTAAAAGTTTGCCTAAACAACTCTGTTTGGGTGAAAATCCTTTTTTGTCAAAGCCAAAGCAACCAAATAAACATAAGTAAAGATTCAGGGGTTCCAAAGCATTTCCAGAACAATGGCTCATTCATGATTTCTCACCATATTTTCCACTGAAGCAGCAGATTTGGCTTCCCAGGGTGCTGACAGGTCTATAGCTGCCACTTTGTACCCACCAGGCGGCCCCAGAGCAGTCCTGGCTCACCAGTACCAGTGCATACCCCACCCATTGCTGTCACTGCACCAGCGCCCCATCCCCAGTTCAGCTCTTCCAGCTGCTTCAAGTTTAGATGGAAATGCCATTATCTGAACCCCTCATTCAATACACATCAGTCTGCATAAAGCCAGGTCTGAAACTTCTCTTCCTTAAAGAAATTAAAATAAGTAATGGTTAATACTGATAGACTTGATCCTGTTTTGTATTGACATGACTATATTCTGACCCATGAATTAATGAATTACTCCTCCCTCACCCCCAGGATGTTCCCAAAACATGCTAAGTTACATGGTCACAGCCTCTTTCCTACTCTACCTTATGTGATCCCCAGATATACCACAACAATCGCATCATCCTTTCAATAACTTCAAACCTCAAGAGCCAGAACTACAACCATAATCACATAACTAAATAATGAGGCTTCCCAGTGCAAAATGGAAGCAAGAGAGCATTCCCATTTTGCCTTGCCAAACTCCAGTCCTTCTTTCAGTGGCCTCCTCATTATGTGCAAAATAATTGGACTCCTATCCTCACGCTCATTGGGGAGCAGGAATAGTGTCGTCACTTGCTCACCACACAAATGGCCTTCTGAATCAGGGCACCACGGCTCCTGCACACCCCCTGTGACAGCAGCCCTGAGCAGGGGGTCCCACAGTCCCTCTGCCACCCACGCCGTGGCATGGGACACAAAAAGAGACAGTGCCTCGCACCAAGGTCAGCAATCACATGTGCAACACAATAATCTTGCATGGCCTCAATTAATCTGCTTTTGTCCCTCCATCCATAAAACCCAAAGACAATGGGTTTGGCTATCCCTGCATGGGAATGCAGGGCTGACACAAGTTTTATCTTTATTTTTAACAACCAAAATAAAACATGTTTTCTGCAATTCTGACTACTCTTTGCTTTATGCAACTAACCCCTGATTAAATTGCTATCTCATCTTCCTTACTGTGTGAGGACTTCAAGTCTGTTTAGGGTCCTTTTCCGCTCACTGACCTATTTGCTACCAAAAAGACAGGCATTAATAGGATTTCCTCTCTCTTTTAATTTCTGCTATTGCCTTCTTCCTAATTGCTCTTTCCCAAATAGAGTTTCTGTAAGTTAAGCATGCTTACCTCTATCAAAAACTTTCATCCAGAATTTCCACAAAACACAATGCCCAAATGCCCTCATGCTCTCAACAGCAGATATCTACAGAAAGTATTTTATCAATTTCTAATCATCCTGGATCTTCAAATCAAGAGAAGCCTAGTATTAACACAGTCTCTCTCTCTCTCTAAATATCTTTCTTTATTCTTTTCTCTCACCAACACAGTTCTCTAACAGATACTAGTATGGTAACATTACTGGAGGTCACTAAACTCACCCAAGATGATAAGTGGGGAACTTTTCTCATCCAATTCAGCCAGCTAAAATTTATGAATCTAATCTAAATGAGTCAACTTCACTGCCATGGTAATCAGCATGAATCACCCACCCTGAGTTCCTGGCCAGATACATGGGAAGGAAGGAATGAAACCCACCTGGAAGCGCTTATCATTAACCATAGAGGGAGGCTGTGTTACTAAGCTGGGGTGACCTTTCATGCATAGAATTCCTTTATCTCTAGCTCTGCTGATGATAAGGAGGTCAGGGGACCTGTCTTCTTTGGTGGGGAAGGCATCAGTTCCCAGGACTCAGACAAACCACAGCTCATGGGTGATATTTGACTACTTCAATGTCTGAACCAGTTTTCTTTAGAAAAATACAACTTCAGCGCTGTTCTCAATAGTCTCTTATAGGAAAGGGAAAAGCAGGAGGGAAACCCAAAGTCAAATCAAAATCCACAGTACCCAAACCAATATGAGTGACTTTTTAAGCACTGCAGAGCTAGATCAAGCTTATGTGTCTTCTTCCTCCTGGGCAGAATTGCTGAGCATAGTCTGCTGCTCATCAAAAATCTGAGGACAGCTGGGTCCCAGATCTCACTCAACCTCTAGTACTTGTGAGGCCATGGAGCAAGTCAGTTCACCTGCCTCTGCCTTGATTCCTTAATTTCTAAAATGGGAGCAAGTCAGGATCTTGTCCTCACTCGTGAAGCCTTTTGATATGTATCAGTGAAACAAACTACAGGTTTGTGGGCTGGAGCTGTGTCTGCAAAGCGCAGACACAAGCCTCCAGAAGGGGCTGGCTGGAATGACCAGTGACACCATACCAGATAGCAGCAGCTCGGGGCTGCTTAGCAGCATTTTCACTTGTTATCAGTCATTCCTATCGAACTGCTCCATCATCTCCCTCTTTCTAAAGGTTCATCTTATGCAACACTAAATACCAAGATATAGCAGATATTTTCTGGGAACTCATTAAAGAAAGCAATGGCTACAACAAATCAGGATCCCTGTGTGGAGGTGGAGCACAGGTCTGTCCATTTAAATAGTCAGGGCTTGGTACTAACCCCTTCCCGGGAGACAGAGCTTTGGGACTTACTGCTAGGAATGAGACAAGCTAACATCAGCACTGAAACCTTGACCCTCAGAGATTCTGCAGGCTTGTACAATAAAAGACAATGCAAGACCTGACGGTAATATGTAATAACATTTCTCTCCAAACGAATTTGGGAAATATTCCCTAACGTGTCAGAGTTTCAGGATTTCCACTTCTCCCTCCAGTTTCTTTTTTCAGTGGAAAAAACACAGGCATGTGGGGCAAAGATGACAAAATGGTTTCCTTGGAGGGAATGTTGGCCTGTAGACTTATTTATTCATTCTGTAACCACTAAGTGACTATGTCAGGGCAGATTTCAAAGTCTGAGTACTATAAAAGATCCCAAACCTTTATATGTTCACAGCACAGTCAGCAATGAAGTCTGCTCTAACTCAGGGTACACTCTCTCAGGAAGAAAAGAGTTACCATTTTGCAAATGGCAGCAAACCCCACATACACCTCATTCCTGTCTTTGTCCCAATGACCTAATTAAGAGCTAAAAAAGAATCAGTACGGAAAAGCAAGCTAGAAAAAAGGTTTTTCTTTTAAATTCACAGACTGATTGATACCTTCAAAATCCACAGTCTGGTGTGTTTTAACTTAATTGTGTGGTTTTGTTTGGCTCATGATAAAATAACATTACTGAGAATGAAGTGCTCCTGCTGGCAGTTGCAAAGATGAGATGAGTTCAGTCTGTAGCATTCCTGCATCTAGATCTCAAGAGCCACCTGATTCCTCCAGCATCACCTGGGGTTTACCTGCTGGAATAAGCAGGCTGAAGTACCTCCATTTGCAAGGGATGACATGCAACTCTGCACGATGGTTGGTTTACAAGTCCTGCTCTGCAAACAGCAGGTGCTCAGCAAGCACTCTGCAAAGGGCTCTGCTCCCATCTCCACCCAACACATCAGCTTCAGCCTCATGCTCATTGCCCAAAGAAAGGAAGGAAAGAGCAAACCAACCAGTGACATCTCCCTCAGGAAACACACCCAAAATTAATCCAACTTTGCCATTTCCACAGAATCTCACCCCTAGGACTTCCTAGCAGGTATATATGAAAAGAAGATATATTCAAAGACTTCATTTTTACTTTGGATAGGAAACCTGGCACTGACTTTATTAAGGCATATTTGAGCAAATGCCATGCCACAGGCAGCTCTGGCTTTAGAAGGCTGTTTTGATAGACCCAGAGCTGAGTATTACAGCAGATAAAGCTATCCTAAAAATCCAGCCCTGAGCTGTCATTTCATTACACTCAGAACTGTATAACCAAGAAAGGTTTTCAATTACAACCCGGGCTTATATTTTTAAATATTTGTTATAGTTAGCCCTGGATATTTTGATGTGAAACTTGATCAACATGTTGATATATGCAGAGATTATTAAGTCATCCAGCCTCTACTGGCAAGGAAACAAATATTCACGAGAAGTCACTATTCCTTTTGTTTGAAATCCAAAGAATCAGATTCTAACCTCTGCTTCACTCTGGTGGATGGAAAATGACTCCAAAACCGCCAAGATGTACTTAACCAAGAGGACAGCAGAAACTAGGACTTCTGCTGACCTTCAGCAATAAACACAGTTCACTGTCAGTACAATAAAGACAGCCCACGCATAAAGTGCACCCTGAAGGTGGCCAACCCTATTAGGAACAGCCTTGAAGAGCAACATTATTTAAATCCAGTAAGGACATACCACAGTAACAGCCACAATCCTCAACATACACACACACTGCACAAGAACTCCCACTCGCCACAGGATAATGACCTACATAATTTCTGCTTAATGACTCCTATTAGAGCCAGTGCATATCTCCATACAGCCCCTGAAGGGCATCTGTGAGGATGGCCGTGAGCACGGCATGCTCTGTGGCCACGACAAGCCCCCTGCCCAGCCTGCCTGCTGTGCAAGCCCCAGCTGCCCCGGAGCACCTGCCCTTGGGTTCACCAGCTCCGGAGAGGGCTTCACCTCCTGCTGCAGCTTTGGTCCTGGTGGCAACACGTGAACAACCCTCAAGATGCAGGGTTGACGTACCCGAGTGAGTAACAGCGCTCCTACAGCTCCAGCAGCACATCCATCAGCAGAGAAATTACTTCTAATGTAAAAAGCTAAGCTCTCTTTTGCACTGGTACATGGAACTGCGGCTGGGCATGGTAGAAGAGCACACAGGAGATAAAAAAGCAACAAAAGTGAGAAAGGCAAATTATATGCACAAAGGATCACTGCAGGATGCTTCAATTTCCCTCCTTTTGCCAGGACCGTCTTAATGTGGACGCAAGCCAGGCCAGTCCACACTGCAGGAGAATTCTTTGCAGGGCATACACTGCAAGCTGTGATAGACTGTTACATCTGCAGGAATCATGGAATGCTAAATTCATCTTCAACTTGGGTTGAGGAGAAATTGTGCATCACAGCAATTGGGAAGCCAAAAGAAAATCTCTTAGAAGAATCAGTGAGAAAAGTGATGTGAATTTCTCCAAAAAATGCATTTCTTTAGCTCATCTGCCTATCACAGTAATGCCTTAAAGTTTCTGGGAACAGGTAGAAACACTGCTTTTTTTATTACTACCATCTTCATTTTTATATACAAAACAACAAACCAGTACTGTAAGGGATGAAGCATTCCTAAAGTTACCAAATTTTGAGAAGTCAAATTTGATTCAATCTCAGCCAGATCCTCTGTACATCACTGTCTCTCAGAATCTATGTCCAGACACATATTCCACTTGCATGTGGTTAGATAATGAAAAACTAAGTCCGAAAGCCCATTTCAGGTTTGTCAATCTAAGAACACTGAACAAAGACATCAGCCATGTTGTTCTAGCCATGCTGAAAATCTCAGGTATTTAAGACAGTTAAAAAAAAAAAAGTCAGTAAAAGGCTAATATAGCTGCAGTTCCCTATCCATCTTTCTCCTTAACCCCATTCTCCAGCCAGGTACCTAGCATAGTCCAGGACCCCAAAACTTCCATGTTTCTTTTCTGAGTCACCACCATCAGAAAACTGCATCCACCCAGTGTTTCTTTTCCCCACCCTTTACTCCTCCACATGCATTAACCCATGCCCAGACAGAGCAGTACATTCTACTCACAAAAGATTACCTTGCAGTCTTCTCCCTTTCACTTTTTCCTTAGTCCTTCCATCCACACAGTCTACACGTGAACAAGTCAGCTGTGGATCAGCTGATATTTGTTAATGCTCAAGAATCATTTCAGCTGTCACTAATCCACTGCAGAGAGAAACAGCTCTTGGAAGGGTGTTTCAGAATGCAGCTTCTCAAAACAGCTGAGGAAGCAGAGAGAAAGGAACAGAACTCTGCATCCTGCTGCTTTAACACAGGATGCAGGTCTTTTCCCTACTCCATGGTAATCCATAGGGAACCACCTATGGTTCCAGCAGGGCCCTTCAGGCTCTCGCTGTCAGTGTGACCTGCTGGTTTATTCCAGGGCAGAACTCAAGCACACACTGTGCAAGCTCAGAGGAGCAGGGCCCAGCATGAGTCCAGCTACACCCCACCATGTCAATCCACCCAAAGACAAACCACAGCCAAACATGGATTGGCAAAGGACAATCCTCAAAGCCCCGAAAGCAGCATACATGTGCCTCACCATTTACTCCTGACCTCACGACATGGCTGCAAAAGCACACAGAAAATTTACTTATAGTCCTAATGATCTGAATCACCATGGTTTTTACTCATGCAGTAAACCACACTAAAGGAGCCTTGTGGGCATCTTTAAATATTCCCTGCACCAAACGTGCTGGGTAGAGAACCTCCCAAAGAGATGCTGCCATGCAAAGCTGAGGGAAGTGAGCCAGCAGCCTGCACGGCTCAGGGCTGGAAAAGCCTCATCCAATGCACCAAAGGTGATCCAAATCTCACACATCATTTGGAGAGAACTGTGTTCACACATAGAAGGTCAACAGTAAGACTTTAAAACCAGTCTGCTCCCTGAAGACTCACAAAAATCTCAGAATTATTCAGCCCCCTGGGTCCAGGCAAGTGACGGAAGTGTCAAAAGGCTTCACCATCACAGCGTCTCCAGCTATTCAGTATCTGACAACATGGAAGGCTTTGGCTACCGGAAAGCAACATTTGCCTTTTCACTCTGCTTGCATGCAGGCCCTAAATGAAAAATTCCAGCTAAAAATAACAATAATAACAATTACTCCTGCTGTTCTACCCAGTCCTCTAGCTTCTCTGTTAGAGGATCACTTGCTTCTGGATAGGGCTTGTCAAATCCTAGACTTGTCTAGGTTTGGACTACTACAATATTATGAACACCCTCTACCAAGGGCAAAGCAGAAGCAACTTTTTTTTTTTTTTTTTTACAAAGTGCAAGAATAAAGAAAAAGGCTGTTCTTCTCTAAAAGAAACCAGCAATTATGCTTCCTTAAAAATCACAGCAGTGAATAGTGGTGTCTCAATTTTGACTAAAAAATATCACAGTAAACCTCTGGAAAAAATGTCTATGTAAAACCTCAGCTCTGAGTTTATTGACTACCAGTGTATCCATCACTGCACTACAGCAAAAATCCATAAAGCTAGGTCATCCCAACACAAGCTGGCAATGCTACCTCACATGCAGTCACACCACAAAGATGCAGCCAGGCAACTAGTGACTTCACTCACCTGGACGGCAGCAAGAGCTGCCATTACCTAATTGCCACACAAAGGATGAATGAAAGAATGAATTCCAACATCAGCTTTCAAAAAGAACTCAAAAACCCAACCTGAACAATCAACCTAACCAAACCAAACCAAATTATATAACCACACATGCATATCTCAAAATTATTGACTGCTTATTTAAATAGGGACGCATGGATAGACAAGAAGCTCCTGGACAAACTCAAACACAAAAAGGAAGCTTCCAGAGGATGGCAGCAAGGACAGGCAGCCTGAAAAAAATACAGAGAGACTGTCTAAGCAGACAGGGAGCAGGTTAGGAAAGCCAGAGAACTAACAGAATTAATTCTGGCCAGGGATGTAAAGGGCAACAAGAAAAGATTCTATAGCTACAGCAATGAACATTTTCCAAGGGCATGTAGAGATAGAATAAGGGGTAATGTATTAAAACTGAAAGCAGTCAGGTTTAGATTAGATATTAGGAAGAAATTATTTACTGTGTGGGTGGTGAGGCACTGAAACAGGTTACCCAGCAAAATTGCAGCTACTTCATCCCTGGAAGTGTTCAAGGCCATTTTGGATAGGGCTTTGAGCAACACGACCCAGTGGAACGTGTCCATCCCCATGGAAGGAGAGTTGGAACTACCTATCTTTAAGGTCCTTTCCAACCCAAACCATTGTAGGATTCCATGAAATGTGACGAGTCATCAAAAAAATTCACTCTGTAACAGAATACAAAGGCATCCTCTTAAGACTCTGGGTGCCATGATTTGTTTAGGCAATGTGGGACATAATCATGTTTCATATTAAGAAGATATTAGCGCTACACATCTGACAGCAAAACAGACATTTATAATGTCACTATATGCACTTACCAAGAAATACAACCTGCACAATCATGCAAAGTGCTCAGATGGTTTAAAGGCAAAAATCACCTATGTTCAATGTTATTTAGGAATATTAATAAGCTCCTTTATTTTTAGATTTGAAACATTAATAGCCGCTCTGAAGAGGGCTCACTTCTAACCTTTGACAACATTCAAGTGTCTGTAATTTTATCAGATTGTTTGGATTTTGATTGAGCTCAAGTCCTGAAGCTACAATTAAACTTTCAGCTACCTTCTCTCAATAGGCTTCCTGCAACAGCTGGAAGACTCTTTGAAGTCTGCAAAGACATGGAAGAAACATTATTTATGGCTGGATTGCACAGTGCAAGCAGAAACAAGTTGTGTTTCTGGTGCATTTCCAGTGCTGGTGACAGACGATTTCTCACCAGCACTACAGGAAGTCCTCAAAAAAGATTTCCTTCTACCCAGATGCTCTACAGGACCAAGCTAAGAAGCTGGAAATGCTGCAGGGCAGGATTTCAAGAGCTCAGAATGGTCCAAAAGCAACTCCTACTACAGTCAGCATTAAATCCCACCACCAGCTCCACTGCAGACAGAAGTGGCCTAACTCAGCCTGTTGACAGCTACCTGCCTAGAAAGCCCAGAACATCTCAGGATGGTCTGCTAAACTCATTTAAAAATTTATTTTTTTTTAAATTAAGGATGTATTTTAAAAAAAGGGGAGAAATCAGCTTAGATAGTAGAAAAGGAAGGAGGATTTCCATCCAGAGAAGCCACCCCACGTACTGCCACATCTCTCAGAGCAGCTCTGCAGCCACGGGACAGAGCTGTGCACTCTGCAGGAGCAGGGAGAAAGCACCAGTGAAGCCCTGCAGCAGGGGCTGCACTGTGGTGGCACATGTGTAATGACCAAGCCAACACGCACTGATGTCAAAGGAAGTTACATTCACATGCTGGAAGCCATACAATTAGTAGTGTCATCATCTAGGAGAAAGAAATTAAATATTGTTTTCTCCCAGGCAAAGCCACTGGTGCTTTTCATTTGTGTTAACTTGCTTTAAGTGCCTGTAGGGTCCATGCCTTTGATTTACTGTGGATGATGGGCAGTACAGGCATAGACATATTTCGGTGTAATTATTATGGTAACCAGGCTCATACACCAAGAACAGCAGCAAAATCAACAACAGCTCAATAAGATGATGGAGAATTTTCCAACACAAAACCCTACATCTCTCTACATCCCTGCAATCCTACTCAAGGTCTGTTCTTGATTCTTTCAAGAAAAAAAATGAGTGAAATCAGCAAGTTTTCATATCACTGCTACTAATCCCATGCAACATCAATTTCACCCCTATATTTTGTAGTTTAGATTTTAGTCTAATCATACAATCATTTATGTTGGAAAATACCTCCAAGACCATCCAGTCCAACCACTAACCCAGCACCACCAAGTCCACCACTAAACCATGTCCCTAAATCTCCATCTACACATCCTTAAATCCCTCCAGGAATGGTAACACATTACTTGGCAGCCTCTTCCAATGATTGACAGCCCTTTCAATGAGGAAATTTTTCCTAATATCCAATCTTAATATGCCTTGACAGAACTTGACACCATTTCCTCATGTCCTATGGCTTTCTACATTGCAGATGGACTTCCACTAGTTACACACTCCTTTCAAGCAGTCTTGAGAGTGATCAGATCCCCCCTGAGCCTCCTTTTCTCCAGGCTGAACATCCCCAGGTCCCTCAGCTGTTCCTCACCAGACTTGTGCTCCAGACCCTTCCCCAACTCCGTTGCCCTCCTCTAGACACTCAATGTCCTTCTTGCAGTGAGGGTCCAGAACTGGACACAGGATTCGAGCTGTGGCCTCAGCAGTGCTGGGTACAGGGGGACAATCCCTGCCCTGCTCCTGCTGGCCACACCAGTGCTGATCCAGGCCAGGATGCCATCGGCCTTCTTGGCCACCTGGGCACACCCTGGCTCATGTTCAGCCACTGCTAACCAGCACTCCCAGATCCTTTTCCACTGGGAAGCTTTCAAGCCACTCCTCTCCTAGCCTGAAGCACTGCACAAGAAGTTAAGAAAAACAAGCAAGCTAAGAACAGCATCTCTCCTCTCACACTGCATCACCTGATCCATATTCTAGTCCACAAGTCCTGTCTCCAGCTCAGCCTTCAAGTGCAAGCACTGAAGAGAACACATTACTTAGGGCTTAGAAACACAGCAAAGATACAATGATGGTTATCATCAACTCTTTGATTTGCACTTATGTAACAAAAAAAAAAAAATCAAACCTCAAACCCAGAAGCTGGAGGTCTGTGCAGATCCCAGAGCAGAGGTTTGAACAACAGCCCAGCAGGGTTTGCTCAGATCCCTTTTCACAGCACTGCCATCTTTTGCTTCCTGACAGTACTAACAGTGCCCAAAACTTGCCTGCATTATAACACACAACCAGATGTTAACCGCTAATATGACTTCAGGGTCTAACACAATGCCTTTTATGACATGTATAGTTTTTTATACTGGGACAAAATGAGGCCCATGCACTTACATAAAGTAAATAAGAATTAGTACTGTTTTGTTTTAGGTGCATAAATCCTCATAGCAAACAAGCTAAGAGACATTAACAAGGCATAATTTATAAATGTTCAACATATTCTCCTTATTTAAGTCTGTTAAAGTAAGGATGCACATGCAAGACAGGCTACTCAGCTTCACATTAATTTATACTTTCATTTCTTTCATCATCAAACAGGAGAAAAATACCCAAAAGTCTGGCGTGAATGCAAGGTAGAAGAATGTACTGTAAAAGAAAACTGTCTACACTGGAATTGAAGACACCACAGTGTTTCCACTAAAAAAAAATAAATAAATTAAAAAATCACACAAATTCAAATACCTCAATCCTAGTCAACATTTTTGGTATATATTAAAAAACTGTCTTCTATTCCACTGGATATAATAAACTGAAGCAACACATTATTGTTGTGATGATCAGTTTTATTACATGGTCATGACCTGGACTAGCTCTCAATCAGCACTGATTAAATACATATTCTGATTTTCTGTACCAAATACCTTTCAAGTTGTGGAAAAAAGTGGCAAACGCTTCCCATTTGTCAATGTCATGTAACATAAAAATTTATCTAGATGCTGGATATATGAAGTGTCTCTGAGAATAACTCACTAGATCACATACATACAGAAAACTCAGTCAGCGTGCACAGGCTAAGTAGGGATGAATTAATGAATGTACTGTTGCTTCACATATTGAATGTCTGTCACTAAACCAATAATTTGCAAATGCAGAAGCAGGGACTGGGAGATGCACTGGCTGCAGGCATTGACAGATCCCTCCTCTGCAGTTTCAAGAAGCTAATTGTGCTCAGTTCAGAGTTCTTGATCCATGTTCCTGGGAATGACTCAGGACACAAGCAGCAAGACAGACAGCATGTGTCCACGTTTGGGGTTTTGTTTCCACTCCTATCTGCCCTGATTTCCTTCCCAAGAATGCTGTGCTCATGAAAGGCACAGCATGACATCCTAAGAGACTTCTGTCTTCTCTGCCTCACAGACTCAGTCTGGGTGGCAACAGAAAAGCAAAAGGTTCCCCAGAGAACACACCAGGATTACCAACAAGAAGGGAGAACTACTTCTGGATTGAAGTTTTGGCCCATTGTCATCTATGGCAAAACTCCCACTGAAGTCAGCACAGCCAGGATTTCACCTCTGTCGCAGCAATTTTGAGTCCCTGCCCATTCTGCCTTGGAACTTCCAGCCGGCACAATAAGGGTCTGAACAGTGCCAAGAGCTTTTGTATTATGTACTGCAGGCAGAAGTCATGAAACCCTTCACACAAGCAAGCAAATACTCATCAAACAGTCAGGAAATTTCAGACACTGCTGAACTGTAGGGGATTCAGACCTGTATGCAGAAGCATGATGTTTCACACTGGCACATCATTCTAAAACAAACCTTATCCTAACCAACTTTCTGTCCTTCACAAAAACCTGCCTGTAAATACAAGCTGTATGACTGCAGTTGGCATCTGTCTAAGGACATTTTAGAACTCACCACAGAAATATATCTGTAGTGGAACAGCACCTACAAACTGCTCCTAACAAGCAATGGCTAAACACCCTAACTGCCTCCTAATTGTTCATTTCACTGTATTTGACAGAATCCATCAACCAGAGTACATCAGGTCACAGTAGGGCAACACGGTAGGAGCCAGGACAACATAACCTGCCTGAACAGAAGTCTCTCATGTGAGAAACAGAGCAAGCCAGCAATTTAGGGAAACTTTGGGGGGAAGGCAGGTTTTACCCCATCCCTGTCCAGCACACAGGATAACACAACACAGAAACACAGCACACAGGTCAGGAACCAGCCTACATGCTGTCAGCATGGGGGTATGGAGCACAGTCATTACAATGCCAACAGATGCTTTGTTAAGAATCAAGCTTAAAAATAAACAGGAACAAAACTAAGTAAAACTATGGTTTACTGCATCAAGACAAGCACAGCCAACCTGCTGATTTTCTACAACACTAGCACCACCAAAGGATCAGACAGAGGGATATCTACATTTTGCAGTCCTGCAGTACATTGTCTCCTATCTGGCTCTCTCAATAAGACTCTAGTGTTTTTTGGAACACAACGATCACACCTGTAAGCTCTTTCTCAGTAACACTCTGCAACAGCAAGCTAGATCCGAGAGAACACTCCTTCTCTCCTTGCACCCACCACCAAGTCCTCTCCAAGCAACAAAAGGAAATTTTTGTTAACTTGAAGGAGCAGCCCTCTGAATGCCACCAGGAAGAGACAGACAAGTACTAGCCAGGCTATTCTGCCTTGTTCTGCTTTGCTTTCATCCTCCCACAACTGCTCCAGACCAGGAATGAATCCTCAGTGAAAGCAGAGCACCCAGGCAGCAAGCAGAATGGTGCAGCAACTCTCCTCTGCATTCCTCATAGTTTATCCTCTCCTGATTTTTAACTCCTTTGCTGAAGACTCAAACCAAATTTCTTAAAGCTTTTGCTAAATGAGAGACAAGTTCTAACACCTGCGCCTGTGGAGAAGACTTTTTCTTCCTTTCTATTGGAGAGAAGTTGGTTAAGAACACACAAACCCTGATCCAAAGATACACCTCTCCAAACTGTCTGACAGCACTGCAAAGGGAAAGCAGACGGGTATGAACAGAAGCATTCATTTCCTCGAATCCCTTCCTTTTAACCAAACTTGATGCTTTAGTGCCTCTGCCAGTGCTGACTTTCCTTTATGTCCCATGTATTTGTATTTATTTTAATTGAATCTGGGACTAAGGACACTCGGCAACGCTTAATCCTCTCAACAACAAAGCAAGGGCACTAAGCCACCATGAAAAATAGTAATAAAAAAATTTTTAAAAGGTAAAAGACACCCACTGATGCATTCCTTGGGGCACTGCGGCTCTCTTTTCCTCCAGCAAATAATCCAGCGGGATTCAAAAAGTGGGTAGGAGAGGCTGGAATACTTCAATAGCAGAAGTTAGAGCTGGGAGCAGCACGTTTAACCCATCGGCAGCCGGAGCAGGCTCCCTTCCCAGGGGTGCACACCCCAGCCCTTGCACACACACACACACACGGTGTGAGTTTCGGGGCGCGCAGGGGCTGGGAACCCGCAGCGAGCAGCCCCAGCAAAGCCCGGCAGGGACGAGGGGACACGGCTGCAGCCCCCGCTGTCCCGGACAGAGCGCTCCCCCAGCTCCGGAGACTGCCAACGGGGAGGGCAAGGCGAGCCCTCCCTCCTAAAACACTGAGGGGAAAAAATATATGGACAGAGAGAGATCTAGACAGACAGACAGACAGACAGAACAGGCAGGTCCTCCGGTAACACCCGTCTCTCCCCAGCCCAAGCAGCTGCAGCCAGTCCCCAGGCTCAGCCAAGAGCAACTGCAGCTGAAGAGCAGCGACAGACACGCACACCCCCTCGACCTAACTGCCACAAGTTTAAAAGAAAAAAAAAAAAAAAAAAAAAAAAAAAGCCCAAAAACATCACCACCAAAACAACTACAAAATAAAAGCACTTAAAAGGCGGCGAGGAAATTCTTAAAACACGAAAAGCCAGCTCTTGCCTGCTCGCGAGCTAAACCCCGGCGCGAAGCGGGAAGCGCTCCCGGGGCAGCCGCCCACCGCTGCACCTTGCGGGCAGAGCGGGAGCGGGACCGGCCGCTGTCAGGGAGCGGCGCGGGGATGGCAGCGGGACCCGGCACAGCGCAGGGACGCTGTCGCGGCGGAGCCCCCAAGCCAGAAGTTTCCCCGAGTCGCGGCCGAAGCCCCCGAGCCCCCGCGCACCGCCGAGTTTGCCCGAAGGAAAGTTTCTCCGCCATCGCCTCCGCGCCCCTCCCCGAGCCCCAGGCGGGTACGCACCGGCCGGCTCAGCTCCGGGCGCTGCCCCGCGGCCTCCCGCGCTGGGTCTCCATGCCGCCTCGGGCGCCGCCGGGCTCTGGCGAGAGGCAGAGAAGGAGAGGAGTGGGGCGCTCCCCGGCCGGCGCCGCGCCGAGCTCAGCGCAGCCCAGCGCAGCCTGCCGGGAGCGCGGCCCGCGCCCGCCTCCCGCCCGCGGGGAGGGACCGCGCCGCCGCCGCCCGCCCGGGCCCAGCCCGGCCCCGCCCGCCGCGGGGCTCCCGCCGCCCGCAGCCGGCCCACGGGAGGTCGAGGAGGCGCTCGTGGAATGTCTGCCCTCCAGGGGACTCGCCCAAGGTCATCCGCTCCGGGCAGGGCGCCGCGCCGCCCCGTGTCCTCCGCTGCCCCCGGGGGTCCCCGCTCCTCTCCTGCCGCCGGGCGGGCAGTGCCGGCTCTGCGCTCACCGGCGGCCGCCCCGGCTCTGCGCCCCGAGCCCTGCCGGAGCCGCGGGGCGGGCGGCGGGAGCCTGGTCCCCGCCTGGGGAGCGCCAGCCCGGTACCCCCCGACACGGATCCCCGGGTGGCGCTGGCTGAGCGCGGGGACACGCTCCGGGGTGGCAGCCCGATCGCAACCTGCCTGTGAGCGCAGTCGGGTGGCTGAGCCCGAGGTCTGCGAGCGCCTGGGACTCTGCTGCGAAAGCTACACCTGTCCAAAGAGCTTTCCTGTAGCTTTAGTAGGGAGGAAATATATTTAGTGCCTTCTGCGCTTGTGAGTTGATATCCAAGTTCTCACTCTGCCTGTTTTAATAGGATGTTGTGATGAGGCACCTGTTTGATCATCTGTTCGGTTTGTTTCTTTCACTAGCAGTAGAGCCCGGGCCCCTGCCTGATCAGGTATCTCATTCAAGAGAAAAAGAGGGATCACTTTAACATCGTTTTACTTTTTTTTTTTTTTTTTTTTTAATAATGTCTACCTTCAGCTGTTCCTTGCTCTGCAAGGGCTCTGAAATGCTGCTGCTTTTGTCTGCTTTCTAGTCTGCTGCTCTCTCACTTTGTCCATGCCTCCCACTGGGCTGCAGGTCACAACTGCTAAAGCCAGGTACAGGTAAGAAAGTCCCTGTGAGGACTGGCAGCCGGTTCCATAAAACACTCGTGCCCCGGGCAATTTGCTGCTTTAATTTAGAGTGAAGGTGAAAAAACAAGTAAGCAAACCAACCAGCAGCTCCACACTAATCACAGGGACCAGGGTAATAACCACAAAGCAGGAGAGCATGGACTACACTGTGGAAAAGGAGAAGGAAAATAAATACAAAAACTGCTTATAAAATTTAGCAGCTGAAATAAAAAGTTCTACAGTGGAAGCATGTAGGAAAACCCAGCTTCGTCTGAAATCTACAATAGAATTTTATGCCCACCACCTGGTTACACTGGTCATGGAAGGTGATCTTGATGCATTAAAAAGCTGTTTAGAAGTCACAAGTTCAGAACCTCACTGTGCCACTCACTAAATGAACACAGCAAGGAGATGTCCTATTCCAAAAGGCCCATAATCCACATCAACAAGACAAATTTAGAGTGGGAGGAAAGTGTATTATGCTGCAGATGGCACTGAGAAAGAAACCGATTTGCCCAAGGTCATGCAGGAAGTCTGTGGCAGAGCCAAGAACTAAACACAACTCTCCTGAAACCCAGACTAAAAATAGTGTTTGATAATTGCACATAAACTCCAGAAAACACACATTACACAGATAATCATCTTTTGACCAGTATTTTGTAGTTATTGGGCTCCATTTCATTATAATTTTCAACTGCACTGATAACTGAATGGTCACTTTCTAAAATTAAACCACATTATTTGAAAGTCCTCTACACAGAAATTCATACTGTGAAACAAAAGGCACTAACAGATAGCATCTGGGCCAGCACAGATGCTTGCTGAGTGTGTCTGCTTTTGCTACCCCATTCCTCAAACGGAACCAGAGCATGTCCAAATCTTAGTCCTGGGAGGGGAGATGATCCTGCTCCTCACTGGGTTTTCCTGAGGCTCTAAAGGGGCTGTGTATTCCTTACCTACAGTTTCCCTGGTAGCAGCACCCTGGATTTATTCCTATATTCCACTGTCCCCTGTCTGGCCACATTAGAATGTGCCCTGGCATGCAGCTTTGGTGTGCTCTTATGTCAAACCTCTCTCATGTCTCACAATGTGCCTACAGTGTGTTCTCTTCCTATTCCAGCTCCCTCTTACAGGTTTTTCTAGCCAATGCAGAAATCTTATCTTGCAATGCAAAACCCACACCAGCAGAAAACAGCATCATGTGGCACCCTTCAGGCACCTTTAGTTGTCACTTTAGGAAAGTTATTTACACATATATTTAGTGGATTTTACAATGTATAAATGCTAATGAGTATTAGTAGAAGCTGTTTTCCTAATTAATCAATCCTACCAGCATGGTAATGATTTCTGTTGTTCTTCTGGAGCTTCCTCCAGCAGGGAGGGAGCTCTGTTGATTAACAAGACCATTTTGCATGTATATAACATTTTTGTTCGTCTATAACAATCTCATTATCTTTTTTTTTTTTTTTCCTCAAGGAGGTGATCACTTCTCAAATTATGCTTAAGGAATAACTGGGGCAGAAGGAATCATATTGTCTCCCATGTCACCATTTTATAGGTGTGTATCTGTCAGGTTCAGTAAAATTTACACTATTGTGAAAGGTGATTCAGAGCAGGTGGAATAAATTCTTTACTCTGAGGGCAGTGAGGCACTGGTACAGTTGCCCAGAGACGTTTTGGATGTGCCTGAAAGTGTTCAGGGACAGGTTGGATGAGGCTCTCTCTGTGTTCTGGTGGAAGGTGCCTGTGGCAGTGCCACTGGAACCAGATGTTCTTTAAGGGTCCTTTCTAATCAAAGCATTCTATGATATGATATTGGAAAGGTAGTGACATGATTACTCACGAGAACTGGGGGCTCAGTGGGGACCTGCTCACTGTCTACAGCTACCTGAAAGGAGAGTGTGGTGAGGGGGAACCTGGTCTCTTTTATCATGAGAGGACTAGAGGAAATGGCCTTAGGCTGAAACAGGGGAGATTCCGATTAGATATTAGAAAAAAACTTTTTACTGCAAGGGTGCCCAGGGAGGTGGTGGAGTCACCATCCCTGGAGGTGTTTAAGAGTCATCTGGATCTGGCGCTGGGTGGTAGTTTAGTGGTACAGGGGTTGCACTGGTAATGCTGGTCAGACAATTGGACTCGATGGCCTTAAAAGTCTCTTGCAACTCTGAAAATTTTATGATTCCATAATTCTATGTCTGATTAATAATGTCAGCATGCTCTACAGGTAGAGACGATGAAACAGCTTTTAGATTCTCATATCCTGAGAAGCAGGAATTTCTCTTCATTTTCCTGCTAAGACAATCGGATTCAAGAAGATGTGAGTAAACCACTGCGACAACAGAGTGTTTCGCATTCTCTTAACTCAGTAAATTGCATTGAAATTTTCATAAATAATTCAGATACCATAAATAAATATAAATCCAAGCAGAAAGGAAAGGTTTTCCCAAAGATTCAAGGTTCAGGAGACAGGAAGGCAAGTTTTAGACCTGATGTTAACTGAACCAGTAGCTATTGAAGCTTAATCTCAGCATAATATCATAAATTATGAAACATCGACATTTCACTTTGAATTAATGCACAGGGCTATTTATAAGCTGGTTTAGAGACAGTTGCTTGGGCAAACTAATACACTTTTTCCATCACCAGGCCAAATGTTAACAACACTGCTATTTTTCAAAGTATCAAACTATTTGCATATTGGAAGTGTTTTAATACAATCTGTCCCCCAAGGCTGCTATGTGAGTTACTTTGAAAAGGTAATCAGTCATAATTCACTGGCTCCTTAATCCATAATCTAGCTTGATTCAGAATACTACCAGTGATTTTCAGCGTGAGAGATGGCTTGTTTTCATGGAGTTGCTTTCTGTTTGAGAGCCACAGGCCACCAATGTAGGAAGAGGCATTCAATGGGCTACAATTGTCTTCCTGGGCTTGCTACCAATAAAAGGTCTGGATAGTAGATAGTAGTGGAAGAATGAGGCATGAGCATAAAGCAAAAATATTCCATATTCTTGCCTGAATTTTGAACTTTGATGGTGACTACATAGCAAGACACCTTTATTGCTCATATGTATTGACAATGCTTTTATTTTTTCCCCCCCTTTTTGAAGGGTGAAAAGTATAATACTGAAATTACTTTTTGTGAAACTGTTTTTTACAGAACGGTGTTTTAGTTGCAACTTCTGTGAAGTATTGTTCAAGAAAGAGCTTTAGTACTGGATGATTAGACTTACAAACAGTTCTTAAATACTTCACTAAACTGGGGTTTAAAATAATTATAACAATTACTTGAAATGTCATCCAAATTTTACAAAAATCACTTGTTGCCTTTTGCAAATTCCATGAGCTTCACTATGAATCTTGTTCATTATGAAGAAGATAATATAGTATCTCATGCTCAGAGCCTCTCCTTTATCTTACAGAGAAAATCTCCTGATTCAGAAGTGCCTCAAGACTGATGTGAGCGAATCACATCAGTGAGTCCAATATCCCATACATGGATTTCTCTCTATCTGATTCCCTATAGAGAGGCAGCCTCCTGGTCATACCAAAGACTTCACTACAAATTTCTTGCGGCTTTTTTGTCTCTTCTCGCTTTTCCTGACCGTGAATGGCACTAGCACAGTGTTGGGAAAGTTAACAAGTAGTGACAGCGCTCATAGACTTCTCTAGAAACATGATGTGGCAGCACAAGACAGCTTGATGGTGACGACACCAGAAATTTGCTTCAAGGCCATTCTTCAAATTTCCTCAAGAAGTAACATTCCTACACAAATCTTATTCAAGGGCATTGCAGGAGGGTCAGCAACAGAGGGTTTGCAGGAATAATTAAGGGGATAGGTACAGCACAAAGCTTATCATTAGCTTATGGTGCCATTCATCCAGAAAGATCTGTTAATGCAAGAAAAACTGGATCAGGGTTTTGCCAGATATCTCCATCTCTTTTAGAGGCTGCAATGGGATCACACATCAAAAGATCCATTTTGACAGTGCATATTGAAGTATTGCCTTGTATTATGCCGGATTATGCCTTGCAGCACAAAGTTATTAGCATTTCTAGCAGCTGAATGTCAGAGGTTTGACTTAAACTCACAGAGTGAGATCATCCTATGTAGCAGGGAAACTTTCAATCTGGTGTGTCTGATTTTTTCCATTTAAAGGATACAGTAATGACAGAACCATAGAATATCCTGAGTTGGAAGGGACCCACATAGATCATTGAGTCCAGCTCCTGGCTGTGCATAGGACAACCCCATGAATCACACCATGTGTCTGTGGGCTTTATCCAAACCCCTCTTGAGCTCTGTCAGGCTTTGTGCTGTGACCACTTTTTTGGACAGCCTATTTGTGAAGGACTGGGTCAGTTCTGACTGTTTAACTTGAATAAAGTTTGCTTTTCTCTCTGCTCTACTTTGCTCATCTCAGCCATAACCCAATCTCATTCAAGCCCAGCTGTGCTCAGCGCTGTCTCAAAGAGGAGTGCATAAAATCCACAAGACTCCTTTGCTGGGGAACAGACCTGCCACTCAGAGAGGGTTGCCATGTCATCAGTGAGCTGAAGGCAAATCACAGGAGGTGATGCTGGAACGCTTACCCTCCATCAGGGTAATAGTGCATTTGATGGCTGGATCTAACAGATCAAATCCTGCTCACAGACAATTGAGAGCAGGTTTTGTGGCTTTTATTTTTTTACTTTATTTCATTGAAACAGATCTGAGAGAGGAAGGAAGTGCTGTGTGGAGCCAGAAGTTTCCATTCGTCTCAGTTCTGCCAGGGAGTTTCTAGGTAGCTCTTGACCTTTACCTTAACCTCCTTGAGTTTGATTTCCCATTTTGAAAAATTAAATACAGAGTCACTGGAGATCATAAGATAAGAAAAGATATATTTTTGCAAGTTTAGCAGTCAAATTGCAGTTTGATTCCCTGTTTTACTGCATGTATCTTGTGAGATTTTAGAGAAACCATGGGTTGTGTCTGTGATACAAACCCAGAAACACTTTTTGTCTGTCTCTGTTTTTAGACAAATAAATGTATATATTGTTTTGTATTTTAAAGTGATTTACCTTCTGATGTCTGACTTTGACTAAGGTCCTTTAATTTTATTAACAGTTACAATAATAGTTCTGAGATTTCTCTTAGGAGCACTCTGAGGTCAGTGGAAACCTGCACCATGAGAAGTATGTTATACTAGTTAATGCAAGAGACAGAAGTAAATGAAAGCAACTTGATTTTATAAAAATTGTGAAAGGTTATGCAGCCAGACAGTAGAAAACCATAGGGATCAGGATACCATGCAGCATAAGGGAAAGATTGATCTGACCCACGATAGCTTTGCACAGCTTTTACTGTTCATTGTACAAAGAACTGACTCCAGTAAACATTTAAACATGTGCTTAACTTGATAGACATGAATGGCTTTTTTACTTACATGTTAATGCACATTTAAGCTTAGTCATGGCTGTTTGTGGGGTGGGGATTTAGTATGGGATTCCCTGATTCTTTGCACACATGATTTCATTAGGTGGTGTCTCTTTCTGTAGCAGTGCCTTAGGGCATGAGCCAAGCCTGGCTGAAGTCAGGGGAATTTCTACAGATTTTGATGGCAGTTGGACTGGACCCTTTATAGGAAATAAAAACAGATTTTGTAGAACATAAAAGCAAAAAAAATCCTCCTAAATTTGTGGGGATGAAATAGTCATTTCCTGTTTTAGGGCTAGAGACTTTATAAATCAAGCTTCTAACCAGAGAAAAATTTTACCAGCTGTACACTGAGCTGCTGAAAATAAAGAGGAGGAATAACACAGACTTAGCAAACCCTTAGTTTTAAGTGAGCAGAAGGAATTGTTTGGCTGTGCATAACAGTTCAGCAGGAGGTAATGATCATGTTTATTTGAGTTCACAGGTTCTTTTGCTGTTGTATGCTTTCATGGTACCTGGTTTTAAAAAAAATCTAGAAAGTATATATTTACAAATGCCAGCTTATCTGTGCCATAGCTGTCATCTCACATCAGGTGAGATGGCTTTCACTTGCCATGCCAAGCAATCCTAGCTTAACTTGTATCACAGCTCCTGTTTCTGCTGTTGGCATCAGCTCATAATAGTTACAGGATTAAAAACTTGTCATTCCTAAAAGCCTTCTTGGTAATGAGCAGAGTATGAGATGTGAATTTGAGTCCTGTTTGATTGCATTGTTATTCCCCCTCTTTTGGTGGCCACATTAATGACAGGTTGTCGGGTGCATTTTGTAATTCCAGTGCTGGCTTTGCATGCTGCCCTCTGCCCTCTGCTTCCAGCTGAATCATTCCCAAACCGCAATCTTTGGTGCTTGCACTCTGTGAGATAGCAAACAGAAATGATTGAAAGCAAGGAGAAAAGAGATGATAGAAAAGAGAGGGGGAAAAAACAGATAAAGGCTGGTCAAATAAGCACATCCAATATGCCAGTGTTGGATGACTTCAGTAAAGACTTCAGGTAAGAATAGTCAGCTGTATAACAGGACACAAAGAGGAAGCTAGAGACTGTAAAAGAACATTGGAAATGAAAGGATAAAATGTGATAAAAATCAATCAAGACAAATATGGCATTGTCATCTCGAGATATCATTCTGTTTTAACTGCTGCTGCCTACTGCATGCTGCTGCCTCGCAGCTCCTCAAAGTCCCTAGCAGACCTGGGATGTAAGATGATCCAGCTTGGGAAAGATTCTGGTTTTTACTAAATTTTCCCAGTTTTCTGGAGACAGCTGCAAAGGTTGCTACTCATCATACACCCAGAAGGTTAGTTACTCTCTGGGGGTTAAGGGAAGATCTAAAGCAAGTACAAGGGCTGAAGATGTTTAATAGTGCCTAGTTACAGATGATGCAAGTTTTGGAGGGCAGTTTGCAACAACTGGAAAGGGACCTGGTTAATTTTTGGCTGTTTAATACCCGCTGAAAATCGGGAAGCTGTATCACTTCCTTCCATCTGGGAAACTGAATCATAGTTGCAACTCTTACCCCAGGGCCACAAGGGCAGAAATGGATTCTCTGGCTTCTATTAAGATGCAAATTGAGATCTTTTCCACTTTAGAAAAGTGATGGTATCTCTTTGTAGAATGAATTCTTTGGTATCTAGTAAGTCTCTTTCAATCTTTTTCTCCTTTCTTGCAACATATTTTTATAACTCTTACAGGAATTTAATATCTTATAGATCCCTGCCCTTCTAAACAGGGATTCGGAAGTTTGGGGAGCAGACTGCCTGACAGAGGCAGTAAGGCACAGTGTGACTGAACAAAGCCTTGTCTCAGCAAACCAGTATGCAAGCACAGAAAGCAGAGGATCCATTGAGATGTGAAATAGGGAAACCCTCAGTGTGTTTGACTTTTGTTACTTGCACCTACTGCAGATTGGGCCCTTGACTGATGTCACCTTGCTTTCAGTCCTCAGTGGTAAAATTAGCTATGATCTTCAGTGTGACCAACCTGGCCAAATCAATACTAAATGCAGTGGTACAAAAGGTTCTGCATCACAAACCACGCAAACCAGATGCTCTTCACTTTCTCCCGTCCAAATATACTTCACCCAGCCACCCCTAAAAAGACAACAGAATCCAACACTCTTATCCTATCATAAAGAGATCCCATCCTGCTCCCTCACAAAGCTTTTTTTAGACAGAAAGGTGTTACAATCTGGGCGAGTTGTTAGATGAGATTGTGGCTATTTCTGTCTTGTGGAAGATGTAGTAACCTGTGGGAAAGCCATTTCCTGAAAGCAGCATGAGCTTCCTTGCTATATTTAGGAGGCTACCTTACAAAATAACTCAGTAAACTCAATTAAAGAATGTATTTTAATGCAAAGAAAAATCATCCTTCTAGTAGCAAAATTTGAAGCCTTTTTAATGTCTTTATTCCACTCTGCAGTTGCTCCATATATTCCACAAGGCTTCTGGAGCCATTAGGGTGTGTGGCAGTCACACAATAAGGTTGTCAGGTCACTTTTATTTCATACATGTCAATTAGCTGCTGGGATTAACTGTACACTAGGGAGAAGCAGCAAGGACAAAGCTAACATCAGTCTTGGGACAAAAGGAGAGGAGAGGAGAGGAGAGGAGAGGAGAGGAGAGGAGAGGAGAGGAGAGGAGAGGAGAGGAGAGGAGAGGAGAGGAGAGGAGAGGAGAGGAGAGGAGAGGAGAGGAGAGGAGAGGAGAGGAGAGGAGAGGAGAGGAGAGGAGAGGAGAGGAGAGGAGAGGAGAGGAGAGGAGAGGAGAGGAGAGGAGAGGAGAGGAGAGGAGAGGAGAGGAGAATTAAGAGATCCACTTAGGAGGGAGCTGGGGAAAATGAAAAAGAAGAGAGCTTGAGGGACATATGTTGGGCCACCTGGGAAATGATGCTTCTGTGAGAGATACATTAAAACCCCAGAACAAAGTAAAACCTGACAGGAGTGTTTTAGGCACTTGAGGCCTGGTCTTCAAGAGGAGAGCTCAGCGGGTGATTTGGAAAGCTGGAGGCAATTTTTCAGGTTGTGTGTATCATAAAGATTGGTAATGCAGTGTTGTAGTGTAAAGAAATCCCAACAGATGTTACTGGAATCCCAAGGCAAAAGCTGAGACTGTGTCCCTCTGGACTGCAGGATTCATCATGCTGTTATGATGAATAACACCACCTGAAAGGCAGGAGCTTATTGTCATTTCATCTGCTACTTGATGGGCTTGAATATAGCAAGGAAATGTCCTGAACTAAACTAATAAAAAGTTGAAAAAAAATTCTATATATTTGTTTTATCAAGCATTAATTTCATGCGAGAATTCCTGGGTTTGTCTTCACTGGAGATCTCTCATTTGATAAAGCCAAGTGCCGCACTTCAATTATGCATTGTGACAAGAACTGGGGATTTTCTAGACTGGACCCAACCAGACCCCATCAGGATTCAACAACCTGCCACTGAGCATGACTGTCTCCTGATGTTTTGCAGACGCAGGCAGAAAACAGCCTAACAGATGATGAGAGAATAGCTTGCAAACAGAAAGTTTCTTCTGGTTAACTCAAGAGCCGTTGATTGGCTTCTGTCCTGAGGCATTACAGTTTATATCCCTAATATATTTTTATATTGCCTAATAAAACTGTTGGCTGTTGCCATTACGTGGGTAATGGACATTTATATAAAACTCTTTATGAGCTGTGGATGGGGATCATCCTCTTCACTACATAGGTGAAGCCACCTCTGGTGTACAATGCAGTAGGTGTTTGATAGCATTGGCTCTACAGATAAACTGCAGTTATGTCAAAGAAGAAGAATGATTTCTCATCAAGCATGCCTAAGAAATTTAGAAAACCAGATTTCGCTTCTCCTAGAAGAAATTAGACCAAAACAGGGCCTTTCTGTGCTTCCTGGAAATCAGTAAGTCCAAGGAGTCTGGATTTCTGATGTATATTGCTTTTAGAAAGCTAGAAAAAACATAGCATTTCAAGTGTAGCATAGAAGAGTTCCTTTCCAAGCATCATCTGCTGCAGTTTGAGAGGGATGGAAGATTCCAGCATCCTCTGAATTAATCCTAACATGTTTCTGTGCTGAGATTTAATGTAGAAAAAATTGCTGCTTCAACACTTTTGCCTTTTTAGTCATTTGTTATTTTGTACTCCTCATCACTTGAAATAATTGAAATAATTTTCTGTGTATTTTCTTTTAATTTGGCTTTTGTAGATCACAATAAAGTATTCCTCTAGGAATGAAGAAAAGTCATCATTTCATCATGAAACTAAAAGTATTTAGGGGATTGCCATTTCCTTTCACAGAACCATGGTTCAAAAGACAGAGTGAGGTATAGCAACAAAAGCTATGAAGACCTTGCTTTAGGTAAGGAAAGGACTGTCTGAAAAAGAGATGCAAACAACAAAAATTTATTTAAAAAAATCAATTCAGGCAGTATTTTCAAAGAATCAACATAGCATTCAATACTGTGAGAAAACAACAATTTCTAGCTTGGTTTACACAGTATATAACATTTGATGCAAAAGTCTGTTTCAAAAATAAACTTTTTTTTCCTGTCATTGCTTTTGTACACTTAATAGTATACAGCACGCATGTTAAGATTTCTATCTTCAAAAGATGGGAGTTAGTTATAATCTCTCAAAGATAAATATTCCCTTCCTATGTCATTTGGGAAGCTGAGAACAGGGCTTAAGTGAATTGGTGAGGGCTTCCTGTACCTGAGCCGGCGTTAGAACAGCAGAGTCCTTGTCTCACGGGTTTTCCATCTAAAACAGTAGAGGGGAGTTATGCCCATACCATTAATTTCCCTGTCTTTCTTAAATACATGCCATCATTATAACATATCTTACCCATTTGAGTTAATCGGATATAAAACATTAACTTTTGCAAAGGTATTAGAGCTTCACCAAAGAGCACTCAGAGATATTACAGGGTAACATCAAAATTAACATGGAAGCAATTTAGTCCTTCAGTTTAAATGCCTTCAGCAAAGGATTAAGACTTTCCCATCACCACTCAAGCACATAGTCCTAGCTTATCATGCTCTCCTCACTTACTGTGCTAGTTACTTTTTTAACATGAAAGTGATGCT
Source organism: Melospiza georgiana (assembly GCF_028018845.1). Classification (NCBI taxonomy): domain Eukaryota; kingdom Metazoa; phylum Chordata; class Aves; order Passeriformes; family Passerellidae; genus Melospiza; species Melospiza georgiana. Next base: position 71,558,252 of record NC_080431.1, read on the forward strand.
GGGAGCCTTTCCTTTCATTCCTGATAGCTTCATCATTCAATTAAAAAGAGCAAGTGACTGTTTTTATCAATGTGTAGCTTATGCTTTTCTCTAGAAATTACCTATAATGTCCAGATGACTTAATATCTGTGAAGCTTCACCCCATTGAGGGCAAAGACTGAACATAAATGCTCATATGAGAAGGATTATTGGATGGGGAAGGCAGCATGCATTAATATATCCCATTCTTCTGTGGCACCTTTAGGTTAGATTAGCATAGGCACAGAGAGCATAGACTGGGAGCACTGAGATGGCAACTTGGGATGGACTGGGACAAATAACAAGGAAGGTGCAGCCAGGAATATAGTCCTGCATTGCACAGGAGAAGAGATGGAATGATGTCATGGCAGGCAGAGAACAGAAGAGAGAATTGATTCTGGGAGGCTGGAGTCACCTCAAGGAAAAAGAGCCTGTATAGGAGAGGAGATGAGGTTTAGTCAGTGCTTGGACAGCCATGTTGATTGGGCAGAGCCCCATCACCTCACTGTTTGAACTGGGCATCATCTGCACCTACAAGTATTTATTAAAATTTGTCCATCTTCATTTTGATCTGAATTTTATCCCTCACAGCTCAGACCACAGAGCTGGTACACAAGTTTGTCAAATTAAGAGGGAGGGTCTTCTCACTTTCAGAAAGGGACATTCATTTGGTGGGTGGCCAAAGATGGTGGCTCAGTGGACAGGTTGATGCACATTTCTGAACTTCATATTGTCTTGTCTGCAAAGGTGGTGACGAGAGTGGCTCCATGATGTGGTTATTGCAGTTCTCTGTGGTTTGGAAGATACCCTTAGTGTCTGGGAAGGGACCTGGAGTTTGGGATTTTCCTACAGGAGAAGAGCAGGAAGTGGGGAATCAGGTTTGGAAGGAGAATTTGCATCAGTGCTAGTTGTGTCTGTACTGTCCTATTTCCCAAAATTCTGCCCATTAAAAAAAAAAAAAAAAAAAGAAAAAGGAAACAAATTGACTATAACAGCTTAAATCTGCTTTCCATGGTGCTGTTCTCCAGTGTTGAGGCTGTTATTCAGCCCTGTCTTAGAGTTTATTTAGGCTTAAGAGGCAATTGCAGAATGTCAGGGCACAAAGCTGGGGAGGCCTCCAAGAGACAAGATGAGCTTGATGTAGTTTGGGCTGCTCCCAAGGGGATGTCTGATTTTTCTCTTGGGCTGTGCTTGTAAAGATTGTTGAAGCTAGACTGGAGGGGGGGGAGGGATTTATATGGATATTTATTTCCCATTTCTTCCTCTCCAGGTGCTTTTCCAAGCTGCTTGATATCTTTCACAAAGTCAGGTGATCTGCAGTGGTGCTGGCATCAACGTGTGGTACTCACGTTTCCCTACAGCATCGGCAAGCTTTGGTCTGGCACTGGGCTTCAGTGCAGAGCATGTGGCACCCTTCCCTCAACACTGGCTGGTGAGATCAGCTGGAGGAGTACTGCTCTGCCGTGCTGGGCTGTCTCCAGACTATTAAACTTTTTTATTTTTAAACCTTATAAAACTGGGAGGCTGCCACCAAGCTGTCTGTTGGCCTTTGATCCATGCTAGCATCTAATCCATGGCTGGAAGAAGGTACTTGGCCTGAGATGTGTGGTGTCAGGGACTCTGTGACAAGTTAGCAGTCTAAAGGACTGAATTCCAGTGCTTGAGAACATTCCTGGCTCTATTTGTAAGCAGAAGTGTATATAAGCTTACAAGCATATGTGTAAGCATACTCTCTAACTACTGTTTTCCCACAAACCCTGTCATTTTTCAATGATCCTTCATTTATTCAATCCAGATAGGAGCTGGTTCCTTTGATTTAAATTTTTTACACTCTTTCATGCTCCTGCATATTTTATATCTGCAGAGAGTGTTTGTGAACTTCCAGTCTGATTGCCCACGTAACGCTGCATTTCCCCATCAGTCGACAAAAGTGATAGTTAAATGGTTAAGGCGTTCCCTTTATAAGCAAACAACCTGTTCTTTTGGCTCTTTTTGGTGCACTTGGAAGTGTTCACTGATAGATTTAAATTAGCAGGATACCACTTTGAGTGCAACTACACCAGCTTTTAGTCTGCTTTCATTTTGAAGCAAGGCTTCTGTGCTCGTATTCTCTGTGCATCTATCTGTCACTCTCTTCCCCTGGGTTTTTTTGGCTTGTGCAATTTCAATCACATTTAGCAGTGGTCCCAAGGAGATTATTTTTTGACAAGTTCTAATATAACAGAGGGTGGATTGATGAGAGAGATGCTGTTAATATCCCTGGGATAAGGGCCACAACATGAACTCAAGTGTTATTAAGGCACCAAGAGTACATCTGCAAGGCAAAGAGCCACAGGAGACCAGGCTGCCTCAGTTTCACTGCCTGCAGATATTACATGTTTTGTCCATATTTACCAATCTGACCATAATATAGATCTCCTGGATTTTTTTTCCCAATTTATTTTCAAATTCATTCTCAGTGGAGGTCCTGAATGGGTGGGATTTCTAATTTTTCTACTCCGATGTAAATCTGAACAAAATTCCTGGATCAGATTTCAACAGGCATTTTTCTTTAAAAATTACTGATATGAATACAAAAAAGTAACATCAGTAGGCCGGGAAAGCTGAAGACTTTGTTTTTCAAAGAATGAGTAAGAATCTTTCAGCAATTTTCAGCTTGAATGTCTATTCTGTTTCTGGATCACAGCAGAAGGAAAAGAAGGAAGTAATAAAAATATTTTTGGAATTTAATTATAAATGGAAGAGATGTTCCAGAAATCACCTCTGCATCACTCAGTCTCTGATGCTGGCACACTGTGCCTCAGGACTTGCTGCTGGGTTTTTGAACAAAATCTGTAAACTGGAAAAATGAACCAGCTTGCGGCTCCAATTTTGTGATGTCTATGCACTGAACTGGATCCTATCAAGATGGAGCAGCCTTCTTCTGTAGCAAGTGGCAGAATACGAAGCAGCTGGTAGCTACAAAAAAAAAAAAAAAGGCATGAAAAAAAAAGAAATTAGAAAAGTCTCATGCAAACACTAGAGAATCATCTCCACAGGCTTTCTGCTTGCCCAGTATGCTTTCTGAGTGCCAAGACCAAGGAAAATCACACCACTTTATTAAGGTAAGCTGCTTTCCAAAGGCAAGCCTGGCATCTCTAGGCTCTGTCTGAGTGAGCATGTTGCAGCCTTAACACACCATGAAGATGCCCAGATGATGGCAGGTGGTTTTGGGTTTTTTTAATGAGAAATACTACCAGATTGATAGCAGAGGGTTTACTGTCCTTCTCAGCCCTACTCTTGATGACAAGTGGCCTGCTTTTAAATTAACCCTTTTGAGATCACTCTGCTGTTAGATTGCCAAGAGAGTCTCACCATGCATTGTTTCGTGGATTTCTTTCTTTCTGTGTATGTGTGACTGACACTGTGAAAATTCACCCAAATAAACCCACAGGTTTCATAGCTGGCACTCAGAGTAGGACAGGGATATTTCACCCATTTTAGGCCTAAAAAGAAGATAAGTATCCATGTGCCAGGAGCAAAGAGGGAGGGCTACCTGCCAAGCAGTATTGCTCTCAAAGGCGCAGGCAATGTTGCTGCAAACCAGTGAAGCCAGGGGAGGACAACTCTGGTTACAGACTGGATCTGGGACCGTGGAGACAGGCTGAACTCAAACCAGGTCAGAAGAGAATTAGAGTGGTTTGGTTTGGTTTGGTTTGGTTTGGTTTGGTTTGGTTTGGTTTGGTTTGGTTTGGTTTGGAAGGGACCTTAAAGATCATCTAGTTTCATCCCCCTGGCATGGTCAGGGACACCTTCCAATAGACCAGGTTGCTGAGAGCCTCATCCTGCCTGGAATTGTACACTTCCAGGGATATGGCATCCATAAGCTCTCTGGGCAATCTGTGCCAGTGCCTTACCACCCTCATAGTAAATAATTTCTTCCTAACATGTAATCTAAAACTACCCTCTTTCCGTTTAAACCATCCCCCCTTGTCCTGACACTTCTTGCTTTTATAAATAGTGTCTTTCTTGTAGGCTCCCTAGGTGTTGAAATGTCCCAGTTAGGACACTCTTTTCCAGGCTAAACAAGCCTGATTCTCTCAGCCTTTCTACTTCAAAGTCAGGTAGAATGTTTTGCCTTTTATTCTGGTGGAAGTATCTAGAATGAGAAATGACCAAAGTGCATCTGGTCTGTGCTGGGATCAGGATTGCTTGGGAAAAACTAATTTTTACAGGTTGTCTCTAAGGCCACTCAACTGGTTGCAAGTGCCAAAAGCACAAATGATGATAACTTCAAAAGGCACTCAGAAGGTTGAGTCAGATGGGAGTGGTTAACCCTTGGTTAACTGAGTGGGCTTTATCACCACTCTGAGGAGTGTGTCATATTTGATGACTTGCTTCAGCTGCTTTGTGTAAGCAGCGGTACAAGGTCTGGTCAAACATCAACTCTGAAAGATGCTCCTTTTATGAAAGGCATCATGTCTGGTTAAAAAGGATGCATGTGTGCTGTGTTTGAGAAAGGTTTATGCTGCTGGTATGCAATGGTGATTGCAGTAGAGTTCAAAATGACAAGTTTCTCCACACAAAATACAGGCTGAGAAAGTAAAGTTCAGATTTTGGGACATGCCTTGTCAACAAATGCTACTCCAGGCACCAGAAACAGGTCCTGGTGATGATTGCCAACACGGTGTAAGTATGGGATGAAACAAATAGCTTTCTGTTTGATGTCACTGCAGCTTGCTGGTAAATGCATCCTCAGTTTCTTGAAATCAGTAGCTAATTATGCTGAAAAATCATGATTCTTTAAGAGTGTAAATATCTTTAAACAGCAATTAAAATAATTATTACTCAAAATCTATCATGTATTTGAGAGTAAGAATCCACCTCACTGGATGAGTACATGCTGCAAATTGAGGAAAAAAAATTGTGCTTTACATTTTGTGATAGTTTTTCTAGTACCAGTTTTGTTCATGGGTGTGGATTGCCTCTTAAATGCCTGCCTGTTGATGATGTTAAATGATGCATGCCAGCTGAGAAGGTCTTAGAGTATCCCTGTCTTTTGCAGAATGATGGGAAGCACAGCTGGTTTTCTGGGCTTCATGCTTGCATTTTGGGTTGCAGCCCCTCCAGAAGGTTTTAACTTTATCAGTGCTTTTGAGGAAAGTTTTCTGGGAAAACATGGGGTTTTTGCCTGTCAGATTTACTGAATTGCTTTTTCAGGAGCTAGGCAGGCTTGAAATTAAAGCAACAAGCAATGAGTTAGCAAGATTACCTGCTTGATATGAAATTGGTTACAGAAGGAAGAAAGTAAAGGAAGTTAGCCTTTGATTTTACTTAAATGCATGCTTGTGCTTAGCTCTTCCAGTGCCACAGTAAGACACTAAAATAGGAAGCTGCAACATTGTTGAATGGTGCCCACCACTGTCCTGGCTTGGTTCAGGAGACATAAAGCTTCAATTTCCTGCTTCTTTGATAAAAAATAGGTTTTTTTCTTTGATTTTGTTACATGTCTTACTCCTAACTTCTCCTGGTTATTTTCAATAAAATAAAATATTAAAATTTGTGCCAAATATGATCATGATGACTCACAATCCATAGGACTGTGTTTCCCTGCTGTATGCAGTTCTCTTGTAATTGAATTAGAAAATACAGATAAAGCTAGCTGGATCTCCTCTCTGCTCTCAAGGTGTTTCTCCAAATTTACTTCTTGGTTCTATTGCACAACTGCACAAATTTTTGCCATACCTTTTAAACCCCACGAGAGTTTCATCTTACAAATAATTTGGCCTCAGACATTTTCCTCCCTTTACACTTGGTATTTTTTGTATCCCCAGGCTGTGGTGTGCTGCCTTTCCTCCTGCTGACAGAGCTCTTGTGGGATCATCCCATCAACTGCTTCAGGAAACCAGGTTCCTTTGCTGGTGCAGCACGTGGCATTGTGAAACCACATCCTTACATGTTATAAATGGCCATTTCTGGTTGTTTCCTTTAAAAATCACTTGAGAAAAAGATGGGCTAGATTAAAAAATGTGTATGTAGCTACAGTGCTAATTTGAAATACATAAACTACAAATGCGGGTACCTAAACTTTAAAAGTGTCTCTCATTCTCCTTAAAATATGCATGCATAGCTGATTTGTTTTCGGGATGACATGGGTCTCTATAACTCATACAGCCCCATACATAGGAGGTAAGGAGGATTCAAGTCCTGCAGAAAACTGTGATGAATTTTGTCTTATTCTTGAAAAAGTTTTGAAGATGGCCTCTGTTCTGCTGTTTGTCACAAATTGTGAAAGTGGTTGTAAATGGCATTTGAGATCCTTTTCCAGCCTTATTTCCTACCATTTCTATTATCCCTTTCAAGTAATTTTTCAATTTCACCTTGGCTTTTCTTTGAAAAAACATGTACTGTGTTAATAATACAGATGACAAATAAAGCAGTTTGAGCAATTTTTTTAAGTTACCTCCTCTCACTGACAATCACTTTTTGTCAGGTTTGGGTTCTGCCATCACATCCATATAACTTCAATTACACACAAAAAATTGGCTCCCAATTCATCAATAGATGCCCTAAAAATACCCCTGAAGCCCAGACTATGGATATATGATGCCTGCTCTGCTCTTGTGTCTGCTTCAGTTCAGTCTGTGAGGTTCATTATTATGGACACCTGTGGCCCTAACCTCTGTATGTCTGTCTGTCTGTCTATCTCTCTGTAAAAGCCACTGTGTAGTTTAGCCTGGCTGTTGGGTACTGAGCAGGCCAAAGTTAAACTGATTTAGCAACGTGCAGTGAAAATGTCCATGGCTAGTTAGGCAGCTTGGACTAAGGCAGTTCTGAGAGCAGGCAAAGAAAGACCAAGATTTTCCAAAAGACTGGGAGAAGATATGGGCTTGAACGTGGCTGTGAAAATAATCACACCTGTGTAGCAGGGCCAAAAAGCAACAAGAAGATGTGAGACATATAAGACAGTGGGTCCATAAAGGCTGAGAAAGACTGGAAGCAGCAGAAAAGGCCCAAGGATAGAACTGTGCTGATGAAAGGTACCGCCATTGAAAAAATCTCAACTGTCTGATTTTGCTATTTCTGCTTTTTGAGAAAACTTTGACCAGAAAGACTTTGTGTTTTCAATGTGGCTACAACTATGCTGATTCTACATGCCCTAAAGTCTAATTTACAACCTAGAGCTGAGTCATTTCTTGCATTGGAGAAACATCACTGAACATCAGTGCAGCATCATTGTCTAAAGTCAAGGAAATCCCCAGACTTGTCCCTCAGCCTCAGGCTCACTGCAGCAGAGAAGCTTAAAAATAGAGCATCTGATGCATGAAGGAGTCCCTATAAGGAGGGCACCTAGTGCTTCTCCAGGAGGTATGGTTAACCTTGTGCCTTGCTGGATGTGTGCTCCAGGATGAATCCAAGGCCAAGAAGTGGGCATAAAAAATAATTTACACTGTGTGTTGCTCTCTTTTACATTGGAAAGGCTGCATGGCTTGAGTGACACAATGCAACTCATCACTCATAGGAAGATGAATTCCTATAGACGTGATACCCACATATACATACAGAAATGTAAAAAAGGAGACTTTTCAACTCAGCATTGGCCCTTAGTAAGCCCTTAGTTATGAGCAGCTGAATACAGGAAGCTGAAGGCAAAGTGGGACCATTAAATCACTGAACTTCCTGCCCATAACAGGGTACTTAATTTCATTCAGTTACCATGCACGAAGCCCAAAACCTGTGTTTGTCCGACACACAAATTCAGGAAAGGTGTAGAGTCCTGCTCCAAAGACCCCAAATGGTGGGGAGTTCACCACTTCCTTTAGTAGTTTTTTCAGGATATTAACACTTTCAGTTCTTTAAAAATGCGTGCTTAATTGCACTTTTGTGTCTTTGTTCTTTATTTTCATAGGTTCATATTTTGCTTATTTCTGGTAGGATGATAACGTTTCTATCGTCCATATTAGGAATGTTTAGTGGCAAGCTTCACAAATAAAGGAATAAATTAATGTGTCCTAATAAAAAATGAAGTGAGGAATGTAATGACTGGAGAGCCCTTGTTCTTTTTCTAATCCCTGAAGTTACTGCAGCTTTGTGCCACCTCTTCCCATGTAGGAGGAAGGAGATTGGCCTTATTGAGACCCAGTACACCAGGGCCACCTACCAGGAGCCTGGCAGAGCTCACTGGTCACACTGCTGCACTGTGGACTGGCTCTGCCCATGCTGTGGAGACTGGAAGCAGTATGGTCTCTGATGGCAGCTTTGGACCAAAGTGCTTCATGCTGCTTAGTGCAGAGCAGGTCTTCTGGCTGAATTACTGTATTGATGTATCTGAGCTACCTCTGCATCTAGAAAGGCTCAGACAGCATTTCCACCCAACCCAGCACCGTCCCATGGCACAGCATGGGAGGGGATGGGTGGGCCTGGCTCAGGAGCAGCAGATGTGCTGGAAATCCTGTACACCAGCTGCTCCTTTGGAAGGCCTCCTGGGCACGCTGAAAACCAATGCAAAAGAGCTAGGCATAAACTGTGCAGAGCTTTGTGGGCTTACTCCTGTGCTCTGGTGGGCCATGAAACAGTTAACAGTGTTAGCATATGAGCATCTGAGTTAGAATCTTGGATGTGAGGAGTGCAGCAGTTTATATTTCTTGGAGGGATTGTTTCAGGCTGCTCTGCTGTTCCAAGCCCACGCCGTTGCTCTAGTGAAGCTCAGCTTGGATTTTCTTCACAGTTGTGACAGCCAGAGATGACTAAAAATACAGAGTGCTGAGATTCCTCAGAAGAATTGTGAATTTTGTCTTCCCTTTCTTCCCAACTATTCCTTCTGCTTGCCTGGGAGAAAAAATGGGTTTGGGGGGGGGAGAGGGTTAATTTAATTCCCTTTGTGCTTTTAAAGGTTGCTTTTACATTAAGGCTCTATGGGAAGGAAATAAGTGTCCTGATAGATGCACCATCTATAAATATACAGTGAGCATGAAACACAAACAACTTTAGAGATTTATTCCATATTTCTAAAGATGGGCAAAACCCTTGACTGAATGTGTTGTGTTGGTATGTAGTATAACATATAATTACACTTCAGTAAATCTGAAACTTAAAATTATATAGATCAGATATATTTTAAACTTAGGAGGAAAAAGCAAGAAAGAGATACTTTTTTTTGCAAATTTTTCTTCCAGAGGTGTAATGCCTTCTCAGTCATGGAAGGATTTTTAGATTCTTTTTCTTTGGATTCTAAGTACACCTTTACTTTGCCTTTTCTTTTTTTTTTTTTTTTTCCTCCTGGGAACCATACTGCCATAAGCTACAAGCTTTGATTCACTGTTAAGAGTGACATATGGTTCCTCGCTTTAAGGAATTTGATAAGCATACCACTTGATCTTTCGTGTTTAGCAGGAATTCAAGAAACAAAAGAGATGCCAGGATGCTGGTTGGTAGCAGAGGATCTCTGACTGGATCATTCCTGCCAGTTTATTATATGTGCTGTGCTGTAAATCGTTCCCAAGGCAAAAACAGAAGAGCAGTAGAGGCACAAAGTAACTGAAGGGGACTGCCCAGACGTTTAGAGGGAGGATGGGTAAAGGTAATTCTCACAGGGTTTAGTCCAAGCACACTGAAGTTCATGCTCTGTCATGATTCCTTAATGTTAATGCTCTAACTGCTTTTGTAGCAATTGTTACTTTTTACATTTCTAAGCCATAAAAAGAGATGCACTTAAAAAAATGGCCACCCTCAAGCAAAAGAATGAGCACTTGTTTGCATTTAATAATCACTAAAACTTGAAATTCTAAATTGGATTAATTGTGTCTATTATAAATTGACGGGGGAATAGCTATGCATTAGCCCTGAATTCTGATTACCTGAGAGGTTCCACTTGGAGTATAATTAAGAGCAACTTCATAGTAGTGGTAGGTGTATGATTGAATAATGCATGCATCCCCTGCTGATGAAATTCAAGGCAAAGTGTTCATGGAGAAGAAGAGCTTTTTTTTTCCCCTTATTCCTGCACTTAAAATGCTGAAGGATTATTGCAATTGCAGCCCATGCTTACACTATTAGCAGAGATACACCAAAGCTCTTGATGCAAACACTTTCAACCTTAAGTAGGATTGGCAAAAGAATCCAAATTTTGCAGCTCAGCCCTTGTTCTGTAAAGCATTGTGTTCCTGTGGTGGCTGGTTTAATTAGGAACATAGATCAGAGCTTGAAAGAAGCACATTTTCCAATAATACAAGGGACACCACTTTGTTGACATTAAGCTCATTGCTTAATACATACGCCCACTAGATGGCTGTAATTGGTGTGGTCATTTATTAATTATAAAATATAAAAATATTAAATCAAAAATTTACATATATTGAAAAGTTTTAAATTAATTATAAAGTATTTTACACATTCCTGGCTTTGAAACCTTGTTTACTCCTCTTCTTTAATATCTCCTTGTGCTTTCTCAATCTATAAAGATACCTTCTCCATGCATTAAACTCCCTCAGCTTGCGGCCATGTACCAGACTGAAGCAGAATACTTCTAGGCTCCAAGACTGGACAATCCCCTTGGATGATGCAGTCTGGCCCCTTGTAAGAGAGTGCATGGGGTTTCACAGCTCCCTACCCACAGACAGAGGTGCTCTCAGTCCCCCGTCCCTCCCATGAAGGAGGCAGCACAGCCACATCTGTTCCACCTCAAGTGGCCAGCTTCTGTCTTTGTGAAATTGCTCCTGCTTGCTGAGATTAAAGGATTCAGGAATCACAGCCTGAAGTGAGGGGAGAGGTGAAGAGTGAACCATGAGAAAGGGACAGAGCTGTGGGGTGGCACATGGAGGCCGTGTTGGGTGCACCCATAACACAGGACTGCCCATTCCTCAGTGCTTTGCTCTGAGCTTTTCCTTTTCTACTGTTCTGTCCATAGATGTTTAATTTTGAAATTATGCATTTGTCATGCTTGTCACCTCAGAGGGAAGGCATTCAGCTAATCTCTTAATTCACCATGTATTATTATGGCGAAGAGCTCAACATTAGAGTGAAGGCACGTCTAACCATGTTTTACTGATATCAGACTGGGAGAAGTGAGATAATGCTTAGGAGTTTTGAAGCCCCACTCATGAATTTCAGATAGAGAGGCATGGAAAACTTATCTTGACGTTGCTGGCTTCCAGTCTCCATGTCAGAATCCATCCTCAGCAGTGAAACAGCAGGTTTTGTGCTGCTTTAGTAATTCCAAACTGTGCTGTGGTCACCCAAGGGAAATTGCCCACTGACAGCTTGGGCCATGATTCTGAGCACGATTTAACAAAACTCCTTCAGTCAAAAGCTGAATATAGGGGAATATGATCATCTGCAAGGGCTTCAAATTTCTATTGGTCCAGAAAGTTTGAGACGCACCAGGAATATTTGTAAATATATATTTACACTTGTCATGCATAGATAACAACCTATCACAGAAGCCTGCTTAGGTATTTGTGAATTCAGCAGGAAGAAAACCTTCCCCTAGAACCAGCATGTTATGGGACAGTTGGTGCCCAGTAGTTTGAAATGCTGATGACTTTAACCTTTTGTGACCTTGGCATTCGATGGCACTGCTGTCCTGGTGGCACGGTCATGCTGGCAGCACTAAGATCCCTCCTGAGGTACAAAACCAAACACCTGCAAGTACAATAATCTCAGTGCCATCTAACCTAGGTTACCACTGTGGATTTTAGTGCAGGTAAGGTGAAACCTTGCAAGGCTGCTATCAGTATGTGAACCCTGAGCCACCCTGCAGAAGACAAGACACTTAAGAGACGGTTACTTAAGAGGAGCCTGCATGGTCATTGCACCTTCAGTAACTTTGTCAAAGCAGTATCAGGAAATCTCCTATTTTCTCACTTGCTTTCCTTAAAAATCCTCCTACATGCTCTCCGCAGGCTGAAATCTCAAATGGTCAGATGGTTTCAGCTCTGTTAACTCACCTTGGGTTCAAACATCTTTTTTTCTGTACAATTATAGGATTTTCATATTCTCTGGCAAATATGCTTTTTTTCCTGTATACAAGGCGTGTTTTTCAAAAGTATATTTTCCACTTACCTAAAACTTCTGAGTGATCTGTGCCCTAAGATTACCTTTTAAGTACTTATCCCTTATGTTGTTGGCCATATATTACAGGTACATAAATGTAATAGAAAACAAAACAGAAACCCCAAATTTGACACATTTCCAGAGGCTAATTATATAATGGCAAAAGCATTCACTTTGCTTTAATAGGATGAAGTATTTATTCCTTTTTTCCTCTTTTTTTGGCTGGAAATGTGTAATGTGCCTGTGACAGATACTTTGACAAAAAGAGCCAGCCAGCACATTTTCTTCAAACTGACTGGTTCACAACCCAGTGGTACATTTTCCAGTGTTTTTGTCTGAGCAGTGAAAGTGGAAATTTGCAAACAAGACTCTCTATATATGCAGCACATGAGGATAGGAAACAGTAGAGTAAGTCAGCAGTAATTTGTTTGTGAGAGACAACATGCCATCAAAACAATCCTTACCGTCTGTGTGTCTGCAAAATGGTGCTTTGTCTTTATGTTTCTTTTACCACAAAAGCAGTAGGCAATGAAACAAAACTGTGGAAGAAGAAAGGGTCCCCATTAAAAAGAATATCAGGAAAGAATTTTAAAAAAGGTGAAATCTTTTCTTATACATGGTAAAGTCCAGCAATTAATCTTGCATACAGTCACACAAAGTGAATAGAAGAAACTTTGGAATTAGACATCTCATGTGCTGAGTCCTATGTTGGTCTCAGTTCTCTGCCTTGGAAATGTTGCACTGCACCTATGCATCATTAAATTTCTCTTAGTTCTGTTGGTTTATAAGGGGAAGTTCAATACCTTCACTTCAGTGGAATTTTTTCAGTGTAGAGTACATGCTATTCATTGCATGCAAAATATCTCATGCATTCCAAGGCTAGAATACTGCCATCTTTCCCTAAAAATTCTCATATTCTCCACCCAGCCTCGGCCCACTAAATTTTGACCCAACTCACACTCTCTTTCATAGCCATTTCCATGCTTTCTTGTTCTCCTTGTGAGCAAATCATCCTCGTTTGGTAGATGGGGCTTTGACCATGGACATGTGACTCTGTGAGGATCAGGCTGGCTTTCGAAGTGAAAAGTCTTCTGCAACATTCCCTCCTAGGCATGTTCTTATGGCAGTGAGGAAGCATCACTGGCAAACATGATGCTCCTTTTCTCCTTAGTCAGCTCTCCTTGCAGCACATCCTATGGCAAACACAAGCGAGGCTGCAGCTGCAGTCACTGGTCCAGAGCAGCAGGTACTTTGATTTAGAGATCAGCCCCTGAAAACTGACATATTCCTGCCCATTTTAGGTATGTCAGTATCTAAACAAAGGTCTAGTCTAATAATAGAGGGGAGACATGAAAATTGGAGGATCCTCTGGCTTATTCCTTACCTAACACATTTGATCTCTTTTGAATATATCTATCGTGGGCTGTTTAGTACTATTCTCCCTCCTCAGTGCTGCACATCCTGGACATTCAAAATCCAGGATTCACAGACACCTTCCAAATGCGTGAGATAAATGCAGGAGACTATCAAAATACTAAAAAGCCAGTTCTTCTTCACACCTCCTACTGTATTCTTGGCTTCCTTTTTTATTTGTCTTCATATTTTTCAAGCTTCAAAATTTCTTCTTCAGCCATAAAAAAATAGAATCATTCTTGAAAAATGAAAATAAAACTGATGTTTAGAAATGAGACCCAAGGAGCTGCAACTTTAAGTAAAACAGTAAATTTCTCAAGCTTCAATAAAACAGCAACAGTTGGCAGCCCTGGAGCACTAACCATGCAACCTTATTTATTTCCTTTTTATTTCCTTTTTATGCATATGTACAGAAAGCGGCACAGTGTGCTTAGGCAGTGAAAAATCCTTGGCCCTTGAACCTTCAATGTGACCTATAGCAGTCCCATTTTCTAATATGCAGCTGGAGAGAGAGTCACATCACCTATATACTCTTATGTCCATGATGCCTTTACAGTGTATTTGCTATCATGTTTCAAACCATATGCTTTTTTCCTAGCATGGACAGAGTTAAAGGAAGTTTTTTTCTCTCAGCTCTTCCTTGAACTTTTGCATAAGCATGCATTTCCTCTGGGATAAAGAAGATTTTAGAAGCTACTTTTATGCTCCCTCTGCTTTGGAGACATGAGGACTTTTCAAGTTTCACATGTTGAAAGGTGATGTATCAATGGTAGAAAATGTCACATCCCTTGACATTTGAATAAGCTAATGGTTGCTTCCCTAGGGCTCTCTAGCATTGGAAAAACCCCAGGAATTCTGACATTCAACTTGCTAGAAGTGGAATTACAGATGGTTGCTGAACTTGTTTCAGAGAGTATGAAAATTGAAGGCAGAGAGTAAGAAGAATTGCACAACAGCTTTTATTGCCTGTTAATAAAGTAGAAGTCATCTCCAAACACTATTTAACATAGACGTTTAGAATGTAGAATGGAGGAATCCTCCTTCCCTTTCACCCAGAAGATACAAAGTTAAAACTATTTTAGAGGTAAAGAGAGTGGGGAAAGGATATATTTTCTGTGGTAAGCAGGGACAGCTGCAATGTGCTGAACCCTATCTACATAATCCAATCAGTCCTTCTTCTGGGCAAAAGAGTAACAAGTTATTTGAGCAATGACCAGTTTACAGGAGAAGAGTTTGAAGTAGTTAAAAATACAATTTCTAAGTCTTTATAGAAATGTGGCTGTAGTTTCTCTTCCTGGGGTACACAAAGGCTGTTGACAAAACCATGTAAACTGCTGTTTCCCACTGCAAGTTGGACTGTGCTGGGCTTATTCTTGGGGGATTCACTTTATTTCCTTCAGTTTCCACAAATCTTTCAGTTAAGTCACTGACCTCTAACTTCTAAATCACGTCTTTGTAAGGGAGAAAAAGATAAAAAGACTTGCTCTATAATAGCTTCTTATAAAATGCTCATGTAATTTTGAAAAGATTGGAAAAGTGGTACCAGGTAAAACAACTACTTCAAGATGTCTGCTGAAAGATGAGCAATTCTGACAGTAGTCAGATAATCTTGGCAGCAATATTAGCTCTACTGCATTTTAGGCAATAGGCACTGACTTCCCTGAGATGAAATTCATATTGCAAAATCTGTTTCTGATCATGTTGCTGGGATTTGTTGGGTTGAGAATACAGCATCAGCCTGCAGTATGCAGAGCATCTTGGCGCGGATCCAGCACAGCATGTGAAAACCATGTTTCTATAAATATGTGTTTAATCCCCATTTTCAGTGGAGAAGAAAGGCCCTCATTATCTCTCAGCACTGAAACTTAAGGGAACAGTCCTACTGCTGTTGAGGACAGTAGCAAAATGCTACATATTTAAGGGTGAGAATGTGGTCCAGGGTGTCACCTTGCTATGTACCAAGTGGCCCCAAATGTCAGCAACATAATGGGGTAAAACTATCAATTAAAAGCTTTGTAGTACTTAGTTCTATCGAGCATTTATCTGGAAGGGGCTTAAACTTTCCTATTTAAGCTGGAGATACTGTGAATGTTTATATTGTGAGGATTCATCTTAGATGAGGGTGGAGATCAATGAGCACCTCAATGAGCACCTTTTCTCAGCTGCCCTGAACAAATCCTCCTCATTTCTGGGGCACTGGGGCAAGTTAATGCTGTCAGAATATTCCCATATGTGAGCTGCCAACCTTTGTTTTGCACCGTCAAGCCTGTCTAAGATCATTAGTTTAAATCCCAATCTAAAAAAAAAAAAAAAAGGAAGTTGGTCCTTCCTTCAATCAATGCTTTTTTTTTTTACTCCAAGGGTAAATGTGAATTGTGTTCATGGGCTGTGTAATTGAAATCTCTTGACTGAAGAACTCATATCGTAGACAGAAATGATCGTTTTGTGGTGAAATGAATGGGTAAATACCCAGGAGACTCGCTGTCTATTCCTGCTTCGGCAACAGATGTCAAGAGTGGTTTGAGATGTGTTACTTAATATCTCTCACCAGCCTGTAATATCCTAAATCCAGGGTGGTGGTGAAAGTGTTTGAAGAGCAGCAGTAATTTAACTCGCTTGTGACAAGCGCTGTAACAATGCAAAACGTTATTGCTGCTACTGAATTTATTTTGATATGCTGCTCCAAAGTAAGCCTGTGCAGAAGAAAACTATGTCATGAACTGGAAAGAGCATCTGGGCATTTCCTTTTCTTAGTCACTACATATCTGCAATGTCAAGTTCAAGTTACAAATCTTCAATTCAAATTCTGTTTCTATCTTAACATACAGATGAAGGATGGACATTCATCAAAGTTATAACCAGATGTCTAAGTGCCATTGAAGGCTGCAGAAAATTATTAGGTGCTAAATAGATTTATAAAAACGTTGAGACTCATTAAAGTGCTCACTGACCTCCTTATCTTTAAAGTTATCCACCAAATATCCGGGACATGTTAGAAATGAGCCCAGAGTCTCAGCTGTGGGAAATGTGTTGTTGCACAATTAAAGTTAGACGGGAAAGATTAAGAACCAGAGAGAGAGGATTGTAGAACTTCCTTTGATTTCCTCCAGGGAGGAATATAACCACAGTGGTGACTTGCAAGGTGTGTCTTAGCTGGGCCTGGCCCTTCAGGTCTTTCTGTCTAATGCAAACAGACTCCTGGTGAGGCATGATCTGAGCATCAGAAACTTGGATCTCCTTGCCTTTCCTTGTGTTCCTTCTTTCTCCACTCTCAATCTCTTTTCCATGCCAGGTGCCAGGAGATTTTTTCAGTTTCTAGCACTCATATTAGCCTGAGGTCTCATTTTCTGGGTGTTATCAAAAACCTGCACTGAGGGCTGAGAGTATTTATTCCTACTAATTCCTTCTTTTCCTGTCTCTTCTTACAGTTCCATAAGCAGTACCTCGTTAGGCTGAAGGATACCAATTCCAGGTCTGTGGGAATTTGTCTTTTGGAAACATTAGTAGTGTTGTGATGAATTTATGGAACATGACTGGAGTCATGTTTTTACTTCAGCAAAAACATTTTTTTTGGACATGCATAGGAAGAAATTATTGCAGTTAAAAATAATTTAGTATATCATAAACAATTGTGAAAACTGACATGAAAAGGAACCAGAGTTATCTTGCAAAGACCGCAAAATCCATTGGTGATTTTTAAATTTCACCAGTGGCAGAGAGCCTGTTACAGCCGAAGATGAGTTTTATGAACATAACTTTCCTTGCTAATGAAAATACAGCCCCTGTGTTTGAAGTCTTCTACCTAAAAATTTCAGCCAGAGGTGGTTATTCTGACTGTCTGTGGCATGAGAGGCTGTTAGCAGTGTTTTGTGCATGCACACGCAAGCAAAGAGCATTGTGTCTGACGTTGTGGTCACACTGCTGTGATTACAGACTGTCCAGGTTCCCTTTAAATAGAATCCCCTTCTAATAACAAGACAATTTTGAGATCTAAAAACTTACCAGCCTGATCATTTAACAAATCATAGTAATTTTCTGGTTTTGTCAGATTTTTGAGGTGTTTTTTAGATAATGTTTAGTTCTTAACTGTGAAATGCTGAATCTAAGCATCCAGAAGCATTTTATGATGCAGTAAGGGGAAGGATTTTTGTTGGTTTCTTTGTTTATTTTAAAGAAAATCAACAGTTTTGATGCCATTTGCAAATGATTGTGTCTGGAACTGATTGAAAATTTGCAGTTAGGAAAATCTTTGCGGGAAATCAAGTTTTAGTGAAGCAGATATTTTTATGAGCGTTATCTGCTTTCCATAAAAATCGTGCTTGTGTTGTGGCAAGAACTACAACAAACCTTTGAAAAGAAATCCTGAAACACTGTGGATCTAATTGCTTTTTCAGTTCCAAAATCTCCTCTCCTCATGGAGAGGGCCTGCATGCCATGGGCCTGCACTTGGCTGCTTTCTCTGATACACAAGAGGATGATTTTACTCCTATTGAGACAATCTTTCTCTCCTCAAAAAAATATATAATGGTAATCAGAAGTCAGAGAGAGAGTTTTTTGAGTAGTTCTGCTGCTAAAGAAACAGGGGTAGTTGAGGAAGATGGACAAAACCATGCAAAGTGTGTCCAGGGTTTGATTTCCTTGCTGGACACCTGCGTGCAAATTATGGTCAGCGGAGTGAGACCAACTCTCTCCAGGGCTTCTGTCTTCCCACTGTGTTTTAAGTGGCACCTTGTGACTCTTGATATTCCTCACACCCTTAAGGTACTGACAGGCAGTGAATTCCTTGCCTGGAGTGTAGTTATGTGGGGCCTGTGCTCAGAGGCAGCAGTGGAGACTTCCCAGATGAGAGACGAGAGGAAAGCACTGGATGGTGGCATGAGAGGGACAGCTGAGGTTTTGATTCATCCTCTGCTTAAGCACCTATCTGATCATGGCAGTGTGAGGGCAGGGAGGCCTTCATGTGTTTGAATATAGTACTCAATGGAAGGTTTAACACAATCAAGAGAAATGGTGGTGGTATATTGAATATATTGCACATATGATTTCCTATAAATTATGTATGTTTTCTGTTTGTAATTTCAGTATGTACCCCTTTATCCCATAATTGTTCATGTCTCCTCCAGCCCCACATATGGTTTGTAGTAAAATTCAGGGTTTCTCTTTCTAGGGCACATTTACCCCTCTAGCAAGGCTCTGTGTGCATTTGGCTCTGGACTGAGCGATGCATCTGTTACTCTAATGCTTCATTTCAATTAATTATTTCCCTTGTCATATTCCACATTATGCAGCTGCAGTTTTTTGTCATCCCTTATATCACTTTCCACACACCTGGAAAATAGAACTTCAGCTTTTTTCTCCCTCTCCTTTAAATATAACACGATAAACATATAAATAAATAAATACATACATAAACATTAATTAAAGTGCTTGGGAATCAAAACTGGCGTCTGAAGTGTTTTCTCAGTTAAACTTTTTTCAAGCTTGACTATAAAAGGTCCACTTGTAGCTCCTTTTTGTGTGTTTATTGCTTTATGCAGCCAGATTTTGATAGAACCAGAACCAGCAAGTTCTCCTGCAAAATTCATTAGACATTAACTTCACAAGGAGAACCTTTCTGAGTACGTACTTGAAGCTGAAAGGCTCCAATGGCTGTTGCAACCCTTTTGTTTGTTTTTAACTGGGGCACTGACATAGCTGAGAAGTTTCAGCATTTAGCAGGGTTGGGAAACATTTTCTCTTGTTTACTTTGGAGGAGTAATAGGTTTCTTTCCTTGTTCTAAGGACATAGTTGCTGTCTTTGCTGCATTTGCAGAGATTGGGAGATTTGATGGTTTTATTTTCAGAATGCTAGTCCAAATATCTATCCCAATGAGAACCAGTTGCTCCAAATGAAGAACCAATACACAACCACAGATAAATTGATAAGCAGATTATATTTGTGCCCTTTGCAAAAGAAAGTTTAGTACATGTATGCGTGCATTTTCTAAATGTTTCTATGATTTGGAGGATTGGTTTTTTCCCTGTATGAACAGCCTTATCTTGTTCGTTTAGTGCTGTTTGCATTTAGTCAATATACCCTGCTGCTGAAGGAGGTTAAAGATAAAAAGTACTGCATTTGTTTTGGTGTTAGAAATTCACAAGTTTTGTGTGGATTGTTTGGTTTTGTTACTGGAAGTATTTTGTTTTGTTTTGTTTTGTTTGTTTGTTTTTAGTAGTCAGGAACCAGAAAAAGAGAAGTAATATTAAAAATAACATAAAATTTCTGCACTTTTTATGAATACCAGAGTTGAAGAAGAAATTATTAACTACCACACATGCAATAAATGAAAGACTTTCATGGTATACTTCATCTTGAGTGACCAGTGATCTCCACATGCTAACATATGTATTTAAATTGCACATGCAGCCTCTTTTTTCACCACTGAGGGGAAGGTTCTTAAATATTTGACAATGCTGTTTAATACTATCAGAGATCGATGTTTTAAATAAAAATACAATTGGTAAGTAGGAATATAATCCAACATTAAAATGGAAATGCATTCTTACATAAAGTGTGCTGGGATCTTCAGTTAAAATTTTCAGAGCTCTTATTTTATTTCATATTTGAGGAATAGATGCATCTTATCTTGCTTTTTCCTCTCCTGGTGATCTCAAGTTGACCTTAGAAATGCAAAGAAGACCAAATCAGACAAAACTTCACGGGTGATGAAACAAAAGCACAAAGGTTGTCCTGCTTTATAACCCATCTATCTCACAGCATCATTTACCCCAGTGTAAGATCAGTGCTTAAGCTGGCTGTTCTGATTTAAAGCCCTCTTGACTAAGCCACTTTGTTGTGACATAGAGAAGGCACAAGGCAGAGTAAAGTACAACTTTTCTTGCCCCAAATCACACAGGTATGAGGAGAAAACAATTTTAATAACCCAAACATCTGGTCTTCAGGATGAGGTGCAAAAGCACTATTCTTTCCTTCTGAGAGACACAGGTACCTAAACACCCATGAAGGATCAGGTAAGTAACAACTTCACCTGATGTAGCCTGGCAGTTAATATAAATAAATAAGAAAGAAGAAACTCTTCTCCCAGTTTGAAACTCTCCTTCAAAGTCCCACAAAAATGTGAACATGTAGTCTAAGTGCAAATCAGAAATTTAATGTGATTTCCTGGTCCTCTTTGCAGATATAAGTGCAAAGGAGTAAAGGAGAAACTTAAGCTCCTGAAAAATTCAAGGACTTCCTGAGCATTCAGACATTTTTCTTTTGTGGGAAGGGGAAGAAGCCATAAGCCTCTCAGAGCTGTGGTGAGAAATAATGGCTTGATCCTTGTCTGCTCATATATGAAAGGTGCCATGCAAAAGATCAGTGGAAGAAACCTGGAGCTGAGAGAAGGTGTTACTTTCCATTTTCTATAGGTAATGAGCAGACAGATGGGAAAGAGGAGGCATTTTCTGTGGGCTGATTAACACTTGTTTTTGCAGAGGTAAAGATATTTCCTTCTCCTATTATCCCTTCCCTCCAATATCTGTGGCTATAATTCATAGGGTTGTGGTGACTTAGGGATGCAGTGCCATGGCTGATCTCTGTCTCAAGAGCAGCTCAAACCTGTCTCTCAGAGCAGAGAAGCTGCTGTGCTGTGCGCATGTATGTGTGTGCATATGTGCAGTGTGAAATCCAAATTTAAATCAAGTTCACTTCATCCCATCTGTGGCCTTAACTTACTTGGATGCTTTTCAAAACCTGCAAAAATGAAAGTCTTGAATAAAATTTGAAGTATCAGAGTCATTGGCTCTTTTTCAACCCGCAGGACACTCCCTTCCCTGAAAATTGTCCCCAGAATTTCAGTCCTGTGGGTCACCATTGTCCCCAAGTCAGAGGACTGCAATATGGCCAACCCCTCCAGCTTTCTGGGCTGGCTTTTGCCACCAGCTATTGCCTGTGCAGAGGAGGATGAGGATGGACGCACCGTGCTGTTTGACAGCTGCTGCATCTCTGCCAGCGTGCCCTGTGCTCAGAGCTCCCTGAGGGATCTCTCTGAGTCACGCTTCCATCCCCGGGCATGTGCAGGGCTCTCCTCGGGAGAAAGGCAGAACAGCAATATTTACACACAGGTCTTTTAATTTTGACAAGAGGGAGCCGGGTTTGCTCATCTTCATAGGAAGCTGCAAACACGAATGTTATCCAAAGGTGCACCAAAACATCCACAATGCGCCAACGTGCGTGTGGATCTCCAAATTGTGGGTTCTTACCTGTGAATCAAGCAATTTAACTGTGCAGGTAAGGGGGTACCCAAAGATTGTCCCCTCTGCAAGACCTCCTTTGCAGATGGATATCTCCTCTGGGAGCCTTTTACTTCTCAGCTTGCAGACAGGAGTTAGTGGCCATCATCCTGTTTCGAGATCCTGTGTTCTGTGGCACAGGATGCCAGAAGTCACAGAGTGGGAAAGAGGCCCCAGGGTTGTATTTCTGCTCTGTGGGGAGAAATAAAGCGTGGAATAAGGAGGAGCATGGCAGTTCCTCAGCCCAGCTTTGGCAGGACTTCACATGTGTGCTCTGCGTGGCTGTGGCTGCATGTGCCGGCAAGGATTTGCTACTTGGCAGGCAGGATTTAGCTCCCTTCCTCTGAAAATCTGACTCTATTTTTCAATCAAAAAAAAAAAAAAGAATATTCTTTTTTTCCTTTGGGTTTTGCATTTTATGGGATATTGCTACCAATGCCAGATGACAGCATTCCTCCCTGCCACTGTGGAATGAAATGAAGGAGAAAATGTGGAGGCAAAAGGAAAAATTGTTTTGTTTTGGAAGCATTTGTTAATGATTCTCCCTTCGTTTTCAGGCTGGAATGATTTTCTTCCTTCACTGCTTTGTATATATTTAGGTATGGAGAGACCACATCAGGCAGTCCAAGTGCCAGGGATGCCATAATTTGACAGTATTGCAGACATGCCATTAGCATTCATGATTATCAAAGAGATGGTGGAAAAGAAATTGTCTTATGATATGAATATATCTATTTCCCAGCATTTTCAAAGGCAAATACAATGCAATCAGTTGTGAGGCTGGATTTTTAAGTTTTGCAGCCACTCTGCCCTATTTTTATCCGTTGCTTGAGACTTCTTGTCCCTGGAAAATCAAACGAATTTTAAGGTGAAAAAAAAAATTTCTCCATCACTTTTGAAATGGCCTCATATCTTGGTGTCAGTGGGGATGTTGCATCACTGGTAAATTCAGCATTTAACATACACATTGTTGCTTGCCCTGGGGAGGTGGGACAGAGAGCAAGTTATTTCATCTGATACTATCAAGTGATGATTTATGGCCTACTATCTTTTTTCTGACATTTATCGAGACTTTTCATTGTTCATAACCTTACAAAATGCCTGTTGGGTTTCTCTTGCTCTTCTATGGGGACGGCAGAATTTTAAATAAGAGCACAATTAAATGGAAAGCTGAATTTTAGCCAGCAGGATGTTCACAACAATCCAGTGCACTGGGGCGCTGGGCAGTATTGATCTCCTGATGTTTCACTGGGGGGTGGCTTAAAGACAAGTTTCTTTATAAAGTTGCAAGTTTCCATTGAAACCTCCCTTCCATTATAGTGGTGAATTGTGCCAGACTCTAAGTTGATATGATTAGTTCTGATGCAAAACAGAAGTTGGAGATTGAAAAAAAAGTCTGTCTGGATTGCTATTTTATCTTTGTTAATGACTGAGCTCTGATGTCTGTGACAATTCCCACTTAACTTTAAAAAAAAAAGAGAGAATGAAGAGCATGGCTTTCTTAGATTTAAAAATAATTACTGGCTGCAGAGAGAAAAGAAGTGAGAAATTAATCCATGCAAAGATGTTTAAGAGTGCATGGTTTCATGAGCAACTTACTTTCTACCTCAAAACTAAGAAGCTGCCAAGAAATTAATTTCCTGATGTAAACCTAGTTAACTTTTCTATATAAAGGCACTAAACTCACCTACATACGTTACAGTTTTCACATTTTCTATATTTATACAAAAAATGTTGGCATACCCAGTAAAGAAAGAAAAGTGCTATGCATAATTCAGTGTAAATCCCACCTAGGGCACCTTCTGTTTGATTTTTTTCCATATAATAAACCAACCAAAAAAAAGGTAGGGCATAATCTTTTATTTTTCAGCTCTGAGGTACAGCTGGGAGATTAGTGGGCATAAAAAAATGGGCCTTAATCTTTACAGCATATAAATTGAGTTTTGCCATGTATTTGTGGGAGAGGAAAAGTAAGGTGGGTAGAAGTTCCCCAGTTTGGATTTAGACCTCTCCAATAGAATTGTCAATGGAAGAAGCAGTCAGTCTTGAATCCTTGTTTATTAAAAGAAGAGGAGCAATCACTTCTAGAGAGTGCTTCATCTCTTTCGCAGGTGAATGGCTAAAACAGATGATGTGAAACCTGCCTTAGCAGGCAATTTCTCCCCCACTTCCACTGGGCTCTTGATCTGTGACCAAAGATCCATCCATCCATCCATCCATCCGTCCGTCCGTCCATCCGTCCATCCATCCATCCATCCATCCATCCATCCATCCATCCATCCATCCATGCGTCCTTCAGCACATGACTTTATGATTTTGATGTAGGGTGTCTATTAAGGCAGATGTCAGAACTGTTCATGGGTGTTTAGTTGTGAGACCAATGGCTACAGCAGGGACCTGCCCGCTCTGTCTCAGATGCTGAAATCAGAACAGCAGAGGACTAGCAGGGAGATAAATTGCATCTATGTTCTTTGGGGAAGAAGTCTTAGTTTCAAAGGAAGCAACTATCTTCTATCTTATTTCTGGTAGGTGCAGATCCAGTGAATCATGATGAAGACAGAAGTGAATTTGGCTTCCTTTTTGAAAAAAAAAAAAAAAAAACCAAGAAATATGAGTTTTCCTTGGATTAGTTTTTAAATAAATAAATAAAAAATAAATTGATGACAGTACGTGACCTTGTTCTATTCCATGGCGCTGTTGGAATGGAAAATCATTTATGTTCCTTCCATGCTGAGAGTTCACTCAAGACTTTAAATTGCCATTGTCACCTAAGACTTAGAAATTAGGAGAATATTCATCTAAAGGTGCCAAAAAGAAGGAGGGAGATAGGATCCTAAATCTTTTTCTTTCAGCTGCAGATAAGGAAAAAGAGAGTTCAAAAAATGGGCCACAGCCACACCAGAGCCTCTTGCAATTTCTTCTGAGTATAAAAAAATGAAAAAAGTGATTTTCAATGACAAGCTCAGAAAATGGGTGAGTACATTTCATTATATAGGATCTAATCAGTCATATGGCCAAGGTTATGGTGCTATGATTAATCACCTCACTTGTTGCAGGGTGCTCCTGTCTCTGCCTAGTGCTGATACAGATCAGTAGCCCCTGTTGTTCAGCCACAACTGCCAAGATTCACTTAGAATTCTCAAATATCCTGCAGTTTTGGGTTAGAAAAGCAGCTTGGACATCTGTCAGGTTTTATTTAGGAACAAAACATTGGCATGTAAACTTGTATGTACCATGGCATGGGGAATTTACACATCAGAAGCCTTTTGTAGGTATCAAGCTTGTCTGTGTACACCTCTGGCAAGCCCCATTACTCCTGCCCACATTTGTGAATGGTTTTATCTGCCAGAGCGTTCTCTGCAAGGTAAAGTGATCTCAGCCTTGTGGTGCCAAATGCTCTGGAGGGGAGATGTCACATATAAGCTCCTCTAGTACCATTTAAGCTCAGTATTAATTGAGGCTGATCCTGTCACATGCCTGGGGCTCAAGGCAGGTGTTTCTTATCCTGTGATGCATAACAAATCTATGAAATGAGTGCATGTATCAAAATGGTCCATCTTGACCAAATTCTTGCACATTCCTTTAATGAGTGGCCCAGATGCACGTCCATCACATAACTGGAACTGCTCTCTTGTGTCTCTGGACAGGACTGGGTGAGGCCCTGTGAGAGGAAGGGCACCAGTTCTTGTGCATGTGGTCCAATGTCCACAAGCACTGCTGTGTGCCTGGATGGGTGGATGGATGGATGGATGGATGGATGGATGGATGGATGGATGGATGGACACACTCCATGTGTTGAGCTCTGAGCAAAATGTGCCAACAGACACTTTGGAGGAATGGATAAACCTGCAGTCTGGGAGTTGAAGACACTCTGAAGAGCCCTCAGGAAACAGAAAGATGAGGCCCAGGCTGGTGCCTGACTAAGTAATTGTGTTTTGCAGCTCAATCTCAAGTACATACAAGAAGCTGATTGGAAAGAAAGCAGTTGGCTTGGGCTCTGGGCAGATGGTTTGGCTCTGGCAGCTTTGTGGTGGTACTACTGGAGGCTGCAACCCTACTTGAGAATGAAAATTCAACATTGTTGAAGTCCTGGAATGAAGTAGAGAGGTATTTCTGAAATTACTTTGGCAACTGAGTCAGTTATTGAAAGATCCTTCAGATACCCAGGGAAAGACCTTCATCAGTAGTTGGGGGCAAGACATAAATCCAAGGACCTGCAGACCTGGAAATATGTCATGAGTCTTGTCTTTTCTTCCTTTCCCCTATTTTAACTCTGAACAATTGATGATCCTACTAGAAATCCTGTTAAAGGCTTGGCTTTACTCATGTTCCTGAGACTTGACAAATTGCTTTACACAGGCTATGGAAACTGCAATATCTCAGTCCCCAAGCAGGCAGCAAAATTTCCTGGAGTTAAGGCCAGAACTGGCCAGTTCATCATCTAACCTGACCTCTGCTATACTTATCTCAAGCTAATAAGCTTCATCCAGTTTCCACCACACAGTCCCAGTAACTTGGCTTAGAATAAAGTAGTTATTTCTGGTCTGGAGGTGAATGACTGCTGAGTTAAGCTGTGTATGATCAACATTTTCTCTTTTCTCAGTCACTATGCAATGCTGAAATATTTTGCTTCATTCCAAAATGGAATGAAAGTTATATGTTTGTTTAAATAATATCCATAAAACTCCTATTTAAAAAAAGAAAAAACCCAACTATTCCAAGCTTCAAGGAAAACATTTAATATAAAGAAAATGGAAAGGATTTGTTTTGATAACAAAATATAAAGCATTCAATTTTTTTAAACTTTCTTCGCTTGCCTAATGTATAATACAGAAGTTAAATGGGGAAACAAAATATCATTGAAGGTCAGAATTTCCTCTTCCATTTTTAAAGGGAAGGCACCCCAAAATCACGATGTAACATTTAGATATAGACAAAGACAACATTGAAGTCTTTTAAATCTAGGTCCCAAAGATAATTAGGTGGCCTCCTCCTGAACTTGTAGTTTTTTGGTAAGCGAAGATGGGCCAGAGATCAGGAGTGTTACAAGGCTTGAAAGGGTTTTCCAGGGTGAAGAGAGAGACGAGAATGTTGACCTCATGTTCAGAAGGCTTGATTTATTATTTTATGATATATATACTACATTATAACTATACTAAAAAGAATAGAGAGAAAAGTTCTCAGAAGCTAGCTAAGCTAAGAATAGAAAAGGAATGAATAAACAAAGGTCTGTCTCTCGGCAGAGAGCAAGAGCCAGCTCTGCCGTGAGTGGTCAGTAAATCCAAACATTCACCTAAGACCAATCACCCATCCACCTGTTGCATTCCACAGCAGCAGATAACCATTGTTTACATTTTGTTGCTGAGGCCACAGCTTCTCAGAAGGGGAAAAATCCTAAAGAAAGGATTTTTATGAAAAGATGTCGGTGACACGGGAGAACCTGCTTTCCTCTGCAGTATAGGTAAAGCTGCAGTGGAAATGATGTAGATAAGTTGGACCAAACCTGGGTGCTTCAATTACTCACCTTGACAGTATTTTTGGATAGTAACCCAATCATTGGAAAATCCCTCATCAGTCCATCTGCTGAACTCTCTCATGAGTAGTTCTCAGAAGTACAGGAGCCTGTGGTCATTTGGCATAAAAATTATGTAGGTGGAGAATCTCCACAGGATTTCTTTGTGTGATGCTTTCCCTTTCCCAATTAATGTGATTTCCTTCATAGGTCAAAAGGATGGATCACTTCGTGGTTAAGAAGGATGGTGATCCAAGTACATCCAGCACATTTCCATTTGGTCTGTGGCCTAGTCCCTCAGGACGTGCTTTTCTCCTCCTGTTGACTCAGCCAAAATGGTCCAACTGTCTTATTGCAGGGAGCTCAACACTTAGGGCCTGTATCCAAGACAAGCGTGGGTGACAGCCTCCCATGCCTTCCTTGGTGAACTGCAGATTATTAAGTGTCATGCAAGGAAACTGCAGTGCCCAACCTGTATTAATTAAAATATTGTATGCTACATGTCATCAGAGGACTGCAAGTGTTTTCAGGAAGGATGTACTTTTTAATGAATTTACATGTACATAGAATTTTGAGGTCATATCTTCATATTTAGCTTTTACACAGTAAATCTCAACATTATTACAACCAGACAAGAAGTGTCATCATAAGTCAGTGTTTTGTTTGAAGTTCATCTTTCCTGAGGGTTGTACTAAGTTATTCTTTAAAGGGGTACATCTCACACCAGGAAATCACTCTGAAAAGGCACCCCGGGAAGTTCTGCTGCTCTGTTTCTTGTTGAAATATTGGAATTTATGTAAATTGGAAGCTTTATTTCCCACAAATCTGCATTTAAAATTCCAGCTGCCACTAAATTCTGTTCTGACTGCAAAAGAAGTCAGTCCTGAATATGCCTCATATATATTTCCTATGAAACCATTTTAAGCACTTTAATGATATTTCAAAGAATTAAATATAATAAACTGGCTGCTCATGAGTCTTGATCAGTCCTGATAGTCAGTGTTTCACTGAGACCCAGCAGAAATGCACAAAAAAATGACATCTGGGCACTATGTTTAAGTTGAAATATTTTTTTACTGTATGAACAAAACCAACAAATGCTGTTGGAGAAATTCCCTTTCATCCAGGTGGCTCTGCTGCTGCTCTTTTATTTATATTCTTGTCCAGAGTTAGGTTGTAAACTGGAAATCAGAAACACAGCCCCATGGACATTGATCTCGGCAAATTTGGGTGAAGGAACCATGACCTACTCCCTGATGTTGTTGATTTGTGGTTTTGATCAGTAATTAGACCAGCACAGAGTGTTTTGCTCTGTGTGGTGACGCAGCCCTGTGGCCAGTAAATGATGGGTGAGATTAGACCTGCAGTCCTGCCAGTCCCAGCTGCTCTCCTGGCCCTGGGGAAACACAAGCACCAAGAACATTTTGAGACCGGTGTTCAAGGGGAGCATGAAACTGTGTCCAAGAAGTGCCTGCGTCTCTGCAGGATCTGTATGAGGAGTATAGGCGGTCTAGGCAAAGGTTTAATATCTGATTGGGTTGGTTAGAAAGGGGCTTGAATTCTGAGGACATCCCTGACAGCAGTATTCTCTGGGGCTCTTCAATTACACCCCAATCTTCTAAATATTTTGGACTAGGAACCACCAAAGAAATAGCTTCATGAATGCCAGTGTGCTATTTGCTGATGCAGTCTGTTTTTTAAATTGAATTCCATTCAATGAAACATTACTCCTTTTGTTGTGATAAAGTATCATATTGCTGGGCACATCTATACATATCATTTTCAACTTGTTAATACGACACGAGGATTTCCTGTATGAAGTAAGTGTAAATTAAATTGTTTTAAGTGAAGGAAATCCATTCCCCTATATGAGCTCAGTGCAGAAAAAATTCACTTCTGACTTTCCATTTATGGTAGCTGGTGAGTGTTTTTAAAGCTTGTCATATGTAGGTCACAGAATAATTTATGTGAGTGAGAATATAATTTTTCCATGCAGAAATGTAAAGCACTATCACAGGCTTACCACCTTAGTAATACTCATTCAGAGAGTAGAGAGCTCACATTTCTGAATTTTAATAAAAGGGCCCTGTGTCCTACATGAAGCAAGGCCTCAGGTGGTGCATGGTGATATATGAACCATTTATTGATCTTCCCTAATGGGATGAATTTTGCCTATCAGAATTAGTGAAGAGCAATCCAAATTTTAACTCAGTGTCTCATCTGCGCATCTAATTTTAATTTCATTATTATCAGCAGTTTGGAGTCTGACTTGGTTTGATATTAACAACAAGTCTGAATGGGAGTCTTCCTAATTAAACTGAAATGTCAACTTTATGCCTCTATGTGATTTTATTTTCTAATTTAAAGTTCTGTTCTACAGGCAGTGCTTTAATTTAAATAAATCTCTTGGGAGACATTTATTTATTTTGTGTATTTTTGTCTTTGAAATAAACAAGCCATGCAATGGAACAATATTATCTCAAACATGTGAAATGGAAATTGGAGTGTTGCAGAACTGCTGACAAGGGGGTCTCCAGTCCTGACCAAAGGGCTGCTCTCCACATGGGCTGCTGCACACTCCATAGCTCCACAGGCTATGAGATTTTAGGGCTTCCTTGCTTTGCTGCTGAGGAACTGCAGAGATTAGATAGGGAACCCTATCTAATAGATAGATTTCTGCTTTTCAGACAATTTTAAAATATTGGGACCTGTTTTTTTTCTGAATTTGGATAGAATTCCGACAGGTCTGCATACCCCCGTGAAATATGGTGACCTTTCAACACAAAGCTCTGATAAGCACATGCTTAACAGTTTTTTGAATCAGGTCTACACAGGGAAAGGCTGAAAGAGCTGGGACTGCTCAGCCTGGAGGAAAAAAGTGCAGAGGAATTTTATCTATAAGTATTTGATGAAGGAGATTAAAAGACAGAGTCAGACTTTCCTTGGCAGCATCCAGTGTGTGTACAAGAGGTGATGGGCCTACCTGAAATACAGGAAATTCTTTTTAAACATGAGAAAAGAACTTTTTCACTGGGAGAGTGGCCAGACTCTGGGACTCCGGCCCAAATTGCCCAGAGAGGTTATTTGGACCATTTGAAATATCAAAAAAAAAAAAAAAAAAAATCAGCTGGACACAGCCCTGAGCTGCCTTCTTTCACTTTGGTTTGACCAGGGAAATGAACTCGTTGATCTCCAGAGGTGACTTCCCACTTCCATGACTCTGTGGTGCTGTGTAACTGCAGGGGATCTTAGTCCCTCCTCAGCCATCCCCAGCTGGGGTTGCTGCAGGAAGGGAATTTTTTAATCTGGGAGCTGATGTTCACCCTTCATAGCCATTCCAGCATGATGCAGATGATGCAGTACCACTGCTTTCATGAGGGTTTTGTAGTGGGACTCTGTGCCTTAAACATTAGATCTCCTTTTCACTGGGGAGTGTTCTTAAATCCTCAATGGTTCTACGCTAAAAGAGAACAAATTGTTGAAATACTGACCCCAGACAGATCAGTGGCAAAATTCCCAGAAATTTTAATGGGTCCGAGAATCCACCAATGTCAACGTACTTGTAACAGTAATGCATCTATGTTATGTGTGAATCTTGTTTACAACCTTCTGGAGTATTTATCTTTGGCAAACAATCTTTGCAGAACATCTAACTAGAATGTCTAACTGCCTTGAAGCAGAGTCATTTGCCAGTGATTACTGAGGATTGTATTTAAAAATGAAACAATGCCATTCACAGTGGGACTGTGTTTATAGCTATAGGAAATGCACCAGACATTAAAAAATTACAAATTTTTTCATTTTTGAACAACTCAGAGACTTACATAAACAGCTTGGGAAATCTGAAAGAAAACTCCAATATAATCCTAAAAGATGGATTAATAGTTTTATTTTTATACAGGCAATATTATTAGCTAGTTAATATTACATCTTAGTAGACAAGGGGGGAGTAGATATATTGAAAATTATTGCCTTGAAAAGTTTATCTGTTTTCTCTAATTTCATGCCCAGCATTATTCCTGCACTATGTATTTCTCAGAAAAATACTATGGGATGTATCATTATGTTGTTACTGGTGAGATTAGCTGTGTTTTCAGACTGGAAGTGTAGTGATGCAGGATTTGCATTCGTGTGGCCATTGCAGGTGCAGCAATACCCCACATTTGCACTCATCACAAACAGTTAAATGCAGTGTAAAATCCTGTCTTAATTGGGAGCACCCTTTGGATTTCAGGGTCTTCAGGGCCTTAAAGGGGGGTGCCTAATTCATGCCAAGAGCTGAAAAGTTGTCCTGGAAATACAATAACCCATGCATAACCCAGTTGTACTCTACACTGAAAATTGTCAAACATTTGCTAGATAAAGCTACAGAGAGGATCCTCATCTTAAAAACAGCAAAGTTAAGTTGTTTTCTTATCTTTTACTTTTGTGGCAGTTATTACCAAAAATTTGTAACAATATAGTTAAGAATAATTGGCATAAGAATTTATAAATATAAAAAACACATAAAAGGTGAAGATTAGAAACAGTGGAAGTTTACTCACAATATTTTTTTCTTGCTTCAATGCAGTGAGCTGATCTGTGGCCTCACAGAGCATCTGCAGTGGGCTGTGTCTGCAACCCCAAGTGCAGTCTGTCCCCTTGCCCCTACAGCTCCTCCAGCCTGGGCACAGCTCATCCCTGTCTGTGTCATTTCAGCAGCAGAAAGGCTAAATCACAAGCAGAATCAGGTGCTTTCTGGTCCATTTAAAGACATATAATATTTAGAAAACCTTAAAATAAATTATTTGTTTACACAATGTTCAGAGAATTAATCCTGTATTAGAAAATATTCAGCCTTTTCCTTTCTGCCTTCCCCATCTCCTTGAGAAGTGTTCATAACACTCACTCTGGGGTTCTGGGAGATGTATTTTGGTAGATATTTTCTTAAGCAAGATATCAAACATCCATAACAATTCTTCACAGTTATTAGATTTAGCCATTTCCAAAGAACAAAGCAGAGGATTTATTTCCTAGCTAATTTGCCTGCTCTTTACTATATTCTACAAGATTTTTCCAATCCAAATTTTAAAAACAGCCTGCAATCCACCCATGTTCTCTAAGTAATATCTGTAATGTTGTTCCTAACAAAGAGTGACAATGCCAGCAGTTGTTCCTTGGCTGTATTCCCAGAAAGTATAATTTAACAGGTGAGAAATAAACTATGTGAGTGAGATAACAGTGTGATAGTCTAAATTTAGATGGTATTGAGGGCTTTTTTGTAAATTGTAAATATTCTTTCTGTTTTTTCTCAGTAGACATGGAAAGTCTCAGTATCATCTTAATTAAAAACAAAGAAGGTTCTGGAGTTTGAAAAAACAGTTCTATCTTTTTGCAAATAGCTATAAATTACAGAACAATTTTTGTTTTGATTTGTTTCTTTCACAGCTTTCTTATGAAAGACAATTGCTTTGGAGCTAGTGTTAAGAAAGATAGCCAGGAGCCAGGGTGTTAAGTAAATTTTGTTTATAGATCATACTTGATTAAATTCATATTTTAGCTGACTGAAGAGTTCATTTCTGCTCTGCAAGAAGTCTGGTGGAGAGTAGTGAAGACATTTAATTTTCTGCTTTGTCTCAGCTTGGACAGTTCCAAGAACACTAGGTCTACGCAGTATATTCTGGAAAACTTTGCCACCTAAATACTTCTTTAGTTTTGTTTTTTTTAACCTTTCTGTGTTTTGATGACATCACTGTCTGTATGCTGGGATTCTGTGTTGATTCTTGCTTTTTTTCAAGACCCAGTAATGGTATTTTGGAAAAGAGGAATTTGGAAAAGCTCAGGACATGTGTTGAGATTCTACAGGGGAGTGTACCCACGTCATGCATCCAGTAGGAAATCTTGTTTGGGTACCTCTTACACAAAGTGTCCCCAAAAGGTCAGATCATTTTCCATGAACACAAAAGCTTCATTTCATTTGAAAAGACACATTTTGAGGTACAGCAGAAGACACCATTGTAGCCAAATGATAAGGCTAAAAGTAGATTTAGGTGGATTTAGGATTCTGGAGCTGCATTCCTAAATAGGCAACAGGGCCACTTATCATCAGGGCAAAACTCAATATTAAAACACAAGAACTTACAGTCCTACATCTTGTAGATACTTTTGGAAGTCTTATCCATTGACTTCATGGCCAATAGTAATTATACCTTGTAGATTCTTTTGAAGGTCCATTGGCTCAATGGCCAAGAATAACTATGTAATAACTGTGATTATCAGATTTTGCCAAAATGTTAATATAGTCTGTTCATAAAAAGACAATGTTCAATGTTTTCCAAGACAATAGTCTATCTGATCTTACATAAAATGCTGTCCAATCCAACATGTAAAATGCTAATTGTCATTGTGCTGGAGAGGAAGTCAAAACTGCAACATTCTGCATCATTCTATCAGTTCTATTACAGGGAAAGAGAGTATGTAGCTCTTTGTGAGGTGTATCTGTTCATTTCCAAAGGCTTTTGTTGCAGAATTGGAAATAAAAAGATTCTCTAAAGGATTTCTTCCTAAACTTGTTTAATGTGTCTACATTTTGTTAATTTATTTGGAAGTAAGTTTTTAAAGCCAAATATTATTACACTATAATGTGCAATACTGAGCTTCTTTGACTAAAGATATGTTATTACTTGGAGCCTATTAAAAAAAATTAAGCATCACAACCTTGGATTTTGAATTGAAATATGTAATGATCCATGAATTCTATGCTTTGAGTAGACTGTTGATCGATATAGATTTCAATACTCTTATATTTTAATAGCTCCCTTTCTTACCTTTTGTTAGCATTTGTCATTTTGATAGTCTCCACAGCTATCTTAAAACCTAAGTACCTTCCCAAAATTTTATGCTAAAAGTATAATAATAAAACTCAAACAACAGGAAGTCATAAAACTTATATTCATGTTTTGTTTCCATTTTAATGAGCCAGAGTTTAATATTTTTCTTTCACCACTATCTCTTTACTCCACGAGTGATCCCAATGGTCCCAGTAAGAATCCTTGGAGAAGAGAGAAGATTTTATTCAGACAATAAAATAGAGTCACAGTGGATCTATTTTCCAGTTTTATGTATTCCTATTGTAAGCATCTTTAAAAATAGGAAGAAGGAAAAAGGTGTAGAAAAATTCTGATTCTAAACTTCCCTTTATATTCATGGATAATCTAAAGGACAAGAGAGAAGTTGATCACCAAGACAGTATTTTCAGTATTATCCATCTTTTGCCTTAAAAAAAGGAAGCAGTTGTTCTAGTTTCAGCTTCTGAACTCTTCTTTCACTGATGGCTGCCAACTTAGTTTAGAATATCAACTACTATGTAGTTATACAATTCGTCACAATTACTGAAATTAGACAGAAGTAGAATTATATGACTTAGTATTTCAGAATCTTTCAGCTGAGTGTTTTATATACAATATCTGGTTATATGCCAGGCTGAGAAGGAGGCTGAACTAATCTGTGGATATCTTTGCAATACTCCTTTATTGCCTTCAAATCCAAAGAAATCAGTCTGTAGATTCTACAGTTTCATGAAAGCATCTTAACTGGAGAATGAGAAAGGACCTGAAACTTTGAAAATACACAGACAGACACTACTGTGGATTTTGACCATGATGCCCAATATTGGGGAATATTTTTGTCAGTGGCTTAGAGAACTGTGTTGTAAGCAGCTTGATCAGTCTTTGCTCTGACTGTTGCAGCTTTCTGTAGGTGGTTACACTTTATTAGCTGCCGGTGCAATGGCATGTTTCGTTGAGTAGGAGCAGAGAATATTACTTTGCCAGCTGACACTCCGCAGTGTTGTCTGAATGGAAAGCAGGGTGTAACAACTCTGCAGCGCTGGCAATGAAGGATTGAGATCTATGCTTGTATAGGAACTGGCTGTGAGAATATAGTGAGCTGGTTTATTGACCTTGTTGCCCTTCTTGTCTTATTGTAAACCTCTGTGTCTTACATCTACGTAATTCTGTCATAGCCTCACTCAGTTTTGCACATGGTCATGCAAATAAATACCATGTAACCATTATATGCATTAAATACCTAATCTATTACCTCTGGTGGGTGTCTGACACACCAAGAAGGTTCATCTGGACTCTGATCTGCTACTGAATTCCATTTAAGGTCTCCCAAAACTGGACAGGTCAAGAAATTTTATTCAAAGCCTTTCAGGAAGAAAATGAGCTCCTGTGCCTGCTGAGATCAACTGCTCACTCTAAACACATGCCATCATATTATTCCTCATGGCAGGAAATTCAGGCTAAGATATGGCAAGAATTTGGGCACTGCTGGCCTCCCACTAGCTGGACAAGTTCTCCTGGTTTCTTCACAATTCATACATTAGTGTCACAGCTCATGTGATGTGGATTGGGAGAGTAAATATTCATATTGCTTACCACAGAGAAAGCCAAATCGTCAAAGGAAAGGTTAAACAGGACTTTACCTGAAACTGCAAATATCAGTATGCTAAGTAGCTCCAAAATAAAGTAATATGAGAGATAAGGTGGTTTATCCATGAATGACATATTCAACCTACTGACAGCAAGAAAGAGAAAAACAAATATTTAATATACAGAGGATTCAAAATTCCTCCTTAGAATTTTCACCTAATAGGTGAAAAAGTAATGCTGTTCAGAGATTGAGGTTTAGAAAAGGTCCTGAGGCAGATGTAGGGGAGACCTTCTGCATGAGTCTGTTCACTAAAAGCAGAGCAAGCAGTATAAATGTGTTTACTTTGGCGAGTTATTTGTGCACAGGTTTGTTTTCCCAGTGTTGATATTGGAAGGTGTCAGCTTATCTCTGACTCTTCATATCTCTCTTCCGAAATGTTTTCCTGTCATTTTTTGACATGACAAATGTGAGTTGCTCTGGGGACTCAGGCTCCAGCTGCCTGCCTTGTGCAGCTCCCCCAAATGGCCAAGCCTGCACTGGCTGCTGTCCTGGGGTGTCTCTGCTCCTCAGCACTGCTGCCAGCAGCATTGCTTCCAGGCTTGGTACCCACTGGAAAGGAAAAGTGGAGCTGACAGGAATTTGTAGGCTGGAAAAATGCATAGGGTTCATGTTGCTAAGCATGCTGTGAAGAAAGTGGAGGGGAATTTGTGGGTATATTTTTTTGGCAGTCAGCTTTAAGGTGTAAAGAAACATTTAAAAATACTTAGTTTCATTTGAGGTCTCCAGGCTGACCTTCAGGTGTAGGATTTGAAAATGGTGACCTTTTGGGGGTGTCAATCTGCAATAAATCCAATACTGGGGTATAAACCCACTAATGCCACTACTTTAACCAGGGAAGGAGAGGTTAAGTGGCAGAGGAGTTAAAGTGGCTGCAGGCCACCTCTGTAAGGAGCTGGATGTTCCCCTGGTCCTGGGGAGCAGCAGTAGCTGAAGGGCTGAACCTGGTCCATTGTGGCTGCAGCTGATGCCATGTGTCCTGCTGGAATGGTGGTGAAGCCTCTCTGTAATGTGCATGTTTTAGTTGTACCATTTCTATGTTCTTCATATTTTTCCCCCATGGGAGTAAACAAACCAAGTGTTTCTGTGTGTAAAAGTGGATCAGCTGCAGTTAGGAATGCCTTCTGCACCAATAGCTACAATGAAAAGCAGATTCTTTGCATGAGTGGAAATGTCTTACAAGTGTCACCTTTTGGGTAAATTTACAGCAGTTTATTTTGTCGTTATGGATATAAAAGATATATCAAGTAAGTTGGTGCTAAATAGAGTTATAAAACAGACAGAAATTTCATGCAAAGGGCTGGCAGCAATACCTCAAAACCCAGTCTATCAGGGAGCTTGACACCCAGGCAAGTGGACAGCACATCTAAAGGACAAGGCAAACATCCATCTCCTCCGGGTGATCTCCTGGGGGGTGTCAGTTTCTCACTGTCCACATGCATCAAAATCCTCCACCTGACTCCCTTCCCACCAACATCTCTTTGCCCCCTGAAGAGAGACAGACTGTTGGACAAGGGCCCCTGTCTTTTCTCCCTTCTTGATTCACTTCCACAGTTGCCTTCCCGTGCTCAATGCCAACAGTCCTCTCCTCAAATTGCTGAATTGCTGGAGGGTTTTTAGCTGCCCAAGTGCATGGTGCCTGTTGGAACAGGGTACTGAGCTCTGGGAAGGTCAAGCTCTCTTCCTTACTCCACAAGTGATCTCTCCACCCAGTGCTCCCACTTCCTCATGCTTTTGTTCCTTATCTTAGATTGGTGACTCAGAAGATAGAGTGCTTCTAAAAACATAGTTATTCCAGGCCTGTCCTGAAGGGTCCTTGGAGCTGTGGAAGCCGTGGCCTTCAGGAGCTATGGAAACGTCTGAAATAACAATTTTTCCAGCTGGAAAAAGCACAAGTTGCAAATACTTTTGTTAAGGTGGCTGATCTTCATGCTTGACACAGAGCTGACTGGTGAGCAAGCACTGTCTCCTTGGGAGAGCTGCTATCTACTGGCAGTGAGCAAAACCAACTGTCAGGCAGCTAGCAGAAAAAAAGAAAAAAAAAAAAGACACGTTTTTTACAGCACAACCTTACATCATTCTGGGGAAAGGAGGGAAGTTATAAATGGGATGCTGATGTTAAGAATATGTTTGGGGCTCAGTAGGAAATTCCCTTTTGGTAAGCCAGCTTTTTGAGCATGAGCTGCTGGTAAGTAGGATCCACACTGCGCTGGGTTCTCTGCCTCTTAGGCTGGAAGCCAACACAATGCTAGTGGCTGGCTCCAAACACAGGTGATTCTCCATAGGCCATAGGAACAGGATATAAAACGGTGGAAAACAGGGAATATCACTGGGAAGCTTCTTTTACTGGAAATAATTGTCAGCTGATGTACTCCTCAGCTGCAGTTTGGCTAATGCCCACAGGCTTTGAGGGTGCTTATCAGATTGAACTCTTCATGCTTTTCTGTGTCTTTATCTGATCCCTTTCATTACTGCAGCTGGCTTATGACAAAATAATAGATAATGCATCATAGCTCAAGTTGTTTTTCTCTTATTTTAAATCCCCCCTTCCCAATTAAAAACCATAACCCAGAGTAGACTCGTTATTAATTTGAGAGTAGAATCTTAAGAACCACACTTACTTTAGATACTCATTCAAAAATGTTTACAGTTAATATTGTCCAGACACCTTACATACATCATTCTTATTTCTTGTCCAACTTATTTAGTTTTTGTGACCTTCATGTGATGATTAAACTATGCCTGGAAGCTTTCACAGTGAATTGAAGATGTGAAGATCTGTGAACACTTATGGTGGTGCTTCAATGAGAACACATAGACTGCTAATTTTCTTTATTTTTAAAGATCTGGCCCATCATGACTTAACTGAGCACAATTTGTAGGGCTTTTTATTTTATGTGCCAGGTTTGGGTATTTTGTTTTCATAGTTACTATGGATACGTAGGATGAAATTAGGCAGTCTAGAAACTGCCTAATTTGGGCAACACCATAGTCAGAAAGAGTGATATTGATATATCTGAATACCTTGTAGGTTGCTCTTCAGTCACAATGCCTCTCTACAGACGTGGTTCATTTAAGACTGCTATAAAGCTGGAAATATCTTAAAGGGCGTTAACTAACACAGTTTTCAGAGCAAAGATAGAACAAATAAAAATGTATTCACTTAATCAGAACAAGGAATGAAAACCTGGAAATCCAGAGAGTTGGTTTTGGCTAAATGTCATAAATATGCAAATTTTAAGACTTGGAAATAGAGGGAAGAGAGAGAGAAAATAATCCCTATTGCTCTGACTCTGAAGGAAAATTCTTCCCTTAAATTTGCTATTCCTCTTTGACTGCCAGCTCAGTTAAAGAAGCTTGTGACAGGTAGTGGAATGGATTGGTGGCAATAACTATTAACAAATGTGATAGTTGCAATAATATCTAATTGCTCCAGTGTGTGTTCAATGAACATTTATTGTACAGATGCAATGGAAGGAAATATGTCTTGTACAAGACATAAAAAAATATAAATGTAGCAGCAGTCCTCAAGAATTGCTCTGAAGCACAGGTTAATCTGGGGGGAAAAAAAGCTTAAAAACCTTAGGGTGTTGTGGTTTGTTGGTTTGTGCTGTTATTGTCACTGCTGGTTTTTTGGGTTTTTTTTCCTTCCTTCAGTGTTTAGGTTGGGAAATTCACATTTGAATCTAAAGGAAGGGTTACACAGTTCCAGTGAAAGAACAGACTCTGGGGTTTACAAGGCTGAGCTATGCCACAGACACTTCTCCACACGGTTAAACGCTGCTGCAAATCTTAATAGGTCAGTGACAGTTTTGCAGGAACACCTCTGAAGCACATTGAAAATGTCTTGTCTCCATTTCATCACTAAAAACATTGCATTTTGTTTCTCTTGCAGCTAAAAACTGTTTGTTTTCCCGAGGTACATTGTTGTACTTCCCAGAACATGCTCATTTGTTTACTGGGAGTAAACTGTCGAGGGGAATGAGTGCTCAATGTGATGGGCAGAAATGGGATCAAGTGAGACATCCCATGATTCTGGATGCAGTAAAAGCTGTTCTTTTGCTCTGAGTGAATGTTAATGATGTTTCCATGGTTCATGAATAAACTCAGTCAGAACAAAAAGTTCTCAAGGTAAAAAGAACAACGTTTCCTATTAAAGAAATATGTCCATGTTGCTATTGAATCAGAAGTCAGCAGCCACAACAACAGTTGCTGACAGTAAAATAAATTTAAAAAAAACCAAAAACAACAATTTTTTTTTACACCATCAGTTCAAAGTCCTAAAGACATCAATGCAGAAGTATCCTAGCTCTGTATGCTGCCAGCATTTTGTCCAAGCCCATGGCATCAGAATATCAGACAGCTCAGATCTCTCTTGTGTCAAGATTTGTTGACTTCTCTGGATCCAGTTCAGGGTTTTCCTGGCCAAACCATATGCCCAGATTTTCCTTCTGTAGGTAGCAGGGAAACGAGACATACCACAAGGTATTGTGCCAGTATGCAGCCCAGCAGCTAAACTGGAATTTGCCTGAAACCACACCCAACTTCTGTTTTCTCTTCTCTCTGTCACTGTGACATCCCTGACCTGCTCAGCCCTTCCCTTTATTTTTTGGATGTGGAAGTAATGAATGATCTCTTCTACCTGAATGATATCTTCTATCACTGTCCAGGACCTCTCTAATAAAGATATATCTGTGCATTTATAACTTGGAGAAAAATATATTTTGTATGTAATTTGGATTTTGGTGTGACACAGCTGTAGTCTGGAGCTGGTGAAGATTTTGGTATCATAGAGCTTTGTTCAAAGGTCAGACCAGGAAGCTCTGGGGAAGCCACAGCATGCAAATTGAGACCAGCACTTTTTTCCGTTCCTCTGGATTAGAGTGGGAAAAATAAAGATCTCATGAGCTCTCGGAAAGGTGAGTTGTGAGGATTTTTCTGAGTGCAGCTTGATTTTCATGTCGACAATGGAGGTTTCTGAACACTCTAAAATTCAGCGCATAATTCTGACATCAAAGGGGGTATTTCGGTGGTTTTTTCCCTTCCTGGTCTGATGTTGGTGGCAACATAATGCCACTGGCCCTGCTGTTCTTTCTTTGTCATCTCAAGTGGCACCCACGAGGTTCTACAGGCAGTGTGCCACACGTGGATCTCTTTTCCCATCAAGCTCCAGGAGCAGGTAAGATGCACAAAAATGTGACAGCTTGCTGTGATCTCTTAAAATTATGATAATTTGTAAATGCTGAATTATTTGGTTATTATATGGTTAAGTCTGCTGTCTGCTTGTCTTTCAGGTCCAAGAATTCTTGGTTATTTCTGAAATACTGCCCCAAATCTGTCTTTAGAGAGCGCACTGGAGAGCTGCAGTCTAAAGCTTTAAAGTGCAAAATATTAACCCTAAGTCAAATTTCTGAGATTTCGATTCATGTCCACTGTGATAGAAATATATTTATATAGACTGTAATGCATATAAATTCATTGTGACAGACATAGAGCCTTGTTTTCTTCCTCTAAAAATTGAGTTTAATTAAGGAAGTATTGAGTAAGAATGAGCTTCTTTAGCTATAATTTACAGGAAAAGCATGCTTCAGGATGAACAGGAGATAAAAGCTGCCTTGAACAGCTTACAACCTAAACAGACAGATAGCATAGCTGGAGACAGGCTCAATCATTCAATAAAGGACCAAAAGAATGGTTTTTTATTGAGTGTGGATTTGATTTTACTCAGTGTATTTTTGTATCTGGAAACCATTCAAGTGTGGGTGTTCAGTCTTCTTATCTGAGTTATTGAGTAAGGCAAGTTTTCCTAAACAGACTGCATCAATCCAGGCATTCCAGCTAAAATTCTCAGCGCAAAGTCCTGCAAACTGCTGGAAATAATTCATTATTAGACATCCTTTATAATTTCTGAAGCAGAGCAACAGATAGGAAAAGGATCATTGCATAGCATTTTAGTGATGTTTTTATTGGGCAGAAAGAAAATATATGTCTAACTCTTAGTTGAAGGAATTGCTCACAGTTATGCAGTTAACTTCTAATTCATTGCCAAAATTTATTTGCTGTTAGGTGACATTGACTGCATTGACCAATGGCTCAGATTATTTTTTAAGGAACAATTTTATAGCTGAAAAGACCACATATTACAGAGCCATTTGTAAAGTTTAAATGTCTTAAGCTAACAGTATGTGATTGCACAGCCAAAAGTGAAAACATTATGGCTTGCTAGGAGAACTCATAACTCTAAAGCATGGTTATGAAATTGGGCTCACGACAATGAAAACACAGCTTATGTCAGCACAGTCTCTGTAATGAAGCAGCAATTGTGATAGAAATCTCAGTGCTTCATCTTACCTAGGTGCTCAGCTTGTGCCTGTTCCCTGATTGTTCTGATTTCATGC
This sequence comes from Melospiza georgiana, assembly GCF_028018845.1. Lineage (NCBI taxonomy): Eukaryota > Metazoa > Chordata > Aves > Passeriformes > Passerellidae > Melospiza > Melospiza georgiana. Next base: position 71,600,369 of record NC_080431.1, read on the forward strand.
AGCCACACTGTGAAGCTTTTGTATGAATATTTAATACCACAATTTGCATTACACTGGTGCAATTGTGCGAGGGACTGTACAAACCACATAGTGAGAGCCAGTCTTTCTGCAATGAGTTTAAATTTTAAATTGACAAGAAGACTGAGAGAGTGGAAGAGGAAAGACGAATACACAGAAGGAAAGAGGCACATCTACTGTTTCCCTGAAAATATGTAGTGAAGAGAGAGACACACACAATACTTCTGATCCTTGTGTCCTACTCATTCCCTCTCTGGGAAGCTTATTAATGCCCTTGGGTTGTGATAACAACATTAAGTGCACTTGATAATTTACATCTTTACTCATTAATGAGATATTGGCTCCTTCAAAGTGATGTCTGTTCCTGTTGTAAGGAACATCTCATCACCAGCAAAAGCAATAAAATATTTCATTCACAAGAGGAAGCCCACAAAGAGCCCAATTTAAAGCCACAGGACTATAATATCTTTTTCTGATTTGTGGACTTTTGTTTATGGTGTAACCCACGTTAGCTAAATTTTTGTCTTGTGCTCAACTGCCAGTATACAGTGACACCTGCAATTTCACAGCAAGGCAATGAAGCCACTGAAAAATTTAACACTTTTTATATGGATGACACTGATAATGACACCAGTGGTTTCTATGCTGAAGTGATAATCTTTTCTTCACTTCTTTTTAATCAGCGTCATTCATCTATGTCATCATGAGTGCTAGAACTACCTTCAAGAGCAAATTTATTTTGGGAAGTAGGTACAGAAATTTGTAATTTGGTATTCCCAGACCATATTTTATTAATGGCTTAGATGTTGCCAGTGATTACTTCAATAACCTTCCATTCACGCAGTTAAAATGCAGATGATATATTTGTCTCATAATGGTTCTTCTTCAATTAATTGGCAAGGCTGGAGATGCTTTAAGCCAAATGATAGCAAAATGCTCTGATGAGCTGTAAGATTGGAATACAAATGCAAGTGAGAAGCACTAGTTTGGGATGTATATGAAGGAAAGTCAACTGAAAGCTACATTTTTTAAAAGAAAAAACAAATCAGGATGAAATTTCACAGTGATATAGACAGTAGATAATTTAGTTTTCTTCAGTGTCTCCTGGTGTTTCTGCTGTGTATTCAGAACTGAGGGGAAAATTCACTGAGTATATAGAATGGAACAGAACAAAACAGAACAGAACAGAATAGAATAGAATAGAATAGAATATTTCAGTTTGGAGGGACCTAAACTGGACATCTAGTCCAAGAAGCCTGACCAAAAATTAAATCTTATTAGCATGATTTGACACAATTTTATTATTATATTTTGGAACAGGCTTCCTGGGGAGGTGGTCAATACCCCAAGCCTAGTGAGATTCCAGTGACATTTGGACAATGTCCCTAATAACATATCTTAGAGGTACAGAATCTTGCAGAAAAGTGTTATGCTTTTAAGAGCATGCATGGGTGGATGTAGCTGTCTATCAAACTGCAGCCTTGTCCACTGGAGGATTTAAAGGCTGTCTCTTTCCTAGAGGACATTACCACATAAAACTTAACACCAACAGCAAAGGGAATGCTTAATCCATGCACAGCAGTACATCTGCAACGTGTGGGTAGATCTAATCCTTCCTAGCGCAAGGCAGTGAGACAAATCTTTTGTACTGCTATTTCTATATATTGCTAATAAATAAATATATGTTTACACCTGTACACGTGCTTCCATATATAAAAATAAATGCTTCAGTAAGGCTTTCCAAAGCTCAGTCTAGGGCTGGAGACAGTCTTTCATTAGATGCGAAAAGATTTGTATTTACCTTTTATGCAATTGAAATGAAGAAATTCTAGTGTCCACCCCTGTGGTTCTTTTTTTTTTCGTTGTTAGCCATGTAGCTTTTAGAAGCATGTTACTACATCACAGGCCAGAATTTTCTCATTTCTTACCCATTTTTCCAGCCATACTTCTAATATGCCAAGGAAACAAACTTGGGTTTCTTTGTAATAAAATCCTAGCAGTTAGTGCTAAAGCATTACCCATACAGACAGTGCAAAGATCAGTGTTTAAGCTGAAAAATGAATCATATGTGTCAAGGTAGAACTAGTACAGGAATTTTTGTTTTAAAAAATCTGTGAAAATGTGATGCCAAAATTGTAAGCTGTTTCCTGTTCTGGTAGAAGGCACCTAAATTACTGTTCTTTTCTAGCCTTTTATATATTGTTATAACCACTTCTGCATAGCAAACAAATAGTATTATCATCTCCAGGAGAAAGAAATTAAAGAAAAAAAAGGAAAGCCCAACAACAACAGATACTTCTTAATCATCTTGCTTTAAGAGATATGTTAGTTGTGAGCCAACAGTGTGTGCGGAGAGAGATAATTAGAAGAAAAGCAGAGATTAAATGAGAAAATTTAATTTATGTGTAAAAAGGCAAACACTCTAAGATAAATGCTTAATCCAGACTATTTAACTGTTTCATTGTTCAGCTAGCTAGTTGAAATGGAACTGGATGCAAAGAAACAGAAGCTCATGGTCTCTTTGTGCTTTCCTGACTGGATCCACTTGTGCCTTGTTTTGTTCTGGGATGACAAACTCTAAAGGTAAGGCTCATTTTCTTCACTTTCCCACTACATTAGATGAGGTTTTTTGAATGCCAGTATAGAAATGCATGTGGATATTTCTAAAGATGCAGAGTAGTTACTCTTCAGCATAGTTTGACACATTATCAATACACTGGCCAACAAGTCATTTTTTCCAGGCAAATCAGATTCTTAAGGGAAAAACCAGCCAGAGAAGAGTCTGGAGAGTGTGGTATGAAGTGCTTTTAGAGGGATTGAGAGCTGCAGTATACCCCAAGCCCAGGAAGGCTTTGCAATCCTTGGCTACTGAACTTAATTTTTACTCTTGACCTCGCAGATATTTTAAAATACTTTGTAAAAAAAGGGTCATCTGAAGTTTCGGGGAGACAGAAAAGCTGAAACTATAGCCAAAGGGCATGAGTTGAGGGACCTATTCAGCTGTGCTGCCACCATGCCCATTGCTGTTCAAAGACCATCCAAGAACTGGGGTGGTTCCCTTGAGACTGCTGCCAGATGGACAATAAATAATAGGACAGGTAAGGCCTGGCAGCAGAAGATATTAGTGAGGCAGAGAGAGGTAGCTTTGGAATCCTAAGTAATTAAATGTCTCTTTCCTAAATCAACCCTGTTGCCAAAGAATGACTATTAAAAAAAACCCAACAAGCTGAAAAGTGTCAAATTAATCCTGAGATACATCCCTAGAATACAGTGACAACACCATATCTTGGGTTTTATGTATATTTCAACTTCTGTTGTCTGACTGGATGCTAATTCTTAAACTGCCATGCTGCTTTACACTCTTCTGTAATAATCTAGGATTATTCAGTAGCCAAAAAATGCACCCATTACAGTCAAACACTCTGAGACCATAAAAATACTTGCAACACCCAGTGAAATTCGGGATGTTCAGGGCACATGGGACCTTGTAGCTTTGAGACTGGAGGCTCATACAGCTCCTGTAGAGGTTCCAACATTTTTCTTGACTGCTCTGCTTCTGTGTAACATTATTGACCAGGTCATCATTCATGATTTACAGCAGTGTAATCAAATTGGGAAACCAGACTAAGCAAAGCAAAAACACAAAGGACTCTGACTAGCTCTGAATCTCAGCATATCTAATACTTTACTGTTAGGATTATTTGAATAATTATTGGCAAAGGGAAAACGCTAATTAAAACCTTAATTTTTGATTAAAATTGATGTCAATCGAAAGTCCACCTGGAACAAAAATTAATGTCCTTGGGTTGTGTGTCTTAGTTCTCCTGTCTGGTCTAGTTAACCTACTACTGAAGTTAAAAACATTGAATACAAGGAGGATCTAGGTTGGGTTTTTTCGGGTTTGTTTTGTGCTTTTGTTTTGTTGTTGGGTTTTTTTGTGTTTTTTTTTTTTTCATTGTTGTTGTTGTTTTGGTTTTGGTGTTTTTTTGGTTTTTAAATTTGAAATATTTTTCTCTTTTTTATTTAAATGAAATATTTTTCTAAGGCCTGTTAAAATTCAAGCCACGCTGAAGCATTCAAAACTGGAGGGGAAAACAATATGATGAGAACTCACTGAATTGTATTTTTTCATTCCCTGCCCAGAGGGAGGTGACAGGTTCAGCTGCAGATGCTGCAGGTGGAGGCTTGCTCTCAGTCAGAGGAATCTCACCAGCACGTCAGTCAGATCTGGGGCACTTGCTCCTAGTCAAGGTAGAGGGTTTAGGGATTTCCTGGTTTCAGTGAATTAAAAATGAAAAACGTGAAAACAAGTCTCAGCAGAGCTGTGGGATGGAGTGATGGGAGAGTGACAGGAGTGCATTGCTACATGTGCTAACAATTACCATCATGTGTAATTTCAGGTAAAAAAAAATGCGAACAAGCAAAGGCTGCTAAAAATCAATACTGATCTCAGGTCCACTTATATTCCTCAGAAAGGAATTTTTCTAATCTGGCATGTGTGATGCAGTCAACACTCTGGAGGCAAGGGATGCCATCCAGAAAAACCTGGATAGGCCTGAGAGGCAGGCCTATGCAAATCTCATCAAAATTCACCAAGGTGAAGTGCAAGGTCCTGCACCCGAGTTGGGACAATCCCAAGTACAAATACAGGCTGGGCAGAGAATTCATCAAGACTAGCATGGAGAGAAAGACTTGGGGTTGCTGGTTGGTAAGAAATTCAGCATGACCCACAATTTGCACTGGCAACCCAGAAAACAAACCATGTCCTGGGCTGCATCCAAAGTAGCATGGACAGCAGGACCAGGGAGGTGGTTTTGCCCCTGAGAGAACTCTCATGAGACTCTGCCTGAAATACTGCAGGCTCTGTGGCCCCCAAAATAAGAAAGACATGGACTTGTTGGAGTGAGTCCAGAAGAAACCACAAATATGATGAGAGATCTGGGGCACCTCTGTTATGAAAACAGACCCAGTTGGTCTCACCCTGGAACTTGGAAGGGTTGGGGTGGTTTAGTCTGGAGAAGAGAAGGCTCCAGGGAGACCTTAGAATACCTTCCAACACCTGAAGGGAGCTACAAGAAAGCTGGAGAGGCACATTTCACAAGGCTCTGTTGAGATAGGACAAGGGGGAGTGGCTTTCAATGTTAAGAGAATAAGTTTATATTAGGTATTAGGAAGAAATTCTTTACTGTGTGGGTGGTGACACACTGGCACAAGTTGTGCAAAGAATGCATGAGTGCCCCATTCCTGGAAGTGTTTAAAGCCATGTTGGATGCTGCTTTGAGCAAGGTTTTTTAGTAGAAGGTGTCCGTGTCCATGTCAGAGGGATTGGAACTAGATTGTCTTTAATGTCCCTCCTCCAACTCAAACCATTCTATGATTCTGTGCTATTAAGTCTGCTGTTAAAGAAAAAAAAAAAAAGATCTGCAAATTTCTGCTGAAATCAGCTACTAGTATGCACACATAAAATATCAATGCAGGTAAAGAAATGGATGTGCACAGGCCATGGCAACTTGTGAAGTTGCAGGGTGTGGATTTGTCTCACCAAACTTTTAATGCCCTCAGTACAGCTTAAATGGCAATGGGCTCAGCACAGGGAGCAGCACTCATCACAGAGTAAATGACTACTTTTGTCTGTCACTATAAACTCTACTCACCATATTGACTCCATTTACTCTGCATAGATCTCAGTTAATAATGCAAGTATATTGGGCATCCATCAGGATGGGACTTATATCTCAGTTGATAATATAGCCTTTCTGTAGATAATGGCACTCTGTCTGCCTTCTGATTGGAAGCAAATCTATGAAACAGGTTTGATCTTTTTTTCTCTGCAACTTAGATAATTAAACCAAACATTGTTAATGTGTTGGCGCTGTGCCATGGAAGACCTATCCATTAGGATATGAGCCTCACAGCCCAGCAGGTGTGTGTGTGTGTGGGGATAAGGCAAAACTCAGTTTGGTTCATGCAGGTGCCTTGTGCAGGTGTCCTGAACCCTCCAGAGGGTCACCACCATCTGCAGGTGGTGCTTTAGGTGATGTCTGTCAGGAATAGCTCATTCTCTCCCATCCCAGCCTCAGGGCAGAATTACACAATGACTGGCTCATTACATTTTTTTTTTTTCCTTCTTTTTCTCTCTTTTTATTTTTTAATATTAGGTAATCTGTTTTTCTATGGTAAAGGAATGCCCAGGCAGCATAGGTGTATTCTTAGTGACTGAGCATCACAACACCAACACGTAGTGCTCTAAATCATGTGAGACAAAAAAGGGCTGTTGTGCATTATATGCAATGACAAGGCCTGAAATCAAGTTTCAGAAGCAAAAAATGCCTTTTTCAGGTAAGGGGAATATGGCTCTTGCTGTTTTACAACACCATGGTTTGTCTCCTAGTGCTTTACGCATCCAATAGAGCTGGCTCTAAGCAGGCTGTGAAACCTGTGAGCTACCAGCCTTGATGCAGAGTCTCAGAGGGAATTGTGTAGGAGCAAATGCTGGACTACAACTTGACGGAAGATTGATCAGGTTTGAGGGCAAATCTGTCAAGGATGTGTCTGTGTCTTTCCACCTGTGCCTTGAGCCATCTGGATCCCATCCATTTCTGATGTGGAAGCCGTGCACTCACAGTTGATTAGAGAGCACCTGAGCCAGAGCTGGCTTGTGGCCGGCTAGCTCTGAGTTACAAATGAGTGCCATCACCTTCTCGTACATTCCAAATGCTCTTCTACTCAGCTCTTCTTGCTGAATGCAAGCATTGGAGTTATCTGTGGGTTTCTTTAAGCAAATTTGTTGCAGAGATTTGCATCGCCTTTCTTAAAGCTCCACTGCCTTCAGACCCAAAGATTTCCTCAGGGCTGAACCCTCTGTATCTAAAGGGCTTTCTCTTTAGAGTTTTGGGTGTATAAGTCTGGGTCAATAGAAATTCTGCAGCATTTATGAGTTTGGGTGAGCAGACCTTTTTCAGAAAACCACTTTGGAGAAAAGTCAGGGCAGTGAGCTGCCTTCTCCAAGGCCAAATAGCAGTATGGTTCAGCAGCTGTGCTCTAGTCAGGCTTGCTTTGAGTTGTGCAACAACTTCCAAGTCCAAGCAAGTGTACTACCTGCTGTCTATTAGGCCTGTGATAGCCCTTGTCCCTAGGCTTTTAACTGGTATTTGGAATAGGAGGAGGAGAAGAATGATTTTATACTCTTCTGTGTGCCCACGCAAGGATTAAAGCCATGGTGAACTGTTAATTTGGTGCAGAAGGAAGGTCTCTGCTTAGGTGCTTTAGTTGAAGACCTTCAGGGATAAATCCTTTTATTGTGACCCCTCAACCTACCTGTTGGCCATTCAGTAATGCTAAGTAGATGCTGTGGATATGCCCCATTGGCATTGTTCTGTGTTAAGTGCTGACAGTGTCTTTGGCAGCCTATCAAAACCAGCAGAAGATGCTGCTATCTGGTACTGCCAAGGTCGAGAATGTGGGCATGGAGCACTGGCTGTGCCCTGGGCTCAGCTCTCGTGTTTGTCACAAAAGTGGATGTGGCATCAGCAGCAGGGTCTCTCTGAAGCACTGAACTGCAGAGCACTCCAAGTCCTCTGAAGGAGCCAGTCCTTCAGCTGGGACTTGATGGTGGTGGACTTGAGCATCTGCCCAAAGACTTTGAGGATTGCTTTTGGAACAGGGCTGCCAAATCCAGCTGGAGGACCTAACTCCTAATTATTATTCCTGTAAAGAACAGTCCATCTGTCACCAAGATTTATTTGGGAATAAATATTAAAATTTTCTTCTGATTTGATGGGATAGTATCTGTCTGGTGTATATTCTCTAAGGATGACAGGCTGACTAGAAGTCAGTGTAGTCTAAACTTGGCCAAAAGGGAGAAAAAGGAGAGTGATATAATTTTGTATATATATGCATACAAGTATATGTACATATATATCTCTGTATATTAACATATGTGTGAATATACTAATGAAAGTGCATTTATGTATACTGCAGGCAAAGTCAGGATTGCTGTCAGTCCTTTAAGTTTTAACATGTGGAGGATGAAAACATTTGAAATTCTTCTTCTCTGGCCATTTTTTCCCCCCTAAACTCCTCTTCCACCAAACTATCGGAATGACAGTACCATCCAGCTGATTTCAGGAAAATAGATATTTATTTTAAAGAAACAATAATATGCACCTTGAGTTCAGATATGGACTCTGATTTGATATAAAAATATCCTAATAAATAGAGCTTCAATTGCTACAACAATTTACAGTTATGTTGTACTTTCATTTTTATATTATTTGACTTTATTTTGAGTATCATTAAATTTTAAATCTGTCCCTTTATTCTTTTTGTATTCTTTCCATTGGTGAAAGACATATTTTTAAAAGACTTTACAGGACTAAGCTTTTAGGTATCACAAAAATGAATCTACCAACTTCACTGTACTGAAATGTGACCTTTTCCTTCTGAAAAATCTTAAAATAATTAGGTCAAAGTTTTTATTGTTGGTATTTGTGCTACAGTAATTCATGGCTGATAATTTAATTGAATTTTCATATGTATGAAGCAGATGTTATAGGTTCTCTGCTACATCACTATGGTAGTGTTAGTCATGCAGATTTATAATAAAGCAATCCCTTATTGTTCCTTCCCACATTTATCTACATTTTGTGCTGCAACTGATTTCACAATTGTCTCATTTAATTATGAACATTGACATCATTTACAGGATTTATGCATCTAATTAAGTGGGCTCTAATAGAGAAGCTTCAGAAATAAAGCCAAGAGACTAATATATCCTTGCTAGTGGTTACATTGGTTTCTATTGTTCCTGTTCAGAAGGAGAAATGAGGAAAAAAATAAGGTATTAGTCTCCTAATAACAGAAGGAGTCTCAAAGTAAAATATTTTCTGTCTTAGCAGTCACATTATATATGAAGGAATATTTTAAAATGTTATATTTATTGTTGATATTAAATACTGTGTAAAAGTAACAGAGCAGAATACCAAAAGAGGAGTGGTAGTGAGAACTGAGAAGCCATGGAATACAGGCAATCTGTTGACCAAGGTCAACAACAACCGGTAAACCACTTTTAAAAGTGTACATTTATTCATTGAATATGACTTTATAAACTGTATGTGCATGACACTAATACAAAGTGTGAACCTTTTCATTTTCCAGGCAAAGATACAATGAAAGACATTTGTTGATTAATGATCCTCTAAACTGGTGGAATGGCCCAGCAAGGTCAGGAATGAGAAAAAATTCAGTTCATTAGTCAGCAAGTTTTCCCCCTCATAGTTTAATTGCTCAAGCTTGCTTATTTATTGGTCAAGAGAAGAGAAAAGAACAAGACAAGTCCATCTACACTATTTTTGAACACTGCAACAGGCAGATATAGCTTTCTGCCCTTCAGGAGTTTCCATTTCTGCCCATCCCCAAGCCATCAAGTGTTGGTGCTGACATTACTCACTGGAAACCAAAAGTAATATTACTTTAGCCTGACCTCCATCACAGACAGGACAATAACTGTTTTTCCATGTTAATAAATCTGTTTAAGCTTGATAGTCCTTCCTGTTTTAAAGCCTTCTGGTGAAGGGACAGTCTACTATAACCATAAATGCTATGTTTGGTCATTTATTCAGGACCAGGCACATTACCAGGAGCCCTTTCTCATTAGAGATGGCAGTGAGCTAATTGGGATGCCACTGGTGGGAGTAAAGATCTTCTATCTCATGATAATGCCTTGTGTATCTTGGTAAGTCTTAAGGAGGAAATAGGCATTCAAAAAGATTTGAACCTAGAATAGTTCACAACTGATGAATAAGGGTGGCTGGTGAATCACAAAACTGCAGAATTCTACAGGACATCAGTCAACTGCCTCAATTGTTATCCTTCTTTACTTATTATAACCTTCCTCTTCTCTTCCCTCAGTCAGAAAGTTCATCACTCTCTAGGCAGTCTGTTTTCATGAATAATATTTGTGAAATTCTGTATTGTATTGACATAATCCTATCATTTTTGTGTCTACTCCCAGAAAACATGAAAAACAATTTATTGCTTTCTTTTTATGTTTTTGAAGGCTCATATATCTCCTTTCAGTCTTCTGTACACTGAACAGGATTAATTTTTTTCTAGTAGGGAATGGAGAGAGGTATTCAATTCCCATGAATTGAATACCCATGTGTAGAAATTTTCAGTTATGTAGATGCCATCTGTCTCCCACAGCTTTTCAGTGTAATTGCAATGATGAGCATTTCCTTCTATTCTGATCTTTTCAACAAAATCTTGGTGTTTCTTTTGTTTTCATAAAAGGTAGAGATCCAGCAGTCATGGCATCATTTGAAACTTTCAGTTTCTATTAGACAAACTTTTCAGAGAATTATAGCAGGATGGGAGAAGATGGGGAATTTTTTTCTGGGTCAGTTCTTCTTCTCCCTCCTTATCTCTCTGGATGACTTTTTTCCTCTCTCTTTAGAATTACAGGTCAGCAAGAGCTGTTATTTTGCTATTTTAGCAATTTACATGAAAGAACATTAGCTAGCATTGTGTTGGCTAGCAGACCACACAAGAGCTGTAAAACCTTCCCAGAACCTATGGTCAGGTCGGAAATGACAACTGTACTACTTGACCAGCTGCAGTGTCTTTGAGAACCCCATTACCTCCAGGAAAACCGTGGTATCTTTCTGAGAATGGAGGAAAATCTGATGGCTAGGGTATAATATTTTTCATCTGCATGATTTCAATTTTAATAAAAACCAGAGGCAGATGTACTAGTTTTCATTCCTCTTAATATTGTCACCCTATCAGCAAGCTGAGCTGATGATGCATTGAAAAACTGTAGCTGGGTGGCCATTACATTGAATCCTCCAGCAGTTATTCTTGCCCTGTTTTTTCTCATCTTACAAAGACTGCCTTACAAATACCCCATGGTTTATCCACTGCCTCCAAATATGTATTTCTGGTGGAGTTGTTGTGTAGGGACACGGAAGGCGGATCAGGCTAGCTGTAAAGTGAAAAATGGATCAGACTGTGTGAGAACCACAAGGTGACTTTACAACAAGAACTCTATCAAAGAAGGAGAGGTGTGACTAGAATTAAGCAGAAGACTGTGGCAACAAAGTGCCAAATGACAGGATCGAGTCATCTGTCTGAAAATATCTTAATGTCTGCCACTTAAGCATACACAAGTGCTTGAAAAGGTAATTTATTAGAACATTAGTGTATTGCACTTCTTGTTTCTCCAGGCATTAGAGGAAAAAGTGTGTTTCATCTTAATATGCTGTATGTGTTTTCCTTCTGTCCACAATCCACAGTTAAGTGATTTAATTTTCATGTCTGACTTCTCTTTCTTCCATGGACCCTGAAATGTTACATCTGTAATGGTCTGATGAAAAATCCTTTAGAAGTCAGTGGAAAGTCTTCCGCTGACATAAATGGCCTTTAAATCACACTTTAAGTCAAAGTTTTAAAGTGAAGAACTGAATTGGTAGCCTCTGAATTTCTGCAGATTAATTTGTTGATGACATTGGGCTATATTTTTAAGAACTGAATATTCCCTTTACCATGAAAAACAGCTAATTTCTCTTCTATGTAAAATGTCTGAAAATGAGCCCACTCTTTTTTGAAAACACAGTGGACGACTTTTTTTCTCTTTTTAAATGCATTTTCATTGTGTTGAACCAAAAGAAATATTAAATCGTTCTGTTGCTATAAGTTATTCATATTGTCATCATCTGTGTCAACCTTGAATATTCTTTTAGGGATAGTGAGAGTGGGGAATAAGCTCATCTGAACTCAGCAGGAAATTAAGGATGCACTTGCAAAATAAAGTGAGCTACAAATAGAAATGCTTTCAAAGAGAGAAGCAAGAACTGATGGAGAAAGCATCTAAAAGTATAGAAGAAAGAGTTTATTGGTCCTAAGCTAAGGGACCATGCCCACAGTAAGATGAGAGAGCATAGGTGGGATGTGGGGACTTTGCTTTCTCATGGGATCCAACAATTAGTATGAGAGGGATGCCTGAGGTTACCTTCCTGCATGGTTTAGCGTGCTCTGGTTTTGGAAATGTGTGAATTGCCTGCAGCTCTCAATCTAACAGAGGCTTTTGCATTCCCCTTTTCTGTCTTTTGTGAACGCCTATGAATCCTAGGACTTCTGTTCTTTTGTAGGTTTTGTCTCGTCTCTCTGGAAAGGGAATAGAGGGGAAAAAAGGTACTTGAAATATACTTAAAAGAGTCTGGTTGGATCGAGTAGCTGAGAACAGGTGCCCCTGATGCACATCACAGACTCTCAGGTGCTAGTGCTGCCGTGCAGCAGTGATAGCAAGAAAGCAGTTCAAAGCTTTTCGAGCTTCCTTCCTCCATCTGTATTTATACTGTGGGTATTCTCATTCTGCTGAGAGATCTGTATTTAGAGAGGCGATTTTCACACCTGTAATTACCACTCATTGTTCCCACCTTGGAATAGAAATAAGAACATACGAGGACACAGACTACATTTGGGATTATTTCAGGAAGCTAATGAACCCTTTGGAAACACTTCCAGGCATATTCATATCCTTTATACCTTGCTTACAATGCATACAGCAGGTAAAGGAATGTTCCAGAAGAAAGTTTTGTCTCCTATCTAAACGCAGTAGTATGTCCATGCTAAACTATTTTGAGCATGATTACTATTTTGTCTGAAAAGCAATTTTTCTTTCTGAAACAGATCCCAATTTCCTGCTGCCCTTCCAGCCTTCTTCCATCAACAGCTGGAAGATCAGATAAAAACCAATCTACCAGACAAAGCAAAGCAGTGCCTTGGAAATAGAGTGGCAGAACTTGTTAATTAGACACAAGGCTTTCCACAACGCCCCCCATGCTTCGGTAATGTTGAGTTCAATCATCTTGAGTCTCTAAAAGCAAATGCAGGTGAGCAGCACATCCATAATTCTGTCATCTCTAAGTGGTGTGCTGTGCCTTTACCACATGTGTGCTCCCTGCCTTGGAAATGAATAGAGTGGGAAATGCCTGATGTAACATACTTTCTGTGCTCTGAAAAAGCCACACATCTGCTAATATGTAGGGTTCTTCACTTTCACTTGGTAATCCCCTCACCTTTCATATACAATACCATCTTACACCCCTCTTTCATTTTCCAAGGATAAAAATCCACAGATTTCACTCATGTCACATTTAATGGATTATAATCCCCAAGACAAAAAGAGAAATTATGCTAAACTCCTGGCATAATCTATTCAGCACACTGCTGAAATGAGGCATCACAGCCCTGCTGAGGTACATTTGCAGCTCTTCCTTTCTCCACACACACAGAGGATGACTGAAGCACTTCACATCACAATCACAGCTCTCCTGATTGCTCCATTTCATACCTTCAGCCCTTCAGGACACTTATAGCTCATAAACTGGGTGCAGCTAAACTACTGGCAGGTGCTTCTTCCTTTCTATCATTTCAGTCAGGGTCAGCAGAATTACAGTTGTTTGGGTAAATAATGTATATATATGGGTTGTTTCTGTTATTTCCTGGTTTTCAGAGGTCCAAGATGTAGGAGTTGCAGAAAATACTGTTAATAACTGCAAATACCTGCAGGCTTTGAAGAATTATAGGTCCTGATGACTCTGAGTAATTTTACAAGAAAAGAAAACTTCTCCCTAAGTATTCATCCTGGGCATATTTTAGATTCCAACAGCTAGAAGTGAATCTCTTCCTGGGTGAGTAGGGGGTGGTACACCTGTCTGTGGTAGGTAGGCTGGAATTAGATGATCTTTTAGGGCTCTATGAACAAAAATCTTGCTATGATTGCATAAATTATGATTTTACAATTCTATTTTTCTTCCCTATCTGAGCTGTAGTTGATGTCTGCGAGAGAAACAGCATGATTTTTGTGTAAGGTTGTTGTCTTGCCGATTTCATATGTAGAGGGAAATTATCTTCAAGCTCTTGACCTTCAAATACCAGTTCCAGGCACCGAGTTCTCACATTTCAGACTCTCTGAGTCACTTCACAATGCTGAACGTGTCTTTCAACAGATGTGCACAGCCTGGATTTACTTGTACTTTACTGGACATTAAGGAGCCTCAGCAAGTTCCAGGAGTGCCTGCAGCAGTCCTGGCCACCACTGGGATTTCTGTGCCAGGCGTGGGCCCAGGAGGAGCTGCTTTTTGTGGTGCTATGTACTGCTCCTGCACAACGCTGTCCCGTGTCCCTGCCCACGGCCTCGGCATGCGGCCTCCTCCTCTGCCATTAGGAAAGCACAGAGGGGATATTTGATAGAGGGGTTGCAATCACAACTATGCCTTTAAGGAAATGAGACATAACCTGCTTTATTCGGTTTAATAGGTAACTTATTTTATCACTTTTCACATTAATTACCGAAGTATTTGAGGCCTCTTCTCTTATACCACAGGGAAATCCTATGGAGCTTGTCTAAAGAAAAACAACCTTTCCTGCAAACCTTCTGTTTTGGAGAAGAGTTGCTTTTTCATTAACAGATATTCTTAACCTGTAATCAGAGAGTTCTTGATAGAGCTGTACTGAGCAGTACTCAGGAGTTGAATATCTTTTGCATATGCTTTTCAAATCCAGAATACAGCTGTACTGGTTCTGCTGTGTCCAAGACTGATCTCCCCTTTCACTCAAGGCGTACTCAAAGCCAGGAAGATAGGCCACGTCATATTTTCTTATATACCTCAGTATACTTTTTATGGAAATACAATCTGTCTAACTTAACATTTACCAATCTTCCTCTGTATGTTTTGAAGTGAAGAACATTTACCTGACCAGCATCTGGAAATGGAGTTGTACCTTTTCAGCCAAATTAAGGATATCATACTGCCTGACTTCCAAGAACCACTGTACTCTCATAGATCACTTGTCTGATGGCTGTCTGAAATCATATACAATGACCTAATTCTTTATTTCATAGAAATTTTCCTGTGGATTTAGCTGCTGTGGTATTTTTTTTCTGGGGAAATTAATTGCTCCAATATACGCAGAATCCTGTCAGTAATATTAATTTAGTCCATGTGAAGCAGAACCATAAAGACCTCAATTTCTAACAGTGGTCACCAAGACTCTGACTTTTGCTGCAGCTCTGCTGGACCACTTTTCCAGTCCTTTTGGCTAATCTTTCATATTCATGTCCTGTGTGTTTGCAAAACACTGCTGCAGTAATTTTGTGTGAGTGGTAATTCCCACAATTCCCATCTCACCCCTATGCTTCTGCAATTACTCTTATTCTTTCACTACAGAGAATTATTCCCACATTTTCATATTACTTTTGAAACATTTTGCACACACAACTCTGCTTATGGCTGCAGATTTAAGACCTGTTCCGGCTTGTTGTACTTGTCTTGCCCTTGATTTACTATTTGAAATGGTAAATGTGTAACATTTTGCCTTTGGGGGCTCCAATGTGCCGAGCAAAGGTAACAGGTAACACTATCCTTGTTTTACAAGTGGTAAAATCTGACATAATAGCAGTTTCAGCTGATTCAGGCAGTCCTAAAAGGAGGGGAAAACTCGCTCGAGTTATGCTTCAGAAGAGAAGTAGTGTTGAATTAAGCATTTGTAAAACACCAGCCCTGTGATTCCTCTTTTCCCTGACAGAGGGCTGAAGAGCAGCAGTGTTGAAAAGGGGGGAGAAAAAGCGCCAGAACAAGCATGTAGTGCTGGGTATAAGTGTAAACTGGGAGAGGAGTGCCTGGAGAGCAGCTCTGTAGGGAGCAGTGTGGGAGTGCAGGTCAGCAGCAGCCCAATGTGAGCCAACAGTGAGCCCCGGCTGCCTAGAGGGCAAACCACATCCTGGGGTGCATCAAACACAGCACAACCAGCTGGTCAGAGGAGGTGAGTGTCCTGCTGTATTCAGACAGGTGTTTCACATGCCTTTCCCCTGCCCCTTGACACCCCTGCTATGTGTATTGAGGGCTTAAGCCAGGCTACAGCAGTAGCCTCCATGAAAACAAATGACACCACTTAGAGCCAGCTGACAGCCTCCATCATAAGCGACCGTCTCCCTCTGTGAAGGGTGAGACAGAGCCAAGCTTGCTTTTTGGGATGCAGATGGGATATCGATTGAAGAGGAGTTGAAGACCACCATAGTGGTGGATAGTTTTGTTTCTGGTACAAGCATCAGTCTTCATTGCAGATTAAAAGTACTGTGCCCATGCAATTGCTCCATTTCCCTCCGCATTTATTTTAATCACTGCTGACTTTCTGTTTTGCCTCCAGTCACTTTTCTGTGACAACAAGGATTAATAAGGATACTTCAGAAAGAAATTCATGGACAAAGTAGGATTTCATTTCCTGACAACAACCATATAACTTACCTTTTAAAGGGAGAGGTCTTAAACTAAAATATTTTTTTAAAAATATTGACAATTCTGTAAGCCCTGCTGGACCTATATGTGACAAGCACACTATCATGTGTGAATCCAATCATGCTAGTGAATCACTATATAGTTTGCACCAAATAATTAGAAAGACATGGGAGACCAAATTAAAAATGAGCAGGGGTTTCATTTTGGTTAATCACAGGTTATTTTCAAGACTGAATTCATTCTGCAATTCCATGTGCAAGTCCTATATAACTACATTCAACCTGGAAATGAGACATAAGCAGAGGATTTTAAAAATAATTATTAACAGCCATGGACTAGAAGCCAAAAATCCTTTTCACATTTTATATACTACTGGGTGTGACAAAGAATAGCCAAGACCTGCTTTTTATTTCAAGAAACAGATGCAAAGCACGGATTGCAAAGGCTTTGCTCTATTTTGTTTCAGAATTCATTACCCCACTGGCTGAGACTTTTGCAGTTAAGATTCAAATAATACACTTCCTATGCCACACAAGACTAAATTTTCAGCCAGCTTCAAGTTCTAGTAGTACAAACATGTCAGCCTTGTCTTTTGTTGGCAAATGGGTATATGTGTTTTCTAAAGTGACTGTGGGAATAATACAGCCAACATTAAAGATTGTCACACAGAGTTTGGTCAAAATGTCCAGAAGTAGACTTCTAATAATAATCAGACTTCACAAACTCTGCACAAATAGAACTAAATTAATTTATAGGGACTTTAGAACCCTGTCACTGCTCTTGACCTTAGCAGTGCTTGGATACTCCAGGACTGTGAAAATGAAAATACTTTTAGTTGTCTGCTAGATATTAATTTAGCACCTTAACCTATTTGATCTGTGTGTATCTCACCAGGTTAGGCATGGTAGTGAAAGGTGCTGGATGTGGAGGAATATTGCTCTGTCCCATTTACAGAAGATAGGTGCTCAAGCCACCAAGAGGGGGTGAAACCAGCTATCTTTTGGGAATGGTTCCTGGGCAGTTAAACATCATGGATGTACTTGGGACTTCAGTAAAAGAGATGAGGTGAAAAGCCCATGTGTATATCTAATGGTTTAGTAGCAAAGAGGACTTTGTTTCAGGGTGCAAGAACATTCATGGACATATTTTGATTTATTATCATTAGTGAAGTGTTTTGCGTCAAACTTTTGCTTACACCTCTAAGGGGAGTCAAGTATAAGGTAGTACATTGGGGTAATCCTGTGGTTTTTACTCTGTTGAGAAACTTTGCTTTCCAGGAAGGTAATTTTTAGAAAATGAAACCCACCTGGGTACTTCAGGGTTCTCGGCTACCTATCGGTATAAACATCTCCCATGTTTGTGAAGGACCTTGCTTCAGTCCATGTGATACCCAAGAGGAAGAACTTGTTCAGGAATAAATCATTAATATGGGGAGCTTAGCACAAAAGCTGCATGTAAGCAGAAAAGCATAAGAATTTATTTTGATATGTTACAAGTGAGATTTCCCACACTGCACAAGAAACTGTCAGGCATCTCACTCCCTTGTCTCCTCCTCCTTTTCAAACACAGTTATGGGCTTCTGGTGTTTGGTGTGGGCCCTGCTATTTGTCGTCTCACACTTCACTGAGTGCCTTTTACTTGTGGGCTGGCAGTGGAAGCAGAGCCTTTTCAGGGAAAGCTGTCGGCTCTGGGCTCCCAAGATGGTGTGGCAAGGGCAGTTCCTTACCTTGGCTGTGGCTGAACAAGGGTGTGATGGACCTGCAAGGCAGTGGCTTTCAAAGAAAGTTCTCTTTTCTTTTTGTTTTTATTATTTTCTCTCAAGGCAAAGATTGGGGAAACACTGTGAATCTATAGCAAAGGGAGCAAGCTAACATTCAGGAGCATTTATTTGGGAAGCCCACATTCTCTATTCTCTCTTCTTAGGCTGAAGTCAAACCTCATACCAGAAACATCTGCTCATCTTGCCCAGGGTGAGGGAGATAAAAGTGAAGATTGCACTCCTTCCCCACCCCTTCTCTCCTGAAGCAGAGCCTCAGAGCTGGAGTGGGAAAACTCTCTAGCTTGTTTCTTCTAAACCCACAATGTAATGCAAGAACAAATTTTGCATAAGAGCAGTAAACAATGCTTGGTGTTTGTACATGCCATTGTACATATGAGTTGGGATCAAATGCTACCTCAGATTTTAATTACTCCAAGTGGATTTGTCCCTTTCTTTAAAGGTATATGAATTTTCCACATTTTGTTATCAAGTCAGAAACATGTCTATAGTGCCTGAGGACTGTTCAGTACCAGTTCATCCAATAGCCACACAAGTTATTAGGTGCCCTTCTGAGAAAGAACACAGTAGAACACATTCCACAGTGCTCCAAAGAGGGCAGGCACACTTATCTAAAGTGGATCAAGAGAACACACACATCTATACCACATGTTCTTTTAATTAACAAACACTTTACCAGCACAGTAACTTGTATTCAAAAGATGCATCTGAATGGAAATCTGACTTTAGACTTGAAAACTGCTCTAATGAGAAATTAAAGCTGTGGAATGGTCTTATCGGAAAGGGTTCTGAACACTTTCCTTGGACTGAGAAACAAAATCCCTGAATGCTCTTTTGTGCTCAGAGTCGCTGAATGTTACTGGCTTCTTTAAGGAATGTTTTTAGCTGGCTATTAAATGAGATTGGAACCAATCACGCAATCTCTCACTGATGATTTCTGGAATAAAGCATGAAAAGAACTAGATAATTTGATCCCACATTTCCTCTCCTGGTTCTTTCATTTTGTTTAGTGCTTGTTACTGATTAAACAGCATTCAAACGCCAAGAAAGGGAAGGAAGGTGGGATGTGTGTTGAAGGCATTAGCCAAAAATAAAATTCATTAAGTTTCTTTCCAAAAGCAACTAAAGGCCTCAAGGAGAAATATCTTGTATGTTTTTGAAATGTGGCTCCTTAGAGAAAAAAGAAAACTATTTCCTTGAACATGGCCAGCTAGGGCATAGAGAGAGGATTACCACAGGAGCACTTAGGAGCAGAGCTATAGGGGACTGGGCCTGTTCAACTTTCTAAAAATCTTCCTATTCCAGAAAAGGAAAAAAATTTGTAAGCTTTTCCAAATATGAACTAAATGAGAGAACTGTAAAGAACATGCAGAATTACTTTCATTTTTCCAGAGACAAATTTCTGAAGTGGTAATGCATGAGTTTGTCAGAAACGCTATTAATTATGACTTAGCAAGGGTTAAGAGACCAGGGTCAAAAGAACACATGTGCAGAAGAAGCCAGAATTTGGATCTGTGGAACTTGCCACAAGCTCCACCAGGGCTGAGATTTAGCTGGCCTCTAAAATTTTGAGGAGTGCTAGTGAAAGCCTATGAATTCTGAGCTGCAAATTTTTGCTGGCTTTGTAACAATCAGGAGGTATTTCTTCAGGCTAAACAGATGACTTACAGACCTCTTAGAAGTACCATAAAAACGAATATTAGGAAATAATACACTCCATACTAGGTTGGTTTTGTGTAACACATTGCATAATGTTTCTATGCACAGTACACTTCCTTTGTTGTGTGAAATATTCACAAGCTTTCTCAGAAAGATATAATTTTTCTACTGTGGCATCAGCTGTGTAATCAATGTTTTATTGGCCAACAAGATTGAAATCCAGCTCGTTCAATATTATTATGTGATTGAGGTTAGAAATCCCTCCCCCACCTCCAAAATAAAGTATTAGATAACCTTTGTTTAACATTCTAGTGGGTAATTCATTTCAACTGAATGAATAACTGAATAGTTACAACTGATACTCTCAGGATATTTTTATAGCTGTGGAGGCTGGGATGGTGGCACTGCACATATGTTTAATTCCTTGTCATCATGATGATCAGCAATGTTTGTTTGCTAAAGGCAGGTGGAATGAAGCTTGTAGTGGTAGAGATCTGGCAGCAGTGACAAACTGTGCACAGTTTCCACTTCCTTTCAACAACAAGACCCCGGGAAAAGCCTGCAAGAGCATCGGATCACTTTGTTTCACTTTTGGATGCCTGCTCTGAATAAATCTCTGTCATCATCAGCCTCCCTCAGTCAGTGGAAAGATTCAGACATTCAAGAGCACAAACTGGATGCCTTCTTTTAGGTGTCCCATCTTAGATGATCAGTTGAGGGTGAAATAATCCATTCTGTTTCAATGCCTATTTCTTTCCAAAAAATTGTAAAACAAAGCTAGGAATCTCCCTAGCTGCTGAAGTCTACACTAAAGATGTTTATTCAGGTGAAATCCAATTTATAGAAAGGGCCAAAATGCTACCCAAAAGCTCCTTGTAACTGTAATAAAATATTGCTAGGGAGTCAAAAAACATCTTACAACAAAAAGTAAGAAGCAAAACATTGATCTTCTAATGGAAATGGCTACTACACAATCCTATTTGTGTTTCCTACTTCAATGAGAGATTTTGTCACAAAATATGGTAGAAGGAAAAGAAAGACATTAAAAGCATATACAGTGGAAACAATTTTAATATTGTTATTGTCAATTATATGGCAAGATTTTTGTCCAAAAGAGTGCAGAAATACAAAACTTTACAAGTTACTGCACATAAAAATAACCAGACTGAGCAAACACTCATTGCAAATTCTTTCAGTGTAAAATAATTCACAAACAGAAACACCTTAAGGTTGTAAAACATCTTGTCATGCATCTTGAAACATGTTGATGTGACAAGCTGCAAGATGAATGCAATTTAGCAGGTATACATTTGGACAAGTACTGTATCACATGTAAATACTTCCCTTTTTTTCAATAGAATTTAGGTTTCTAATACTCCAAACTGCTTTGGAAAAGCCCACACAGCCCTTTTAGGCAATGTGAGCACAAATTACAGTACTATTCCTGAGAATGAATCTAGAGTTACACATGATGAAGTGTAAGCAAGCCAAGAAAGTCAGAAAGTTACCACCCATCATCTGGTACCATGTAGCACTCACTGTGTGTACCTTTTTGACATGAAATCAAGAATGATCGAATCATTGTGGCATAAGAAATCAATGCCCAGCAGCTGGGTGGTAATAATTGACTCTTCATGCTTTCCCCCACCATTGGGGAAACATATTTGCTTCCTCTAATATATTCTGTTTCATTATTGGAATAAGCCGGGGGCACAACTGTCCAGATGTGGGAGCTCAGCTGCATGGCAGTAATTTGTTCACCTGTTGTATCTCAGCTGTGTTAGATCATGTGTCCACACCTGCTGTGCTGTATGCTCTGGACCTGGTTCTTTCAAAGGGCAAAGAAAAATTTTGAAAAAATTCCCTTGTGCATCAGTCAAACAGAATTTTTAACTACAGTCTAACCAACACAGAAATTTCAGTGACAACATGCACAAATAAATAAATCGCTCTATCAGTTCAATCTTTTCGCAAGAGTTGGTTTGGATACTGTAATCTTTTTTTCTAGTAAAAAGTTTCAGAAGAACTAAAAACAAATGTTTTAAAAACAAGTACTGTTAAACGGCAATGAAGTCTGTATGCAATCTTTCTTCAGAGCACCAGTACAGATGAAAGAAGGATCAGAAAGTTCTTTTTCCCCACTGTTACCCCCAGGAGCAAACACTGACATGGAAAATCAGGCTGTCCCACTGTTTTTTACAGAGAGGTGGTCCTGAACTCAGTCTCTGAAATAAAAACCCGTAGAAGCTGTCTTCATTCAGTTTTCCACCTTCTGTTTCAGTAGGCATCTCCAGCAGATTCTTTCTGAAAATCTCAGGGACGCTAAAGGTCAAGTAATTCCTTAAGATTATCCTTTGGGACACATCACCATGAAAACAGAGAACAGCGTGAACTGAAGGAAATGGTTTCTATAAAATACATATTGGAGCAGCACAGCAGGATAGGACTCCATGAATAATTGTTTTCTTGATTTGGATGCTAAATGGAAGAGAAAGTTTTTTTCCAACATGCAATTTTTTCTATGTTTTAAATTGTCTAAATAAAAAAACCAAAACCCACTGGAAACATTAAATTTGATTTGTAAATTAAAAATTATTGTAATTTTGGAAATCTTTAGGAAAAATGATACCAATGGTTCTAGAGGACTTTGTCTAAAGTCTTTTTACAAAATACAGGAAGGAAGTGAAATGTGTCCCTTTTAATCAGTCCTTCAATAAGAAGTGAGCTGTTTCAGGACTGGAAGACTAGAGTTCATTTCCCTACTTTGCCCAGGGGAAGGAAGACTCACATCTCCTATGCATAGTTGCTTAAATTGCTACAAGGATTTTTGAGTGGCTTGTTCTCAAATTGTAGTATCATAATTGGTAGAGTCAGACCCCCTTTCTGATTAAAGCTACAAGATTGCTATCCTCACACCTTTTCCTTGGATAGCTGTTCTGTTTCCCTTCCTAAGTGCTGCTGCTAACCCTTGTGAAGCCAGGAATATGGCCTATCTGCAAGCTACATCTGTGTGGAAGAAAAAAATAATTCCTTGTTCCTGGATCTGATCCTGCCTCCAGGTTTGCTGCACAACTGTAAAGGTGTGAAAGGAGGAGTGGGACTGCACTGCTGGAGATGGCAATGGAGCATGCAGCCCAGGGTTTTAGTTGCCTGTGACCCACAGCTTGAATTTTGAAACCAAGCTCTCTGATTTCAGCTTAGCTGGAATGAAAAGAGCAGCTGTCGAGCTCTGAGGGAACATAAGCCAAAGCCATGCAAAAGAGGAAAATTCAAAACACAGGCAGAAGGAGAATTAAGTCCTCAGGAGAAAACTACTGACATGTGATGGCACAAAACTCCAAGAAATGAGAGCAATTTGGGAAGGTCGAAGTTCAGTCATTTCCAACAAGGAAGTTGACACTTCCCCATCTGACTGACGGCTGCCTGGACAACAGACACTCACGGGGTGCCTCTGTCACGGGCAGCAAGTGTGCTCCTGCTGGGCCTAGTAGCCTGTTATCCTTCACTGCCTGCTGTGTGCATTAACTGATTAATAATTGCTGTGAGCTCACAGAATGTTTGTATTCCTGCCTGCAGTGTCTGTGCACCAGGCAGGCCACAGGGCTACCCACAGGCCTGCTTTTCCTGACTCTAAATATGACACTGAAACAGGCACGAGAGAGGCTGGCAGCTACTCATCACATCATCCACTTTGAGGGGTCAATAACTGCAACCAGGGAGATGTTTCAATCCCCCCCTGCAGAGCATGGAACCAAGTCTGGGTCAAAGCCCCAGTCACTGCAGTCCTGGGTGAAACAGGGTGACCATCAAACCATGCAAACAGTTAATTCCCCGTGCTCTGCTGCAGCCCAGCAAGAGCCATCCAGTGTGATGTGTCCTCTCCTCCTGCAAATTAGCACATGGCTGACCAGCAGCAGAGACAGACATCATATTGCTGGTAATTGACATGCATGGAACCGTGCCAGTCCACACCAGCTGAGAATCTGGCTTATGGACAACTTGCATTGAATTTATTGGCAGCTCGGTTTATGCACATAAGCTTTGTCTTGAGTGCAGAGAGGGGGTTTTCTGTAGGATTTACAGCTATTTTCCTATAAAACGCTAGGAGAGGCTGGATGCTGGTAGTTTTTGCCACAAATTAGTAGCCAAAATCAATTGCTGTGGGGGATTGTAGGGCTCAGTTCATTTAGTTTTACTGAGGTTGCAATCTGTGCCTTGTCATTAGGATGTTGCAGCAAGAGTCATCTCTGCATGGAAACAACCATCACTGAAGACGAGCCGTAGCTGATGCTCAAACTCATAGAACACATCGTGTTTCCTCCAGTGAAAGAGCTCATGCTGGGATGAAGACAAAAAAATTCACCAGAAGATATTGTTTGGTTTAGTAAGAAGACGCATTACATCTCCTTTGCACATTATAATGGTGAGCTAAATTGATCCTAAAAACGTACTGGTCCGTACAAATGGGAAAGCTGCTGCATTCATATGTACATAATGGGCTCATCCCTGCTGGGGAGCCAGCAATAGGTTATGGGCAGTTGAGACTCGACATGCCTAATTGCTTCACCTCGGTAATCAGTGACGAAATGTGGGCCGAGGAGCAGGGCTAAGAGTAGCAGGGGTGGCTATCAGGCAAGCTAATGCATTATTCAGCTATTTCTTCTCACGAAGCTTCATTTCCAAACTAGTGATCTTCACTGTAACTCCCATTCTCTTTTTCATATGTCTCATTAGACCCACTGGACTCATTTACACCTGTTCAGATGAGTTAGCTTTCAAAGGCGATAAATGAAGGGGGAAATGAAAAAATTGCCTACTCCCCAGGGGTATTTCTGTGCTAACCCATCCATTACTGCTTGACTAATGTCCTGAAGCATGAGATTTTATACCCTTTATGCATTTTATTCTGTTCTGTGTAACTAGCTGATATTATCCCTATGTCTAATTAAGATTCCCACTCCTTAATTCTGAAATAGAAGAGAATTGCTGCTGTATTTCCTCACATAAAACTATTTTATGAGCTGACAAAATGATCTTTGTTCACAACCTGTAAAACTCTGCACTTCATGGGAATGAAAAATGTTAGCGAACTTTTCTGGCATATTCTGACATATGAGTGTGGAAAGGAATATATTGGCATTTGGAGGCTTTTCTGTATTTGGAAATTCAAATGAGGGGATTGAAATCAGTCAATTGTTTAGTAGATTCAGGGCAGATAAATGAATCTGCTACCTTTTTTTTTTTTTTTTTTTTCCTGAAGCGAGTTATTCAGAGCAAGAAATAATCAGCAAAATTGGTAATCAGCAAATGAGCCAAGTAACATGGTCATTGAATTAAACTCCTGAAGATGCATTGCTCCAAGACTGAAAGCTTACTTTATGAATCTGTTGCAAAAAAGAATTCAACTCCTTTCATGAGTTTTTTACTTTGACATTATTTTCAACCCCTCCTGTGGTTTGAAAATTAGCCTCTCCCGCGTTTTGAAAATGCAAGAGAAACAGCAAGTAAATGTTTTCAATGCTATCAATATCAACTCTATTTTTGCTCAGATGTTCTGAAAGAAGCCTGTTTGTACACACAATGTTTTCTACAGGTTTTACAGAAATGTATTGAATTTCCAAGTTTCATGTTACAAATTTTGCACTTTTAAGAATTTTTTCATGAATGAAGTATTTGATTATCTATGTTTAAGGCTTCTTCATTTAAATATTATAATGAATAGAGAATTTTGCTCTTATGAGGAACAAGATGAAAAGCCTCTAGAAACTTTGAGGAAAAAACCTGGCAATTTTATTGCTATAATTTTAGGATTCCAGTGCCAGTCTTTTGTCCCAGGTCTTCTCATAGTCCTGTAGCATACAGATTAATAGTGTCTCCCAAAGCGTTTTTCTTTATGAGTGTATTTACTCTACAGATATGCAGATGCTCAGGGTGCTGCCCTTTCATTTGGTTCCTATTTTTCACTTGTGCAGGCTTATAATCATACTCTTCCAGAGTATATCTTTGATCTATGTAGGCCCTGACTAATGTTAAAATGTAGATATTAAGCATATCTTTTTGTGTGTCGGGGTTCTCTGGAATCTCCCTTAGCAGGTTTTTGATAGCAGCTTCTGTATAATTTAAAGAGCATACAAAGTATGCTAATGAGGCACTGAAGGTATTAACAGAACTTGCAAAATTAAGAATTGAAAGTAGTCTCAAAAGAAGCCCTTGGAATTTAACTTACACTTGCAAGGACAAATGTACATATTTTCTGTTAGTGTTTTTCTAAAAATTGCATTCTCTGCTGTTTACAATGGGATGAGGTTTATATAGCTTTATATAGCTTTAGATAGAAATTTATCAAAATAGCATGGTTGATTTTTTACAACATTTTGTCTTGGGATATGTTTTCTTGAGAGGACAGGGAATATTTGCAGACATATTTCCATCACTCTGTCTTCTGCTTGCAGAACATAAAAGGCCTGAAGTGCTCTCTAAGAGTAAGACTGATGGATAGCCTTCATCTTTAGTCCCCACAAACAAGCAATTCTCCTGCAAAAAGAGAGAAACAATAAGAGATGTGTTTAATGAGCTCCAGGTGACAAGCAGTGCAGAGCACACACTGTTTCTCCTCTCCCATGCTGGCCATCCTTTTCAGGATCAGACCCCTGCCCCATGGTGACCATCCATGCAGCACCCTGCCCGCAGCACCTGCTCCAGTCCAGGCAGGAGGGGCAGCTGGAAGCACATCTGGAGGCTGAGCCCCTGTCCAGGAGAAACCAGGGGATATTAGATGCTTATTTTCCCTCTATCTGGCACCACCAGTGTCAGTATTTTAATTGGTGAACACCCCATGTGTGTGTCCCTATGTTGTGTAAGAGGAGTTTTCATACAGCTGTGTTGATGTCTAATGACATCTAATACAGCAACAGCTTTTTGCACTGGCACAGCCCCTCTGAAAAGAAAGGACACTGCAGAGCATGGCTTTATCCATGCACTTTGTCTCTGAGGCCTTACTGGGCCAGATACTGATCATAATTTGAACAAAGCTGGAGGCTCTCTGGTTTTCAGTGTGTTTTTCCTTGATCTTTTTCAAATGACCATCTATCTTCTATATCACCCAGTTTTCTATAGCATCCATCACTGCTCAATCTACACACTTCCCTGCTAAATCAATTCTATGCTCTGAAGTCCCTGCAGGACTCTGCGGCTGTTTCTGCTCAAGTCCACAGCCTGCTCGGGGAATACTTTGTTTTAAATCATCATCATTCTCAAAACCTTTTAAATTGTGCCAAAGTATGACTGTCTTTCTAGTATGGACAAAAAAGGGCTTAGGACTGTGTGTTTGGAGGGATACAAGATAATTTAAGAGATGTGGTTTTGGTCAAAATGCCAAAATCTTTTTTTGAAATCAATTTATAGGGAAATAATTCTCTTTAAGCAATGTGTATTGAATCTTCACTGCCTTGTGTGGAATTCTTCACTGTTTAAAAAGGGCCTTTGCTGAAGGAAATAAAAGAAATTGAAGAAAAGAGAAATGTGCTATGGCTTAGAGAATCTGTTTGGCATTCTTGCAAGCTTCTAGAAAAACAGGTTATGAAATGCAATACTTGCTGATTTGTATCTGATGCTGTTAGTTACAAACCCTGGCAAGTTGTAAGAGAGTAAATATATCAGCACAAATGATAAAAATGCACTGCTTCACCACACTGCTAATGCTGTGGTAGTTACTCAGTGATACCCAGTGTTAAGGGTGTTAGTGGAAAAGAATAAAAAACCTGGCGGCTGCCTTTGACCTTGCTAGGGCTATATGGAGTAAGGCATGTCACTAAACCACTCCACTGGCATGAAGCGTCTGCCCAGGCCTTGGTTTCTGTGCTCATCTCATCTACACAGCCTTATTGCTGTGACTTTAGTCTTCCTTCACTTCCACTCTGATTCCTATTTCACCATCAGCCTCTGCTCAGATTGGCTCTGATTTTTGCACTTGTGGAGGAGAAAACTGCTGTCTCTGCACAGAGCCCCTCTGATAATCGATGGAGAGCCTGCTTAGGGAGTGGCATGCTGCCAGTCACCAGGCTTTAGCTTGAACTTGAAAGATTTTGAGTCAGAGCTGTCATCCTGATGTTTGTTTCTTCTGAAAAGGTGTCAAAGAGATGTAGGTCTGAACCTACAGTGTTTTGAGCGTGTGGCCTTGCAGATGCTTAGGAGAGCCCCAAGAATCAAAGTGCAGCAATACGTGCAGCTCATGGGAAATGATGCAGAACCAGCTTTGTTGAGTGCTTTGAGATCTCTGGCTAAGGGAAGAAGAAAGCTCTGCTCATATCAATATCTAATTGGTGTAAAGTAGATTTAAATGGACTTTGGTTTGGTGGGGTAGTTTAGGCTCTTCATGACTAATGATATTCAAATCCAGTTTTCATTCAGATAATGAGAAAAAAATTGATGAGCAAAAGCTTCTATTTCCTTAACTTCTAACACAGCATTTTGTCCACCCTGCCCAAACTGTCTGTGTCTGGTCATCTCTCCTCCCATACATAATGATGAAACGATTGGTGTCTGTGTCAGGAAAACTCCCAGCCATGCAGCAATACTGGAAGAGAGAGGGTGCAGCCCTGTGAATTTATTTAGGGCTGTCCAAGAGCTCACAGCACCAGGAAACTCTATCAGTAACAGAGAGCGCAAGAGACGCCTGGAGCAGAGTGGGATAGTGCCAGGCGATGCACAGAGGCAATGGTCCAGCACGTGAAACAAGATTGTTCTCCCCATTAATTTCCTCTCCTATCTCGTCTTCCCACCTGCTGCCTCATTTCCCTGCTGAATCTGGCCATTCAGCTGTTTCTCTGTGGGAAGGGGCTTCCTCTTGCAGTGGCTGTTGTGCAGCCCAATGGGACCCTGCTTCTTGCCTCTGGCTGTTAATGCCTCCTGCAGCGGGAATGAGGAGTGGTAATTCAGGAGGGAGATCAAGAGAAAAGCCTGGGCTATGGGCTGTGAGCTTGCTGCATATTGAGTCGTCTGCCATAAATGTCCCCAATGATTTGTTCTTTCTACCAGACAAATGTTTCTGTGATAAGAAATGAGAGTCACCTGGCTTCTCTTCCATTCGTGGTTTAAGTAACTGGTATATGATGACAGATAAAATCACAGAATCGTGGCAAGGTTTGTGTTGGAAGGGACCTTAAAGATCAATTTCCACTGCCTTTGCCATGGGAAGAGATACCTTCTGCTAGACCAGGTTACTCAAAGCCCCATCCAATCTGATCTTCCAAGGATGGGGAAGCCAGAGCTTTTCTGGGCAACTTGTTCCTGAGCCTCACCACCCTCAGAGTACATAATTTCTTCCTAATGTCGAATATAAACCTATCTTCTTTCAGCTTGAAGCCATTACCCCTTGTTTAAACCACTACTGTTTGATATCACATCCGTAAGCATGGACACAGGTCAACCTACACTCTTCCCAACAAGTTCACAGCCAAACTTGCACAAAGGAATCTTTCCATATATCCCTGCTCAAAGAAAATATTGCTATGCAGCTCCCTGAATTTCAGTTAACCTTTGGGACATTCCCAGTAAAGACTGGGATTCCCAATAAAAACCGAATTCCCTGAATTTGAGCTAATCTTTGGGACATTCCCTTTTTCTATTGCTGACAGTCAATATTGCATTCTCATTAGTGACTGAGTCATATGTTTGAATTGTACAGAAACAAATACTTAGAACTCATAGGGGTAAAGAAAGCATTAAGGAATAAGATTTGCTATTGAGGCTTGCTCTAATTATGTGCTTCAAATTCATATAGGGTTGTCGTTTTTCAGTGTTCGGGGTGAATGAGCCAGTATTTAGTATGGAAACACCATAGAACCATTAGTAAGTTGTTTGTTGTTTTTTTTTTTTTTTTTAATAAAGGAGAAAAAATTCTATGACTTTTTATGGTCTACAGTTAGCCAGAGGATATGAAACATCTGCTTTTCTGCGGTAAGTAAAGGATAACTCCAGCTGAGCATCCAATCACAAAATTAATCTGCATTTTATGGTCTATCTAAGAGAAACCAACAATTTATGCTATTTTAGATTACAGAAGGGTATTTTCTAAAGAAATTTTTGTAAACGGTATTAAGCAATTAAATAAACCAAACTGGGGACTAAATAGTATGTCTGGGTTTTTTTCCAGAGGAGTTGGTTTTGTTATTGTTTTTCTGGTAGAACTTTCCCTTTTTATT
Organism: Melospiza georgiana; assembly: GCF_028018845.1. Lineage (NCBI taxonomy): Eukaryota > Metazoa > Chordata > Aves > Passeriformes > Passerellidae > Melospiza > Melospiza georgiana. The sequence continues at coordinate 71,630,323 of NC_080431.1, forward strand.
GGAATTAAAGATAATTTTGGTCATACCTAGAGAAAAAAAAAAGGCAAAATATACATTCATGCAAGCTGAAAGGATGGAAAAGCACAAAATGCTTAATCATTCAATTCAGACTCTTGTTCATCTAAAGATATCTGAGGCAAAGCCAGTGAACAGTGTTCCAATAGCAAAGAGCATGGAAATGAAACTGACTTCAGACAGAACCAAACTGACAAAAATTGCACCTAATGGAGGGAAAAAGTTAAAAAAAAAAGAAAAAGAAAAATAAAGCTAAATGAAAAAGGAAGCAGGCAAACAAAAAAAAAAAAATAGAAGCAAACTAGGTATGGATTTTATCTGGAGAATGTTCTTTTAAACAGGTTATTTTAATTGTATGCTTACTATTTTCTTCCAATTATTTCCACTACAGTTTACTTGTAAGTCCAGTTTTATTCCAAAGCAAAATTCTTTTCTTTCTTGTTTGTAAGTGTATATTGATTATTTTACTCTGCTTGCAGTGAAGCTTGAAATGAATATTTTTCATAGTTTCCTTGGTCGTGCACCAGCGTTATCAATAATCCTGGCAGAATATTAGTAAGAGAAGGTGAAACAGGGCCTGAGCACCTTGATTTGCTTGATCTAACTGTAATGACATAAATAAGCTTGGGACTGATTTATACTAATGAGATTAGAACCAAGCCCTGTGAAAGCAATGTGTAAGCACTACATTTGACTTGTCTGACTTTTATTTGCAGGGCCCATTCTTGCTGATGTCCACAGCAAGAGGCTCAGTAGTACCAACACACGCTGGCCTGGATGGGCTTTTTGTAACACCATTCCTAGCTTTAGTGGGACACATTGACTTTATACTGGGCTGTAATGGAAGCCCTGCATTTCCATGATCTTCGGTTGATTAGAGCATAGCTATTCCTGCAGGTGGATGCTTCAGACTGATGGGATGGAGTCATTGTGACTTCCATTTAGCAGTTTAAAGTTTGGCTAGTTGACTACTACTGCAAATGAGAGGGGAAATATCACTCCAGGCCAAGACAGGCATCTGCAAAAGTGGCTTCCTTGTTCATCTTACACCATCTGTCTCTCTCCTAGGAACAGAGCAACCCAGACTCTTTGAGACCAGCTCTGTAGTTACATTGTCCCTCCTCTCTTTCCTCCTTAGGTGTACTGCCTGCTTTGTTTTGAGGGATATATGCCATACTGCATGATGGAAAAGATTATTTCTGATATCTGTACTGAGCCTCTCACATGTGCTCTCCTGTCCATCCCACTGTCCAGTCTGCCTGAGGAACTTTTTCCTCTGCTAGAAATCCTTTCCCAGCCAGGATTCCCCCTGAGCTGTGCTAGCTGTGTGTGCAGTGGGGAGAGATAGCTGTGTGATGCAGAATGGTGAGAACTGTCAGTCTGATCCATGCTGGCACATGTTGGGTCACAACTTCTCAATTTCAGGAAATCCAGAAGTTTCAATGTTGCAGGGTTAAAACTCCTTATGAAAAGTAATTACATTTTTATTTGAGCTGAAGAAATGTCACAATAGATTTGAGATTTTGCATTCAGGCCAGTGACAAGAGGAACAAGGAGGATGGTTATGTGCATATAAGGCAAACAAATATGTAGAACTGCTGGGATTATAATTGGAATGCAGCAGTCTATTACAAATGTCGTGTTACAAAGACAGCACAGAAAAGTTAGGGAGAGTTCAGAAGAAAAGTAACAAATACAAATTTTGTCAAAGAAAACTTCTCCGGGTTTTCCAAAGCAGTTCAAGAGCAAGAGGCCTTTGCACACAAGGAAAAAAGTCTGAGGGGAGACAGAGTAGCCAGCCATAAACACAGAAAAAAAAATCATACAAGGCTTGGTGTTTTGCCCTCGCACTGCACTTGGTATTGCTGTTTCTCCTTATGGCTGGGGCCAGCCTTGTGCAGGGTGTCAGCCAGCAGAGACCTAATATGTCCCTTATGTGTGATCTGCACAAATATAGAAGACAGCCTGGCAACAGCCAAAGTGCTCAGAATTTTTCGCCCATGGACCCTAATGTGTTTATAAACACATAACCAGAGGAAAAAGTAATAGAGAGTATTTAATGTCATTACTTGTGTCATTTTTTTTTTTTAATTTCTTCTAAGCCTTCTGATGTTTACATTCTTGTAACAAACTTTCTCACACGCTTTTCTGTAAATACTTATTGTTTTGCATTCTTTTCTAGAGAAGGAGAAATTTAATAGACTGTTAGCTCGCCCAGCGTCACTGGATAAGTGGCACTGTCATCCTCCAATCTGCTGTCACTTTTAGAAATCTATAAATGTTACAGTCAAAATTGTTATCCTCTTTTTTACCTTAAAAATTCCAGTATCTGTGTCATTTTATTTCATGTCCTAAAGCAACATATTTGCAATTGATTTTTTTTTACAGTGGTTCAGAACATGCCTGGTTTTCATTCTACAAATCACACTGGTAGAAAAAAACAAAGCAAAACACCATGAAAAGACCTCATTTCTTTCAACATCGCCCAAGTGAGCTGTACTACAATTAAAAGTAAAAGCCAATTGTGTCCCTATAAATATTTATCTTCATTTCACTCTACATGCGGTTTGCACTAGAGATAAGCTGGAGACAACAGACATTTCTGGCCTTAGTACATTACCCCCACCCCTTGCACTGAACAGTAGCACCATGCTACCAGCTGTAGCCACCACTTTTCCTGCAGATATCAGACCTGATGGTCCCATAGAGGATTATGGCTGCTGGTCTGTGGATACAGACCACTGCTGTTTTCCTTGCTTAGAAATTAACTGCACACAATCCTCACTGTCTCTCTGAATATCATAATTGCTTGCTTTATAAGTTAGGAAATTGAAACACTTCTGTCTCAGAGGTTGAAGCATTTCAGGCAAGGAAAAGGCAAAAGAGTCTTATTTTTTTCACTGTGGGTTATCTCAGGCTGAAAGAGAAGAAAGCTTCTTTATTTTTCTTCCTAATTATATTTCATAGATGTCCCAGAACAAGCCATTTCATCAAAGCCCCTTGAAAGTGCATGGGGTGATGTGAAATATGGTCTGCTTTCCCAGAAGAGCTATTGGAGTGCCCTTTCTTGGCAATGCAAAGTACACACTTGAGCACTCAAGGGGCAAGTGCTTCCCTTCAAATGCTTCCCAGTTGAAAAGGAGGCACTGAAAGAGAAATTGCTTTCCGTGAGCTTTGACATGCTGTGTAAGGCAAAGAATGATCCCACAGAGACTTACTGGGCTCAGGGTATACCTGCATTGCCCTCAGAGCAGCTCACCTGGAACAGACACCATATCCTGGGAGAGGACAGCAGCCTAAGCCCCGCTGAGCAGAGCTCGGGCTGCTGCAGCTTGTCCGTCACCGTCCAGGAGGTTTAAAGGGAGTGTCTCTGCACCCTCTGCACGCATCTCCCCTTTGCTTGTGGGAGGCAAGTTCAGATCCCTGCAGCATTAAAGCAGAGTCTGTGACCTCGGGAAGAAGGCCTCTCTCTGGGCAGTCACTGATGGAAAGTGAGGGATCCAGGCAAACACCACAGCACTATGGCACTATGGCGTGATGCCTCTACCAGCCAACACATTCAAGAATAAAATATCATTAGATTGAGATGCTCAGTGTGTGACCAGTTAAAGTGAGAGGAAATGAATCTGAAATAAATCCTCAGCATCTCTGTAGAGAAAAGGAAACTGCCCTCAGAGGCTTCCTTCTTCCATTTTACCTGCTTTGAGTCAGAAGTATTTGGGCCAAAATAACTTCTCTTTTCTGTGCTCTAGAAATCTGATCCTAATAGTCTTTTGAGACTTTCCAGTGGGGAACAAATCTATTTTCTGTGTTTTCACAGAAGGTCATGGTCCTTTAGTCTGTCTTCAGGGCACAGACAGACTCAGAAGGATCATACTGTAGAAACAGAACTCTCATTAAATCTTTTACTGCTTCAGTTTAATATATGCGTCTTCTTGTCATGTTATAAGACAACAATATGTACTTATTTTAAATAGATTCTTAGAAAGATAAAGTTGATCTTATTTCTCACCTGCACACTTTTGGGGTTACCAGAAGTAGCTAATTTCTTCCATCATCTGAAGCTAAATTTGATGTAGCTTTAAACTTGGGAAAGCAAGTCATACTGTCAAGCTTAGATATTCAAAGCTGGACAATACACAATTGAAGGTAGACACCTTTACAAATAGGAACCAATTATCTTGTTTCCTGAGACCTTATTTTATTTTTAGTGGTATGTGGGATCTCAGCACATCAGTCCTGATGTGCAGAGTCACTGAGACAACCCTTGGGGGGCTCAGAGGTCCTGGAATGTTGCCAGAAGTGTCTGGTGGCTGGACTTTGATCCTGCACAGGAGACAACACCTGTATGAGGATGGGAGGATCTCACGAGGATGAATGGTGAAGGGATAGGTTAATTATAGTGTGAAACACAGGTTTTAGAATTTCAGTGCAGGGGGGTCTAGAGAAGTAAGATGGAGGAACTGGGGCGTGTCCTGTCCTTCTTCTTCTTCTTCTTGGCCTCCATCTTCTGTGGTGGTGGTGGCACTTTGGGATTGGTTCTTACTAAAAGTGCACTTGTCAATAAGGGTGAAAGGTATTGGGGAAAATAGGTAAATATGTTATACGTAGTTTTGGGTATAAAGATAAGTGACCGCCCCGAGGGCTCTCAGTGTGCTCATGGCTGGCGTGCTGTGCAGACCTCTGTTGGGCCGAGAGAAAATCTTGTAGATAAAAAACTAATAAACAGTGAAGACCGAGAAAAAACCTGAAGACTCTTTTCATCCTTTGGAGCGCAGGCTGCCCAAGGCCATCCCGAGCCTTTCCAGGTCATTAAAACAGCCGAGAACGGGACAGTGGTAGGTACAAAGATCCCAAGACATTTTACTTTATTTTTTTTTAATTTTTGGTTTAAGGATAATGTGCGTCAGTTCAGATACTCAACTAAGTAGGAAACACGTCTTTTCAAAATCACTCCAGCTTTTCTTTTGTGAAGTAAAGTCTAACCCTGTCCCTCTCAAATCAAAGGCCGGACTTGTACTAATTTCCAAATGGCTGGTGACCATAAGGCCTTCTCCAGATGATCTAAAGGAGGGTTCATTTGCTTTGATGTCATGGTTAATTTGCCACCGCTAGTGAGTAGCTGCACTGTCAAGAATTGCACAATTGGGCATTTGGCCCCCAAATTGCTACTTCATTTTAATTTTTAACACTCTATTTGTGGGAATGGAGGAGAAATTAAACAGTAATTAGGGAACCAAATACACAACTGAGCAATTCTTTGGTCCTCTGCTGTGCAGGCCAATGACCACAGCCCTTAAATAGAAATGGCAAAGGAAGCATGGGCACTTCATCATTTTTGTCCTGTTTTTTCACGCCTTTAGAAAAGTATTCAAAGACAACTTGGTTGCTAACATTCCTCCCAATCTATGAATGCTAACAACAATACACTTTTAAAAGAGTGGTGGTTTTTTTTTGGCATTTTTTATATGAGGCTGAATCCTTTGATAAATGGTAGGTACCTTGATTTGATTGCAAACAGGGAACTTCTAGTGAAACACAGTGAATTAATTTTTTCCTAGAAAGTGAACACATAATATATGAAAATCCATGAGACTTACAAAGTTTGATGGTTTCCAATACTGGTTGTTGAAAATAAATATCCTTTATGCTCAAATACATGTTTGATCCATAGAAGCTTTCATTCTAACTGGTCTAAAACGTAGAAAATGAATCACACTCTTCCTGAAGATAACTAAGAGTTTGTTGAAAAAGAATAACAGAATATTCAGAGAAAAAAATAAAACCCCTTTCTGATGAACAAGCCAAGAGAATGACTCAATTTTTTTCCCCACCCTACTATTTTGCAGCCTCAGGTTAAATCCAACACAGGAGTGCTCCCAGAAAAGAGACTGACAGGTAAACCCCATTAATAGAAGATTATAATGACCTCAAACTGCCCTTGTTCAAGGAGGTAGCATATGGAGAATCCCAAGTGGAAGAAGAAAGCACTTGATATTCCATGGATGCAGCTGGAAATGCATCCTTTTGACTTCATGAGCATGCATTCAAATAGGAATGACCTTGGATATATTTTTCCCTTGCAGTACACAATTAGCATTGTCCAGAACAATAGTTTATGAGTAATTTTTAATTGTGCAGAAATTGTTGTATTTATAGTGAAAATGGTAGTATAGTGAAAATGGTAGGTCACTGAATTATTATAAAATTTCTAGTTAATTAAATGCTTTATACTTTTAAGTGATTAGGTTTGTGCAGTAACCTGTTGCCATTTACTACATTTATTTTAATATTTAACCACAGATGCTCTGTCAGCAGAGAATTGAGCTCTCTTGCTGGAGAGAGAGGAAGGAGGAAGTGAGTGATAACAAAGGTTTTATTTCATCCTGCAGGTGACATTGAAGACATATTGCCATCTGGCATGATAAACATTATAATATATCAGTGCTTGTTTGCCAGATGTTGCTAGACACAAATAGACGGTGGTTCTGATGCATAGGGATGATTTAGCAAAATGTATCTTGCTAAATTGAAGCATCTGAGTTGTCACGTTTTATCTTGCTTCCACTGGCTAGGTATAAAACAGGAGGGAAGTGAAGTTATTGAAAATTAGGCAAATTCTACAGTAAAGCCAATATTCTACTATAGACCAACAGAAATAAGGCCACTGTGTGTAACAGCTAGTTCAAATTGATAGTGTTTGAAATAGGCCAACACGTGATGGTGTGCTCTGCCAACACTTCATACATTCATGCAAGCATTTTTCAAACAGAGATTGCAAGGCAAATAAATGCACCCATATTTCCTAGTTTTTCAAAGCAGAAGTTTTTAATTTCCATTTTGATCAGAGTGTGCATGTGTCTGGGTGCATGTCTAGGTCCTCGCTGTCTGGGAATTTTTTCATCTTCCCTAGCTGAGACACAGAAAGTCATAAACATTAGTATGCCTTTCACACAGAAAATCAGACACTTTCTGTCCCATGTTGCCTATACATCAAATAAAGCCAAGGTGGTAGGGAACCCTGGACCCTCTGAAAATTGAAGGTGAGCATCAGTAGGCATTGCAGACACTAGAAGGAAATTTGAGTGACAAGAATTTCTCATTACCCTGAAGGTAGCCTACTATTTTCTTCTGTATTGTAGCTAAGACAAGCTGGATAAAAACCCAAGACACAACAACCAACCAATAAAACCCTGGAAAATTTCTTTCCTCATTTCAGTCTTTTTATAGCAACCCCAGAGGCAGCCTATGGAACACGCAAGAATGAAAATATAAAAACGAAACTGGAATAAAAAGTGTCTTTATTCTATGATCTTATGTATATTTTCATTTCTCCCAGAAACACCCTGTCTACTCAGAATAAGAGATGGGGGATTAAAACTGGGAGAGTTAGGAAATGGCAAGGAAGATTCCAACCTGATAAAGCATCTCTCTAGGTCTAGGCTGCCACTTTGACACATTGGTTTTACTGATGCTGTAGACTAAACTGATGAATGGTATCAGAGGAAAAAAAAAATAAATAAAGCCTTGCTGTAGAGACATCCTCAGGGCAGGGCTTGTGTCCCTTTATTTCATCTCTTGAGAAAAAATGAAATATCCTGCTGGGTTAGGCCAGTGGCCCACACAGGACAGGCTTCTGACATTGCAGAAAGTGAGACTCTGAGCGTGAGCCAATCTGCCACCTGCAGTGGGCTTTCCCTCCCCCTGTATTCCCCAGTGTGCCCAGCTGCAGTCAGTAGCTGGCTGTGGATGTGTTACCTATGGCTAATCTCAGTCTGAATCTGTTGGTCTTGTCTCTTTCCATAGCTTCCCATGGGGACAACTTCCCCGGCAGTGAAAAGCGAAATCCTTTCAACTGTTCTTAGCTCCTACAAACTTTAGTGCTCTAAAGCTATTTCTGAAGTGTTCCAGATAGTTCTATCATTGTGGGATCTGTTGAATAATAATTCTGCATCTTGGTAATCTACCAACTTAATTTTTTTTTTTTTAAATTCAATCTGACTTTTACTGAGTCTCCTCTCAAAACTGTAAAACAGAGATATTTTTAATCTTTCCAGACACTACAGCTCCGTCCTTATCATAATTTTCTTCTCTGTATCTTCTCTATCTGTGCAGTGACCTTCTGGAGGTGCTGAGACAAGAACCATGAACAATAATCAAGATGTGGATGTGCCAAGTTTTTATACTGTGGCTATTGTATTTGGGTGCCCCCAGATGAAGGAAGGAATGATGAATCTGACTACATGTTCTCAGAAGGCTAATTTATTGTTTTATGATACTATATTATATAAAAAATTACTAAACTATACTATACTAAAGAATACAGAAAGGATACTTACAGAAGGCTAAAAAGATAATAATGAAAACTTGTGACTGTCTCTCCAGAGTCCCGACACAGCTGGACCCTTATTGGCCATTGAGTCAAAACAATTCACGGAAAGCTAATGAAACAATCACCTGTGGTAAACAATCTCCAAACACATTCTGAAGGAGTAAAACACAGGAGAAGCAAATCAGATAGTTATTGTTTTCCTTTTCTATGAGGCTTCTCAGCTTCCTAGGAGAAAAATCCTCAGTGAAGGAATTTTTTCAGAAAATGTGAACGCCACAAGTGGCAACATAAAGTTTTGTGCTTTGTTCTCATAGGCCTTTCTGATGATATCTGTTGCTTTTTGGTCCCATATAGCGGATTCTTTTTCTCCACTCTGCAAAATGACCATTGACCCCCTGCCTATTGGTTCCCATCCTTTAAACCATTTCACATTCATAAAAGGGTTTTTTCTTTAATCTCTTATCATTGCTTCTTTGACGGTCTTTCCAGAAAGAACCTTCCCAAAACCTTCCCAGGCAACCAAACCTAGGATGTTGATTGGATCAGCTTAGAGACACAGCCATTGAACCAAGTCAGGAATTCCTTTCACGGGTGCTGTGCTGAGACTTTCCCAGCAGGCTGCCTTGGGTCTGTGACCTTTCACTGTGTTACAGACTCTCCTGTCACGCTGAGGCTGGAGGTCAGACTTGGCAGTCTGTGCTTACGAGACCCTGCCTGACCCTTTTCAGTGGACAAATGACCTTGGCACCCCACCATTCCTCTAGCACTCTAGAGGAATTCTAGCTGTGCTGTATTTGACACATACCAGCTGTGGCTCTGCAATTTCACAGTTTCTTCAGTTCTCTCAGGTGAATGCCATCCAGTCCTGGTGATGTCTTAGTTGCCTGTGGGGTTTAAAACACTCCATGTATTTGTCTGTATCATGTAAATCCTCTGTGACTTATAGAATACAGAAAAAATTAGATAAGAAAGTATTTCCTCTGTGTGGGATGGGAAAGGCTGATGGTAAGAATTCACTGAGATTTTTCACTGTGGAATTATGCTCCCTGAACCTCTTTTTCATACTTTGTTCATCAAGCAGTTCCACTGATTAACTCACCTACATGCCCCTCTTGAAGTATCCAATGAATATGTGACCATCATAAAAAAGCTACCCTGTGCATGCTCTGCAGTCCTAACCTTCCAAATGACCTGTTTTCCTTTTGACCTGTTTCCCTTATTTGAGCAAGCTTTCAATTTTTTAACTGTTGACCTTTCCCTTGTGACAGCCTCCTTAACTTTCCCATTGAGCCATGCAGAATGTTATTAGATTGCTTTGTTTTCCTTTTGAATTATTGCACATATTTTATCTGGAATTCTAATACAATATTTCTTCCAAAACCTTCATGATTCTTATAAATTTCTTGGGTTTGGACTACTCCTTTTAGGCTATGTTTTTATTTGTTTCCTCTGAATCAATTACCTAATTTTTCTGCAGTCTCTAATTTTTCTTTTGTATTTTATTTATGAGGAACAAATTCTCCTGAAAAGTTAAAAGAGACTATAAGGTCTTTGCTGGAGGTCTGAGTGGATGGATCTGAACAGCCAAGGGCTTTGAGTTCCTTACAACAGCATAGCAGTTATTGTTACTATTCGTCTCCTTTTTATTGTTTTTTGAATAACCCAAACCTGTTTGTTTTTTTTTCTTTAATATTCTCCTTTCCTCCAGTGTCACGTTGTATCTGCTGTTCATTTAGATGCTCCCCACACAGATTTTATTCTTTAGATATATATAAATCTTTTGGTTTTACATGGCAATATTTCTTGGCATGCTTTTTCCACTAGAACTCTTGGAAAAACTCTAAGGGTCTTTAATAAAAAAGCTGAAAATTTATATATTCCTTGACATTTTGATGTTTTTTATTGTTGATTGTTCTGGTTTTCTGACTTTTCAGTGTTGGTTAATGAAATGATATGAAGCATGTCTAACCCATTACTCTGAACTTATCTTTTTCTCCTCATGCATTTTTCCTTTTTCAAAACCTCTTCCAGTCCAAAATCCTTAGCTCTTTGGTTGTGAAAATTTTTGAGCATTAACAGGAAAAAAAATTAAATGAAAAAGAGGATGGACCTTCATGTACCCTGAGTAGGATAGGCAACATTTATTATATTTACTAAATAATAAATTGAGAAGATGGGTGTGAAGAGGCATATCCAGTGAAACAACATTTCAGCAATAACTTTCAATTTCTTGAGCAAATCTGCATTGATTTTTTTTCCCACTTTCATTTAGCGGTATTTTTATGTCTTAAAAGTTGGCTTTTTTCTTGTTCTTGTTTCATTTTTCTCTGATACAGCATTGTTAAATTCCATCTCATAGATAGCAAGTGCAGTACCTTTGGATTGCACTGTTGACATTTCCAAAACTAGAAATACCTGACTATAAAACAAAGAAAAGGAAGTATTTCATGTTATAAATGGCTATTATACCCTGTTCTTTAACCAACTAAATTTATTAATTTCTGTGTATTTAAAAGAGCCAGTTCACAGAGTGCTACACATATTTCATCCCTAACATGGAACAGAGGTGAGACTAATAGGCTTTTCTCTAATAGGACATTACTAGTGTCTGTGTATAAATTAGAAGATAATAGATATTAGAGATTAGATATTAGAAGTTTATGATGTTATTCTTTCTCTGAGGAAGTGTCATTTAACTTCAGATGGTGCAAAGAGGACTTTAAGGTAACTGAAATGAAGAAGGGACTAGTGGAGTTAGTAAAACATTTTTTAAAAACAAGGAATGCCATATGTAGAGCTAGAAAGCTTAGCACAGGGTGGTGGCTTCCACTTGGGTCTTCAGGAGAAAACAAGGTCTTCTGTATGTGTTCCTGTACTATCGTCTGGAAGCCATTTGATTTGTTTTTAATACTATAAGTTTCTCTGTAATCATCAATAGATAGATGCAATGAGACAGAGACATCAAAATTAAAGTATTTCCTATAAACTAACTAGCACAGGACAGTCCATCTTTAGTGAAAACTCTAGAGGAATTCAGTTGCAAGAGCTGATGCTATCTCCCACCTCTTCTTTAGTTGACAGGCTCCTGCTGAACTGACCCTGGTGGCCCTTTGCAGCGGCAAATTGCTCATCATTGGTTTCTCTGAGGTAAAGCAGGGCCACGCTTTTTTTGTTTTAGAAACAGATAACTAAAACTAGTCTCAGTTCTGGACTCTTCTCTGTGTATGTGTGTCTCTGCAGGAGGCACAGTTGCAATGCACCACATTCACTGCTGAGAAATGTGATCAAGGATGCTCTACGTAGTTTAAATCCCACGTGGTTGCAGGAGGAACCATTCTTCCTGCTGACAGAAGAAATTTGCACACACATGAGCTATGAAATGTAGCTTGGTTGTTTGCTGGGTACAGCCACTTACTTTGATTGTTCCTTTAGTGTTTTTCATTCTGGAAAGGACCATCTGGCTTCAGGAAGGCTCATGTAATGAGAATGATAAATGCCTGCTGGAAGACTGGAAACTTTCTATTACTTTGGTAGGTACTTTAGAGATTCTTTAGCCAGAGGGTCTGACAGACATTAAAGTTCCTTCTTTTAATAATGACTGCTAATATTAAATGCCCCACATTAATATTTAACACCTGTAATAAATGGATTGATTGTCATTGTTCTTCAATTCAAAAAAAGCAAGGAAAATTAGGCATGTACAGCACATGAAAAAATGTTATATTTTGCTTTGACACCCAGATTTAATGCATGCGATCTTTGCATGTAATCCTAAACATTCACTAGAGGTGGAATGCATGTAGGATTTGTCAGATCCTATTAAATTACTTCTGCTCATATTCTGAATGAACAAGCTTCTTTGAAAGTGATATAGGAAGGAATCTACTGGCAGGATCATCTTACCATGGTATATAACAAGCAAGAGTCAACTGATCCGTCAGTTTGTCTTAGTCCTCAAACCCTTATCCAGAGTAAGATAGGAGTAGCTCAATGATTCATTGATTAATTTTTTATTTAATGCAGACAATATTGGTTCAAAGGCTATTTTATGGGGTTGGACACCGTCACTCTACTTTTTTTTAGTTTACCTTGGCAGGTCTGATTATTTTCCCTAGGCATTCAAATGATATTTTATGCTCACATGCTGACTTTTGGGGCCAATAATTTTGTGAAACTGTGTTGTGCAAAAAGCTTAGAGGCTTTTGGGATTTTGTGTTCAGTTTTTTTTTTTGTCTTTCCCTGAGTAAAAGGAATAAAAATAGCAATGGTTATCAGTGCATATAAACAGGAACTATTACTGTGTTGAGATACAGCCACACAACCTCTCTGTCATTTTAATGCAGCTGATTAGACATAATTCTTGCTACAGATCAGAAGCAACGAGTTTGGATGTTATATGGGATCTTCTGGGAAAGGAAGCCAGCCTGTGTTGCAAGTCCATGGATCAGCTGAGCAGTGACAATGAAGTCTGGACTAGAAACAGCTTCTTTACTTCTTTATAACTCTGGGGAAGTAGTAGCTGTTAACAGCTCCTCTTTGTAGAGGCACTGCAAGGTCATTGTAAAAACGTGTTTTTATTATAATCAGTGTGAACCCATAGATTGTTTACAGGAAATAAAAGGGAGAATGGAAGGGGAAAAGACAGAATGATCAAATCAGAAACATGCTGGTGCTGAATATAAATCTTTCAGGGACAGGGTTTTGGTTGAAAACTCTAATTTGTAATAATAGGTCCCATAGCTCAAAGTTAGAACAGATGGAACAACTGCCAGTCAATTTAAATTCTGGAGAAAAGAATGATTCTGAAACAAAACTGGGCTAGAAGCAAAGATTTTATAATTAGTTGTTGGTCTCTTTGGAATCAGAATGAAATGCTGGGCTTTAGCTCCGGAGAAGACACATAGCAAGTTTCAGTGAGGGCTCTGAGATTCTTCTCTCAAGCATCAGATCCTGGCCAATGGATATGGGGGCAGGGTGAGGGATGTGATGCATGAGTCTGCACAGAACTGTGTTGTGGAGCACCTGAAATTTTGGAGAGAGGGTTTCAAGGTGTGTTCATCATGGACTGGACATCCAAGACCATCTTAGAAAAGTTAAGTTAATTAACAGAGGTAATAAGCTCCCCTTGGATCCTAGAATCATAGAATCGTGGAATGGTTTGGATTGGGAGAGACCTTGAAGATAATCTTGTACCACCTTCTCTGCCATGGAAGGGATGCCACCCACTGGATCAAGTTGCTCAGGGCCTCCTCTGTCCTGGCTGTGAGCACTTCAAAGAATGGGGCTTCTCCCCAGTGAAGCAATATTTAGTTCTAGATAGATTTAAATGATCTCTGTACAAGGTTCTGAAAGAATACAGTAGAACAATGTATCTTCATAAGTCTAGATAAAAGTGTAGGCTTGAAAGAATGCATGTGATATCTAAACATGGTGCTGGATTCAAACTTCTATGAATTCATGGTTGTGAGCACTTCATATTGTCCTACTCCTCCTATACCATCAAGTGGGTTTTACTAAAAAGCCAAGAAACATTAGAACATATAAGAGATAATTTTTGAAACAAGCCACAGTAAACTCCTATTGACTACTAGTGGAGAGAGACTAAGTTGGGTTGAATTAATTTCTAAGAATTATAAAATAACTAATTATTTTGCTGGAATGTAAATGAAAGTGGCTAGGAAACATGTTTTTGAATTTCATTTTATTCAATTTTGTAATAACACTCTTATGGGTCCTCTGAATTCTGTGAAATTTTGAGAGGCTGGGTAAAGTCAGAAGGATTGGTAGCATTTTTTATTACATTGGGTTGGGATTTTGGGCTGGGTCCAAAACTAATTTTAGATTGCTTGCAGCTGAGGGTGTTAGAATGAACTGCTTGACCAGGATTGTTCTAGAACAATCACATTCTTTTGGAAGTAAGGCGATAATAACAACTAATATCAAGTCCTTCATAGAATTAATTCAGTCTTTTTGATGTTCATGAATTGTTAATGAGCAGCTTGTGATTTTATTTGAACTTCTAAATAAATTAATTTTCTCAATATTTTTGATAAACACTTTTTTCTTTCTGGATTGTTTATAAACAATTAATTGCAAGTACTCCTCAATCAAAATTTAATTGATGTTCATTAAGTTTTATCACAGCCAATGTTTTCTGCGTTATATGTAGAGCTAGGCAATAAAAATTTCTTTCACCTTTTTAAAAATTATGTTTTATTAAGGTTTAAAAATGCCCCCAAACATTTGGAAATTTCCTACCAAAGAAGAAGTAGGGTGTCATAGTACTCAATGATATCCATTTGGGCTATTTAGTACATGCATGGAACAAATCTTTACTCTTTATTTTGAATTACAGTCACTTGGAACATTGCTGCTGCTTTTTTCATTTTTTGGTCTTGTATTTTGATATAGACTCATTCTTTATGGAGATTTTATTTGTGCCAGGAAACCTAAAGAAAAAATGTTTTGATTTAGGGCAACAGGATTTTCAGAGGAAAGTGGTTTTGACCAAAAACCCTCTCTTAGCTCTCATTACAAAACATATTATAAAACAGGTAAACTTCTCAGAATCAGGAATAAACTACCTTCATCTGCTGTTTCTTCAGTTCAGCCTTCAGAGAATAAATCAGTTTAAGTATTTGGCACTGGAGGAAAAAAAAACCAACAACTTTTCTGGTAAACAACTTTCCATTTGCAGCATTTGGAACAGCAATTTTTGTACCCATGAGCAAGCTAGATGAGGTGGGGTGAGATTCACCTGGCCAAATGAAGCTGTCTAAACCCAAGTTAGTCAACTTAGATGCCTTCAAAGGACATTATTTCTCTGAAGTTTGAAGTCTACTTTTGATAGACTGTAGGTGGCAAGGCAGTATTTTTAACCAAACCCTGCTTGTATTATCTGAAATGGTCATTTATATGTCTTTGCATTAGTGGAGAAGCTCCTAAGATTTTTTCCCAGAATAAATGTTCTCATTTTCAAGCCCCATAATCTCATGCTGTGTGAATTCTTTTAATATTCTTTTAATACCCATTTATAAAGAAGCGTTTCTTTGAGTGCCCAGTCCAGCCAATCTCTTCTCTAAACGGCTCATGGAAAGGAGGGCACACAGTGTGTTTGATGTTGGGCTGCCTAAAGCCTTTGAGATGAAAGGCCTTCTGAGACATGTGTGCCAAGAAGCACCAAATATTGCTAATCTCTCAAGCTCTTTCTGTTATTGGAACACAAAATAACAAGCTACCATGACATAACTCTTTACGTAGAGGATACTTGGACTGAGACAGATAGAATTAAATGCTTAAAAGAAATCTGTCCCCTTCGCCTACACATTTTGTCCTTTCAGGGCAGTTTTTTTCCTTTCTTATAATCCTTTGAGGACATAAGCAAACTCCACAGGGTCCCTAGGAAAGCTTCCTTCACATTACTTTTTCTAATAAGACTTCATATACTTCCCCTATTGCCAGGAACCCTCCAGCTATGATCTGGAGTTTCCTGTTCTGTGTTTGGACTTACTGTGTATTTCTAAATCCCTTTTTGTGCTATTTCGTTCCTGAAACTTCACCCAGCTGTGATTATTCCAGAAGGATGCTATTCTCTGTTCAGAATACACCAAAATAAGTAATTGGCAGAGACTTGGAACTAATTAAATGGGTGCATCATCTACTGGAGATGGGAAAGCAAATTGTGATTTGCTGTTATCATCTTCCTCTGTCTTTAAAACTCTTCCTATAATCTCCATCACAGATGTGCTTGTGCAAGGGAAGTAGTAGCTAGTTTTATTTTTATTTTTACTCAGTTGTTGACAAACTTGCTGCTGCAGTACATACTCTTGCAAACATACAATTTAATTTTTCTGGTCATCTTTTTGCAGGGCTCCTCGGTTTCAGAGTTTGTTCGGGATGATACAGCACCACTGTTCTTTGATTGAATGGGTAAATAAAAGTACAGACAAGAATACAAACACAAAAATATACGTGTAGGTAGATGCCTTGCATGTTTTCATAACCAGACTATATAAAACTTGAAATCAGCCGAGATTGTCAAGACAAGAAACAGAAAATAGAGCAGTGACCCTGATACTTTTCAGTTCTTCATTACTATCCAGGTGATCCTACTGCAGTTTGAAGACTTGCTACAATTTGCTTGACACTTCATGCTTTATTAAAGAAAATATAAAATAATACTTAAAAAGAACACTTTCTATGCTGGATAAAAACGTAACAGATGGACAAGATTTTTCCAAGCAATCCCTAAGAAAATTGACTCAACGGGACACCAGTGAAGTGGCAAATGGATATTTCTACATGTTTAATTTTCTGCTCATCAGTTTTGGGAAGAAAGTTTTATTACAAACCTAATCCTTGGTATATTGAGAAAATGTGTAGTTTCTGCTAGTTTTCCTGAGAATTATATATTAAGTATGTACAAATCCTAGCTTACATGCAGGTCCTACTGGCTTGGTTCCCTGGAAGAGTAAGTGGTAAATACTAGCTTGGAAGAACACAGATCTTACACACAAACAATGATCTATGTGACATGAAGAAACTGAAAAAAAAAAAAACAAACCAACCAAAACTCAGACTGCAAATTAGCAGCTCTTTCAGGAAAAAAACAAAAAAGAGACATAAGATTACAGTGCTTGTCTGTATATTTGAGAACAAGGCAGCAATATACATAAGGAAGTGGGTGTTTGTTTTCTTATATTTAGCTGGCAACTAAAGAAGCCAAAACGAGATTGTACTTTTTATAATTGCAGAACAGCATCCACACTTGCAATAGCTGTCTGCCTTTTTCCACTTCAATGTGACACTACAGATGTTTTATTAAGTGAATTGTAATATCCTCTAATCTTAAGAGCCCAACATCATGTGGTGATATAAAGGGATGTTCTTCCTTTTATGTTCATTCTGATTCTTTTCCTCCTTTTATTCATTTAAATGCTTAGACAGGTGGTTTGAATAAGTCAGGAGTACTACCTTTTTATGCACGTCCTATCTTGTATCCAATGTTAAACTGTTTCTACCAAGTAATAGAAGAAGGGGTAGTGTTTTGCATGAGTAGATTTATGCATAATAACCCCTTTCTGTGCCACAAGGAGGGCTGGGTTAGCAGAGATCTGGGGTTTTTTTCTGTAGTTTCAGGAAGGTGTTTTTTAGATGATTTGCTGTTTCAGACATTCCTGAAACCTGCATCTTGGATGGACATGAAAGAAATGTAATTTGTTTGAGAATCACATCTGTTTTTATTTTTAAATGAAAGCTTTTGAGGGAGAGGGATGTATTTTTCCAGACCAGCTGACAGAGCTGAGGAAAAATGAATGTTATTTTCTGCTTAAAAATTCTCCTTTGGTTCCCTAACTAACTGACTTTGTGAAGTCTGCACATTTTTTTTCATTTGTATTTTGATTTAGAAGGAGATACCACATGTCTCTAACTCTTCTGCCTTAGGACATGTTGGCTACCACATCTTTATTTTGTTCTTTGCATTTTGGTTTCTGGCTTATTAGTAAACGGTGATTTGTCTGCAAGAGAATCTCTTAGTTTTTTGCCTACTTTTCTTGCTTCATTCTAACTTTCATCATTTTATGTACAGGCCCCTCATTCTTGCCTTTATCACACAGAATATAGAATGATATTTTCATAGAATCATAAAATGTTATGGATTGGAAGGAGCACCTTCAACTAGACCAGGTTGCTCAGAGCCCCATCCAACCTGACTTTGAACACTTCCAGGCATGGGATATCTACCACTTTTGTGGGTAATTTGTTTCAGTGTTTTATAGCCTTCATTGTGAAACACTTATTTTTTCATATTCAATTCAATCTAAATCAATCCTCTTTTAAAACTGTTAAAACCCCCACAACATTGTAAAAATACTTAAAAAACTATTTTTAAACCATTACTGCTTGCCCTATATCAGCCTGTCTTCACAGGACAGATCATTTGGGTGTCCTCCTCCGGACACTTTGTGACAGACTCATGTCCTTTTTATGTTGGGGACCCAGAGTTAGATGCAGTGCTCCAAGTGGCATCCTACAAGGGCAGAGCAGAGGGGCAGAATCCCTTCCCTCACTCTGCGGGACGCAGCCCAGGATTGGCATTTTTTGGGCTGCAAGGTTGGACATTGCTGGGTCATGTCCAGCCTCTCATCCAGCAGCACCCCCAAGTCCTTCTGGGCAGGGCTGCTCTGATCTCTTCATCCCCCCTCCTGTGTTGGTATGGGGGGCTGCCAGTGCCCATGAGCAGGACCTGGCACTTGGCCTTGTTGAACCCCATGAAATTCTTGTGAGTCTAGCTCTTGAACTGGTCCAAGTTCCTCTGGATGGCAGACAATTTTCCTAAAAATTTTATTTCATGTCTTTTCACTGCTTTCATTATTATTGCTTCTGCTTTTATTTTTCCCCTACAGGAAAGCTCTCTAAATGGTCATCCTTGCTTTCACAGCAACATTTTCATACATTCCTGAAAAGATTTAAATAATTGATCTTTTTCTCCATATAAATCACTGATTCATACAACTACTGAGCCACCACCATTCTTGTGCCAGCTTTTGAACATGCCCAGAATTGAGAGCATAGAAATATTTTTATAACATGCTCCTTTATCATGAAAGGTCTATTGAAAACTACTTGGCAAGGAAAGAGTTCTGTAAGATTTCCAAATACATAAAGGACCTTCATCTGATCCAAATTAGACCAATCTGTCAGACTAAGCATATGTCCACAGAAAGCATATCAAATACTCTTACTACCATCAAGAATGCGATTCAAAACCTATTGCTTAGGCTAAGGACTTGATCTGACTTTAAAAAAGCATGTAAATAAAGCTGCTGTGCCTGTGTGAAATCCCAGCAGGGCTGATGTGGGGTTTATGTCCAGGACAGTTTTGTTATGCATTGCAATTTATGAGGAGAATAAGCTGCTTGACATTGAATTGATGCAGAGCCTAATCAGCCTGCAGGAAGTAAACAAAGTCCCTATCTCTCAGTGAAGTACACAGGGCAAGGCTAAGCAGCACTGGGAAATCCCAGGCTTTAAATCAAGATGCATGTTGGCTGTAGGGCTTTGGAAGCAGAAAGCTGAGCTAACTCAGCTGTGACATGGGAGATCACCATTATGAAGAGCACATACTCCAGAAAACAGCTCAGCTGTAGATGTGGGTGGCAGCTTACAGATGAATGAGGGGTGTCTGAGAGAGTGACAACTGATGTTGATAGTGTTTGGAGTTAAGTGCATGTCCTTCCTCCTTCTGGGAACTTCTCTGACTAGGAAACGCTCTCGTCTGGCTCCTCTTATCCGCAGTCACTTATGCTGCCAGAGTATGTTTGGTGGGTTTTGCAGTTACAAGAGCTCTGCATTTCTTTCAGTTTAAAACCTGGGGGAAAAAATTCTCTGGATTTGATGGAAATGAGGCATCCCTGATGATCACGTACAGAAGCTTCATAACTGACAATTTTATTTTAGAGTAAAGGAATTGTCTTTCCATGAAGGACAATTTTTAACAGTTTGAGATTTCTGGGGACATGACAGTGTATCTAATGCACAAGATGCATGGATATTGACATGGACTTATGCTACAATAATTTAAATTTATAAGCGAATCATATGATGGCTTGGATTGGAATTGACCTTAAAGATCACCGGGTTCCAACCCCCTGCTGTGGGCAGGGATACCTTCCACTAGACCAGGTTGCTCAGAACTTCATCCATCCTGACACTGAACACTCCCAGGGACTGGACATCTACAACTTCTCTCAGCAGCCTATTCAACTGCCTCAGTGCTCTCATGGTAAAGAGTTTCTTCCTGATATCTAGTCTAATCCTACCCTCTTTCCACTTGAAGCCCCCCCCACCCGTCCTCATGCCCTAGTAAATTGTCCCTCTCTCTCTTTCCTGTAGGCCCCTTTGAAGTACTGGAAGGCTGCAATTAGGTAATCTCAAAGTTTTTTCTTCTCCAGAATGAACAATCCCAATTCCCTTAATCTTGCCTCATAGGAGAGGTGCTCCATCCCACTAACCATCTTGATAGCCTTTCTCTGGAATTGCCCTTATTGGTCGATGTCCTTCCTGGAAGGATATTGACCAGACATAAACCAGAGCTGGATACTGGATCCAGGAAGGGTCTCACCAGAGCAGAGCAGAGGGGCAGAATTCTTCTCCCTCTCCCTGCTGGCTTTGATTGTAGTCCATGACACATTTGGCTGCCTGGGCTCTGAGTGCACATTGCTGGGTCATGTCCAGCTTCTTATCCACCAGCACACCCAAGTCCTTCTTGGCAGGGCTGCTCTGATCCGCTCATCTCCCAGCCTGTGCTGATACCAGAGGTTGTCCCAGTCCAGGTGCAGCACCTTGCATGTGGTTTTGTTAACTTCTTGGGATTCTCATGGGCTCACTTTCTGAGAGAGTCCAGGTCCATCTGGTTGGCATCCCATCCTTCAGGAGTGTCAACAGGACCATTCAGCTTGGGGTCATCTACAAATTTTCTCAGAGTGCTCTTATCTCTTCATCTATAACATTAATGAAGAGATTAAATAACATTGGTCCCAACACGGACCCCTTGAGGGACACCTCTCATCCCTGAGGTCTACTTGGACTCTGAGCTGTTGACTGCTACCATATGGATGCAACAGTCTAGCCAATTCTGTATCCACTGAACAGTTCACTCATCAAATCCACCTCTCTCCCATTTAGACAAAAGGATGGTGTGGGGGACTGTCTCAAAGGTTTTACACATGACGGTATCTGGAGCCCTTCCCTTGTTCGCTGCTGTAGTCACTCCCCTGTAGAAGGCCACCAGGTTGGTCAGGCAGGACTTGCCTTTGGTTAAGTCACGAAGATTGTCTTGAATCACCTCCCTGCCCTCCATGTGCCACAGCATAGCTTCTAGGAGGATATGGCTGCATTGATCTGTGCCATGCCATAGCAGGCCATTCCATGCCATGCTGTACCACACAGCACTACACTGTGCTATGCTATACTATGCTAAAATATACTGCACTTTTCCATGCTATATCTAGGAAAAACCAGGCATGACCTATTTACCCGCTGTGGGCCTTGCTCACATTCATCTAGCATATAATGATCTTGCTTAAAGGCTAGTGTCATTCATATTGGTAACTGATTTTTAGTTCAGTAGTTCCAAACTTTGATCCTAACATCAGAGAAAATCTCAAATACATATTACAGAGCTGCCACTATTTTTAGAATGTAGAAATTCTTTTATACGGAGACAATTCTTGTACAGTGTATATTAACTCCTCAGAAAGCCTTTCCACGTGGTAAAATAGATTTGGAGAACAAAAGCACTGAACATTGCAACTTGAATAAGACGATGGTCTTTTATTGTTAACTTTGAGGCACTGAACAATGTCTGAGACTTGTTCTGCAAGAGAGAAGGGAGAAATAGAGAATTTCACCTCCATTTACATTTTAATGTTCTCTCAAAATAGAATTCCTCTCTGGCCCTTGAATAAATACCAGAGGGTAGCTTGGGGATATTGCTTTAATTTCTGTGGCTGGTGACAACAGAATGGGCCACAAACAATTCTCTCTCTCCAGTGTTTATTGCCGCTGCTTGGGTGGGGATCGAGTGGGAATAACCAGAGTGGGGAAACCTTCTGCAGTACAAGGGCTGCCCTGGCCTGATAAATCACACTTATTCTCATTATTAATAGATACTCTGGCATAGCTGGCTCTAACAGTATCCTCTCTGCAGTTTATATATCCCACACTGAATTGGCAGCACTTCCCATCAGACAGTCTCATTGGACACAGGAGCTGGTGACAGTGGTGATCGCAGGGTGAGGAGGGGGCTGGTTGCATGGGAAGATGTAGCAGGTAATAAAATGTGACTTGGATGTAAGGTGTTGTCCTGCTCTTTGTTTTCCTGACAGCTTATTTTTTTCCTAGTAATTTGTTTGACTAACAGACACAAAACCCAGCAGAAGAGAGAGGAAGAACCCCAAGAGGAAATTGATTTGCTGACAGAGACATACAGTTTTGAGTTTCTAACAGCTAAATCCTTTCCATTCCCAACATACATTTGCATGCTGTCTCCTGCAGAATATCTGCTTTATATGTACCTGCAGCTACCCAGCCCTGTGTGCATGTGTCTGAGCTGCTGTCATGTTGCATCTAGCTGGCAGCACCGGGACAAAGAAAAATCTGAAAAACGGTCTGCCCTTTTCTTGCTGTGACAATCTACAAACTGTTTGGCTATTATTAAAATTGTCAGCATGGTGCTAACAGCTCACTGATGTTTTACCAGGGTTATGGTTGCTCTCACTTGGCATTACTGTTGGCACAGGCACATGAGGGAAAAGAAGAGGAACCTGCACACTGGCTTAGGATTGCTGCTTTTAAGCTAATTTTAATTCAATATGCACAAAAGAGGAAGATCCTTACCCTGTATCCTCAGTAACAGTCCAGTAGGAAGTTAGCTGGACACAGAGAAAGAATGATAGGTAATCACACCACATAATATAGGCTAGATGCAGGCAGAATTTAGTGCTTATGTTTTCTCTGTGTTTAGTATTTTAACACACAGAATCCAGTGTGTATTTGAAGCTCAGATCAGTGTTTTCTGCTGCATGCTGCATGAAAAACTATTGCAGAGCCACCATTGGGCAAATTGTACACTGTATTTTTTGGCAAATACCATACCACGAGGTCCACTAATTTTGGACATATTCAGAAAGTCATGGTAAATTAACAGTTCCCATTCTATAGCACTGACCTGGCAGGCTGAAGCTTGAAGACCCATGGAGTGGTTTGCTACTTTAGTGACTCACATGTGTGCAAGCATGTTTGTGTGGGGGAAAAAAAAGAGACAGGCTGTGCTTGGACCTATGCAGAGTTCATCGTCTAGATTGTTCTGTGGGTAACCACCTCTCAGCCTTGCAGTTTGGTTTTGCATGTTTTTCATCAGAATTAAGTAAATGGTGGCATGTATTGGTGATGAATTAAAAATACACTTCAGGAAAGGGTGACAAGTAATTCTGGATAAAAAAGACAGCTAAAAATTAGATTTCAGATTTTTCAGAACTCATTTGGTACTGGCTAAAATCCTGTCCTCAACTGGGGAACCAGTCAAGAGAAAACTCTGGGCAGATGCAGTGGATGACATTACTTTTGTTGCCCACTTCATTCTGTCTGCCTCCTTGATGATTTAAATGTACAGAAATATTGTACCCACCACTGTGTGTCTTGCTTGGGTCCTTTTCAGATGTGGCATCTGGCCAGACCAGCATGATGAATGGTGGCTCAAGTTCAAAAAGTTTAGTTCAGATTGTGAAATCATCACAAAACTAAGATAGTTCTCAGAAGACTGCAGGCTTCAGTTCAGCTCAGCTGTGTCCTCACACTGACCAGAATGACCTCTTACTGGTTTGTATTTCCCTTGATACAAAGCAATGTATGGTGCTGGGAGCCAACATGTTGACTTGGGTCTTACTGCTCAGCTGCATCTTCATGATAAGTTATGAGGGGAAAAAATTTCACAGTGTGAAATAAATTTGTGATAATTTATCCTTGCTTAGCCAATGACTGCTCTTTTCTTTTCTGTGCTCGCTAGTGAGCAATATCATCTTCAAGATCACCTGTGCTCTTTCAGTCTCTGACACCCAGCCTCTACACTGGATGGTTGCTTATCAAGGGGTGCAGTACAAGAAGACCTGATTTGCCTAGGTTTGATTTGAGCTGAATGCCATGGCAATCAGAATCAATTGTGTTAATACTTGGTGGCCATAGCAGCAGTTCTAAGGTAAATTAAAAAATCCTTCTCCCAGACTTCTTACTCGGTAATTACTGAACCAGCAGGTTTTAGAATGTATTTTGGTAACATCATTAAAAACATTATTTAGCAGTCTCCTGTCAAATGCATTCAGTCTAGTAAACACTCAGGTAAAAAAAGATAAATCAGTAACTCCCGAGTTCCAATTCTCTCTTAGTTCATAGCTAGACTCAAGGGAATAAAGGAATGGGAAATTTAGATCATCTATAGTTACATTTGTGCAATTCTTTGAAATGGAAGACAGTGGTATTATAGTTATTGATTTCTGTGGAAATATATTCTTGTATCAAAGAAAGGCCCATGCCATAGAGAGAGAAACTGCCTCAATATCATTTATTTACACAGAAAATTTCCTACCTGGGAGCTGGGATGGTTTTCTCCTTTTCCAAAGGCAAAGGTACCAAAGCCAGCTGCTCAGCTCAGCTGTGGGAGGAAGCACCTGGTCTGGCTTGAGGGTCAGTGATGCTAGGATTGAAATGTGAGCACCATGGATTGTCACTGAGGGAGCATGAAATGAGGGTAAGATGAAGAGGGAAGCATGGCACATCTGACTGAGAGAGCTGCTCAGGGATATCTGGCATTAGGGAGGAGGCTTTAGCTTTGGCCCTCTGCATGCATGGATCCTGAAATACACAGAAGGAAGCAGGGGAAAGCAGAGAGGGTAGAAAGGAATTAAGTGAATAGAGCTTTCCTGCTCATCTTTAGCATAAAGGCAGTGACTAAAGCTGTGATTACAGCTGTGATCGACTGCGAAGAAAGAAAAGCATTGCCAGAGAGATGAGGGAGGTAATCCTTCCCCTCTGCTCAGTTCTGGTGAGACACATCTGGAGTTCTGTGCCCAGTGCTGGGCTCCCCACTGAAGACAGACTTTAAGATGCATGTCCAGCAAAGGGCAACTCGAGTAATCAAGGATTTGGAGCATCTGCCATACAAGAAATGCCTAAAAGAGCTGGGTGGTTTTAGCCTGGAGAAGACTCAGGGAGGCCTTATCAATTTTGTGACTATAAATACCTGAAGACAAGGTGCAAAGTGGACAGAGCCAGGCCCTTTTCAGAGGTGCTGACTGGGAGGACAAGAGGCAATGGACACAACCTGAAACACAGAAATTCTATTCAAATGTGAGAAAAAAGGTGTTTTACCATAGTGAGCACTGAAGCAATTAGCCTAAAGAGATTTGGTTGTGTCCACCCCTGGAGACATCTACTACCTGACTTGACAATTGCCCCTGCTGGTCTTGCTTTGGGCAGGGGCTTGGACTAGATCTCCAGAGATCCCCTCCCACATCCACCAGTCTTGGTTATTCTGTGGTAAGGGGAATACCTGACAGAAATATGGATTTTATTCACCAACTACAAGTGCTAGTCGTTTTGTGTGTGTTGCTATTTTCAACAGTATTTAATTTTCAAAAGTGGTTTGTGGACTCATCTGTTTAGAATGAAGACCCTTAAATATGATCCAGAGAGGGTCTATAGATCCTCACTTTCCTTTCATTTCAGTATTTAAGTCCTTAGATCATGTAGATTGTCTCTAAGAGTTTCATTGATATAAACCAAAGCTTAAAAAAAAAATAGGGTTTTAACTTTCCTGAAAATAACACAGACAACATCATAATGGATTTTTATTGCATACTATTATAGAGATCAGTATGTTCCTTAGTCCCCCAATATTTTAAGAAGTTAGAAATAAAAATGGAATTTCAGTATTTTCATAGAAATAGTTCTAAGCTATATAAGAGAGAACTATTTCCCATTTATTTCGTAACATTTGATTGATATAAATCTCTCCTCAAAATGTTAGAGGGTGTTAACTCAGTTTGATATTAAGATTCTATTAACAAAACATATGTAAAGGGTTAATAAAGGAATGATAGTGACATTAAATCCTTTATAGATTTGGGCTGTGTCTTAGTTATAAGGACATCAATAAATGACAATACTGAATGTAATAAGAGTTAATCAATCAAGCCATTAGACTGCATAAAATGTACATCCATTCTTTAGTCATTTCTTTAAAGCTCCAAGCATCATTTATTAACCCATTATAAACCATGTCCAAGTCAAATTTTAATTAAAAGTATAGTGTCATGTGAATAAGAACACCTCTGATATTTTAAAGACTCCAAGAATGTCTTTAAAGTCTCTTTGATGTTGGTCCAGGTGTTGCCTATGCTACCTGCAGTTAAAGGGCATAATAATTTAGAAGTTCCCTTCCAGTTCATGCTTTCACACTTCAGTGGGGGAGCATAAAGTCAATATGGTCCATTATATCAGCAAGGTGACATCAGGTCCTGACATCCGAGCAAGTGCCATCTTTGCTTCCTTCCAAAGAAAGTGATACTTACTTGAAAAACTTCTTCTTCAAATTATTAAAGCATACATACATATCATGTACTTCTTGTTATTCAACAGTATTTTATAACTGAGGACCAGAAGTTTACCCCCCATTTCATTAAAAAGCTCTCTATGAGGTAGCAATCCTTCGTACCCTCCAGACAACGCAGGCAAAGAGAATCCACTGAAATAAATCAAGTAAACAAATTCCTCACCTATTCTGAAAACAGTCAGGCATATCTGGTGTTCTTTATGATAAAATTTAGGAAATTTCAGCATTGGTATGCAAGACTGGTCTACAGTTGTGAAGGAAGCAGTGACCTGAATATAACACAGAATGAAGTGCTTGAATAAATATTTAGGTATCAGTACATCACCTAATGCATTTCTTGCATTGTTGCCTCTTGAAGAGAAGTTTGTTGGAGAGGATAAAGATTGGTTTTTTATTCATGGTCACGTCATGCCTGGCCTTTGGCATAGGCTTTGAAAAATCCTGCTATTGCCAAGTCCTGAGCACAGAGGGCCAGATCAGCCATCAGCTCATGCATGGCTGGCTTTATGGACCGAGTAGTACAGCTACCAGTCAGCAACACGAGAATGATGTTCTTGGAAAGAAGCTGGGGAGAGGGGGAAAAAGCAGCAGAAGCTGCCAGTTGCTCTGTCTCAGTTTTGAACCAGGTTTAGCTCACTTACCAAAATCAGCTGGGAAAAAAAAACCCCTCACATAAAGTAATTTAAAATAATTAGTTAAATACATTAAAGTCAATTTACAGTGATATAAAATTTGGCCCACTGGGGTGGGAAATAAATGTCTGTATTGAAAACTTCTGCTTTCCTGTGCTTACCATGAAAGTTCACTTCTTTGCTCAGAGTCCTGTTAATGTGGAGTAAATTCCAGAAATTTGATAGATTGGAGAAGTTTGTTATTTTTACTCTCTATAAAACAATTCTCTCTCTGAATTGTCTTGAATAAATGTTATGTTTTGAATAAATGTTATGATTAATTGTGAGGCTTGCGACTCTTTTTGAATGAGTTTTCATCTTATGCAGAGAGGGGTTTGGAGACTGTATTAATCAAATATGAACCTGTTGGTGATAACACCTGACTTCAACATACTTTCAAACTTTATTAGCTTTGATTGGCTTATAGGAGAAGCCAATTTTCTTGGAAAAAAAATAAATGTTTTGCCTGGATGACTCTCCCACATCTGTGTTTTTCTAGTGAAATCCCTAAAATAAATATCTGATAGGGCCCTGAGCTCCTGGAAAGATGCCATACGCTGCATTTGGAAAGATCAGAATTGCAAAATAGATGTTTTGAAAAGAGCATACAAAAATCCTTACATGGCCCCAGTGTAAATGGAGAACAAGAGCTGTCGCATGGCCAAAATGTGTCAAGTATTGGGCATAACTGTATTCTTTACTAGCTGCAGGACTGTGTATGCATCAGGAATTGCAGTCCTCAGTCGTCCTCTTTAATCCATACCCATAAAATGAAAACCTGGAGTCTCCAACTGCTACCTTCATGCCTGAATCCCCCCACTCTACTTCTCTTTTTAAAGTCTAGCTGGAGAGAAGGTTTTTGACTTGGAGTGCTGCTCTTAGTTCCACCAGAGCCTTTCCTGGTCACACTAGACAAATCACAGTTCAGAGCTCAAAGAGGGCTTTGAGCTTGGCTTGCAACCTCTGAGTGCTCATGGAGTTTGCAAAGATGAGCACTGCTCTTTCTTTTCTTCTGTGTTTTCTTTGCTGTCTTTAAAGTCTCTCTTTGTGTTTTGTTCAATGCCTGGCTTAGCTGGACTTTAATCTGCAAAGCACCTCACCTGAGTAACTGGGACTCTATCCCACTCTCCATTGAGAGCACAAACAAAGTACTCATTGCTCAATGCTCATTTCATGGCCACGAAGAGTGATGTCATAAGGAATTTTATTAAAAGTCAGTGTTTGACTTCTCTGAATGAGAGTTAGAGACAATTAGGAAATTCAAGTCAATTACTCACAGAAGCAACATTTGTAGGACAGAAAATTCCCTCTTTTCCTTTCTGTTCCCTCAGTCTCTCTGGGTACTGCACATTTGCATTCCATAATTGCCTGAAACACAACATCAAAAAGACATTGAGCTGGGTGGTGCAGAGACCACCCTGTGAAAGACTATGAGGTATAATGTACCTAATATTGACTGAAAGTATCTATGTTTGTTTGATTTATTTTGGTATTTAATTTTCCCTCACTTTTTAGAGCCAATTATAATCTTGAGCCAAATTCCCAAGTTACAAATTACTCAAATAAAAAGAAATCAATGAAACTACATTGATTCATATTCACAAAGGATCTATTCCATTCATTGGTGTCAATTGAAAACATGGATTTGGCATAGCATTTTTGAGAATAAGGTGGAAGTATTCAACGTAGAAGCATTTTCACATTGTCTCTCTGACCTGCAAGAATATACAAGCACTGGAAGTTTTATGGATGTATCAGATTTCCTGGAATATGAACAAATAAACAAAGATAAGTTTAGGCTTCAAATTAAGAGTGCAAGTGCTCTCCAGTGTTACATTTTGAAATTCTACAATGTCTCTGAGCATGCCTGCAACTAGAAACATAGAAGAAAAAACTGTGCAGCAAAGAGGTATGTCAGTTTACCTACCTGATTTTTAAATGTCAAATTTTGTACAATCATAGAATCATGCAAAATTTTCTCTTTGTTCGGCAACACAAGAAAGAATATGTGTAAAGTTTTGGTTCATATTAATGCTAATAATCAGAGCTTCTAACATGGTCTGTCTCTGAAGTGTTCAAGGCCAGGCTGACAGGGGCTTTGAGCAACCTGGGCTAGTGGAAGGTGTCCCTTTCCAAGGCAGGGGGGTTGGGCCTCCTCAATCTTCAAGGTCCCTTCCAATCCAAACCATTCTGTGACTCTGTGATTCTTGTGGCAATTAGCTAATCGCAAGGCATGTATTAGACTCATATTTCTATGCTCAGGTTTTTTATTCCCAACAATAAATTGTCATGCTTTTTTCTCCCCCTTCTATTCTTTTCAGACTCATTATTTTCATTGTGTTCTCTTCCATTCACAGAAGGAAAAAAATAATTGTGAATCTTAGTTATACACAGTTTTTAGACATCTTATTCTGCATTCAACTTTTAGCACTTTGCTGTTCAGTTCAGGTGCCAAATTACCCTCTGTGTGTTACACAGAGATTTTGATTAGGTTCCTTCTCCGACCTTACAAACACCTTTGCATAGTGCCTCTCGTTGCTACTGTTTTCCATTATATTGTTTAGTCAATCTTGCATTATACTCTGACCTCTTCTGTCAAAAGTCAGCCAGCAGGAGGCAGGGTGCAGGGGAGTAATGCTTCTTTTTTATGATTTTGGTGCCAGTTCAAGCATGTTTTTAGTCCTTGCTCTCCCTTGTGTGCATGGATTACTCCTTTCAAGTGCTCCTAGAGTGGAATCTTGCAAAAGTCTTCTTTTTTACTATCATCACAGAGTGATCAAGAGTGATTTTTTTTATTTCATATCACACTTGAGCTTTGCCAGTAGCTTTTAGGGCTCTTGTGATCATTATAGGAAGGACTAATGGGATTGTCTAACATGACATCCTGCCTGGTGAGATTGGATATCACCAAGAAAGCTTAATATTAAGCCTAAAATTCAGAAAGAACTTACAATTGACATGTGGCTAATAGAAAAGATACCATTCAAGCTTTTGGCAGGGAGTATTTTTTTCCGAATAAACAGCACTTGAACTTTTATGTGAACCATTTGGCTAGTAATGGCTGCAGCTGACCAAGAAAACGGATTACAGATCACTTATCTGCTGTGATACCTGTGTGATAAGGGAAAACAGAAACTTACCATGGACAAGTCTAAGTGTCATAGTGCACTAACATTTGCAAAATGCAGTCCGGAAAACATCTCATTGGAGATTGGTAAGGACATGAAGATGGGAATGTATAAAGTAATTGGATAAATAACTCCCTAAAAGATATGAAACAAAGTAGGAATAAGTGTTCATTTCTCACAGGGAAGGAAAATTACCAAAACAAACCCACAGGCTATGATATCCCACATTTGCAAATGGTCTGGTAAGAGGCTGGAGCAATGAGGTGACAGAGCTTGCTGACACTACTGTTATTCAATGCTGAGAGTTCACTGAAATACTGAAGAATGTCCTTATCTTTCTGATTGAACAGGTAAAGAAATGGCAAATGACATTCAATCTAGATACATATGTGGTGCAGTTACAAAGTTGATTTGATAGCTCTTGCAATTTTTGACAATAAAATTCCACCTAAAGTGACTGCATGTAATTCCATTTGCTCTTTGAAGTGTTAGGGTAAGCCAGAAAAGCTATCTACCTTCACTGTAGAGACTTCCTGGCCCATCTGCTTTAAGAACACTCCAGTGAGGGCTGAAAGTATTCCTTTCCTCTGATGGCTGGTTAGTGAGTGTCAGCAGCCTTAGAGGTGGTGCTGCTGCCTTTTTCCTGCACGTGATTTGAGATTATCAAATGACACAACTTTAACACCTTGAAAACAGATACAAGGAGGTGGTTAGAGCTGCACAACATGAAGTTAGGGTGTATAATGCATTGCCAAAGGCTGTTGCAGATGCTAAACATTTACATAAATGCTAAATGTTTCAATTGGTTGCATGGATAAGTTCAGGGAAGAAAAAACATATTCAAAGCTATTATAAAGACGCTAGCTTGGGCTCAGGGGCTTCCTTTGTTACAGATTGTGGAGCAATAGAAGAATATTCTGGGAAGCTGTGATGATCATTGCTCTGACTTTTAGCTGTTTCACAGGCATCTGCTCTGTTGCTGCTGGAGACAGGACGTGGAGCTAGCTGGGACCTCAGTGTGACCCAATGCATCTGCTGTTTTGCCACACAACAGGATATCAGTGGGTTTGAGTGTTCATACCCAGGGCTGCACAGAGACGTGCAGAGGATCATGAATGACCTCCTGTCTGCACTCAGCCCAAGAGCAAGAGTGACGGGTGGGAGATGGGGAAGGTGTTGACTACAGCAAAACCTTTTGAGCTGTGTAGTGGATGACATGCCTTGTGCCCTTTCTGTCCTCTGCTGTTGTGCTTTGCCAGATACCCTTGGTAGCTGTCATTGTTGTGACTCCCTATATAATAATAAAATATGATTGCATTTCCAATTCATATCACTGCGTTTAATACCCTATATTGATGGAGATTCATGTTTATTGTCCTGGAGGGGCTGTGGGAAGGCAGACAGCCTTTCATTCACAACTTACTTTTCTGCCTGATGAATATCCTTCTGTCCATTTCTTCCTTACCATAGACATATTAATACTATGTAAAAACAGTGTAAAAATACCAACTAACAGACCCCTGGATTTTCAACAGAAGATAAAGGAAGATTTCTACAGCAAATTTAGTTTTGAAAATCCCTGAAAATAGAGCCATGTGAGCACATGCTCGAAAACATTTGCAGTTATTAATTTGCAGAAATGAGGACACCAACTGGAAAAGATAAATGACTGACATCCACGGAGGTCAAGCTCTTACAGAGCAGAGCTCAAAGGTAAAAGTGCAACCTGCTACCCTGAGCAAGTTATTCACCCAATTCACTAAATCACATCCTGGAAATGCCACAGAAAACTTACTGGAGTTCCTTTCTTAAATAACAAGTCTGGAGACTGTTCCAGTCTTACCCGTGGCTTGTTCTGTCCACTTGAATTGCTTGTGAATTGTGCAGCCGTGGTCTGTCTTGGAATGAGTCCTGTCTAAAGTCAACAGACAGAGAGAGGACAGACTTTTCTGAGATGACTGCTAGAGATGTCTAGAGAATTGTCTTATCTTTTATAGAGAGTGTAACAATATGATAAAATAAAACAAATGCTTACAAAACTACCAGGAAGCAATTAAGTATCTGCAAAAGGGGTTAGCAGAAAGAAAAATAACAGAGAGCAGTACATGTCTCAGTGAATGCAAATCCTTAGAAACACATCCTTGGCTCACTGTGGGTATTTTCAGGTATTTAACCCAAATCAAACACAACCAGTTCATTCTGGGTGGGTGAACATGGGACTGCATGGAGATTTTCCCAAGAAAACCTCCAAAGAGAATGTGCCTGGAGTAAGATCATATGTCTTATTGACTCCTCATTTAGCACAAGAGCTCACCTGGTACTAAACTCTTTACTGTGCTCCATTAGTTATGCAGGTCTGTTAGTGGAGCAGAGCCTTTCCTACCTTGTCTCACTTAATGTCTTTGTGGTGAAGGAGAGAGAGAAACTCTATTTCCTTGTCTGAAGTTACACCAATGATCAATGAATAGCTTGTCCAAAAGAACAAAATTTGTTGTCCTTGTGGAGCCTGCTGGGAACTGCTTTGTGTTCGTCAACTGCTTTGAAGAGTCCCCTACACTGCCCTACTCACAGACATATCAATCTGTAATTTCATGGCACCTAAATTGTTTTCTGTTGCAAATATTGCTTAAACTAGCCATATTTGCTCGTGTAGTTATTTTTCTGAATGTTGCAAGTGAGTCCTGTTATGCACAGGAATCAAGCACAGATTATTCCTGCAGCAGGCAGTAGCAGCTGGAAGCCAAAAAATTAAAGTGTATTTAGGGTCAAAAGGGTTCCTTAAAACTAACTGATTTCATACGTAGAATAGACTGCAAATTTGTTTGGCAGCATCCTGTATGAAGTTCATCATTCATAGTTAAAAAATCAGGATATGTGGAGAAAAATCATCTATCTAGATCCCATTCCCCAAATGGAATCTCTTGGAGGAGAGGAAAGTTATTTCTGATTAAGACAGATCTTCCATCTTGATAACCCAAGAACATTCCTGATCTGCTTTCACATTTAATGTTACATCAAGATTACTCTGGATGCCCTCTGGATCACATATTCAAAGTTGTACTTTTGTATTGTAAGCTTGAGAAAAATTAGCAAGAACTCAAAGGCAGTAAACCTCCTGTTCCTCTCAGTATGAGTGAGGCTACATTGGGAGTGCTGTGCCCATATTTTGGCTCCTCAGCACAAGTAAAACGTAGGTAGAAGATGGAGCTGAACTCTTCTCAGAGATGCATAGATACAGACAAGAACAAGGTGCAAAGGACAAGGGTTAGCAGCCAAAAATTAGAATATATGAAATTATGATTTCATGTTAGGAAATAGGTTTAAAGCTGTTGCCCAGAGGGATTGTCACATCTCCATTACTGGAGATTCTCAGAATACAACTGGATGAGTTTCTGAGAAACTTGAGCAGACTGGATCTAACTCAAAGCAAGGGGCTGGACTACACAACCTAGAATTTTTTAATCTAAACTGCCCTGTAGTTCTATGCTATTCTTCTTATACATGCCATGACCTCATGGACATTCTGCTTTTTGCAGTGCTGAGCTCCCTCACATACATCTGCCTGAGATAGTTGAAAATTTTAAGTTTGCTGATCCTGCAGAGATAGTTGAAAAGTTACACAAATACTCACACTGAACAGACACCCAACATCTCAGTGCCCCAGAAAGTATATGTGTATATATGAAAGAATGTTGCCACTGGAATACCAGTTCCTACTTGCTCCTATGTATTTGTAAAGTGAAGGAATTCTTTCTAGATTTCCCAATTGCCAGGTATAATCTTGGTTTGTGTTGGTTTCTATCCAATTTAATCTAGCTGAAGCTCTTGGGACACTTCAGAGGACAAAAGGGAAATATTTATACAGGCTGTGTCTACAGGCAAGAGATACTGCAGAGATAAAAATATTCAGGAGTTACCCTGTTTGGCAGGAGGTATTCTGAGAGCTACAATAACACACTGCTAAAACAATATAAAATAATAAGACCTGGGATGGAATGACTCACTAGCCTGGGTGTTAAGACAATCCTCTAAGTGGTGGAAGTTGTTTAAAGATTTTGCCTGAATGATAGACATAAGGGAACTCTATTTTTTTAGGAGATATTTTGTGTTAAAAACAATTCCTACCTCAGTTGAGCACATTGTTTAAACTCAGGTAGCATTATATATCTGGAAATACTGAAAGAAGCCTCCCAGCAGTATTCTTGAATTCAGTGTTTCTGAATCTTTTAGGTAACCTGGGAAAATTGTTCAAAAATTTTCTGGCCAAAAAAGTAAACTTGGACTTCAGTTCTTAGAACAAATCTCATGTGGATTAGAGTAAAAGCATCTCAATTACAATTGCTTTTCTCCTTTGCTGTTTTTTTTTTTTTTTTTTTTTTTTTTTTTTTTTTTTTTTTTTTTTCCCCACTCAAGCCTATTTGATGGTTTTGTCCAGAGCTATCTATGGTTATGGCATGAAGGGACTGGGCTGTTTGGCCAGGAGAATATTAGCTAAAAATATCCCTGCCTTTTTTCATCTTTTGAGTTGTATTGATGCAGGTTTAAAACACTGGAGGTTTTTCCTGGTTCCAGGATGTATAACTGCAAAGTTATGTAAAAATATCCTGGTCAGAAAGCCTGGCAGAAGTAGGGAGACACTCTAAAGTATGTTGAGGTGACTAGCTACAAAATAAAGTATAAGTGCATGACCACAGTAGACCGTGGGACATTTTGAAAACTGAGATGAGGGAGTTGAATGTGGGGTGAGATATTTAGATACCACAGCAAAGAGAGCCATTGGGGCAAACACAAAAATGACATTTTTTATATCTTCAAGCAGAACTAGCAGCATGATGATGACAACTTCCATTGGCAGATTTTCTGGCATAAGCAGAATTCAGTGGAGATGGATGGCTTTCAATGGGGATTCAGAGCAGGAACAAAACTTCCTCCAGTGTTTTTTTCTGCAGACACAAGAGAGGAATGTGCAGGGTCCTTATCAGATAATCACTTTGACTAATCCTGGTAGACTAAGATCCTGGAACAAAGATAGAAAGCTTCTCTTCTTATTTTCAACTCCCTGGGTTCACAGATTAACACTGTGTGAAAGAAGGGGGAACCGAAGAGTCATTCTCTTTATTTTTAAAGTAACTGCACTTCCAAAAGGGAGGTGTTGGGAGAGTGATGTAGGTGCCTACATTTAGGAACCAGTACCATTATGGACGCTCTGGGACACCAAAAATGTCCATCTGAGGTTGATGGATGCGGTACCCTAGGGTGTCTCCTCTGGCACTTAGACACACCTGTTTAGGCACTTAAATTACTCAATAGAAGTTCAGTTTAACCCAATGTTCAATGTCTTCTCTGTAGTCAGCAGAGACGGATGAGATGAGAAGCATTCTGCAGGGGTGCCATCCTTTTTCTTCTAACTACAGGAGGAAGGAGACGGCCAAAAATTGATCCTGTTTCCACCTAAATTCATTCAAGTGAGATGAATCCTGGTGCATTGGTATAAATTTTGGTGGGCCTGGATACTGCTTAATGGGAGAGTTTCCACTCCATCCTGCTATCTCCACCTTTCCTCTTGGCTTCTGACTGCGGGCCCCCACCACTTGCACTGTGCCAATTCTGGTGCACAATAGGTGCATTCATTTAGTTCATTAGTATGGAGCCAAAATTACTTTCATGAGTTGAGGTGAAGATGTTTCTTGTACAAAAGATGGAGAGGAGGAAGACAGGGCAACAGCAAGCAAGGAAGAGAAGACTAACTTGTGGAGGGTGGTTGTGAAGGGGAGATCCCTCCACTTTGCATGGAAGGGGTTAATTAAACTAGCTTGACTGCCATGGACCACAATCAAAGTGACTAAGGCCATCAAAAGAGCATACTGAAGGTATGGAGAAGGTAAGTTGGGAACCTTTACCAGTGCCAGTATTAAGGGGGATCATGTGATGTGTGCTGTGACTTAGATTTTGAAAAATGAACCAAATGCTGTAAGCTCTTCCTGGATATTTCGGTCTTTAGTGGATATCTCTGTGTGAGCATAAATTTAGACTGACCTTAAGGGACCTGATGAGGTCTCACCACTTGATGCTATGGCTACAGTCATATGTAGCAATAAATTACAGGAAATAAGAATACTTTATCACTTATGGGATCTATTCCGGGCAGGTCATTCCTTGAATACACTTTTTTTTCCTCTTTCTACAAGGCAGTGAATATGTTGAAACACATTATAGTGCAACATTTAATTAAGCATAAAAGAGATTTGGCAGAAAGAAAATTGCTGTGAAGGTCACTCTTGATATTATTCTCAAACAATCAAAATACTGAAAACAAGATTCTGTAGGCCCACCAAGCAGCCAAAGAACACATAGAGGACATGTAGAGATAGGAGTAAAAAAGTAGGTATCCATTCTATTTTTCATATCACAGGTTCATGCAATCAATAACACAAATAAGAGTTGAAGAGAACCAAGAGAGGGAGAGACAGAGAAAGTGCACGACTGAAACTTTTCAAATATCACTTTAATTATACCTATGCTGTGACGTAGGTTTGTTTATGTAGCTCTGTAAAACTATTTTTTTACTTATTTCCCCTAATTACTTATTATTATTTTCGTTGTGCCATTCATGGAAAGATTGAAGAATGAGTTATTACATATGAGTTACTTATGCTACTGTCCATCTGTATGTGTCTACCTGTCAGTGGAAGGAGTGTAGGGATGATATGTCATGTAAAAATGCTGATATATAGTTATTGTTGCTGACCAGAGGAGGATAACTGCCACCATAATTGACATTGCTGTAATCCTTTCTAGCATTGAAACCCTTCCCAAGTAGTTACTAGCCACTGTAAATCACCAAACATTTCCTGTAAAAAATGTTTTGTGGTGGGTTGACCCTGGCTGGACATCAGTTTCCCACAAAAGCTGCTCTATGACTGCTCTCCTCAGCTGGACAAAGGAGAGTAAACATAATGAAAGGTCTGTGGGCCAAGATGAGGACAGGGATCAATTGTATCACCAATTACTGTGATGGTCAAAACTTGGAGACATTAAATAAATTTGGGGTTATATGAAATAAATCCAAAATCTTAAAACACCTTCCACCCATCACTCCCTTCTTCCTGGGTTCAGCTTTACTTGCCACTTTCACCACTTCCTCATCTCAGTGGAACAGAAGGACTGGGAATGGGGAATGGGGGCTCCAGTCACTTCATCACACACTGTCTCTGCCTCTCCTTCCTCCTCAAGGGGAGGACTCCTCACACTTTTCATATTCTTCTGCTCCCAAGGTTTCCCTTGTGCAGGAGACAGTCTGCCAAGAACTTCTCCAATGTTATTCCTTTGCATAGGCTGTGGCTCTTCACAGAGTGCTCCAGTGTGGGTCTCTCCAGGGAATGCAGTCCTTTAGGAACAGGCTGCTCCAGCGTGGCTCTCCAGTGGGGTCACAAGTCCTGCCAGCAAACCTGAAGCAGCGTGGGCTTCCTCTCTCCACAGGGCCACAGGTCCTGCCAGGAGCCTGCTCCAGTGCATGTTTTCCGTAGGGCCATTTTCAGCTTCCTTCAGGCATTCCCCTGCTTCAGCATAGGGGCTGCAGGTGGATGTCTGTTCCATTGTAGACCTCCATGGCCTGCAGCAACACAGCTGCCTCCATGGTCTGCACCAGGGGCTCCAGGGGAATCAGCTCTGGAGCCTGGAGCCCCACCTGGCCCTCCTTCTGCACGGACCTCGGTGCCTGCAGAGATATTTCTATTATGTGATTTAAGGTAATATCTGTCCATTACTTAGCTTGAGAAGTTATGCTCAGTGCACTGCAGGAGTTTCCTGGTTGCCTACAGCTCTCTGTGTTACTTTTCCAGCAGATTTTGGGGTGGTTGAAGTGCCCCAGCAGGACTACAGCCTGCATATGTGATACATCCTCTGGCTGGAACAAGAAAGCTTCGTCTGTAGACTCACTTTGATCAGGTGGCCTGTAGTAGACATCAACGACAAAGCTTCCTTTGTTTCTTCAGTTTCTAACTCTTAACAAACTTTCACCTGCTCATGGCTAATTTTTCTCAGCTCTTTACAATCTCAGCTCTTTACAATGTGGAGGCAAGCTCTCCACTGCTCTGTCCTCTCCAGTTCTTCTAAAACATCTGTGGCCATTGATAGCTGGATTCCAATCATGGATTCATCCCACCAGTTTTCTGTAATGGCAACTAGGCCCTATCTTTCTAGCAGCCTGTGGCTTCTAACTCCTGTTTGTTGCCCATGCTGAGTGCACTGGTGTAGAGGCTCCTCAGATGGACTGTCAGTTGTGTCACCTTCTTAGAGGAACACTGTTTAATTCCTTTGAGGTATTTCACTGGAGTTTCCCTGTTTGCTCCTATTACCTCAGCATCCCTTGGCTCATCTCTTTAAGACTGCAATGTCCTGCAGTGTAGCCAGGACATGTCAGAGCAAGAGGCATATACAGATGAACAGGATGGATGCTTGAATCTCTGCTGCTTCAGTGCAAACTCCTGCAGCTTAAAATAACTGCAGGATGAAGTGGGCTTACTCTCAGTCTTGACATACTTTGAGCTGAAATGCATATCTATGCTCTTCCTTCAGTACCTCTGCTATGACAGAGAGGCTGAGGGCTGACAACAAGTACTTATTAAGTTATTAAACTGCCAAATTAAGTCCATTATTGATCTCTTGGACTTCACTCCTCAAAATGTTGACATGTCGTGAAGTTATCTGCAATCTGTCTATCAAATTTGGACACAGGCACAGTTATTAAAGTACGTTTCTTTAGTGTAAAGCAGAAGCCTGTTGTGCTGGACACCTGCCTGCCTGTTTATGTGGAAGGAGTCATTCTTTGAAGGTGGACACGGCCTGTCAGGTAAATCAGAGATGGGTGATAAAGAAAAAAAGAGAAGGAGCTTCTCCATGGTGATACAACAGATCTAAAGCAGGTCTGTAGCAGTCCCTGTTGCCTCAGAAGCTCTATTCTATTAATGAATTCTGTTCTGTTTTGGTGTTTTTATCTGTCTTAAATAATTTTCAACAACGTGTGAAGTAGTATGCAATAAAGTAATTTGGTTGCTGAGGGCTTATTACATTCCTAAGATTTTGCAGAAAGCCTATTTGGAGAAGGCAGCACATATTTATTGATGGATTTAGGTTTGCTATTCACTAGTTACACACTGTAAAGAGAGTAGAGATCATCTTATTCGTGAAATAGTATTTACTGTGTTTGGATGGAAATGCAGCTGCACACTTGCTTCTGAAAAAATAAACTGGATATGACAGTTTCAGCTAAATCTCGCTAAAAAATTTGCATCATAATCCTTGGGTTGGCATATAGGAAAGAGATATATCTATCTTTGACACTGCTTCCATGCTAAAAAAAGAGCTGAGAATGATCTGCACATCCCAAACAGAGTAAATGCTAATATTATCGAGTCTTGACAGTATATTCACCAAAAACTTGGCTCTGCGTGCAGGGAACTGCTGGCTGGCAGAAAGGTTCAGTATTCCCAAGGATTTCCTGTGGCTCTTGAAGGAAGCTGCTTGGCTGTCGCAGGTCGGACAGAGCACCCCTAGTCAGTAACAGGCTCTGCTATGGTGAAGGTTCTTTTCAGCTGCTGTGTGATAAACATTTTAAAAAAGGGAGATTCTCCTTTCTGCTTTGGGAGCAGAAAGCAGAAGCTAAAGCATTGCTTGAGTCCCCAGACTTTTTTCCCCTCAGCAAGAAAATATTGCCCCTTGGTGCCCTTTTGCTACCAAAGGATCACTTTGACATGGGTACAGTCTGATGTAGTTAATTTAAAAATATTAAAGGGTCACCAAACATCATTAGTTATATCATTACTGGTGACCTGAGGGTTGGAGCTTTGGTTTCAAACCCATCAGTTTCCGGCTAATAATGGTCATTAGCAAGTAAAGATAAATGAGGGATGTTATATGCCACATCTGTATTCATTTGCTATATTCAGGCAGTACATCTTCTACTGCAGATGTGAAACTACCAAAATGAGGGAGATGACAGGATGCAAAACTGTTTTTCAGTCTCCAAGAGACAGTTTCTGGCTAGAAGAAAGTACTCATTGACAACAACTGCTGGGAGAAAGAAATTATGAGCAATTGGACAGCAAATGACATAAAATCTCAGCAGCAAAACTGATCAGTCAGAATTTACAAGCATGATCTCTTTTCACAGCTTTGGCAGGAAGTTCAGGATCCTTTGGGATCCAAAGTGACACTGGAAGTTAATAGCCTACTTCTAGCTACAACAAATAAAATTAAATACTTCTCGTTATGATGAATCATTTTCCGGATTGTTAATTAGAAGGCTGGCCCTAACAGAGTTCCCAAAGTCTGCTTTCCGCTTCCTGCTGACTTCTGGGGACTGATTCAAATCCTACTGGAGGCAGTGGGTAGACTCAATAGGGTTTTGAACTAGGTCATTAAAATTAGAATCTATAAGCAAGTCACTTTATCTCTCTGAGCTTCTTTTGTTATGTGGTCACATGGGGACAGCTAAAAATTACTTACATTGGGATGCTTAGAGCATTTTTCTATGTGTCCATGGAAAATAGTATAGAATGAAAAATTATTCATTTATTTGTGCATAATCTATTCTTTATTCTAAACTACATGCAATAAATATCATGGTTTACGATAAAATTATTATCTAGTTCTATAATAACTGGCAGTTAGCTGTAAAGGGACCACAAAGAAAACATTAACATATATGAAGTAAATGATTTGTGAGAACATCTAAAATCACATAAAAACTTAATGAAATATAAAAAATAATTACGATACAGACAGAAACAGCACTAAACTATGCTAAACCTGGGGAAGAACTCTCAGACTTGTATTTAAGTGGCAATAAGTAAATAAAAAATACACAGCAAATCATGTTGTGAAACATAATGGAAATGAAGGTTCAAGAAGGAGGATCAGTTATAATGGTAATTAATTCAGGGTGGATTCTATCCTAGATTAATTTAGCCAGCGTCATTTAGGCAGTTCCAGGAAGGACTCTTGGGCT
Organism: Melospiza georgiana; assembly: GCF_028018845.1. Lineage (NCBI taxonomy): Eukaryota > Metazoa > Chordata > Aves > Passeriformes > Passerellidae > Melospiza > Melospiza georgiana. The sequence goes on from NC_080431.1 coordinate 71,671,646, forward strand.
GCTCTTATACTGGTATCATTTACTTTGTGTGTGGCAGACTTTTATTTTTATTTTACTATAATTATTATTATTACCTATTTTATTTTATTATTTTGGGTAAATTATTTCACCATTGAATCAATTTGATTGTTTCCTTCCAATGGAAGTGTGACATCCATATTTGTAGAAAGGTCTTTAGTTTCAGAAATATTGAGTTAGAATAGAACACAACAGAAAAATTAAACTCGGGAGAGTTCATGTCCTTGTTCTGGATTCCACCCTGGGTTAAGATTCGGGGCAGTGACACTTCTCTTCATCATGCCAGCTTTTGTGTAGGGAGGAAACAACAACCCATTGTCACACCATCGAAGTTTTCTAAGCTGATGGAGGATAAATCCCAATCCCAGGCTATGGGAGCTAAGACTCAGCAGGTACATGTAGAAAACAGCTAGGGAGAAAGCAAGTTAGGAAACCTTGCTCAAGTCTGTGGTAAAACCTCAGCTGGCTCTGCTGGAAGTGACATCTTTCACAGAACTGCAGTGTGCTTGTTACAAACTCCAAGGAAGCTCTAAGTCTTCCCTCTTTGGAGAAAACTCCTCCCTGGGCCCCACAGGGCAGCAAAGGGTGAGGGGGCACTTGCAGCAGAGGCTGCAGCCCCACACAAAGGGATCTTCTCTTCCCTCTCACACTGTCCTGTAGATCTTAGGTAATGTGGTTACCTTAGGAGATGAGAACATGGTTTATGTTATCTTTGCACAAATGCTTTTCAGGGTAGCTCTGGTGACAGAAGAAAACCAAAAATAGAGTGTTTTCTCTCATCAGAAATAATCCTAAGGTCACAACAGTGGGAGGGTAAGCAAATTTCTTTTTTATTACTCATGAGAGAAGCTATCATTATTTTTGTTGATGAAACAGAAGTGCTGGTAAGTAGCATCATTTAGCATAAGGAGTTTGGGTGACTTCTTCCTTTGTACAAAACTATTTTTATTGGCATAGAACAGCAATCCTTAAATTGCCACTTAGAATCTTAAAAACATATGAAGATATAAACACAGAAAATACTTGAAAATGGGATGCAAAACAAAATAATCTGTCTCTTAATGTCATCATCTTGTTTAACCACCATAATGGAAAAAAACAACCAGTTCCCTGATGATGTTTAGTCTGCGCTTGTATGCAAATCCATTTATGTAGGCCAAGCTATGTGGGCCTGAAAATTTGTGTTTTCACTGCAATAAATAAGGCCAAAATTTTCTTTCCTTTATTTAGGAAAAAAAAAAAAAAGCAAAAAAAAGCCACCTCAATACCTAAACAACGCTTTAAAAGTGATGTGCAGCAAATGCAGATGTTAATATAAAATCCACATGTCAATCTGTGTGTGGGAAGTATTTTGAAAGCCAAAGGCAACTCAATAAAAAAGGTAGCAGAAGCAGCATTTCAATTAGGTGAGAAGATAGTAGGCCTTTACAGTTCATTACTGCACTGGCTCTTCCAAATACTGCCTTTTCTTTTTTTCATTGTCCCATTTAGTTCATTAGTGCTGGTGTACAATTAGGAACAATATTTCTAAAGAGATGTCTGATTATTAACCTTTGCTTTTTTTTCCCTCCCTTCTGCCCATTTCATAAGTGTAGTTATAGAATTGTAGTGAAACTTCTGAAATATGAGGTCTGAATTGCCATTAGTGATGGTACATTAAATCATTGAGCCCCAGAGTACAAAGGTGCTAAATGGTAAAGTCACAAGAAAAGGAAGAAAGAGATGGAAAGAGAGAAAATCACAGCAGACCTGACCAGTCCTTGGTCTTGTCAAATGCACTTGCTTTTCTTGCTGCTCTCTTGCCTTTAGGCACCACATAAACTCTGGGAAGAAGTGATATCAATCTCAGGCTTTGATGAGGGCCGTGGCAGCAGGGATCTTTGCTTACTCTGTCTGCCTGTGCAGCCGTGATTTCTGTGTTTGCTGTGCAGGGTGGAGAGGTGTCACTGCCACCCCGACACCAGGGAGCTCAGCTGCAGGAAGGGGGAATCTGGTACATCAGCCATCACAGTGCCACCCCTCCTCATGGTGGGGGGCTGGAACTAGGTGGTCTTTAAGGTCCCTTCCAAACCAAGTCATTCTGGGACTGATCCAGGATAACTGTTTCAAGCCTCTCTGTGGATCTGTTTTAGTCTGATACAGTTCCCCACTTTTTAGCTGTTTAGATGTAAGAACAGAACTAGGACCAGCATCAGCATCAGACAAGTAGGAGAAGACAGATTTCCATTCTCCAGATACCTATAGAGTGGAGAACTCCTTCCTGTTTCAAAGTTGCTGCTTTCTGATTTATTTTTAATCTTAAAATATGCAGCTCAACTTGGTGCTGAAAAGATCCAAAGAAAATTTCACTGATGGAAAAAATGAAAAGTGTAGCACCTGATTCTTTGTTAATAAATCACACTCTTCATAACAATGTTTAAAAACCTAATGGTATTATTGAACAATAAAGTCTTGTAAATAACAATTTTAAAAGTGTCTAATTCCTGAAGGGTATATGTATTTTGTCAGAGCAAGAAGGAAGTACTCAACATAACACAAGAAACCTATCTACTCCCCAGCCATGATAGTTTATCCTGCTTTAACAGACACATCTCTATCAAGATGCATAAGAAATAGGATCTAAAAAATTGAGCTTGGGAACTTAGTATTTCATAGGTGCATTATGCTAAATGGCTTAACCCTTATTGATTCACACAGTTATTAATCAGGAAAGCCTGAGTATATAATCCCACCTGATCCTCAGGTCCTTGGAAATGACAGTTAAAGCTGGCAGCTGGCTTAGTGGAAGAATGGCGGGATGAAAAAAAGCAAATGAACATCATGTTGCATTATTCATATAATTCCACTAACAGAGACACAGGACTTCCATTAACTGTTGTGGCTCAAGAGCAGGACTCAGGATAAATGTATTGCTGAAAATAATGGTATGAGGTTGTGCAAACCCATTGTCATGATTTTTATGGGTTTTTCATTGTTTAGTTTCAGTATTTGGTTTAGTATTTGTGACCTATGACAAAATATCAAGGTTTTAATGTTTAATTTCTGTCTCACTGAGACATGTGCAACTCTGTCTGACTTTCCTCATGCATTGTACAGATATATTTAAATATTGCATTTGGTCATAAAATCCTGCACAGTAATGAAGAAGAAAAAGCTGGTGTGGCAATTGCATGTTGCACCTCCAAGTAAAATACTATGTATGCAAATGGCTGAGCAACACAGTATTCCTGATGTCCTGCCTTAACAGGACTTTTTAAAACACCATTATTATAGCACTATTATTATTAACAGTGTCTAGACAACACAGACAGAAGCCAGGAACCCTGTTGTATTAGCTATTAGTTTAGTTAAATGAAAGAAGGAAGCAGGAAAAGAAAGATAATTATAAGAAATGACTTGCCTACCTTTGCTGAGCAAAACAGTAGAGGAACTGGACTGGACTTTACCTAACCTTTTATTTCTGTCATGCCTTTGGGATGGATTCAGCTTATTTTGCTTCAGTCTGTGCAAACTTACCACTAAATATGAGCTAGACATTTAAATCCAGACATAGTCTATATGCCAGAGGCATATTTGAAGAGCTGCTCATCCCTTCCTGGGACAGCAAATACAATATGGGGAGATGAACTTTTCTTTGGCAATGCCCCTCTTTTCCCCTTGACTACAGAAAGAAACTAAAGGTTTGATTTCAGCTAGGTGCCTAATTTAATGAAGTTAATTCAGATGAATCTCACCTTATTTTAATGGCTCATGTATGAATTTCAAGACCCTAGATGTACAGCGTTGGGATCTTCAGAGACATATTAGTCAAAAATCCAAGATATACTCAAGAACATCTTAATTTAAACTTTTCTACCCTAATGTGAATGTCAAACTAATAGATCTGATTTAAAATGCACCTCAATTCTGTTCTCTGAAGGCTTTGTCCTCATATAATATTTTATTTTTTGAGGTTTAATTTTAACTTTTATTTTGCCATCTCTTTTTACTTCAGTAATTACAGGACATAAATACAAAATTAAGCAAACTGTGCTACGGTGGATGACCCAGAAGTCTTTACTGAAAACAAATCCCTGCTCATTCCAGCAGCAGGTGAGTGAAACATGGATCTTGACAGGTGGGGAATGCTGTTTAACTCGGGGCTCTACCCAAGTGACATACCACTTCATATTTTTCAGGCAGCCTTATTTTACTGTTCCAAAGAAAATAGCTTTCTCTTGTTCTAGTAATGTGTATTTTATATTCTATGAATAATGTATGATCTGTGTGTAACTTTTCACTTCAACTTCTGAAGGCATAGGGTGCTCCAATTTCCTGTTTCATATCATGATGTGGACTAACAATGATTAGAGTTCCTGAAGTTGCTCATTTGTCTAATGAAATGACTTGAACTAATTCAAAAACCTTTGCAGACTTATGGGACGTGATTTTTGGAGGATTAACACAGAGCCCAAGCCACAGGATATGCTTTTTTCCCAATGTAAAAGACAGCCTCATGCTGTCTAGCTCTCTGTTTCTCAATTTCATTAATCTCACACAGACCCCAAATACAAGCCATTGCTTCTCTGACACATTTGTTTATACTAATTCCAAATACTAGGCAATCTATGCCAATGAATTAATGATTGGTCAAAAGTCACTGGGATCTCACCCTAATATATGCCATAAAAAGATATATCATCATCACAACATTTATGTTTTCTCTTTTTGGTCCAGAGGGCATCTAGTTGAAAGCTACATGGAAAGAAGTGTGTTGGTAACACTCCTGCTGTAACTCTGTGATTGCCAGCACATCTGGTCATTTCTGCAGGCAGGTAAGCAGGACTGGGGTGGCCACTGGCTGCACAGCTTGCCACTGCCTCTCCAGGAACCCCATCTGGGGATCTTGGAAGGCTTATTAGGTGCTTATCTTTTATTAGGGTTTTTACAACAACTATAATTTTGAATACAGAGAATTTACAAGGGAATACTTGTCTGCTTTCTGAATCTTTTGCTTTGTGCCATTGCAGTAGCACAGTGATATCCAGTTATGGCTGCTGCTGCTATAGGAACACATAGCAACAAGAACAGAGCTTGGATTGAAGCCTCCCAGAAGCTTCTCGCCCCATGCAAAAGGTGTCCAGAATAGCAAGCAATGAGGTTACTGCCTTCCTCTTTACTGTGCACCATCAATTCTGGTCAAAAAAGCCTAGTTTTTCCCACTTTGAGTGATTTTTTCCTGCTCATGTAGTTTCCCAAGGCTAGAAAACAACAAGCACAGGAAGCAACCAGTGCAGCACTTAGAAAAAACGTCCATCTAGAAAAATAATTTCTTTTTTACTTCAGATCACTCTATGAGTGATGTGAAAATACAGAACTTAATAGAACAGAGATGAGAAATGAGTGGGCAACTAAGGCAGTTTTGCTGGTAGACAAAGAAAATAATATACAAAGACAGAGATGAAGATGAAGGAACAAAACGTTGGATTTCAAAAGAAACAGAAGTGCCTGGAATGTATTATCACAGACTACCTGCAAATGATGGGGAAATACAAAGAACAGAAATGGTGCTTAATATTAATCAGAAGGCAAATTGCACAGGAAAGCTTTAAAGGAACACTTTAAAGAGGAATCAGTGCAATGGAGGAGGTTAGAGAGAAGAAAGTTTTCCCAGAGGGTACAGCACCAGCATTGGGAAACAAACTCCAATGGGTGGAGCCTCCCAGAACTGGTAGAGGGAGGGGGTGAAACACAACAGCAGGGTCAAGAATGATGGGTCTGACGCCAGGGGGAGTGATTCATGTAAAACGTCACAGGATAAAGCCATAGGTCAGGGTAAGTCCTGTTATGCAAAGTTAAGCTAAGTAAGTATTTTCTTAACGCCGTTAACATGCACTTTCAAATTAACATTTATCCCTTACAAAAATAGACTTGCTAAAACGCTAATGGCAATTTTGGCTTGTCCTGTCTGAGGTTCTTTAGTTGGGCTTGAGGAACAGGAAATAAATGCCCAGTTTAGAAGACAGGCTCAGGGATGTGCTAAAACCTGGGCACTGTCAAGGTACAGGAGTCCCAAACCAATAAACTAATATAAATCAGCTAGCTATTTCCTTATCTTCACTTGTGTTTATCTCATAACACAGACATCTCTTTTCTGTTTTAATTGCTAGTACTGTGAATGATCATATTTAAGCTTTTTACATGCCATATAATAAAAAAAAAAAAATTCCAGGGAACACGGAACTGTACAGGCTGGTTCACATCTGAGGTTAGTACATCTTGACTAGACCCTTTAAGTTTGGATAAAGCTACAACTTTCATCTGAACAGAAAACATGAAGAATCCAAGTTTCTAAAAAGCTGCTCTGAGCAGAGGAGAAGCCTGCTTTGTTAAAACATCTAAGACAATATCAGGAACAGGGGGAAAAGGATATAAGAAATATTGTTTTATGTGTTAGGTTAGGGAATAAAAACCCATTTTTCTGAAGAAATCATGGTGGTTATTTCTGCATAGAAAGGTCAGTGCCAGTTTTGGTCTCAATATTTGTTTAGGTCTCAATCTAACAAAGCCTTTAGGCCAATTGTGAAGCAATGTGAAAAAAAATCCCTCCAGAAGCTACGATCAGGAACTCATCGGGATGAAGAAATTGCTTAGAGGCTTTGCTGAGTCTTTGCAGAAAATTGATTCGTTGCTAAGGTGATGTTCATATCAGTAGGTAAAATGGCTGAGGGACTGTTTTCTTGTCTTGCTGAAGAATGACACGGCACAACTTGCAGCTCATATGCCTGTGACTCAGCTTGTTTCTCCCCAAAAACTACTGGGTACAGCCCAGGGGGAGAGTGGGAATGCTGGCCCAGAGCTGCTCCAGGCCCAGAGCTGCACCAGGGCGATGCTGATGATTGCTGTGAGCCTGGACTCACAGCTGCACCCGTGTGCTGTTTTGTTTAATGCTCTCACTATCCCCTCTTGCATTCTTCATGGACCACCTGGTGTAAAACCCTGAAATGGTGTGGTTTTTCCCACGTACTTTTAGTTTTTGGCAGATTAGGACTCCCCCTCCCCTGTGGATGAGGACTGGATCTCTGAGACATGAGTGCCTTGCAAATCCATCCTGTTGCAGGCACTGTGCTGATAGGTATGGAAGGCACATCTGCATCTGCATCTACAGAATCACAAGAGGAGATGTAACTCTATACAAAACACTTAGATTTGATCTCTGTCATGGCAAGGAGAGAAGATTAAAATTGGAGCAGTCTTTAAAAGCCTCGCATAAACAAATCCTTCAAATCACAGAGAAGATGTCTCAATAATAATCCTACTGGCACATAAAAAGCTGTCATATAAAGAAGAGTTAAGTGGAAGAGAAGCAGTGTCTGGTTCAATAGGATATATATGCAGCCTGAACTCTGCCTTACAATAAAGACAAAATATGCTGTAAACAGGAGCACTGTGTAACAACAGTCCTACTACATTTCAAAGTTGCTTTTGCTGAACTCAGTCCATTCGTCTAATTCCTTATCCTCAGCAGGTTTGTTGGGATTATTTTATGATTTTTTTTAATAAAAGAAAAAAAATTAAGAAACAAAAAGAAAACATGTCTCTCCCGTATTATGAGTTTAGGTTTTTCTTGCATCCTTTTTTTTGGTGTAAACAAACTGCAGTACATTTTTTAGGAAATAACAGGCAGGTATCTACATTGAGTTAAATTAAATAATGTAAGAGAAAATAAAGTAGGTAGATTTCTATTGGAAAAGACAGGTAGTGCTTTTGAGTTAGTACAGATGAATTTGATTCAATAATACAATGATTTAACGTCACGTAAGCTAAAATCAAACTGGACCTTAAAAGAAGTGACAAATACACAAAGTGAAAGTATTTTGAAATTAAAATTCTAGTCTCTGATGGTGGTATTATGTTTTATATTTTATATAGAAGATGTTATTCTGTATTTATCTGCATTAATTTTAAGCAAACAAATGAAAAATGCAAAAACAAATGGATGTTTAAAAAAAATTAAAGCCTGTTGTGTTGTTGACTCCAATAGGAGAGTGATTGAACAAATATTCTCTGTCCTGGTACAGTTACTCCATTTGGGGTTCAGTTCATGTAGCTTTGGGAAGGGCTTTGGCTGTTTAAACACAGGTTTTGGATGATAAGGATTACCAAGAAATCCTCATGGGACTGTTGGATGTGGCAGCTTACTTTAGGTAAATAGTTTTCTTTTCTGGAATGGCAGCTGGAGGCCAAGCGAGGTATCCTGCCATTTATCAAATGCTGCAAGAAGCATACTTTAGGCAATCAGATTCCCTGAGAGGTGTCTACCATGTAAGAACGGTTTTCAGTCCAGATGCAGACACCTGCATTTAGATGTCTACACATAGGTGTGTACAGGTGTGTTGGCAGCTAACAGTAGTTGCTGTGAGTATTACTAGTAGTAGAGTACTCAGGGTTAGCTGCAGCTGCTGTCCCTGCTGCCAGAACTGTTTTGTGTTTGCCCTTCAACACAAGTTTTCTTAGCAAAAATCATACTTGGGCCTGCAGTTCAGAGAAGACCAAGAACAGAAGCATTTTTCCACTGACCAGTGGTCGAAGTTACACCTTTTAATAGCCACAGTCTCATCAATTATTTTTAGGACCTTCCTAATCCACTAAGCACCAAGAATATCAGCTGGCTCAATTCAGAAAAAATGATGACTTGTTTTGATGGTAGGATCCAGATGAGCTGGGTGCAGAGAGCACACTGCTGTTAACGTAGATGTGAGGTGAGATGAGATTCTGCTGCCTGAACATGGGTGTGTGATTCCTGTGCTCTGTGCACTGTGCTCCCCTCCAGCAGCCCAGACAGTCCCTAAAGGCCACAAGCATGCTTGGACTGAACCTTGAGATGCCAGGCTTTGGAACACCTGTAAATATTGCTGTCTCACCTTTGGACTGGGGGGTAAAGAGATCTGTCAGGGCACCTTCACTCTGCTGAGCGGCAAGCTGCCATTAAAGACACACAACTGCGGGTGATTGTCAGCAACCCTGTATCATTCGCAGCAAAAATTGCAGCTAACACTCTGGGTGAATTTCCAGGAGGTTGTTTACGTTACAGCTGTCTTCAAAAGTACAAAATTGCAAGCATAAGTCTGAGAAAATTCCAGCAGAAGCTTACTTCACTAAGCTAGTAATTTTTTTTTGGTCTGAATATATGAGGATTTTATTTTGATGTCTGCTAAAAAAAAGCTGATATTTTTAAAAGCGTTCATATTCCAAATTTCCACTGTTTTCAGTGAGAATTAGCCATTTAATCCTTTCAAAGTCTGGCTCTGAATCTCAGGGTTTCAAGCACAGCTCCTGCAGGTTCCCATTTCCATGCCTCCAATTCTGTGTTAATGTGGATGTGAAGCAGAAGCCTGACCACACCGTCCATGTCTGAAGGACACCAGCACAGAAAGTGAGTCAGATATTTTATCTCCTGGTGGTGTATATGGATATTCCCTGCATGTGCAGGAGGAAATGGGCAGCAGGGACATGGAGGGGGGGGTTGTTTTGTGCCCCCAGGGCAGGCAGGACTGGGAGTCCAGGCAGGAGGGCAGAGCTGTCTCTGCTGGGTGCTGGGGGGACACCCAGTGCACCCAGCCTCTTCTGCCCATCAGGTACAGCCATCAGCAGATGCAGATACAACCTTTCCCCGGGGAGAACAAGGATGGTACTGCATGACTTCAGGCAGCAGTCTCCCTCATCCAGGATTTTAGTGACTAAGAATACCTAAGGAGTTTGCTAAGTCATTTAGTAAACTAATTAATATTTATTAATACTAAGTTATTATTGATTTAGGCAATTTTTTCCAGGAATATGGATTAATATAGCATATATTTCCCCACACCTGCATGCACTTCAATTACAGGCTTGCCTTCAACAGGGATCTTTAGAGCATGCTTGGTTTTTTGCTGTCCAGCAAAATCATGATATGAAGTATTGGACTGTCTCATAGAATAAAGTTGCCAGCATACTTAAATTCAACTAATTACATGTTTAATTTTTTACAACATTCTCATGCAAGAAGGTAAACATGCTGTACAATATGAATTATAATATCAATATATGCAAGAACGAGATTAATACAGTATGAAAGTTGAAGCAAGATCTGATGTATTTTCACTATAACGAAACAAACTTTTAAGGACAATAGAAACATTTTCTTGTTTTTCCCCACTAAACCATAATCAAATTCTGTATATTTCCACAGAGTATATCAATACAGAAGTAATCACATTTACTAATGGAAAATCTGCTCTGCTGAAATAACCTGATCTGTCCCAGTGAAGACATTCAGTCTGGTCCCATGAACACTTACTTTCCCTCTGCTATAATTCTCTCATACCTGTATTGAGGACACAGTACATTCTTTGTCATTTTAAAATCTTTTTCCGTCTTTATTTCTCCCTCTTGGTACATTATCTAATGGATATATCTTTCTATGCTTGTGGTTTACAAAGACCTAAATTAAAATTAGCTGGGCTAGAAGAAAAAGAAATAATTTTTCCCTACATTCGCAATATTTTCCCTCTTCTCTTTGTCTTAGAAGGAGTTGGAAAATGGATCCCCTATTTATTTTTTAATCATGCACACCCACAGCTCCATGAAAGAGGTTGTTGCTCACCACAGTTACTGGTTAATGTCACAGTGCCCCACTCCTACTGTTCAGCAATGGGAAGAGCTTTCTAATGAATGTGACATTGCCAGAAACCATGCTGGTTTTAGATAGTCCATGAGCATTGTTTAATAATTAATTAATGTGATTAGCTGCCTTCAAAATATCTTGTTTTATTTTCTGGACTTACCTTCTTCAATGACTGTGGTGTGATAAATGTAATCATTAAGACTCTGTAACAAATGCATTGTGAGCTTTCAAACCAGGAATCTCTTCTCTTTTAATTGTGCAGTTGTTATTATTTTTCCACTGGGATGTATTCCTCCAGCAGATAGAAAATTCATACCCTTCTTCTGCTTTTTTCTTGATTTCTTCTTGTGCCTGTTTCTATTGTTTATTATTGGTTTTAGGGAGAAATATATCTCACAGCAATGCCAGAAGAGAAGGGATTTGAGAGGACTATGACAATTGTAAAGGTCCTAGTATGAGGTGCAGAGATTTAGAGGGAATAACTCTACATGGAAAAGGCCAGCAGAGAAGGCCAGGAGCTCACTTTGAGGGCAGTCAGCTCCAAAGCTTTAGAGATTAAATAGCTTGGCCTTATCTCTTGGCTGGGGCAAACCTTGCAGTGTGCTTCAGTTTTTCTCCCCTCCTTGAGCCTCACTGGATGTGAAAGGAGCAGGCTACGAGATGCGTTGTGATTAGAAAAGTTACATTCCTTTTAAAATCCCTTACTCACCCCCCTTTCCTTTTGTGCTCTATGGCAGAATGTCACATCTGGGGACATAAGGGAGCCCATGTGCTCAGAGGTGCAGCTCTGTCACTGCAGCTGCTGGCCTGTCCCTGGTCATGGCCGAGCTCAGGCACAGCCAGGGCAGGGGCTGTGACAGACGCCCTTGAGATGCACCCCAGAGCTGTCTCACTCTACACCCTGTCCAGTCATGGGTGCAGTATGACAGCATTTTTGTGATTAACAGCTATTTTTTCCCCAAAGAAGCATCAAGATGTGCTAATTCCGGTTGAATTAAACAGCATAGTTAAACTAATGAAAATGGAGCAAAAAAGTGGATTTAAAAAGTATTTTTGAAATTAGGCTGAGTTCCTGTTTTGAATTATGTCTTTATAAGTTTAAGCTGCCAAAAAAACCTGGAGAAAACTAATCCAACTTTAGAAATAAATACTTGAGAATGAACAAAAATCTTTCTTTGGATTTAACTGAGACATTTATTTGATCCAATATACATTATATCATTCTTTAGGTAATGGAAAGAGGAAGACAAAAGAAAGGAATCTCTTAAGTCAACCTTATTGATTTTTTCTTTACCTTTTTTTTTTTTTTATTATTTTTGTTTAGCTACTCTATCAAAAATTCATTTATTCCCACAAACATAAAGCCTTGCTAAATCTGAAGGTAAATTACTGTAATTGCTAACTGCCTCAGACCCTGGCAGGATGTGCTGATATCTGGAAAGAAAATCCATAATTTACAGACAGTATAAAAATGCCCATGCTATGTAGATTAGAAAAATAAGAAAAGCCCAGACTAGTACAGACACATACAGATAAAAAATAAGCCACTGTAACAGTGGCTCCATATCCTGGCATTTTTAGCTCTTGCCTTCTATGGAATTCTATGGAATTTATGCAGCGAGAAAAGCTATTTTGTTTTCAGTTATAAACTTTTCATTAATTACTATGCCTATTCCAGCAATAACTGGGAGAATGAGTCGGGACCAAGGTGTATATTGCTATAAAATCAGGGATTAGAGAAGGACTGGAGATTTTTCAACCTGAAATAGGCAAAAATTGGTTCAAGACAACTAGAAAACAAGGTTCAGAAATTGGCTGGTAACAGGAGTCCCTGGGCTCTAACAAGGAAATGGGGAGTGGGAGGGAAATGCCAGGGTTCTTCTGAGGATGGAAATGAAAGAGCAGATGAAGAAACTAGCAATTGGCAATGCTTCAATGCTGTAGCTCTACTGGAATGCTAAATGAACACAGCAGCGATGCGTCCATAGCCCTAACATGATGACCCATCTGCTGTTCATCAGCACATGGAGCATGGACCTCGTCTCCAGGAGGTTTAACTGGTGCTGTAATACCTGATGATATTTGTCACCTTCCCAGCATCCAATTGCCAGGAATCTTCAGCCTTAGTACCTTTTGCAGACCTCACAAACTTATGCTTTTTCTCTAAAAGACTGTAAATATGATAATTACCATGCACAGGGAAGAGTGGGGAGTTCCTGGCACCCAGTGGCTGCAGAGCCTGCTGGAGAGACAGGAGTGCCTGCTGAGGACAGGGACCATCAACTTTTGCTTCTGTTGGGGCAGAGCTTCAGCCTGAGTGTGAGTGCTCAACTTGGTCTGTCGTTTGGCCTGGTCTTTTTGTTCTGGTCTAGCTTTGGCTTTTTTTCTGTCTGTGCCTTTGTGTTGCTGGCTCTAACAGCTGGTCTGGCTATGCTTGATGACAACAGTTGCAGCAACAATCATGTTAATCTGGAAAACACCAGGGTGGGTGGTACAAGTAATTTATGTGCTCTTTGCCAATTTTGGGAACTGAGAACTAAGGGTTTTCTGGTGATAGAAATTGTGGAAATTAATAGCAAAGAGGGAAGAGCCACACAGGGCATGACCTAGTCTTTTGTGAAAATAAAGGAATCCAAAAGAAATGGGAAAATATATGACCTCATCACACACCTGTTTCATCTGCCCCTTCTGACAATATATCCCTGGAGGCTCATTGAGCATGGAGCTGCTAAAGACTTCACCATATCCCAGTGTCTTAAAAAGCCACTTGCTCTGTAGGGGTACTAAATGTTTTATTTAGAGGAAATCAATGTGTTCTGGTAGCATCTGCCTTGAAATCCCTTCTGGCATGAGGAAAAGGTGAGGTTCCAGTGCAGTGTCAGTACAAATGAAACACCAGATGCTCTTCTTTCCAAAAAGATTTAGTAACTGGATAGGAATATGTGTCCTGGATTAAGAGGACAGCTAGGTGGGCAGCTAAGATGGTTAAATACTGCAGGATTCTGGTTAAAAACCTGTCTAACTTAGGTTAAAACAGTACTTCGGACTGTATAAATGCAATTTAGGAAGATATTTTCATTTTGACTGTGTTCTGTGCTGGTTTCCTCTAATGCACCTCAGCCCCAGGTCTCCCATTCCAGGCTTGGTCTGCTGCACCAGCTGCTGTACAAGTACACGATACGCTGCTCACAGCATAAAGGAAGAAAATAATCCATCAGCAGGATTGGAGATGGGGAGCTGAGGTAGCAAGAGATTAACAAGGACGTCTGACATCATGACAGAAATCTTTGGCAGTGCTGTCAGAACTCATATCTCTTCTGTCCTAGCCTCGTGTGCCTAGGAATAGAGTCCATCCATCATCTGCTGAAACAGCTCCAACTTTATCTATCAGTTCAAAGCAGTATGTGGAATTTCTTCCTGTATGTTATTTACAGAACCTGAAAATTAAAACACTGAAGCAACTTTTGTGCCACACTCTTTCACTTCACATTCTATGGATGTGTGACTTTTGTGTGGAAATTATTTTTTCCTCTCCAAGCACAGCAGTGTCTAGCAAGAATATGCCACTCAGGCGGTCTGCTCTGCAAAGATGCATCTTTCATTTATTTCACATGGACAGCTGAGATAATGGCAAAGATCGGAGGTGCCGTAGTGGTGCCAGCATGCCGGATTGCAAAGATATCATAAAACATTCACATTCAGCTGGATCCAGACTTTTTATCTTTTGCCCTCAAAGCCCCCACTTTTAAGCATACTGGAGGTAGGACCTCAAGGTCATTTTCTGGTACTGCAGGTGCAGGCTGTGTTTTGTTCCTTCTGCTTTTGTAGATCTGAGGCCTGAGGATGGAAGGGCAGCAGGAATTAACTGAATTAGCCATGCTGTCCCATGCGCAGGCAGACAGAAGTTGACAAAAGTTTGGGAGGAGATGAGATGTGATCCTACACACTGGACAAATGTCTGTTGTCACCATAAGGGCAGCTAGAGGAGTGTTTCAGTCCTTTCTACTATGAAAAAGTGGTGTTTTCCCTATTGATGTTCTTTCTAGTATTTCTTAACATCAGTTATTCTGATGAAATCACTGCTGTTTCGGTAGATAAAGAAAGTAAAAAGGATGCATCAGCAGCTAATCAATTCCACCCACTTTTCTAAAGACTTTGTCAATTCACTCTGAGAACTAATTGCTTTTGGTTAAAGGTGACCAGGCTATTGCATCTGACACTCTCTAAAATAACAATGCAGACTTCTGGCATTTTTAACTCAAAGCAGTTCAGTAGTGATCACAGTTAAAATGTTACCTTAGTTATTTCTTTGTTACTAAAGGCCAAATGCTCTTCTTGGTGCTGCATAGCTCAACAAAATGAGGAAAGTAACATTCATCCCTCCAAAGCTTTGAGTCTGTTCATGGCTTTGCTATGATACTTGGATCAGGGCATCGATCCTGCGACCTGGTTTTGGGAGCACTCTGAGAGGGACACTGTGAAACCAGGACTTCATCTGCACCAGCACTAAATCCTGCCAAGCAGCAGATTTGAGGTACTTGGGCTCTGTCATCTACGTTGTTTAAATGTTCAATTTTTGGAATGGCTCTTGGCATGCTTTTGGCTCGTGTTAAAAATACCATTCTCCTAAGTAACTCCTAGCTATTATTCAGGTGCAAACACAGGCAAAGCACTGCTCCCAGGAGACAGTGTGCATGCTGCCAATATATTCTGAAGGGCAAAAGGATAAAATGTTGTGGAAATACACAGTGCTCTGCACAGTGACCTCTCACACAAAGATTCGGTTATTATTTTGTTGGTGTTAACATTTTCATATAGAATTACAGAATATTCCTAGTTGGAAGGGATCCACAAGCATGATCAAGTTCAAATCTTAAGTGGATGGCCCATACAACAGGATCAACCCATGACCATGGCATTATTACCTCCATGTTCTAACCAACTGAGCTAATATCAGCTTTCTGAGCTAATCTAAGAGTATTATATATATAGATCAGGAGCCTGGTTTTGAACTGAGTCTCCCTGTTTATGCTTTGGTTCGCACCCCATAGAAGGTTTGCAGATCCTGATCTGAATTTTTCTTGGCTGACACCAACCCAGAAAATGTGCACAACTAGCACAGTCCATCTGCTGGGCTCAAGAGGACCATACTGGAGGTCCTCTGCAAGCAACCCCTTAGATATGCACAGTGTGAATGCCAGGTCCTAGGCACCATCTCTTCCATCCTACACAGCCCTTCCTGCTCCTTCTTGCTCATCTAGGCTTGATCTGGGGGTCCATACCTGGTTTACACACAGGTGGTTGTATGGCCACACTGTCATGTGTATCAAAGAGGAACTACACCTCTTGTCCACCTGGAACTGGAAAAGGATTCCCATGGTGAAGGTATTTCTTATGTCAGTGAGGTTATAGATGAATCCTACATGCCATTATGGTCTCTCCTGGATCTGTAGCACAATTTTCAACTGAGATGCTGAACCTGCAAGTGTTTTCATGACACTGGCTGCTGCTTTTGAAAACCTTCGGGTACCAAAGTCACCATGCAGGGTTAACTGAGTGGCCTTCAAACCCACAAAATGGGTTAAAACACAGGTATAAATGACAACATGAGAAGTCTCAAGCAGCCAATCAGAATAAGGGTGTATAAGATGTATGTTCTTGATCATAAGAAGATGTAAGTCAAAGTACTGATTCCTTCTCTTGAAGAGCAGCAGGGATGTTTTGGAATACCACAGACTTAAGTTTAGCAAGAGAGTTATTTTTCTAACGGCCTTGATCAACTAAATGTCCCTAAAATGTCCGTCTAGGTTTGGGTTCATTTTAAGTGAGTCATGTCAGTGCCAAGATTACACCTGCTACATGAGCAGCTTGAAATATCACTGAGACACTTTGAAGGCTACTGAGCATTTTTACCTTGAAATTTCATAGGATTGCTACTGCAATCATGGTTCTCCAGGGAAATTCAGTGTCCTCACAGGCTCACACCTCTTGCACTATTGTGTGTTATCTTCACACTGTTACACTCCCACTCATAATTTAAACCATGAAAGTTTTGCCTGATGCAGGCCTGGCCTTTGTGTACATGGACATCATTCTGGGAGGCCTTTACGTGGGGCCTAGAATGCTGTTTGGACGTGCCTCCTTGCCTGCTGAACCACAGTCCACACAGTTTCCCTGGGAACCTGGCCCTATCCATGATTATAGCTGTAATCTTGCAGGTAAGGAGAGTGGCAAAGGAAATACACAGAAAGACTGGGCAAGTCAGGAGAGATGGATGGGGTGGATATTTATCTAGCAAAATAAATTAAAAAAGAAAAAACCCAAATGGATTAGCATACTTCAAGGCATGTTTGGCAAAGGTGATGAAGCTGCTGGACATAAACAAAAGCAAGAACTGCTGGATGACAAACACAAATGCACCATGACTGTGATAAAAGTGAGAGATTTATGAAAGCTTTGGATATCTGGTGCTCCTCTTCATCGCATCCTACTCATTTAAGTGGCACCAAGTGTAAATATTGAAAACCCAGATGACATGCTGTTTTGGATATTAGTTCAACCTGTTTATCCTATTATTACCCTGACATTTGCAAGTGTTATCTTTGGGTACCAGAGCATGGATGAATAACTATGAATGATATTTCAGAGCTGTCCTATCACTAATGAAATCCACACTCATAATTAGTTTAATCTAAAGAATATGAAGTTCCCTCAGTAATCATTTATGGGTTTTATTCCAGATTTGTAATATACTTACTGATACAGGAGTTAACAGATTAGGTTGCTGAATGCCTGGAGTGATCTCATAGACAATGGAAACAAAGCAACTTCTAAATCAATCATTTTGCTAGCTATTTAGCTGGCTTTGCTCCTAAGAGGTCATTGGACAGGAGACGTTATTCAAAGGAAAAAGAAAAAAATCAAAGAGAAGAAAGTGCATTCATTATTATTTCCTAAATATGCGCACATACATAGTCCCAGCTGCTTATGCAATGTGAATGACATTATTTGTATTTCTTGAAGAGTCCCTAATCAGGTTCTGTGCTGCTGAATGCCTTTGTTTGGGAGGTAAGCATGTCTCTGAATTAACCTCTCTAACACTTCTCTTTCCCTCTGTGCTGCTCAGCGTGCACGTAATCCTGGGAACCGTTCATCTTGGATTCAATTGTCCATTGTCTGAACAAAAGACCAGACATCGCTTAAGACTCTAGGAACTGGCTGACTATTTACAGTATATCAGAAGTCCTTTGGGCTTTCATTTCAGGTTTTAGCAGAGATTTGTGGTGAAATTTGTTCACCTTTTAGCCCTTTCTGCAGTGCTGGATATGCCTTCTCTCAAATTCTCTAAATCTATTTATCTGTCTAGGACATTAATGCTCAGCCCGAAACAATGAAATTATACAAGCCATGTTTTCTGTAAAAGTCTGCTTAATTCAGTGTATTAAGATTCCTTTTGGCCTTTTATAAGAAAGGTTGTGGAGGGATGTGTGTTTTGCCCGGAACCCAGTGTTGTGCTTTCCAAGTTATTTCCGAACAAAGACCTCCGCGCAGGGTCTGCTTTGTCTGAAACACTATTCACTTTTTCCATTCAGGTTTTCTTCTCTTCATAAATTTAATCCTCAGCCTGGAATTCTCGCCTTATTTTTTTAGTTATGATGAGAGTGAACAACTGGACCATTTTGTAGACTTTGTTGACAGCGCTTAGTTCCTACTTTTTCTTCCCCCCCCTCTGTTTTTCAGACAGTCCCTGGCTCACTTTGTCTGGCTACTCTCTGACATGTCAGCTTACACTATTCCACTCCCAGCTGTTCTTTCCTTTCATGCTATGGATTGTTCTTTGCATTATAGTCAAACATGGTTTTTTATTTCCAAAGGCCTAATCTGTTTCCACAGTAACCCATAAAATGGAGAAATCTGATCCCAGAACTGTTCTTTAAAACTTTAAATGTGTATATAAACACATATGTATTTGTCCGTCTTAAAGGCAATTGCTCTATCTGTGAAATGAAAGTTGTTATGAAAACTCAGGAATCAGTAAGTTCTCAAGCTGCTTAAGCTACATCACATTTCTGATTCTTATTATAGATATTTGCAGAAAATTACTAGGAATATTTTCCATCAAATGTGGTTGCAGTTGCAAAATTTAATACATTAAACTTAATTGTTGGGATCTCCCTGTTTAGTCAATGTCAGATATTTCTGTGTAAATTTTTTCTGGTAACCTATAAATTGTCATTGTCAATGTCACTGCCACAAACTTGGAACTGACTTGGAACCGAGAGACTGATCTGATATCCCTCTGTTTGAGCTGTAAATGCTCTGAAATCTAATTCAAATACTGGTATGTAAGGAAAGTAAGATTATTCCTTCCCCTTTTGAAAAGCTGTCAATTGTAGCTTCTGAAGACTAGCAGCAACACAAGTTTTCATTCCCATGGATAAATTGAGACAAAGAGCAAATAACTATCTGTGGAGAAGTCTCAGTCTTCTCTGTATGTCTGTAAGCAGTTTTGAATGAAGGTGAACATCTAAAACGAAGCAGACCCTATGCAGAGTCTGTTCACATGTAATGACCATATCTCATCACCTGGAAGTTCAGTAAAATGCGTTGTTTCACCCTGTTCTAAAACTGCTGATCCTCAGCAAAGTTTTGGGCAGCTCCAGCTGGATCTCTTGGTGTTACCAACATATTCAAGTCCTCCCAAACTGGGTGCCATAAATCCTTGGTCTTCATTGGCAGTTATTCAATATGTGAGTTGAGCTTTCTTCAAAACCGATACAGGCCTGTCCTGTGTTTGTAGCCTTGGGCTTGGCACTCCGCCCTAGAGGATGCCTCTGAGGAGGTTAGACCAAACTTTGATTCACCATTCATGCAAGGATCAGCTTCACTATATTTAAACCAGGGCACTGAGCAGATACCTGCTGGGCTGGGAGCAAGAAGACCAAAAGCTTGAGCTCAGCCTGTTCAGGGTATGCTAATTTGATTTGGCAAAAGTTCTGGCTGCCTATCAATCCATGATCCAGGAGTGTCAAGAGGGAAAAGCCATGGCACATTTCAGTTAGTACTGAGACCTTTTCTTCACACAGTTTTTCACCAAATACGGAACTGTAGGCATACATGCATATTAGTAAAACATCTGAACTGGAGGTGAGCTACTAAAGACTTCTGAAAATATTATTAAGTGCTTTTAAGAATGATCTAAAATAAACTGATATTGAATGGAATATTCCTAGGGACATCAGTGCACTTCAAGTCCATCTCTTGCACTGTCACAGAGGAATTTAGCTTCTTACTGAATTTTTCTTTTAAGCAGTAAAGATTTCCATCCAAGTACTGCTACAAGAGAGCCCTGAAGCCCACTTTCCTGCCACTGATAAGAAAAATCTTGATTCAAAGATTGCCCACATCTGTTCATGGATGCCATGTATGTCTTTATGCTCATCAGCCTGATCTACTCCCTATTCCTACATCAGATATCATGCAGATACCCAGTGTACTCTTATGTGCTCACAGGCAGAACCACTTATTAAAGATACAGGTTTTCAAACTTGTTTGGACACAAAAAGTCCCATCAGCCATGGTCCTGAGAAGAGCCTTAGCATGACTCCCAAAACACAGTGCTGAAGCTACACTCAAGCAATAAATTTGATTAAATATGTTCCTGGAGAATCAGAGCTCAGTTTGGTTTACTCACTGCTTTTAATTCCTGTTTTCATCCTGCTTTATCTTCCATGGAGATTCAAACATATTCCTTCCTTCATACTGTTTTTGCATTTTGCCTTCCCTTACAGCTCAATCACACCCTCTGTATGAGTTGTTTTAGTGTCTGAGAGAAGTTTTATTTTTGGGCAGCCCTTGCAAAAATATTCATAGCTATGTAGGTTGCTGATGCATCACCTCTGGGTGACACTAACATTTTAAACACAGTTTGGAGGTATGTTCCCATTCCCTAGCACAGCCAAAGTCATTGGCTCATGACTAAAATCCCAGAGCAGAGAAATAATTTGTTATAATAAGGCTAATGAAGTACTGTGACTGTGTTATCATTAAAACTGGGGAGATCTTAGGGTCCCTGAGGATTTGTGAAAATCTCTAACTAGTCATGGAGGGATGCCAAACTATATGGATGTTTTTCCTCCATCATGCCCTCCTCATCCTTTATGTCTGCCGCCTAAGTCCTTTGATGATTTGAACAAAACAAAACCCATGTAAACATAAGTATGTATGTGCATTTTCTCCTACTTAATATCTAAACTTGTATTTTCTACTAAGAGTTCTAACTTCTGTTGGAATTTCAAGAGAAATGTGGTGTTTATGTTGGCAATGCTATTGCTTCTTTTGCCTCATACAATTTAAATTTTTTTTTGTGATTATAATTTTCTCTGGATTATTCTCTCCCTCCCCCCAGAACCTTTCAGCATAGGTTGCTTATATAAGATTGTGAAAAATAACAATCAATTTTTAACACCCAAATGTTAAAAATGTTGTTAAACCAACATTTTAACAGTTTTGAAGTAGAGACATCTCTTATCAGTGCTTCCAAGGGCTTAAGTCATTGCAGTTTTAACAGCAAGCCAAGGAAAAGCAATTATTTCTATTTTCATGCATGACCTGTGGTAGTGGAATCAAAAAATGATACATAAGGGGATTATTCACATATTTCATGAGTAAATGCCCATCTGTGCTCTCTCTTGTCCATAACTTGAGCTGGTCAGGCTGCTTGTGCTCGTGTGTGTTGTGTTTGTTAGTGTGAGTTTGCTGTCTCTGTGAAGCACTGAGCCGTCTCTTGTTCTTTGGTCTGTGCACACGCAGACTCCAAGAGGCTTCAAAGCCATTAACAGTGATTGCACAAGCACTGACCACTTGCCTGAGATTTGATATTTTCTGGAAGCACCAGCTTTAGCACTGCTGTCATGGTGCAAGTTTGGTGTTTAGGCAGCTGATGATGTGCAGAGATTTGCATCTCTGTCTTGAGCAAAATACATACTGTGCTGTTTCAAGGACCCAAATGTTCTTTGAGAACTTTACTTATACTGAATAAATCTGGAAAATGCTAATAAGGCCATTTCATCACTGACCAGGTGAGGGATATGAATTTTAAAGCTTGGGCATCTCTGGCCTGTGCAACAACACGTGTACCCCTAGCAATACAAGGAGCCACAGCTCTCCTCCTATCTGGGCTGGCACCATGACCCTTTTGCCACCCATCCTCTTCCTCTTGGGGTGGGTTCCCAGTGCTTACCACTGCCGTCTTGCAACATAAAGCAATGGAGAAATATCAGACAAGGGCTTTTTCTGTCTCCCAGCCACCTGTGCAACTTTTTTTTGAAACAAGCAATGCAGACAAATTTCAATACTCCTAAACTGACACCAGAAAGAGTGTTTGAAGGTGAACAAAGAGCTATGTCTTCAAAGTGGCTTTTTGTGCTTGTGGAATAAATGTCCAGGTGATAAGAGCCGCTTTGGACAAAGGACACAAACTGTGATATACGGGATGGACAGCTCAGTAACTTGATGGGCAGATGTGGGTATTCCACCCCCAATCCTTTTTAACAATTGGATTTTCACAGTATAAAGTCTCCCAGAGTCTGGTTTTCTAATTAAAGCAACTCTAAGAAGAAAAGGTCCAAACCTTCACACTGGTATTTTTTTCCTCCTACGCTGTACATTTGCAATAATAGCCAATCTCGGCTTGTCTGAACCTGCTGCTGACATAATGAGCCAGAGGAATTAACTAATTTACCAGAGCTGGTCTCTCTCCTTTGCCTTGAAAATTCCTGTATTTAGGTAATTCAGATGTGAATTTCTCTCTGTCACAAAAAGAGACTGAGGGACTAGAAAAGAAAATGAAAAGATTTTAACATCTCTCCCTACTCCCTTTATAAATCTGCCTTTAGGGTTTGTTCATCCTGTCCTAGGGCATAGGGATTTTGCTTTGAGGTTGTAGTCAACACAGTCCTGAGTATATTGATGTGTTCTCCTGCCACAAACATATTTTTTGCACTTCACTGGAAAATCCTCCCTTGTGTCCACTCTTCAGATAGTACCCGTGGTCATTAGTAAAATTCTTTTAACTCACACAATTACAGCTGGAGCTTAAGCTCCGCTTCACGGTGCAGGAGTGACTGACATCCACGCTTGCTGTGTTTCAAGGATTACATAAAAAGACTGGTCATAAAGGAGGTTAAATCTCCTATTAAAAGCATGATCTACACATGGATTGATCTCTGTTAATATTGGGGAGCATTATGAAAGCCATTTCCACTGTGGTGTATGAGCCTTCACATACTTCATTCAGAACAGCTGTCCCCATGATGTGTGACTCCTTCAGGGGACTCCCAGGAATCAACCCCTTTCTAAGATCTCTAACTACAGGATGCATAAGAACAGGGAAGGTGCCCTAAACCAAAAGAAATAGGGACTTTGGCATAATTTAATGGGTGGCTTTCTGAGAGCTTGGTCTGTTAGAGTACACTGGATGTGTGCTTCAGGAGATTTGGGGGTGGGGCATGATGATACAAAGGCTACCTTTGCCCTCCCCTTTGTTTCATGAGCTCAGAGATGTCCCTCCTGTGTTATCCTGGATGACAGATGTCTTAATCAGTGGCTCACTTCGCCTGGGATTGTCACAGCCACGGGGGAATATATGAGTTCTCATGAATATGGCCTGTAGTGGGCAGATATGGGACA
The DNA here is from genome assembly GCF_028018845.1 of Melospiza georgiana. Lineage (NCBI taxonomy): Eukaryota > Metazoa > Chordata > Aves > Passeriformes > Passerellidae > Melospiza > Melospiza georgiana. The sequence goes on from NC_080431.1 coordinate 71,694,999, forward strand.
AGAAAAGGTGTGCAAAAATCTGGTCCTCTATGTCTCTTGTGCACTACTGAGGAGGAGGGTGTGATAGCCCATATTTTATGTTGTGCATGGCACTCTTCAGCAGGACATTTATGATAATATGCATCATCGTTCATCAGGGTTTCTTGGTCCAGAGGAGAGAAACTTCTTGTGCAAGAGGTTTGGTGAAAGGTTTTGTGCACTTAGCCAGAAATTACTAGTGCTAAGATTGACACCAAGTGCTGGTGTGGACTTATGCTGAGATTTCCAGGCTCCAGAAAAGGGTAAAACTTCATCCATGCCTATTTTTCTGGGCTCATTTTTTTATCCTTCGCTAGTTAACAGCTTGCATGTTGGCTGTCTCGAGGGTCTGTTTCTCTTTGTGAGCTGATTATAACACAGGGTATTTGAAGATCAAATTGCTGCTGGTTTTTCTGCTATTTTCTGTTTTGTACAAAATATGTAAGAATAAAAGGAAATAAATAGTATGACTCATTATGAGGTGTATGAAAGATCCAAGTGCAACCTGACTGTGTGATTCAGAGCACCAGCCTGAAATGCAATTGTGTGCCTTTCAGGAAGTGCTAGCTTTAGGTATTCAGGAATAGGAGCTGCACCTTTAGGAAAACCTTTAATTCCTCTGTGACATATGATCTGAAAACTTGATATTCTCCATACATTCCATAAAAAAACAAGCTTTCCTACAATCAGTCTTTTTGTTGGTCTCCCCTCTACAGCTAAAAATTTTGTATAGAATTATTCAGCTTCGAGAGAAGTGAGTATCCCACACAGAATTTCCTGTTTATGTAGATTAAATCATTTCCTAAGCTGTTGGTGTGTTCATGTTGCCTGAAAATAGGAGCAATCCAAACTATTTCCCCCATTTCTAAAGAAATGCTGTTAAGAAACACTCCAGGGATGATGTTCTCTAAGAGTCTCACCACTTACTTTATTTTATTCTACTTTTAAGCCAGAAGATTTGAGATAATTCAGTCTGAAATTTCAAATTATTCTGGGCTTTTTTCTACTAAGATTATAAGTATGCAAACACACATATATTGGGAAGGGATGAAAGCAAGATAAAAAAGAGAGAAAAAGGAAGGAAGGAAGGAAGGAAGGAAGGAAGGAAGGAAGGAAGGAAGGAAGGAAGGAAGGAAGGAAGGAAGGAAGGAAGGAAGGAAGGAAGGAAGGAAGGAAGGAAGGAAGGAAGGAAGGAAGGAAGGAAGGAAGGAAGGAAGGAAGGAAGGAAGGAAGGAAGGAAGGAAGGAAGGAAGGAAGGAAGGAAGGAAGGAAGGAAGGAAGGAAGGAAGGAAGGAAGGAAGGAAGGAAGGAAGGAAGGAAGGAAGGAAGGAAGGAAGGAAGGAAGGAAGGAAGGAAGAAAGGAAGAAAGAAGAAAGAAAGAAAGAAAGAAAGAAAGAAAGAAAGAAAGAAAGAAAGAAAGAAAGAAAGAAAGAAAGAAAGAAAGAAAGAAAAGAAAGAAAGGAAAGAAAAGAAAGGAAAGAAAGGGAAATGGAGCAAGCTCCATTAACACCACATTCTTGCAGAGATGTTCCTGTTGCTTTAGCACTGCAGTTTTTTGTTTGCCCACAGTTTGTGTCAGTGATGTCTGGGGGAGGTCTTTGCCATGACCACCTCTTCTCACTTTTTTTTCCTATAAATGAGTATCTATTCTACACAAGCCCTTTCCATACAGAGGAAGAGGGATTTTAAATGTGTTTGTGCAATCTTCTTCCCTGCTTGCTGTGGTTATGGGATTCAATGCTTCAGGGTATTGCAAATTTCTGACACAGAGGAGAGATTCCCTACACGGGGGAGTTGCAGTCCACATAAACCACAGAAGCATCTCCCACGTTAGATAAATATCCTTTCTCAAGATGGAATTTGCAATATACCAAAAAGTCAGATTAATTTAAGATCTGTTTAACATGTACCAATAAACAACCTGTAAAGGTTCATACTTCTATAACCAGAATCTCCAAAACATATAATCAAATTTTTGGCTAGATTTCTTTGCTTTTGTACCATCTCTGATATAATAATCATAATATTTGGGGATATTTTTTGTGAACAAATCTCCAGGCATTCTAAAGCAAAGGCCACAAGTGATCTATGCTTGCCCACACTGATTCTAACTGTAATAATCTTAAATTTTTTATTAAATGGCATCTTTTTCTGGACACACTATTGTACTGTGAGGACTTGGCACAAACAAGGATTAATAGTGATTTTTCTTGGAGAGAATGAGTGCCTCAGGCAATAGATAAGAGGGTATGAGGACCTTATAAGTGCTTAATAAAAAGGAATAAGCTTCACTTCTACTGTGGCAGTCAATGAGAAATATAATTCTTCTTATTATTATCATTTTTATGGTGCTCTAAATTGTGAATGGTGGTTTCTGGATAAGTGACATGACATGTTCCTGCAATATTAAATTTGATTTAGCTTGGTAAAGACAATAAACTAAAGAACTTTATATGGCTACACTGGTGAAGAAGTGATGCTGTATATTCACTAACATATGGATCATATTGACTCCCCATTCACTCCTGCATATAATTTATCAAATAAAATATGGGGAAACATGAGTGTGAACTGATGCCCAGGAAAGTCTTCATCGTTGAGAAGTGATTAGAGGAAAGTCTCTGATCTGGGCTCTAGGCTGTAGCTCATGGCAGTGGGCATGAATGTGCATTATGATGCATTACACGTAGACCATGAGCTCATGGGGTAGGGCTCCATTTCACCTCTGGACTTGGAGTTCCAAATACTGGGAAATCCAAGGATACCGTTAGCTAACAACATGTGTTCTTGTATTCAAGGGATACAAAGGATGACTGTATCAGCAGGAAAAATTCTGCAAAAATTGAGGAGGTTTTTGGGCCAGCAGCTCAAGAATGAGAGTGGACAGCAGATTTTCCCAATAGTAGTACAGACAGAGATAAAGTTTTTGCTTAATTTTTTAAAATTTATTTTCGTGTTAGAGAACCAAATGAGTGCTTTGGAAGAGACTCAGACATGGCCATGAACCTCTCTGAGTCTGGGAACCCAGCAGGCTGCTGCTGACTTGCATTAAACTATGAAGGCAAATATTTTTAACTGCGAGAGCCTAGTTTTCTGCAGGTATTTTTCAAACAATCAAATGAGTTTTACTCCAACATTAAAAATGCTCGCAGCAGTCAGGATGAAGAGTGTAGGAGAAGGTCCTTTTGATAAATGGCAGGGCTAAAACCCTAAACATTTATCTATTTAACAAGACTTCACAGTTGCCAGATTTATGCACCATTGTATTTAGCCCAGTAGTAAAATTTATAATGCTCCTTTTGGACGGCATAATTCTTTTCCTCTGCTAGGAGAAAACTATAACCAGGGGAAAAAGCAAATTTCCTTTAAAGACCAAGCAGTTGTTCTGTGAAATGTTTCATGTATATTTAAGGACATCACTAATTGTGATAATATTATTTCTACAACTGCATAAAAACTTTGTCTGCAGTGGGTATTTTGCATAAGGATACTTGGGTCTATATTTGGAAAAGTATTTACGTGACTCATGTAAGATAGGCATCTAGTGAGGTTACAAAAATAATGAATAATTTGAAAGAAGCAGCAGTAAAACCAGGGTGCTCTGGTGCTTTTAAATGAGTGCTGTCAGCTTCTCAGAGTTGTTGGGCAGCTACATGTCTTATGGAGCACTTCCTGGAGCCTTTTTGGAGTACTCCAAAGTCAGGGGTCGAATGTTGCATCTCATGAGGGACGCAGACAGCCTGAATGACTGTGCTGTTTTGGAGGAGAAAAAGCATGGGGAGGCATAGGGACAAAAAATGTCTGGAACCAGACATTTCTTTTCAAAGTTTGAGACCACAGAGCATGATTCCCAGGAGGAAAGAGAAAGGATGAACAGTGGTGAAATTTAGCTGTTTTGGAATTTTCTGCATTTGCGTGCACTGGCTCCTAGAAGTTCCTAAAAGTGTTTTGTGTACACTGACATGTGTAGCACTTGTGCAGTGGTAGGTAGATCTACCTTAGCTCTTCCTTGGATCCTTCTAAAGTAGAGTAGGAGAAGTAGAGGCAATGTTAAAATTGACCACATTGGAAACGTTATATACAGTGCTCAAATTAACTGTAAGGCTGGGATTGTTGTGCTGGGGTACATGGGGCATGCTGTGAAATGCAGAATGCCTCTGGTCTCAACTCTATATCTAGAAGTGCTGACAAACGAGGAGCTACTGTTCTTGGTGGTCTTTGTCCCTTGCCAGCTTTTCAAGAGGGATGCAAAGAGGTGGTGACCAAGTTGTCAGGAAGGAGCTCTCTGATGTCCGGAGCTTCACTAGGTCGGTGTGTTTCTTCTTGGTGTTTCATTTCCAGTGAGCCTTGGCATCTAATGAAAACCAAGCTTCTAAATGTCACAGACAGGTGTGCTTTAGGGGAATGGTTCAAGGAAATACTGCACTCAGAGGCACAGTAAATGATAACCTGTTCCCTTTCACTGTAAAGGGGAACAAGTTGGCTTCAGACAGTCCCTGGTCTAAGTCAGTATCCTAAATGGTGCCTCAGAACTCTGTAGAGAAAATGATATAAAAATGGGTACTCAAAATCTCCCTTTGTAGGAACAAAATTTCAAAGGGCAGGTTTGTAAAGGTGGTTAGACAGGGATGCAAAGGCAAATGAATATACAGAGATGTTTTAAAGAGCTTCTAGTTGTGTCATTTTAATTTTCTAAGGAGTTAGAGAACATTATGTGCACTTACAGAAATCACAACAAATACCTTAAGAGATCTTTGTAATTCTAGTCCCATAGGGCTAGGGACATTTCATTTCATTCTGCTTTGTCCACTTGAAGTTATTCTGCTGTTACACTGAACAAAATGATTCTTCTGGAGCTGACTGTGTGCTAGTCTATCAGGAGATGCAGGAGTGCCATTTTCTTAAGATATGCTTCACACAAATGACAGTTGATGCTTAAATGTGCATCCAGGCACCACTCAAAACACACATTTCTGTACAGTCATATCTAACCTTGCTGAATTCATTATTTTCACAACTGATTTGATAAAACGACAAAACAAATAATCATACAAACAAATCAAAACAAGCAAACAGAAAGCACAACAAAAGCCCTCAGGCTTTTAAAATTCTCTAAGACTAAAACTGCTTGGGCAGTTTTCCCCAGCAAGAATGGATCTCAAAAGAAAACGAAATATTGGTTTTATTTTGGTCTTGTGTTTTGTCGGAGGTATTCTGAACCAATACCACAAAGTGACTGAGACTGAACTGGAATTCCTCCAAACATCTTTGGCCTCCTAATTCCAGCACTAAGCTACTAAATGTGAAATGGTACAAAATTGAATAATTGCAGCCAGACATTATAAGTAATAATTATCTGTAGTCTGTCACAATACTTCTGTTATAATTTTATACCTCTTTGTAGACACTCTGTCTACTTCACCTTCCACGTACCAGCAGTTTTCTGTGATAGCAAACTGCTCTGAAGCCTTTTTCCCCCTCCTTATTGACATGATTAGTTAGGTAAACTTGCACCATGGTTAGCTTGCCCGGATAGCTGAGTGAACACAAATGTTAACCCTGGCATCACATTTGCTGTGATTAATCCAATCTTTCCTTGAGAATCAGTATTTGCCTGGGGCTTGCAGTTTTCTCTGGAAAGCCACAAAGATGTCTGCCCTCTGCTAAGTGTGTGTATCAAGTCTTGTTGATTATTATTCAGTGTGACAGTGGGACGACTGATAAAATAAATGAGGAGAATAAATAGCAGAATTAGTTTTTAATTTCTTTTTCCCTTGATTGCTTTTACTGTGTGTTTGAAGAGGCATGAAATTATAGTAGCTCTCCTGTATAAAAAATTGCCAAGAATTTGTCTGGTTCACGTGCAAAAGGGCAATCTCTCAAGACCTATTACAAGGAGGGAAGGAAGGGAGGAAGACAGGAAATTCAGAAGCAAAAGAAAAAAAGCTGGTTTTTTTCTTTAGTATTTTGTTTATAAGCATTCATGTCAGACACTCTTCTGGCAACATAATGTTAATGTTTATATATGTAAGACTTTCATACTGATAAGTTCTGGTCATTAGTTTCTGTGTTTTACCTGAGTAAATCCTACAATATTCACAGTCCTATAGGCATTGCAGGAATTGTGGGTGCATTTATCACTTCATATAATCAGACACTGAGAGGTTTGCATTTATCTGCATTAGTAATATCTTGTCTCCAAAGACGTAATGTTTGACATCTTATGTTTGACATCTTTGTTGACACGGACAGTAGGATTGAATATATCCTCGTCAAGTTTGGCAATGACACCAAGCTGTGTAATATGCTGGGCACAACAGAAAGAAGGGATGGCTTCCAGACCTGCCAATACTATCACTTAGCATAGGACAGACTCTTTATGGGGTTCCAGAGAAAACTGATGAGAAGCTCAACACGTGCCAGCAATGTGCACTCACAGCCCACATCCTGGGCTGCACCCAAAGCCCCGTGGGCAGCAGGGCCAGGGAGGGGATTCTGCCCCTCTGCTCTGCTCTGCTCAGACCCCACCTGCAGGGCTGTGTCCAGCTCTGCAGGCCTCAGCACAAGTAAGATGGCCAGAGCAGGCCATGAAGATGACCAGGAGGCTGGAGGATGTCTCCTGTTGAAAACAGGCTGACAGAGCTTGGGTTGGTCAATGTGGAAAACAGAAGACTCTAGGGAGAACTTCTAACAGCCTTCCAGTACCTAAATGGGCTACAAGAAGTCCACAGAGGAACTTTTTACAAGGGCACGTAGTGATAGGACAAGGGGTAATGGCTTTAAACTGAAAGACAGCAGGTTCAATTTAGATAGTAGGAAAAATTTCTTTACTGAGAGGGTGGTGGAACAATGAAACAGATTTTCCAGAAGCTGTGGATGCCCCGTTCCTGTAAATGTTGGACAGGTCTTTGAGCAACCTTGTCTAGCAGAAGGTGTCCCTGACCATGGCAGGAGGTTGGAAGAAGATCCCTTCTGACCCAAATAATTCTATGGTTCTGTGATACTGATTCACACAGGGCCAGATCATGAAATTTTCAATACTCATCTTATATGAACTTGCTCATTTAGGAAGTTCTGCTCATCACACAAGCCTGTGAACTGATGCACAGGTGACCATGTGGCTTTGTCTAGCCCACAGGGCAGAGTGTGTGAATAGTGGGCTCCTTTGAGTGTCCTGGTCTGTCATTTGATGCTAGGAAGCCAGTGTCACTCTTTGGAAAAGAAATCAGTGCTCATTTTAGTTATTTTCTTATGTGAATGATTGATAAGCTTCTAAGTAATGTATATTGTATTTTCTTACTTTTATATCAGAAATTCAGCACCTTCTTGCTGGGTTTTTCATCTGTGATTTTATGCCAGTTTCCTCTCCACAGGGTTTGGATATACCATTTTTGTTTAATCTTATACTAAAAAGGTATCAGCAGTTTTATTAGGTATGTAGTAGTTTATTTAAAAGAAAAGAAAAATCGATACATTTACAGATGTTTCTTGCCAAAATGCTCTATTGCTATTTGGTGATCTTGTTTAGGTAATGGATTTTTACATTAAGTGTCTCTTAGGAGTTATTTCAATAATTTATATGATACAACATTTTTGCTTTCTTGCTTTCTTGCTTTTTTTAAAAGGACTGGTAACAATTTCTATAAGCAGAACTAAGAGCACAATTTAATGTACACATTAAATGGTGATTAGATGGTTGAAATTTGGTAGATTTTGGTGAAAACTGCCCTGTCTTTAAAATCCATCTGATTATCTTATTCTGAAAGTCACAGGCCACACCAATGCTAATTTCTTATACTACTTTGTAGTCAGCATGTGCTTAGTTTGCAAGGCAATATGGATCCAACAGACCATACCAATCTCTTTTTCTCTCTGGCAGCCAATAAAGTAATTCAGCTGCACAGTAAACTTTCCCTGTTAGTTTTTCCTTGTACTTGTATATCATACTTATATTTATGTGTGAGATGTGTTCACACTAAGAAAACTTCCTAAAAGATGTGACTAAAATTAAAAAAAACAATTGTAAAAAAAAATCTTGTTGTCTGGGTTAGAAGCCTATTTGTAAACTTTACAGCCTACCTAAATGTTCTTGATTTAATAAAACGTAAGAATCTTAAATTCATCTTGATTGCATTGCTTAACAATAGCATGTCCCTTGAATTGTAAGCCAGATACAGCTTGTATTTCCTGTGCAGATGTTGGCAATGAAATTAAGAAAGGACTTTCAAACACTTATGCAGATATTAATTTATACCTGGAGATGAACTTTATCACAGTGGAATGGTTGATTGTTTTACAGTCAATTCTGTGTGAGCAGTATCATGCACTATTGTTTTTATTGAACTGTATGCATCAACATTCGTGCATGGAAATTCATGGTTCTCTCAGCTGCCAACTTCTATCCCAGATCTATGAACTTTTACCCTCAAAAACTTTGCTGACAGGCTGTAAATTCCTGAAATAACAGGAGGCTTTGTTGACACACCAGTAAGCATGTGGTTGAGGGGGTGAAGGGACCAGTATGCACCTGATTTCACGATGACATGAAAGAGAGATGTGGTTGAGGTGTGCATCCATACCTGGGAGCTCAGCAGAGGGCATGAAGACCCCGGCTGTCATGAGTAGAGGGGTGTGTAGAAATACAGTATTTTATTTTTTTGAGATTAATATTATTATTTCTCCAGATTCTGATAAAAGACAGCAGCAGCACAAAAAGGAAAGCACGTGCCCCATATTTGACCCCACGACAGGCCTTGCTGCAGTGAGTGGCAATGCAGGATGTGTGATGACAGCAGTCTTTGCAAATAAGTGTGTCACCTCCCACAGCACAAACTGGGTGGGATATTTGGGTTGACACAGCAGAGGAGCAGCTCTGTGACAGGAACACTGATGCACTGGGATTGTGAGGACTTTCTAAATATCCTCCTCAGTGCATAAGGCCTTGCAAAATGTAAATATTTCTGTTTAGTTGCCTTTGATAGTTGGGAGATGGGAGAGGTGAGAATTTCCGGAGGTGCATGTGTGCCCAGTATGAAACTGCAACTTCTGGAGGCAGTTAGGGGGAGGTGAATCCCATGTGACACAGGCTGGGCCATGGATTTATTATGCAGGTATTCCAGAGGGTGTCTGTATGAATTTTCAGACGATAGTATATTTGGGCAGATTCTGGTAAGTTTGCTCATTTGTTGTAAAATAGTAAAGTTATCTTTTAAAGTCTAGGTTAGGTGTTTTCTCTTGTTCTTTTCAATCTTACAGTTTATACATAAGCACCACGTACATTTTAGAGGCATTTATATCAAGAGGTTCCATCTTTCTGACAGCGAAAAATGTTTCTATAACAAGAAAAAAATTTTGGATCTGCATCATTGACAAAGGAAAAGAAGCTTTTTTTTCCATAGTGATTTGCAAACACTGCTATTCCAGGGCAGTATTTAGATACTTAAGAAAACATTTTACCAGTAACTAAGCATTATATAATTACCTAAAAATTTTTAGGTAATTAATTTATATAATTACCTAAAAAGGTAATTATATAAAATTATGATTTCTTAGTCTGAGAGTCCAGTCCTGAATTCCACAGTAGTTGAATGCATGTGTTTACTATCACTTTGTCACACGTTTGTTTAATCACATCCATTAATATTACATTGCAAGACCACTCCAGGTTCATTTTATTTGGATCCTGCTGTAGTTTATTTTTGCACATGTTCCATTATTAATGAGCCCCCTAGTACATTGTCATGTATATTGCATCATGGAGTTATTAATTTATGTTTATTTTTCCTGCCTGTTTCCATGTATGTTCAGCACATACACACCAATACCAGCCTCTTGCTGGAGCAATGAAGGAGATTATACTCTAGATTGTGTTAATTGTTACTCTGAATGCTGTTATAAAGACATGTACAAAACTTCACCCCTAGTTCTTTCTTTGGCTTTCTTTGGCTTGCAGTCCTCATGACAAGCAAGCTAGTTTCTTTCCTCTAGACAATCTAGTGTCCCAGATTGTCTTTATTTGCATTTATTTTCCTTTGGATCACCACTCTTGATCTTTCTGCTGTGTCATCAGCTTTGTCATCCAGATTTTCCAGTAAAGAGATTGGGATCCAGGCGATGCAGCTTCTTGGGGATCAAAGGTCCATACTGACTTATAGGAAATTCTCTTTTGAGGAGAATTATGGCTTTCCTCTCCTAAATATGGTTTCGAGTGTGCTAGTCATCCAGTACTAAACAAGAGCTGTGATGGGAGATAGAACATGCTTGGGGAGCATGGTGTCCTTCACTGCTAATTCCTTCAGCTCCTCAGGAGTAAGTTTGCATGAATTCAGATTCAGTAGCAGTTCTGAACTTCTGCCTCCATGGGAACACCAAAAGGCATATAGTGGATAGAAATTTTACCTCTAGATGAGTTCCTATCTCACTCAGAGCTGATGTTTCACAGGGAAAGCAGATGCAGGCTGTCATCTGTCTTGGCAATTCAGTAATGTCCATGCCAGCAGCGGTCCAAGCGGTCACTTGTAGCTTGCCTCTCACAGGTCTCCTGGGCCAGCCTGCTTTCCAGAGCAAGCAGAAACTGTCTCATCAGGGGCTTGTGTGAGCTGCCACAGCCATCAGAAGTATGGCATTTTTATGCAGGAGTATTGGTGCTGTTTAGTGTAGAAAGTGGCATTTTGGCACAGACTTGTATAGACACTCCATCTCCAGCTCAAATATCTATTAAATTATTTTGAATGCACAGGGCTGCATAGAATCAGAACCAGTCCCTGGCAAACTTCTTTCAGTATGGTGACAGATGGAAAAAAATTAGAAAATATGCAGTAATGTTTCTCAGCTTGAAAAAAGAAGAAAATGCTCCCATTCTCTACAGAGAATCCTAAACTCATCACACAACTCAGTCCTCACAGTACTTGCTTTGCCTGCCAGTTCAGGACAGTCACAGACCCAAAGACCACATCTTCAGGGGTAATGCTGAGGAAACATGGCCATGTGTGCCACTGGCCTGAGGTGTGACACTGATTAATACCCACTAACACTCTCTCCTCCAGAGTGCCTTGGCTTTTATGTGCTAACCTTGGGAGATGAGCAGAACACTGAACTGAGTCTGTCAATAGCTCTTCTGTAGTTGCTGTACAAGGTTACAGTAAATTCGATTATAGGATCTTTCTGAAACCAGAGTTTTCGTTTCATTTTAAACTTTCTCTAATATCTAATGCACTTCTTCTTCTTTCCAAAAAATGAACAATAGATCCTCATATAAAAAGGCTAAAGTTTTTCAAGTGAGGGATAAAAACACATCTGTATGAAAAAAATCTCCAAACTGCACTAAAGCTTATCCTTATTTTAATGGCCAGTGTTCTCAAATAATTTTCCCTGACTGGACATTTAATAGGAAAGATTTATTCCATTTTATTTATGTAAAGCTCTGGCCTGTGCCACATTAAAGACTGTGAGCTACACTGCATAGCCAGGGAATTGCCTGCAACAAGGAATTATGGGCAGAGATGGAGAATCAGTTTTATTCTTTAGAGGACCAAGTACATGTTGTAATGGTTGCTGAGGGACATGGTACAGCTCACAGCTTGGAAAAGCAATTGCATTATCAGCAAGGAAAGGAGCCACAAACCATGTTAGAAAAAGGTAAGAAATCTGGTTAATTGTTTGGATTTGTGAAGAGAGCTGCATTTGCTGGTTTACTAGTGTAGATAAAAGCTAGGAGCTAAAATAAAGAATTATAGGAGAAGACTATAAACTACTTCTCTGTGTTAAACATGGGACAATGCTGTGCAACATGAAAGAGGCATGAGAAGGAAAGACAGTCTGAAATGCAGAGTGCTTACAGGGCTATCAGCAAAGAGGTGAAAATTAAAAGTAGATGAGAGTAAGGTTACTCAGGGACTGGTCATAAATTAATCCCAGGGAATTTACCATGAATTCTTCTTGGGTTCTGCTTCTTTTTTCCTTATTAATGTAAAAATTTCTTCAAGCTGCAGGTTATCTCTTCTCACAGTGAGGGAATAAAAAGTTGGCCTGAAGGGATCCAGGTCATGCATCCCCTTGGAGGACTAATCAACATTTATGCTCCTCAGATGTAATATTTTCCATGAGATTTGTATGCATGCATATGTGACCATGAATAACATATGCTTTTCTGAAATAGAAGTGAATTTTGTGATATTTAAGTGTAGAACAGGATGACTGTTTCCTTGATGCTAGCCATGGAAGAAAGGCAATTAAAAAGATGTTATTTTTTTAATGACTCATATATCCATTTTAATGAAAATATTCTGTTTTAATATGATGGCTACCTAGGAATGATATGAAAATATTCTGTTGAGCTGAACTGATCAGCATTGGTGCTTAAGACTACTCATCTTGGCAGTAGTGACAAAACCTAAAGTCAGCTATACTTCAGCTGACTGTTTTAACTGGAAGACCCTGTGAGAGAAACACACAGCCAACTGAAAAGAGAGCCTAGATTTTAAAAGGAATGTTAATTTCTTTAAAAATAAGAGCAGGAAAATGTCCATGTGAGAAGATAGGTGTCATACTTATGAAAAATCTAATGCCCTTGTGTGTCCTTCTTATAGTTTGCATAATCCAGCTGCTTTCCCTTAGAAGACTTTGATTTTCACATTTTCCACGTGTTGATTACAGTATTGATGCAAAGCCAAATGAGACAAAGGATCAGGAGGACCTCTTTCTCAGCTGAGAAACCCAGCAACTAGATTTAAGATCAGGTATCTCTTGTGTTAACTTGATGGATCCCCAAATCTTCTATTGCTGCCTGCAGGATGGACTCACACAAGACACAGATATTTACTCAGCAACCCCAAACCACTGTGACTGGGCTTTTCCCCTTGATGATCAGGTTGGTATTTCCAAACTGTTTCATGCTGATAGCCTCATTTCTAAAACCAGTGACTTCATCATCATTTTAAACTGGCAAACAGCCCAAGAGATTGGATATGCTCAGATCATGACCAATAAATTTGCCTGACAAATGAACTTTGAACCAAAAATTTCTAGATTTGTGTGCTGGTGGTGGTCAGTTCATGAAACTTAGAAAACTTCTAGGGGCACCTAAGGATTTGATTTTATGAGTCTTCAGAAAGCTTTACTTCTGAGGTGCTCTAGCACCTTAGTTGGAGCTTTCCTACATTTCTTCCTGAATCAGTGGGAATTTTGCCTGAGGTTTCTACACGTTTTTTAGAACCTGTTCTGTGATCTTCAGTGATGCAGAAGATTTTAGAAGGATCATCTATACATACACCAAAAAAAACCCAGTGTAAGGTATTACCATATTAATTTCTGTCTTCAATGTTCAACAGTCATCCTAACCATTTCCACGGGACAAAACCCTCAATAATGAAAACACTTCAGGCTTCATTTCAAAAACTAGCATTGCAGAACAGGCATGGATTTCAGTGCCTCTACCACCTAATCTTCTTATGAGAAATAGCCAAGGAATAAATAATATTTGCTTACTTAACTGAGATAAGAACTGATCCCAGAACCCAAGCTAATAGAAAGCTGAAGCCAAGATATGGTATTAAGATGTGGTGTTTCGTCACATGGATAATGGTGGTTTAACACCCAAAATTCTTTGTGACTGGAAAAAATCCTTTGGTTTATTCCATATAAAGACACAAGTACCTTCCAGATTTAAATATATGCTGCATAGAAATTCAATGCAAGACAATTTTTAAAATTTCTTTTCGTCTGCTAATGTATAATGTTGCTGACAGAGACTTTCTGAGGAGATTACAGATATGCTATGGGTTTATTTATTATGTCCTTAAGATAAGGACTTATCTGGTGACCACAGCAAAAAACCAACCAACCAACCAAACAAACAAATAAACACAAAACCCCAAAACCCCCACAAAACCAAACCAAACCAAACCAAACCAAACCAAACCAAACCAAACCAAACCAAACCAAACCAAACCAATAAAACCAAAACAAAAAAAACCCCTTGAGGTCATTGAACTTGATCTAATTTTTTAATAATGTAATGTAAATAATACAATATGTAAAACACTTTGGTAAGTTTCAGAATTAAACCCATCATAGAAATTAAAGATTCCCATTATTAATCTCAAGAAATAAATTTAATTCATACCAAAACATTAGAGTGTAATGTAAGCAGTTGTCCATTATCTGCCGGATGCTAAAATGCATTCTGCCAGGAAATAATTCTTCTCTTATCAACACTTTCTACTTAGTAACTGAACTTTAGCTCCTGTAGAAATAATTAGGATCACTGATGAGAGTTATTCATGTTTTCAAAGTCTTGTGAATAACATGATGGTGTGATATCCTGACTAGATCTAACCCAGGAGCATTTATTCATTCATGCATTGAAGAATAGCTGATAGTGATTAAATGTAATTTTATAAATTTGCTTTTATTTCCTACAAGGCTCAACTCACTCTCTGTGCTATAGTACTTAGTTAATCCTCCTGTAGACCTTTAGATACCCAGGTTATAGGGAAACCAGTAATTCACACTTAATAGTGGCTGCAATGATAACAGAAGTTTATCTACCCCTACATTTCAGAGTTTTTAAGGAAACATCTTTCTGTGTTCCCAGGCTGAGCAATTCTTTGTTGTAATTCCCTGCAGGGCTGTTCTCCAACCATAAAACACCAGGCAGAGGACAGTCCCTAATAATACTAAGTTGCACTGTCTGTACAAGGCCACAAGTGTGGTCATTGATGCTTTCCCAGAGATGAGCAACCATTTCTTTTAGTGTTGCTGTACATTAAATGAGCTGTTAATTTTCCAATTTATTTAAAAGACATACATTTTGTAGCAATCATATTCGATGTCTCACTTTTACATTAAAAACAAAGCTTGGTAGCAGGTCCAAAGTTAAACTTAGGGATTTTTTTCAAACTCTTTGCACTGTTGGATAATCCTTACATTTTTACTGTATTTTCTTCACAAGCCCCTTTCCTGTGAAATCCCTCCAGGCTGAAACACCCCAAACTTCTCTGTAACCTTGCACAGGAAGGGCTGGATTGGCCTAGTGGAACCAGCTTGAGAGCATTCAAGTTTGTGTATGTATCTGTGCCAGCGCATGTCTGTGTGGATACATGATTTATCATTTATCTTTGACACCTTTGTTCCAACAATCCTTCAATACAAAACTGGTCTTGTGTTTGTACATTCATATATCTCTCCCATCATACATCTGTTACAAACTTATTAATAACTTCTAGAGACACTTGAACTCTCCACCTCATGGGTGTGAGACAATGGCTCTGCAACAATGCAGATACAAGAACAAATATTTTTGACAGAACTTAACAAACAATTCCTGTATTTGACATTTTTATTAATTTCTAAAGTTGTAAAAATTCATTAATCTCTTACTCCTCTAAGTAGAAGCAGAAAATAGATACCTGTCATAACAAGTTCAACTACAAATAAACTTGGAAAGTTCTCCAGCTAGATATGAGTTAATTTTCCTCCATATTTGGATTATTTTACTTTAGTAGTGGAAAATATTTTAAAAACTCAGGGAAAAGTTGGAGCACATCACCTACATATCTTCCTTAGAGCTGCCAGGCTTCTCTCTGCAGTGGTATTCACTGATCTTTTGGGTTGCTTTCTTTAACCCATATCACAGTGTCTTCATCCTTGTTAAACTTTCAGTGATTCTTTGTTGCTCAGAACCACATTGCCTCCAAACCCTGGAAAACCCCACATTGCTTGGCTGTTAAGGAGTGTAGAGAATGAGATACAAGCCACATGCTGCCAACAGAGGATGAAGCACCCCAAAATGTTTTCCTCCACTCCTGGCAGTCTCAGAAATATTTTGGCAAACAGAGGTGAATAAGTGGGTCTAAATTCCCTGCCACAGTCCCTGGGAGTGAGAGATTAAAGGAACCATCACTTCTGAGTGCCTGGGAAATATCTTTGCCATCAGAGCACAGAGAGCTTGCCACTCCCTGGGGCAGAGCACGGGCACCATCCGCCTTCTGACTTCTGCGAGGCTGAAACTCAGACCTGCCTTAAACATCTCAGGTAAAATGAGTTTAAGCTAGCTCAGATTTATCATAATCATTATCTCACCCCGCCATTTCTGCATAAAAATTGTAAAATTATAGCCAGAGGTGAGTTACAGTGTGACAAACGTGTAAATTTAGACACAGTAATGGCAAGCAGGTATTTGAATCATCCTACACATTGCATTGAGGTAGGCCATAAACAATGAACCAAAAATTCATGAAGTAAAGCGTGGTCACAGATCTAAATCCTAATCACCATTCTCTTGATATAAGAGAAAATTTTTAAGAAGTGGTGTGTCCTCAGAGGCAAAACATTTATTTTTGGGGCTAAGTTTAGAAGACCATGCATAGTGTTAGCGCTGTTTAGACTTGCTCTGCTTGCTTACCTATGTGATCCAGTGTGCTGAAAAATATCTTTTTTTTCCCACCTCTACTCCAAATAGCCCTGTCAAAACTGAGCCCAGAAAGTCTAACACAGCTAATGACAGGGCAGTTGGGCAACCTGTTCATAGTATTTGGCGGCATTGTCACAGAAGAGAACAATGTATGAAGGGAATATAACTAGAAGGACAATATATTTTATGGAAGCAGAATGCAATTATTCAACTCAGAATTAATGAGTTATCAGCCACAGTTTTCCCTTCATCACCAAGCTGTTCTTTACTGACAGCAAGCAGAGAGGCCTTGGGCTTATGTCATATCTTAAAGAAGCTGCTGTGTCTCTTTAAGGACCATAAAAGGCAGAACTGTGGTTTTATGTCTCAAGGCTGATGTCCATTTTCTATACATGATTAATGTGTTTTATGAACAGTACTTTAGCCATAGAAGTAGGAGGATATTTGTCAAAAAAAAAAAATAAATTTGAAGAGCACAGAAGAATGAATGAGTCTGACTAAGATTTGGGAACAGATATTGCATTTTCCTTTGATGTTGTTTGCTCCTTTGTCTGGATTTGTCTTTCACGTGTTTGAAGATTAGTGTAAAACAAATCAGGAATCATAATAAAAAGTGCTTAATAACTTGCTATGTAGAAGTCTGTGAGAGTAAATTGCTGCAGAATGACTTATAAATTTCTGTGCTTTGTCCCAGTCAATTAAAAAATACTCTTTCAAACATGTTCATTTGTTTGTATAACTATTTTTCTGTAACATTCACTCATCAATATGTGAAATCAAGCAAAAGTGGGTTATGATCTGGTCAAATGGTTTGTGAAGATAATATTTGAATAATAGAAGGTACAGGAATTTAAAACAAATGAGAATAAATTTGTTGAATGCTTGATATAGCTGACATTTGAAATTATTAATTCCTAGACATTTGTTTCAACTGACTTAAGTAACAGTGCTTTCTGAGCTGAGACTAGAAAATGTCTCCTTTTTAGCCACTCTTCTTCAGCTGTCAACATGTACAGGAACAATTGTTACTGTCAGAACTGACATGAAACATCAGCCACAATCCTGAATTAACTTCCCTTTGGATGTCTCTCAAACTGCTTTTACAAGCAGCGATCCAGTCTCTTTCTTAATTCCACAGATTTAGTTCTTGATTTTTTTAAAAAGACTTTTAGAGGATTTTTTTGGGTGGGTTTTTTATTACATTTTTTTTCTTTATTTATGGCATTGTATTTGCCTTTCTCTCTAGCATTTAGACTGCATAGCATCTGTAAATTCCCTTTTAAGCCTTGCAAAATGGGAAGAGAAAAGCTGTGGCTCTGGTAAGTACGTGGCTCTGCTAAATCTTTTGCAGAGACCAATGCTGAGATGCTGTGAAAAGGAGGAAGGAATGGAAGCAGAATTTCTGCTTTGCTCAGGCAAGCATCAATGCCAGCCTTCTTTACTGCCTGAATTTATAGTGAGCTCTTCACTGATAGTCTTATACATTACTTTGTCTGTACTCAGACAAGGGCAGGGATGATTCTTAGCCCTGACATCCTGCAGATGACCTGTAATGAACACCCACATCCTGCATGGGACATGGCTCCTTGAAAGATTTAACTGCACCAAAAGAATCACTGAATGTGACCAAAGACAGCAAATCTTATTTTATTTGCTAATCTTGCCCTTAAAACAAATAATGCCTAAATGTGCTTCAGCAACATGTAGCAAATTAATCTGCACCTCTTGCTGAGCTGAGACCCAATACGCATCCCCCTTCTGTTCCATCTGTAGCTGGCCCTTGCAAACTGGAAATCTAAATATGAGAGCAGGTAGGGAAAGGTGGTGCAGTCCCTGGGATGCAGACAGCATGGCACAACATATGTTCCCACAGGTTAAATGTTGCCAGAATTACCAACTTGATTGTGGGGTTAAAAAAGGCTTGCTTTTGTTTTTCTCATGGTAACTTCAAGCTACCAACTCAGTCTAATGAGGTGATAACTGTATCCTTAAATCTATACACAGAAAGGTCAGGGACTCCATTCTTGATAACAAATCATATCTGAGAATGATTGCAAAGTTGTTTCTTTTTAGTTGGATAGAACGACACATTCACAACTTGTGAGTTTAGTGGAAGTTCCTTCACAGATTTCTATGGCTTTTGGATTAAGAATGTGATATTTACTGTGCTAAATGACATAACGTTCTGATATTTTAGAAGGAATTATTGTCAGTTAAATGGTAGCAAAAATCCAATGTAAATTAGTATGTTTCTCAGCCTCTTTCTGATGCCCTGATTGTTAAAGCAGGATATACATGTGTATATAAATTGCTGCTGGAATTTACCTGCAGGACAAAATACATTTGCTCTGGGGGGAGACCCAGGTGCATCTCAGACAAGAAACTAAATACCAATATAGCCTGAGATGGCAAAGGAACACTGGAGGAACATTTCATTCAGTCCATGTGTAACAATTTGGAGATTTTTTCCTCCCTTTCCTCACCTCTGCTAATACTCATGCTCACTGAGAGCAAAGGGCTAGAGTTTCATCTGGAGATATTTAATAGCTCTCAGATGAGGTAATTTAGAGGAGCATCAGGCCTGTTGGAACAACTGCTGTAAACTGCAGTGAGTGACAGGAGAACCAGAGCCCTTCGTGATGGTTAATACAAGTTGCTGCCAGACATTTTTACACATATATTACATAAACACATATAAAATTAGATTTTTATATATATGCATGATTTTTATATACATAGATCACACTTTAAATTAAACACATACAAATCATAGGTCAAGCTCGTAAGAGGCAACACTGGAGTCAGTGGAAGAAAACTGGGATACAGAGACTTTTAAAACTTATTTCTGCTTTAACCTACTTGGATGGTTCTTGGAACAGAGTTTGCTTCAGTGAGAATAGTCGGGTGACTAAGGGCTGCATTCCTAAGGAAAAGATTTGACAATAGAATGTTTGAATCAGTAAATGGGCAATCTTTAGATCTCTCAGTATATAACTAGAGAAAAAAGATGAAGCAACAATGATTTCTCATGCACTGCATTTTTGTTTTTCATTTGGATGAACAAGCACACATACTTAAAGAACTCCTTGCCAACAGCAATAAAAGACTTTGTGCCAGACTGCTATTGCTGATATTATAATATTACATTGTGACTGGAGCTGTATTTCTTGTATTTGGTACTTTTGTTTGTGCATTGTTAGGTTTGGCATGCAACAGTACTAGTGTACTCAGGGCTGGCAGTTCCTTTCACTCATTTTAAAGTGAAAATATTCATTTTCACAAAGAAATTATGCTTTTTTTTGGGTGTAATGAATTCAAAATCTAAGCTATGCCTTATACACAATGGTTAGAGGAGAGAAAGAAGGGAGGAGACTTCTGCTAAGATTTTTTTGTTTGTACCTATAGTTACTGTATGAAATGAATGAAGCTAATTAGAGACCGACATCCTGATGTCTGTTGTAAGTACATGCCAGACACTTATACAGAAAGAAAAACAATACTAAATAAGCAAATTTTTTCTTTTTTTAAAATTCATTTCTAAGTGGAAAATGGTTTCAGCTGGCAGAAACTAGCCCAGATTTATTAATGTCCATGGAATTTCCCTGGATAGCAGGCTTACAACTGAGAAACCTCTCCAGAACTTGTGTCTATTGTCTTCTTTTCATAAGAAGGAAAAGCATATTTGTCCCTTCTGTGAAAACAACAAAAACACAAGAACAAAAATATCTTACCAGTCTTTTCTTTAATCACCTAGATCAGAGGTATCCTGTCTTACATCTTTTTCAATTCAAATATGCCTAAAACCCTAGGCACCACACCTTGGAGAGCCCTTTGCACTTCTGCAGCCCAGAGCTTGGCATTTCTTATAATTTGATGTACATTTGAGGATTAAAATTGGACTCATATTTCAGGGAGTCCTACCTCCCTACAGACTACCTTCCTTGCAATATGAGAGAGCCTGTATTTCCTGCTGTAGCTTATCATCCTTTAGAAAGTTTCTTCACTAATAGGTTGTACCATCTGTTGGGCAATTTGCCTAGATTCCATTTTGCAAGCATCGCTCCTGTATTTAGTCATGTTGCAATGTGCATTAATGGAGTAGATAGACACCTGTCTCTCCTTTTCCTGTGTTTGATGAGGTTGAGTGGCTTGTGTGTTTTATTTTTCTGTATTCTTTTTAATAACTTTAATCTCTTCTATGTAAAGCACAAAGAAGATTCTGAGACTAAGCATCTAAATACATCCTTAAATTTTTTTCCCCCTTAAGTTCTGTTTCTTTAGAAGAGGAGAGGGAAGGTGACAGTAATTGGAATTTTAAATTTGTCTTCTTTCCCTTAAAACCATATCAGTATACTCAGAAGTGTTTCTGGTTCATGCTGCGTTTTAGGGCTTTCTAAAATCCTAAGGACTAGTCAAACAGGCCTCACAAAGAATAAAAAAAACCCCATGGGTTTCTTGATGAAGCATTAAGACTGAGGGCAGCTACTGCCATTACATGTAGCAGCTGGGACACAGCAAAGGTGATCCCAGATCCATCAAACCCTGCATACTTTCAGGACATGGAACTGTCTGTTGTTCGTCACAGCTGCAATGCCACATTCATTGTGTCTTCTGGCTCTGGATGCTTCTAGCAGCCTCTGGAGGATATCCAGTAACCCTTTAAATTGGTATAATCTGCTATGAAATACACGTTGCCCAGGATGGTAACATCTGCACTGAAACATGCCAAGGTGAGAATCCCGTGTCCTTGCTGAGTAGCTGGGAAAAGGGCACTACCCAGAACAGCAGGACAAACCTTGCTGGAAATTCATCCCCTTCTGTCTTTCTGGATAGTTTTTATCACACCATGCTTCTTTGATCTGGGAAAACCAACCAAAAAAATCATTTAAACACCCTGTAAAAAATGAAACTTGGAGTTAGTAGAGTGAAAGGAAAGTATATCAGGACTTTAGGGCGCTTACAAGGGGCAGAAAGAGACAGAAGAGAGAGAAGCACACACTTATGGACTCTACTCAAGACAGCTGTCCCAACCCTCAGTTAAATTGCTGCTTTAAGAAGTAGTTTGAGCTGTAGGTTCTATAAATATAGCACTGCCCCCAACTTTGAGAATCTAGACTGGTCAAGAGGAAGACACAGTACTCACAGCTGACCTTTCAGAGCACTGTATGCAAAGTGATTGACAATTTTCATTGGGCTTAAATCTTCAAGGGCTAAGAGATAGAGTAACACAAAGTCATTTCTCATTCAGTCTCTATAGGGACATTAAATGTTTCATATTCAGTCAAAAGTCACTGAAGTTATAAAACTCATTACATTCTAGTTTAATTATATCCATTTTTTTCCTTTTCTTCACTAGGTGGCAATTATTGGAGAATATATATATTCTAGTTAATCTGCATTTTCTTTCTAGTCTGAAATCTAATATGCAGTTGCATTAAAATTAGTCTGTTACCAAGAGAATACTACAATAAAAACTGGTAATAATGAAATAATTCGGTTTGGATTTAATATAATTCCATATTAAATACATTAAGGGTTCTTCTGTAACCTCTTCCCTCCTTTGATATTTTTTTTTCCCTTTTTGGTGCTGTTCAACAGCGCAGCTCATGAACATGAAATCTTATCATTGTCTTCAGGGTGTGAAGAACATTACCGCATACAGGCTTCCCAAAATGGGTTGTATTTTTGAAAATATCCATGCTGATACTTATGACCAGCCAATAAACCTCTAAAATGGAAGATGGGTGAGAGGAGATGGGTGAGGGCAATGTGCCCATGGAGCCCAGGGAACAACACAGAGTGTGACTGACCATAGCTGTCACAAAGAATGTGAGTTTTATCTCACTAAGAAAAGGGGAGGGAAAGGCAGCCTTGGTTGTAGATAAACAACTACCAACAGCTGAGTAGATCAATTGAGGGTGTGAATATTTCTCTCTGTGGTCATTAGAATGGTTGCATCTCTCTGAGTTAGCCAGACCAGCACAGACAGAGTTAATATAAAAATTGAGCTAACAGCAAAGCAATTCTGAAGAGAGCAATGGCCTTGAGCTGGCTTCAATCCATGTAGTCCTTTCTGGCAATTAGGAAGTGTTTGATGGTGAGCATATTACAGGGACCAGTTATGGAATCACATTACTATGTGGTTGAACTGAATAAAGCAATTAATATACATTAAGAAAAGTGTAACATATTTTTATTGTGTTAAACAACATGTATTTATCATTGTTAAATCAGGAATCCTGACTTAGTAATCCTTAAATTAGTAAATTTGATATTATCCCTTAGTATTATACAGCTTTTTAATTTAAATATTTTTGTGCTTTTAGAAGAACAGTAACACAGCCATGCCTTTCCGTCTGTCCCTAGATGCTGAAGATTTATTAGCACTCATTAGGACCATGTTTTGTAATAATGTAACTTAAAGAAAAGGTTTTATTCACCTTATTCAGGGAGAAGAGCTCAGAAAAAAGTGAAAAAAAGGAACACCTCAAAACATAAAGACTAATAGAGCAAGTAAGTGTAACGCCAAACCTCATGAAGTTCATGGCAAAGGTTGATGGGAAAGGTGTAAATCTGCCTTCCCTTCCGCATACATGTCCCTCATTCTTCTCTCTTCCCACAAAAGCCCCGGTCATGGCAAATATCTTTTGTTACTCCTGTGCCTGTGGTGTGACTGCCCACTGCCCTGGATATGTGTATGGCTTAAGGCCCCGTGGAAACTAGAAATTCCCACTTTTTATTACTATTTTCTCTCTTAAAATCCAAACTTATGAGGAACAGCTCTGAGGATAGTGCTAGAGAGTAGAATTAACTGGAAAGAGAAACTGATTAAACAATCTTCCTTTTCTTTCATGACAGTGAAAATGCTTTGTAACAAAATGTTGATTTCAAAGGTAGATTATTTTGGGAAAAAGTTAAAAAAATTCCCACAGTCTTGAAGTATTCCCTTTCGCTATTTGAGAAAATTCTGCTGTGTTTTTTTTAGAAGTCACATTGAGTTTTAATTTTTTCCTTCCGTGTTTGACTATGTATCCTTTTATGTTACTGTAGTAGATTAATAAAATGCTATATTATGTATTTGTAAACACTTTGTACACGATGTAATCTAAAAGGATGAAAAGTCTTGAAATGCTTTGATCTGGGCAAAGCATTTCCAGTGAAACAAAATATAATGCCAGAGATAAGAAAATCTGCAGGGATAATACTGATAAGTTGTTCACAAAAATGAAATTTCCATGCTCTGACATTCTCCTTTTTCACACACAACTTGAGAGCTCTGTCAAAATTGGTCAGAGTAGCTTGAGTAGCTGAGTAGGAAGAAATTAAATTTAAAATACTATTAGGAGTATACTGGTATTTTAGGTCTCTATTATACCTACTAACAGGATATATGGAAGATCTGTTAAACATCATCACGATTTTTAAGTTAAGGCTGTATCTGAAAAACAGAACATTGTATGACACTCTCTTACTGAACCTTTTGCTAAGGTTCATTTCTTTGCCCACTTCAAGCAGTTGAGAACATCTGGGTCCTTTTGTTCCCCTGCCTTCTGTGTTGTCTGCAAGCAACCCGAGACAGGGTCTGCGCTACAATCTGCTTTAGCTCACAGAGCTGGGCACAACTGGCCCTGGTTTGTGACTCAGGGCATACCTACACCAGCACAGGCTTGGCAGGAAGGGCGTTGGTTTCACAAATCTGGTGTGGTGGTGCAGGTCTCTCAGGTGTGGGGGCTTGAGAGCCCCAGGCTCAGCCTGCAGTGTAGATGTACTTGGTGTGTACAGCTCACATGAACTGCGCTGTGCAAGTGCTGGAAGGGGTCCCTGGTTCAAGAGGAAGCAAATGCTTGTTACCACAAAAGACACAAGGCCCCATCTCTATTGTGGTTATAGAAAGAAGAGGCAATGGAACCACCTTACTGAATGTTTGCATCTTTGTTTTGCTCCATGAGATGAATGCAATTAATTTGCTGGGCTTGATGGACCTCATTGTTGGAGCCCATTGGAGCACAGTTGAAGGTGACATCCTTGCCCCCTTTCAGGGCAAGGCAGGATAATAAATTTCCTGGCCCAGGGTCTGGCGCTGGTCTTGCCTGACATGGTAAATCACTGATGGAGACAAGGAACCCCAAAAACTGACTTCTAGATTCTTTCCTTTACTATGGAGATATTTTAGTGTGCAAGCTCTTTAACACAAAAAAAAATGGTAGAGGTAATTTTGACGCTGTTCTCACCTGGTATGAGCCAGAATTGTTTGTAAGTCCATAGATACTCTAATGTAGTGCCAGAAATGCTGTCAGCTTAAATTATTTCTAAATGTGAGCTGCTATATTAAATGGCTAGCTCAATTTGTCATGAGGCTTAAGAATTAGGTACTATGCCTTTAGATATAGTACCTATTCATTGTATTTTTAATTTTTCATTTAAAAAAACCCACAGATTTTTCAAATCAGGAATAATTGGTTTTTGCTTTAGAAGAATAGTCTGAATTACTCCATAATTGCACTAATGGAAAAAAGTAGTGAAGACTGTGGAAACTGTAATTAAAGTACAACCTTAAAAGGATTGAAAGTTAATACTTCTGAATCAAAGGCAAGTCTTTCAACCTGTAGCCTTCACAGTCTTTACCTTACAGCCATTAACTTGAGAAGTGGTGTTAAAAAGTACCCTGTGTTTTTATTCTAATATACCTATGTCTAAATTCTTTTGAGTGTGTGGCGGAGGTGCAGCTGTAAATGAACCCTGCAGCTTCCTCACGAGGGGCTGTGACTGCCTCTGTGCTCTGTGGTCAGTAGGTCACTCGTAGCAAAGCCACCTTCTGTCCAAGTGACACAGCCACAAACTGAAATGCCTCCCCTGCAGCAGTGAGGTGCCACATCTGCCTTGTGAAACCTCACCTATATCGCTCAGGCCCTGCTATGGCCTGGCACTGGAATAATGGTGCCTTTACACAGGGAACAGAAACCCAAAGCTTTGAGGGGCAGGAGGAAAAAGGGTGCAAAAAAACCTTTTCATTGATCCTCCCTGCCCTTGCAGAACAGGTGCTAGGAGTGAGTTTAAGGAAGGGGGATTTTAAAGGGAGAAACACAGAGGAACGGGATTGTAAAGCCCACAGAGTGACTATGTTTGGTTGCTTGTTAATTTATCATCACTCTTCTCTAGCCTTTTTCTGTGAATGTCCTATTTCAATGGAAATGCTTCTGGATAATGTCAAAGCCTATCACACATTCTGTGAGCTACTGAGCACATTTCAGATACTGGATAATCAATGCCTTTGATGGGAAAACATGGAAGGGCTTTACTGAAAGGCCTTTCATCCAGGATCTTTCTGTTGTCCTGCTGGTGTTATGATGAATGTCCCTTTTTCTCATCCTGGAACACAGTCCCAGAGGCTGCTTCTTATCCACTTTGAAAATACAATGGAGACTATTTGCTACACTCTCCAGTAGTATTGATCTCTCCATGTGTTTTCCAAATAATAGGGTCATTCTTACATTTCTCTAGCATTCTCTGGATATCAAGCTGATAGATCTGATCATAGCCTTAGCTATAGTACGCAGGGAAAAACCTGTTAGAGCATCTGAAGGGTGGACTGGAATCACACACAGGGCAGGAAATACATTATTTTGGCCACTGGAGGGCTCACCGTTTGTTCATGAGCTTTGTAGAGAAAGAGGAAGAAAGAGGAGGAAAAGTGAGTGAAGTGTCCAGTTCCAGGGACCTGTTACCTCTGCTCATGGACAGCAAAGTGTCTCTGAAAGTGTTTTACAAACTCAGGCTTTATTCTCATGTAATACTCCTGCATCCATTACATGAGGATGTCAGGGGGGAGACAGGGGTCATCTTGAGGTAATGTGCAGGTTTCAAAAAGCTCTGTAGGAAATTACCTGCTGCTAAGTGGATCCTTCTGTGACCTGTTCTCTCATGCTGATATTGCTTCTGGCTCAGGAGCTTGAGCTATTTCCTGCATTACACTGTGTAGACACACCTTGTGCAGGTAGAAGGTTTCTCAAATGTCTTGAATCACTTGGACAGTAAAGTCATTGGTTACTTGGTTTAGAGTTCTCTGCAGTTACCTGGGAAATTGTCTGAGAAAGCTATTTTGATGCAATTCTTGCAGAGAAGAGATATAATTGGTTATTATTTGGCTGGGGGATGCACATGAGTCCCCACTACATTTTGGCTGTAGTCCATTGCTCACCACCAACACAATAGATAGTTTTCTAGTGGTCTGTCATGCCATCTTGGTTCTGCTCTGGCATTTCACATTGCATTCCTGGAGCAATCAAAGTTTCAGTTTCAGGCTCAGACACAGTTTTATGGCATCCAAGCAGAAATCCCACAGAAATATATGACAGCTTGTATAGTGGAGGACATCCAACTAGATGCTTAAAATTACCATGAGCAGCAACAAACTCACCACAAAAATAGCGGGATGGAAAAAGCCTACTGTCATCAGGTTATTACATTTCTCTACCACTCAGAACTCCCTTCTCTTTTTAGAGATGTTCAGCTGCCAAAGACAGTGACACAGTCTCCTAGTAAGACAACTTTTCAGGGTAATTGCTGCATTAAATTGTAGCTTATGATTCCAGTCCTCTTGAAGTCAACCCATATTTTTCCCCTGACATAAAGAAAAACAAACTTTGATTGCAGTGGTTACCATATCAACTTCCTCTTAATTTGAGTTGCACTCCCAAAATAATTTTTCTTTTTTTATGATAATGTATATATAGATGTTAATCTGTTTGTGTAAGAAGCTATTAAAATATCTCCATATTCATCTCTGTCTATCAGTCCATGACAAGCATAAATGCGTTAATACTGAGAGAGCTACAGTGGAATTCAATTAACTTATTAATAAGACATCAGAATGTTTTAGAGCCTGTTAGTGCTGTGCTTTGGGATATGATCCATACTCTGATAAATCTTCTGGAGTGTGTAGGCAGTGAGCAGAACGCATGTCCTTGTCAGTAACTTTGTGACCACGGACAGAGAAATGCCTCTCAACTAGTTACAAATGGCTGCTGCCATAGTTCTTGCTTTGCCAGGACTTCCAATGCAATCAAAGCTCATGTCCCTTCATGTACATGAGGTGACACAACACTCATGTGATCTACCCTCAATCTTTTAATGGAAGTTCTCTGAATTGTCTTTGAAGACACCTTTGTCTGCAGTGTTTTGTCAGACCATTGAATTATGGCTCTCACAGACCCTAACAGACTTAAATTGTGTGAACTGCGTCTCAGCCGCAATCTGTGGTGTCACTGCTCCTATCTGGACCTAATTCAGGTAGGATTGGTCCCCTTGTCTAGCATGGAGAGCAAGGGGCAAGACACAGCTTGCACCCGGACAGCTGAGCTCTCTCCTCACCCCAAAGGATGTTGGACTCTGCCATGGAGCTTCCAGGAAAGAGTTTAGTGCCTTGGTGATATCCTGAGCCATGGCTGGGCATTGCCTGGAGGACTGCAAGCTGGAGAAAACTGATTCAGGAGCATGCTGATGTGGGAAAAAAGGATGTCATGGGACAGGGCTCTTGGTTTCCTCTGGGCTTGTTTCATTTATTGCTGTAGATGTAGCTCCTGAAAAGTCAGTCCTTAGAGCCATTTCCCAACACAGCATCTATCAGTTATGTTTACCTTCTTAACAGAAGTGTGGAGAACTGCTGTAAGTGTGGAGAAGGATACAGTTTGGAGACTATAAGTTAGGACCAAGAATTCAAATTCTAAAGAAGGGAAACTTTCCCTTTGTAAAGAATAAAAAAAGCCCTATACCCTCCACCTCAACTAGCAGGGAAAGATATGCATATCTGCATGAAATTAAAAAGTTTTTTTACAGGTATGTCCTGTTAAGCACCTTAAAATATGCACTGAGACGTATTCCCATAGATAGTATGCTATTGTAATTTGAATTAAATTTGAATTCTTTATAGAACAATAAGTTTGATATCAGAGAGAAGTTGTTTCTCTTAAAAAAAAAATCTTACTCTTTTGAGGGCACTGTGGAATGCAAGTTTCCTCACAAGATTTACTCATGAGAGGAGTAGTTCCCAGGAATTAAATCAGCATTGCTTTGCATCATGCAGGGAACCCGCCTAGGGTATTTTTGTGCAAGGACATAAATCACTTAATAGTTTCCACAAACATAATTCATGTTTGACCGCTAGCCTTTGAGGTTAGGGGAAAAAAAGTCCCAGGGCAAATTTGAGAAGAGAATTGAAAGAAAATGTAGTAAAAATAATAGAACCTGGGCAGACCAGGTATTATTTAGCCATTCTCAAATGGTTCCATTTTTTATGAAATTGATATTTCTTGAAGAGGGTTTAAATTATTACAGAATAATATTTTTAAGCATTTGAGAAGAGAAACACCCAAGCGATGCTTCTTACCAAACCAGGGAATTTGTGTTTGTGTATCCAGAAGTTCCACACAATTGCTCTAGAATTACAGACCTTAATATCTGTCAAAACTACTTACCATTACCTGTGAAAATGGAGAAGCAGTTCCTTAATTTTATAGAACTAGAAGTTTGGTACCTTGAAATAGTTCCAATGGCTTAAGCTTATAACATAACTTCTGATAAACTGCTCCCAAAAGATAAACGAATCCTACTCAATCACAAGTTAGCTGTTTAGGTTATTTATATTTTCTGATGAGAACTGTAGGGTTTTTTACTAAGTTCATTAACTACACAGCAGGGAACTGGTAACTTGCTTTCTATAATTTGAAATTAATGAGCTACAGTGTAATATATGGTAAGCAGGAAATGGACATTCTGATGATGCAAATAGGGTGAGTGGTTTGAGGTTTTTTTTTTGTTTTTTCATTATTCTCTAATGGAATGATTGCCAGCCTCTACAGACGCTTTAAAAAGTCATAGACTCATTTAGGTTGGAAAAGATCCCTAAGATCAAGTCCAGCCTTTAATGATCACTGCTAATTCCACCACTAAACCATGTGCATGAGCGTGGCACATCTACATGTCTTTTAAACACCTTGAGGAATGGTGACTCCACTTCCCTGGACAGCCCATTCCAATGTTTGGAAATTCTTTTGATAAAGAAACCTTTCTTAATACCCAATCTAAACTTCCACTGGCACAACCTGAGGCCATTTCCTCTTATCCCGTTGCTTGCTGCTTGGGAGAAGAGGCTTTCACACTCTCCTTGCTACAGCCTCCTTTCAGGGAGCTGTGGAGAGCAAGGTCTCCCCTGAGTCTCCTTTTCTCCAGGCTAAATAAGTAACTCTTCTGAGCTGAATCAGTCTTTACAGTACTTTAGGCATCAGTTTAAATTTATAAACATTTTCTTCACTGCAGGTGTAGTTTGAGTCCCAAACCTACAGATAAAAGATCATTACACTAGGAATGCACCAATCCTCCCTTATGCTTAGCCAAACTGAAATAAAGGCAGATTTAAATCAATTTTACAGCAAATTCTGTATTGAATAGGATGGTATTTTCTTGGAAAGGAAGATGAATTTGGCTCACAACTGTTATTACGAGAGAATCCATAACCAACGTGGAAGTTAAGGGAAAGCAGGGAATCAGGAAGATTGTTTCATTAGCTGTTCTTTAATGCTGTTTGCAAAACAGGCTGGATAATATACAGAAATCTGATGCTTTGTTTTAGCTGGATGAATCAGAATTGCTGAAACAACCAATCCGTCTCAGGGAGTTGTGAGAGTATTTGGGGAATATTCTTTTCTTTTTGCTTGAAAAACCACACAGTATATTTTGAACTCCTGTTCTGCCAGGCATGAGTCCTGAATCCATACCCTACACCCCAGGAAAAGGATCTCACTAAGGATACCCTGAGCAGCTTAATGCCTTTCTGCTCTGCTGCTCATCTCTTTCTTTCCAGCTTCTCCACAGTACTCTTCACATGTCACTTAGTCCCTAAAACTGTTTCTGCAACATTTGAGGAATGGTGCAGCGTTAAGCTGGAACTGCCACGTAATGAGGTTTACCTCACCTCTGTCATGCCTTGATGGCAAAAGGCAAAGCTGAGTTTTAGGAATGCTGAGGCAGAGGAATGGTTTAAGTGATTCTCTGCTCTGTGTATGTAAGACAAAGACTAAAGCTCAATGTGTGCCAACAAAACAGTGGAAATACCCGGTTCCCAGCAGCCCTCCTGGTGGTAGAGGTGGGTTTTGCAAACACAGTATGGTTAGAACAGTAGCTGTTATTTCCCTGATTCAGGTTGTGGGAGCTGGGTGAAGACCTTCCAGAAAGGTACCTCTACAGCTTGCCCCTCTTATTATCCCATTTACTGTCTCTTGACAATTACTTTTGGTGCTCTCCAGGCCTCTTCCCAAATAAGTTGCTCAAAAATTAATCACTTTTCTACACTGGTCCCAGTTTTGATACATCTGTACTTTAATGGGGTATTTCTAGCACTGTTATTGATGTCATCTCAGTGTAGCCTGGTGTTGCTGAGGTGGTTCCCCATGCCTTGCCAGCTTCACTCTCTGAAGGTCCCTCGGGCTCCCCTCCAGCATTGATGTCATTTGCTGTCCCTCCTCACTTAAGCCTCCCTCACATACCAGTGATCACTGCCTGTGATTCACATCTGAAAATTTCTCTTTATATCTCATTGTATCTTGTTTTTTACATGCTGCTGAATTTACTCAACCTCAGGCCGTGACCTAGACTTTGGCCTATCTATTACCTGCTGGCCCAACACTCTCTACACACTCTGAGAACATTTTGGGTTTTGAGACATTTTCTCTCCCTTTGACCTTGCTTGGACTCTGAGCTGGCAAATCTACAACCTAATCTTTCTTGGAGATACACCATCCTTTCAGTAATGGTGACAGATCAGATGTATAGATGAGGGCTGTGCTTGCAAGGGATCCCACCAGATGCTGCAGGAAGCAGGCAAAATGCAGGATAAAGCTAGTGCCTTCACTGCTCTCTGGCAGTGCTCAAAAGATCAGCTAGTGTTGGTTAGTTATCTAGACCTGTTTTATGAACAGATTTAAAATATCCTTAACTCCTGTATGGAGATCACTGACATATTGACTGTGTTTGAGCCAAACCCAACATGTTTTGTAGGCTAGGGACCTCTGAATTCAGGGTATGTCTTGATAAGGACATTTGGATCTTCCATTCAGGGGCACTTATGCACCATATGTGCAATGTCTTCTGTTAATTAGCTCCCCTGGATGCATCTGGCAGCTTCTTGGTTCCACATTCTTCATGCAAACAAAAATGTCTCAAAAAATTAACTAAGTTTTGGAAACCAGGTTCAGGTGGCCAGATGGGGAATCTCTTGTAAGAACAAAATAGTCCTCACGCTGATAAGGAGCAGTCATATAGTTTTGAGTCAAAAAGGAAATTTTTAGTGCATTAAAATAGGACTTTTCTCATGTTTTGCAGATTGTGATGGGTTCTCTCTTCTCCCGGAGAGAAGCAAACGTATAACTCAGCATCAGGTGGTTGCACCCATGGGTGCTGGATGATAACTGGAGGGATGATGAGTAGGACAGATTCTTAAGCAAGTTTAGAATCTTTGATGTTTCAAGCTTCAGTCAAGCCCTGAACAAAAAAAATTCTGGATTATAAATCATCTATGTTGGAATTAAATGCATGAGCCACTCAACAATCTCATGATTCAGTCATAGCTGGCTTTGACAGACTTTTTTCTGCTATTTATCTCATTTGATTGCAAATTTCTTGACTTCTGGGGGAAAATGCAGTAATTTTGAACTCAAAATGGCATTGAATCTCTATGCAGAATTCCTTTAGCTGTCAGTGGGAACAGACTAAGGTTTGCAGTGGTTACTACAGCAAATTTTCTAATGAAAGATTATTACAGTCCCTTTTTAAATATTCCTCATTTGTGATAATTCAGATATAGCTGTTCATGTGCTTGTGAAGCTCTTAAATATCTTAAAATTCATCTCTGTCAATCAATGACAAAGTGAGATGCATGAATACTAGGAAAATTACAATGGATTCAATTAACTTATTAATAAGACATTGAAATATTTTATAGCCCAATAGCATTGTGCTTTGGGACATGATGCATTCACTGATAAATCTTCTGGAGTGCTAAGCAGAAAATGCATTCCTTCTCAGTGATTCTGAAGTCACACTTAATCGGACAAAATCAGATACATAATTCTCAGCTGCTGCCTTGTGGAATACTGATGGTGGAAGCCGCAGAGAAGCAGAGATGAGGTATTAGGCACTTTCAACTGAAATTTTACTTGATTAGGAGAGAATTTGAGTGTAAACCCTTCAAGACACTGACGCCATTTTGATTTGTGTCTGTAACTATCATTTGCAGTAGAGATGCTCTTAAGGATATTCATGAGGCAGAGTTGCCTAGACTTGAGTGAATCTTTGACAATACATAAATGCTTATGATGGATCTCATAATACATGGAATTCACACGGCCTAAAACCTCACAGATGAGAAAGGTAATATTCATAACATGCACATTCTCAGGACAGTGGACCTTTGTTAATCTGTGCATGTTCTTATACGTAGTGATGTAACCAGTAGATTTCTGTACCACACGTTAATCCTAAATGCACAGAAATGTACTAATATTATAGTATACTGAAAATTGATATCTTACTCTCACTCTGCAATGGTTCTGCATAAGTAAATACATTCTAATAATTACACTAGGAATTGGCCAACACTAAACACACCACACCCATTAAGCAAAAAATCTCAAGTTAGCAAACCAAAACCGCTACACTCTCTTATATTTCAAGATCCTAAGTTTGCTTTCAAAGTTTATTAGTAAGGTAGATCTGGAAGAGCTATTGCTAGGGCTCAAATATTGTGACTGAGTTAGCTGTTGTTTGAGAGTCTGAGCAGAGTGTTTTGGCCTAAGGTTTTGTCAACCACCAACAACAGAAAAAGTGAAATTCAGGAAAAATGTTATTTTGAAGGACTGGGGTGGGCAAGAAGTTGGGGAAGGCTACTTATATACACACGCACACACACACACACACACACACACACACACACACACACAAACACACACAAATACAGCATATTTACATTTTATTAGTGGTATCGCTGTTGGATTGATTGGAAATTGGCACTTATTTCCTTAGTTTGGTTGTCTTAATCTGTGAGTTCTTAGAGTTTTGAGTTTGCTTTTTTATGCAAGGATACATTGAACTCTTGCTCCCCCTCTGTTGGAAAGTATCAGTGGCTACCTGTAGACTTGGAATAAAAGGAGTCGAAGTCTGGTTTTTGCCAGCAGGGTAGAGAGCACATGTCCCTGTGGTTAAACTTGTTCATAGAGCAGGCTGCCCCTGATCCTAATGACTGTGGGGAACAGTTCTTTTTCTGTGCTGCCCTTGAATTGTGCCCACATACTATCTGGGAGCAGGGTAGTTAATATGGGCAGTTTTATGCCTTTATTCTAGCTGAGTCACTGACTGTTCAGAACAGGGTAATCAATAATTCCATATAGGCTGATACATCTTTTCTGTTCTGTTTAGTTGTTGGTTTCAGTAAGAATGAAAGTAAAGATTTTAAGATGTGCTATAGAAAAGCTTACAGTTTGTCATTATGAAGGGAAACTAATTAAGGGGGGGAAATTCAATTTTTTTTTCTGTGTAGTTCAAGAAGAAAATTTATTTCTGAAAGTAAACTGTGTTGACTCTAAAGAAAAAAAAAGATATATGAGGAGATTTCTCAGAATTTTTGATGCAACAGTAATGATCCTATATATAAGGCTTTGGAGGCACTTGTGCAGACACAACCTAGAAAATTGGTTCTCAATTTGACAAACTTCATAATGACTTGTACAAACTCTTACCTTGTTCTTGTGTTCCAAAGAAGACAGCCATATGAGCTGGGTCCAAGATCAGAAAACTTCAACAAAACCAGAAAATCATGAAAGGACATAGGGAAAAATGGTCTCCTGTTTCCTTCTGTGGCTGATAGACAGGAGTTACATATGTGTGTACAAATGGACGTATTTATTTAAAAATGCATCAACTATATATATGTGCATATATTTGTGTTTATACATATATATATATATATGCATAATTTGTACAATGTGGATCCCTCCAGCAGCTGCACTCAGGTGTGTACATTTTCCTGGATTTCAGGAAGGCTTTGGAGACTGTTCCTCACAGACTCCTTCTGTTTTATGGTGCTGTGGAGAAGAACTGGCTGAAGGACTGAGCACAAAGGGTTGCAGTGAATGGGGCTAAATCTGGCTGGTTGGGAATTGAGCTGGGATACAATTCTACAGTCAGGCCTGTTTAATGTACTTATCAGTTGTCTGGATGCAGGAGCTGAATGCACCATTAGCAAGTTTGCTGACAATGCCAAACTGGGAGGTGGTGGGGACTCTCTCAGGGGAGAGGAGGCCTTGTAGAGGAATCTGGTTTGATTGGTGCACTGGGCTGTGACTAATGGGATGAAATTTAATGGTGGATTCTGCACCTAGGATGGAGTAAGGCTGGGCACAAAGATAAATGGGAAAAGCAGTTCTGCAGACTGCTCCCAGGGTTCTGGGGTGCTGGTTGGGAGCAGCCCAGCGTGGGCCAGCAGGGAGCCCTGGCAGCAAAGAGCACATCCCATCCTGGGATCTGTGAGACACAGCATCACCAGCCAGAGGAGGTGATTGTCCTGCTGCGTTCAGCACTGGTGTGACTCTGAGTACTGTGTGGAGTTGTGGGCCCCACAATTCAGGAATAATGTGAAGGTCTGTAAAAACTTCTGGAGGAGGGCAACAAATTTGGTGAAAGGGCTGGAAAGAATGTCTTATGTGGAGTGCTGAAGACACTGAGTTGTCTAGTTTGAAGAGAATGAGGCTGAAGGTGACTTCATTGCTCTCTACAACTTCCTGAGGAGGGGAAGAGGAGAGGGAAGTGCTGATCTATTTTTCCTGATATCCAGTTCCAGAATGCAATGGGAATGGTTCAAAGCTGCACCAGGGGAGGATCAGACTGCACATTGTGAAGGATATTTCACCCAGAGAATAGTCAAACACTGGAACTCTTCCTAGAGATGTGGTTGATGCCCCAGGACTGTCAATGTTTAAGAGGCATTTGGACAAGGCCCTCAGCAACATTAACTTTTGGTCAGCCCTGCAGTGGTCAGGCAGCTGGACTAGATGCTCATGATAGTTCCCTTCTGACAGAAATATTCTGTGTATTGTATGCTGTGCTGTGCCATGTTAATTTGTCTGCCCACCCCCTCAAACAGGTCTGTCAGTCCACACCCAGACCCCACAATCTTTCCAGCAGTTGTTCTGGACACCCATGTTCCTCTAACACTCACCTTGGACTGATTACAATCTCTACCTCCTTGCACCCATCATGCCCAGACATAAGGTTCTGATTTTTTGTTGCAATTACAGAACAGTTTGCTGACAATGGAAAGGAAACAGGAAATGTATTCCAAAGCCTGAAATACTTTAATGCTTGCCTTTTTTTCCTTCTGCTAGATGTTAAATGTTTTCTTTGTTCTTCTGGAACTTGTTTTGGAGAAGGAATGAAAGGACAGGGAATGCACATGAGATTCCTGGTCCTCTAATTTCAATGGCAAGGCTTGCAAGGAGAAAGTTTTCAACCATGGAGCTTTTCCAAGTTTTCCATATGCATTTTCTTTTGTAAAAAAGTGAACCAGTGCCAGAACTTCAGGCACTGCAAACTGTATTAACAGCATTTAATCAATGTATCTCTTTTGTTTTTCCTTAACAGAAGACCTGACCCCGTGTCTTAAAGGCAAGAGTGGTAATTTTAAAAATGTAAAGTTTTATGTGTATCCATCCTCCTGTTATTAAGGAAGGTAAAAGCCCTACACAGGAGTAAAAAAAAAAAAAAGCTTTGACATGATTTTGCATGTAGCTACTTATATTCCTTTTTCCTGTCTTTCTTTTAGCAGAAAGAACACACTTTCTGTGCCTGTTTTGAAAAAAAGAAGAAAAAAAGATCTGAGGAAGACCAGAACTTGCTGCCTCACTCTGACAACTATGATGTATTCCCTGGATGCTTGATCCAAACACCAAAAAGTGCCTTCATTACCTACCCCCATTCCTGTCTTTCCCATCTTCTATTACTTAAAACATAGGAACAGTGCTGGATCACCTCTGAACTGAAGCTGTGTGCTTATTACCAGTTTCATAGCCACAGCTGGGTAACTGCTTTCCAGAAGGAAATTAAATCTGCATGAAAGAAAGGGAAAAATTAAGCTAGTTTTAATAAGGTATGTTTTCTCTATCTGGAAGTCTTAGAAACACAGAAATTGTCAGACCAGATCATGCTCCAGGTCTGTTCAGCCCAGCATCCTGTCTCTAACAGCAAGCAGGACAGGCTGCCTCAGAGGAAGACATATGAACCCCAGCATCCACAGACATGGCATAATCTGTTCCTCTGTGATGTCTCATTTTTACTCTTTAGAGACTTATGTTGGGGTAATTGCTGCACTTATGGATCTTGTGTTACTGTGTAAACTTCCCTTTCTTTCAATGCTTTTTTTCTTTCCTTTTTTTTTTCTTTTGTCTGGGACAAAATAGATGTAATTATATTTCCATGCAACTACAACTGAAAGGGAAATAGAATTAAAATCCTTAACTGGCTGCTGTGGGCTTTTCAAATAGATAAACAGCAGGTTTTGTGGGGAGCATTTTGTAGCCCCTGAGACACAAGTGAATCAAGTGCAGGTGTTATGGCAGCTTTCTGTCACAGGTCTGGTGCTGGGACCATACTGGCATGGAGACTTCAGGGTGGTGCTGCCTTTTAAAGGAGGTGAGACAGCAGGTATATGTGAGCCTGCTCCTGAAGCAGCCTCCACAACATCCTGCCACAACCACCTCAGATGTGAGGAACGTTTGATGTGTTTCACAGGTCACAAAGTTTTTACACCTTTAGAAATGTTGGCACATCCATACGGAGTCACTGGTTGTAGTAGACTGTCTTGTCTTTCTAAAAATCAAAGAGACATACCATATATGCTTGCTGATTTTTGATGTGTTAGAGAATTTCAACTTTTCAGAGTAATGCCATTTTCTTTAACAGGCAGTCACAACTAACCTCCTTATTTTAAGAATGCAGAAATCACAGTTCTCTAGCTAATATTGGCTAATTAGCCAAAGCGATCTGTTGTTTTGATAAGTCCTGCCAGAAGAGATTGAATAAAACTCCAAGCCATAGAGGCAGCCTGGACATAAGAGGCACATGGGATTTTATTTCCCTTAGTACAGGCTGTGGGGTTTTTTTTTAAGCTTGATGAACCGAGAGGCATATATGTATCTTAAGCTACCTAAAGCCTTCAAAAACCACTGCTCAGCTGCTGATTAACTCAAGAGGGTTAAATGACTAAATTTCCACTGTTGCACATATACAAAGCAGCTTATGTGCTGATCCTGTTCCATATTTTATGAGCTTCTTGGATCCCTCACTCAAACAGCAGTCCCAAACCTGGAGTTAATTCCCCTTGTCAGTCTCCCATAGTTCTTCTCAGAGCACTTCTCAAGTGGAGACTGTTCCCAGCATGCCAACTCATTGGCACAGCACTCTAGGCTTGCTGAAAACTTGCTTCCTATTCAAAATTTCCACAAAGCTCTCAGTCAATAGCCCTCTAAAACCAAGAGACCTAATTTATTCTAATTAATGGGAAGGTAAGCTTCTTTTTAAATTTCAGTCAAATCCATACTCTGTTCTCCAGACTACTTTTAGGTGAAGTAGGACAGGATTTAGAGCAGGTACCTGGCTTGAAGAACTACCAGGGCTGTGGTTCTCAAAAAGGAGGCAGGGGAGAAAGACAGAAACATGTTCTTGGTTGTACAAGGAGCAGAGCAAAAATATTTTATTGATTATCTGGAGGAAAATCCATGTAATAGCTTATGACTTTAATTTAAATGCAGTTGATTTCACCTGCCGAGTTCTATTTTTTTGAGAACATATTTGTAGGGAGAAAAACCCCAAATACTTGGTTTTTTTCAGTTTTCCATAGCTGTTTTTGTTTTTCACAGTGTCAGTAAAATCAAAAGGTGTCTCCACCAGGCATCTCTTGCTCTACTGTGCATTTAATATCTTCCAGGGACTCCTATCTGTACTGAGAAATAAAAGGTGAGGTACTGACTTTTGGAAACATCACCTTGTTTGTAAACCTGTATGATGGTTGCTGCAAAGAGGGTGAGAATTCCCCCATGATATGTATCCTGTCTACTTCCAAAAGAGAATTTCACTATAGAACTGTCTTTTTTTTTCCTCAGGGAGTGTTACAAGCTTACAAAAGAAGTAAATATATTACAAATCTCAGCACAGTTCATTTTACTTCTATTCCAATGTCCAATGACTTAAAGCTTCTGGCCATGACAATTTATAATACAGGCTTTCTTCTATGTCATCAATTTACATGCATATAACCTGCAAGTTTTCTGTAAAGAAAGCTGGTGTTTCAACAGCAGTGTGGATTGGATGCAGCTGTGAGAAGCAAAAGAAGTATTTGGGGACTATTAGGGAATAACAGTCTCCATACTTCTGTTTTTCCATAGGCTAATCCCTGTCCCTCCCCTCTTGTCTTGTTTGCCTTTTTTTGTTTGTTTGGTTTGGTTTTGTTTTTTTTTTTTTTTTTTTTTTTGTGTTTTTGGGTTTTTTGTTTGTTTCTTTTGTTTTGTTTTAGCGATTTTTTTGTTTGTTTTTTGTTTTGCTGGTCAGCCAAGGGAAAAATTTAGCTGAGATTTTATGTTCAGATTCTTGTAAGGCGTAACAATTATTTTAAGTTAACACAGTACATGAGAATACGTGGTTGTCATAGTGTCTGCTGATGTGAAGTTCAGCGCTTTCAAGTAATGCTGTCTACTTTCAATAAATATTTTTTGCTTTCAGAGACAAGACAGCTAACCCTCTCCCTCTCCCCCTTGCAATGATTTTGCCCTCACAATTACACTGCCATCACAGCAGCAAACCAACACATATTACCCTCATAACCCCATGACTTTGGAGGAAGAGAAACTTCATGAGACCACCAGCTGGAGGCTCAAGCCTTGAAAACATTTCCAGAAGGTGTTGAACCAGTAGACAGCAGACAGGTAAATGTGGAGCTGTCTGTACAGAGGTGCCAATGGGCTTTTTCGTACCTACTTCTGCCTCAGGCTCTGTACTTCAAGCTGAATCTCCACTTGCTAATAATGCCAAAGTGTGGGTCCAATGCCTGCCCGGGCCTTTCCCTTGAGGCGGACTTGGTGATGCATGTGGGTCCCTTCCAAGTCAGAACATTCTGTGGCTGTGTGTAACCACACCATCTACCTCAGAGCACGGTCCATTATTTTTGTTAGCCCTTCTGCCAGCTTTCCTTCTTTTCTCTCCCTACTCCCTCCTTGTATAACCCTTCTTTCCTTAACTGGTCATTTCTTTGTCTGTTCCAAATTCTCCTTGGAGGTCACCTCGCTCTCTTTACGGGCAAAGACTGTGCAATGCCCAGAACATCAGATCTCCATGTGTCTTTTCTCCCCATGCACCACTGAGGTAGGTCTACTAGTAAAAATATGACAGGTAGAATGAGGAATTCATTCTCAAAGCATTGCTGCAATTAGGCTGAGGAGCCTCACCTTCTTGCTAATACAACAGACTGCAAATGACCAGAAATCAAATCCTTTGCTGTTCTGAGTCACTCTACAAGCATGCAACCATGTAAAAGGGTTTTGACTGAATAATGGTGATGGCACATTTCAGGGGATATAACTAACCTGTTTCTAAGGGAGAACCTGGCCTAATGTTCCCACAAAGTGCCCAAAAGCTGTGAAATTACCTACAGGCACCAGCCCTTGATATTGTGTTACCAGCTTGTCACCTTTCTGACGCAGGGACAGCCTGGGTGATCCTCAGCTGTGTGCTGCTCGCCAGCGAGGAGCTGCTTGCTCAGTGAAGACAGCAGTGGATTAAATTTTTGAAGTCTATTAGCTCCCCTGTCGTCCTCAGTGCAGGGCTACTTATTTTCTAAGGCATCCAGGTGCGTGGGGGAGTCACCAGATGTGAATTAAATTTGATATAGAGCAAGAATGAATCCCCTTGTGACCTTGGACAGAACATCATCAGTGCTGGAAATGTTGTGCCAATGAATCAGGTCAGCAAGAAAAGGATTGATGGGATGGCATTTAGCAGCAATGACACCAGGTTAGCAGGATTTTTTTGCAACATTTGAAAACTGGAACACTTTATCATCTTTCCTCTAAAAATCACTGTTTTGTGGCAGGATCAATATTTTACTCTTGAAATGTATGAGCAGAATAACAGCTCTATGACTTTAGAATTTGATATGTCATTGTAATCAGATGACATAAATCCTGAAAACCAGAATTATTTTGAAATTTGCAGTCCTAAGCTTGCCAGTTAAGGAATCACAGAAAGTATTTGTTGTGAACAATGGAATTATAACTAGAATCCTGAGGGGTGTTTTGGTGAGGGGGGATTTTTGACATTATAAACAATGATACCTCAAAAAATTTAGTTTTCAGTAAGTGAAGAAGGAAAACAAAACTCAGAATTCTTCACAAATTTTGATTACCAGACTCCAAAACATTTTCAATAGAGACATTTTGAAAATGTTCTAGGTCTTCCAAAGGACTAACTCAGGTAAAAGTGAAACATTTAATCTAAATAAAAAACAAAATATGTATGTGATTAATAAATTTTTCTACTAATAAAAATATCACATGCCTTTGAAAGACAGTCTTTCCTAATACTTATGCGAAAGTTGGTCTGGGTGGCACAGCACCATTTAAATTCACTTAGTGGTATATGCTAAAGTCAGCTTCTTAGCTGCATCCTTCTCAGCTGAGGTTTTAATGGCTGTCACTGTGAGCACAGTGCTGGAATACTGTGCCATGGTGCTGGCTCCAGTGCACTGAGGTGTCAGGTTAACAGTGGATTTTATGCCTGGGCCTAGTTAGCAAAGCCAGCCTTCTGTTTCTTTTCAAGATAAACTATGAGCAGTTAATCAATCCAAGGTTTCTATCCATAAAGGACTACGTAAAAATTTTTAGGTTTTGATTGCAATTTAATCTGCTTCTATTATGAAGTTCTTAATTTGCACTCTTATGTTGCAGGGAAGGGTCTCTGCAGAATTAGCCTGGTTTTGTTGTGTTTCTCTATAATTTTACTGTTGACCACTGCCAGAGGGAGGTTAATGGGCTAATTGGATGCAGCTTTGATGCAGTTCTGCTTCTTTTATGTTCCCAGAGTTCCTGTACTTGTTTTATTAACACTGTCTTCTTGTAAATACATAGCTTGTAATCTTGTAGTCCTTGTTTTTTTTCAGAATCTGTGTTTCACAACAGGGAGGGTAAGATTTTGTTGCCTGAATATAGGAAGTTAGCATTATTTTAAGCACAGAGGGGTATCCTTTCAGGCTTCCAGCTGCTGTTCCTGCAGGCTGCAGATCTTCCAGACATGTCCCACTTCATGTGTTTTCAGGACACTCTTGGGTGTCCCACATTGCACCACGAACCTGTAAAAAGGCAGCTGAATCCTGCCCAGACAGCTTTACATTCTTTTACATGTTCCACAGTCTCTAGCACAATGAATCTCATATCCTGACTAGTGGCTCTGGGTACTATAAGCAATACAAAATGCTTCATGAAACAGTCATAAATGTAAACTCAGCAATGACCACAGACATGTCAAATTGGTGCTATAAAATATCTTTGGAGTGGAAACATTTCTTTTGCTTGTCAGGATTTGGAAAGGGCAAATACTTCATAGGAACAAATACATTTTAATTTCATTCAATTTTGAAAACAGGATAAAAATTAGCTCAATAAAAGACATTTTGATTGTCTGACTCCAAATGGCTTTGTTTCCATTTTAAAATGTCACTTTGGATGTATGTACACAAGAAGACGTGTCCATCTGTCTATATTATATCTAAGTGTAATGTATGCCCATAATGTAAGAGGTGAAGCTGAAATTGAGACTTTGATTTCTGTTCTCAAGGAAGATTTACATCACCCTGGAGCAGATTTGCTTGCATTTAATTTTGTGGGAAATTTTACAAAAAGCTTCCCTTTTGTAACACAAAAAAATTTATTGGAGGGCTGTTACTTGAGAGAAGGTAAGGTTCAGATTCTCATCAACTCCATGGCTGTAGCATGAGAGATTTTTTTTTTTTACGTAACAAAGCAATGGGTAGTGAGCAACTACTTTTTCTAAAGCATAAAATTTTACCATTAGACAGAGCTCTTGAAAGTCTTTGGTGTTTCCTTCATTGGGTCTGGGCAATCACCAGCATAAATTCAGACTGGGCAGTGAAAGGATTGAGAGCAGCTCTGAGGAGGAGGGCTGGGTTCTCCTGGACTTGTGGGTTCTTGTGGGTACTAAGCTAAGTGTAAGCCAGCAATGTGTTCTTGCATCTCAGAAAGCCTATCCTGGTCTGCATCAGAAGTTGAGTGAGCAGCAGGTCAAGGGAGATGATTCTACCTCTCCACTCCTCTCTTGTGAGACTCCACCTGGAGTGCTGTGTCCAGCTCTGGGGTCCTTAGCAAAGGAAAAAATGTTGATCTGTTGGAGTGGGTGCAGAGGAGGCCATGAAGATAATGGGAGGGCCGGAGCTCTC
Source organism: Melospiza georgiana (assembly GCF_028018845.1). Lineage (NCBI taxonomy): Eukaryota > Metazoa > Chordata > Aves > Passeriformes > Passerellidae > Melospiza > Melospiza georgiana. The sequence continues at coordinate 71,737,970 of NC_080431.1, forward strand.
TTCCATGAGGACAGGCTGAGAAACTTTGGGATGTTCAGCCTGAAGAAGAGAAGGATCTCTGGAGATTCTGTTGAAGCCTTCCAGTAGTAAAGAGGCTACATGAGAACTGAAGAGGGGCATTTAACAGGGGCAGGTACTGACGGAACACAGGGAAATGGTCAAAAAATGAGTGGGGGTAGATACAGATTAGATATTGAGCATCCTGGTCTAGTGGAATGTGTTCAGGTGCATAGCAGGGGTTGGAATGAGAAGACTTTTAAAGTCTTTTCAAACCCAAACCTTCTATAATTTTATGAGCCCTATATGCTGTATAGTCCTGTTGGAAGAGTACAAACATTCTTGATGAAAACCCTGTCCCATAACTTCAGCTTCTCTGCTTAACACAGATGATTGAAAAATATGTCAAAAATTTTACATTATGTCACCTTGCCTACACTGAGTTGTAATGTTACCTGCTATGGTAATTAAATAATTTTCACTCCCATCTGATTTTGCAATGAATACTTTTGACCCATGAAAGAATAGATAATAACTACTGTCCAGATCTTAATTATGAACAGTAAGAGCATTTGCATTTACCTTTGCAAGCTTTAAAGGCAGTGACCATAAACACATACAAATAGAGCAGAGGGGCTTAACTTTAATGCACAACTCATTAAACTATTTTCTGTATTTTTTGAGTGCAACTAATCTGTGAATACATTTGGCAATATATATATAACTGAAGTGATTCTCCAAATGTTCCACGCAGACGGCTTTCAGTTTATTCAGTCTCCAGCAGCTCTTTTTTTTTTTTGTGCTGCTGATTTTGAATGTGTTTTTTGAACAAATGTTGTTGGTTTTTAAAGGGTTGTGTTGGTGTTTCTCCTCCTGATATGCTTCTATGAAAAGCTTACAAGCAGGACAAAGGCTTAATTGGGTTGGCTGTGGTGTAAGTATGCAAAGCGCTGTAGACACTGTCATCAAGCATTTCATTGTCTGCAGAAAAGGAGCCGAAGGATAACCTTGTGATTAAACTAGTGGACTGTGACTCAGGATATCAGAGGTCAATTCCTTCATCTAAATGTATTGTAATACAAAAAATCTAAACCTCATTCTTTAGTTTCCATTTACGGTTGTCTTTACCCATCATCCAGTTGCTTGGTTCGATCCCTTTGTGCCACATGAAGGAGGACAGTGGAGGTTAACAGTGAAAGGTTAACGCATTAGGGAACATGCTTTGAAATCAAATGACCTGAATTATTGTTGCGTTGATTAGTATGCAAGAGATATTGTGTGCTAGACAGCATCATCCTAAAACAGCCTCATCTAAGTAAAAGGACATAGAAATATTCACCCCCTGGGCATTCTGAAATATTTTTAGCTTCATTGGTATGGAACCAATATCCTCGGGAGCTGGAATTGAATGTTCTTAATGCAAGGCAGAAGAAACAAGTGCAGCACAATAACAAAATGTGACATGCCATTAGCAGAGTTCCAGTGATTCTTACTTTTCCTCGTTCTCCAAATAAATGTGCATTAGTAACAGAAATTTTCCTTTTAAGACCAAATGATTGAAAAGTAGTGACTAACAGGCCCAGACATCAATGATTTCAGGTGATATAATTGAGTCACCTGACAGAGCTGAGAAAAATTCTGTGTGTGCAGTAATCATAGATTTTCCAGTTGTAGAGTGTCACTGTTTTTTCCTATGGGTTAGTGAAAAAGTGAGAGAACAAAGACAGCCAGGGAACAGGCATGCTTGATAGCAGGGAAGGGAAAGTCTTAGCTGAGGGAATAGGCAGAGTTCCTGATTGCAGACAGGCAAGAGAGAAGAGGAATAAATCTGAGCAGGATGCTCGTAGTACTCATCATAATTTTTAGCTAGACAAGGACTGAAGCACTTTATAAAAGAGTGAATTTCATTGTCACTGGATAGAACACCAATAGGCTGCCAAAGGCAAAAACAGGAAAAAAAGAAAATGGAGAAAAAATATTTAAGGAAAATAGAAGGAAACTTTGAAAGATTGGGAACTAAATAGCTGATCTTCCCCAAAGAGGCAAAGTCTTAGGAAATCCTCTGACCTAAATTCTGACTACTCTGTCTCGTCTTCTATTTTTTTTTCCTCTATTCCTCCAAATTCATGATTTGTTTTATCCAGAATACTGGTTGACTCAAAACCACTAATTCCTTTCCTCCATCACCTCTTTAGATATTATGACTATAACAATGTCCCTTCAGCTTTCCAGAGAAATAAAACTTGCGCAGCAGAGAGCGAGGGCTGATTTCTTTCCTGCTGTTTTAACAGCTCAGTGAGCCTCAGCAAAGTTAGTCTTTGCTGTACCTGACTCCTGTCCTCTGCCTTAACATGCTGAAGAGCACCAGTATAATCCACACTCTCATATGACTGTCATGGGGGCAGGTAACCCATCTCCAATTTGTACTAGAGTTGCAACTGGCTCTGTAATAAATTTGTTTAATTAACATGAAACAAATAACAATAACAACTTAAGAACTGAAGAAGAACCTAGATAAAATTTTTTGACACTTCTTGTTGAAAAGGTTTTTAAAATAATTTTATTCCTCAGGTCCATTTTGAAGTTGTGGTGTGTGGGGTGTTTTTTTGTAATTTTTTTTCTTTGTAGGACTTCTTTATGTTTTTTTAAGGTGATGGGGTTTTTTGTTTTCTTTTTGACCAGTTCTTCTCTTGATTCCTCTCTCAGCTGATTATTTCCCAGAAGGCTTGGATGTGAAAGTGACCATAAACCATTGCTGTTCTTTGACGTGTATCAGCTGTAATCCATAAAGTTTTAAGCTTTTGAACAAAATAATTTATTAATTTATAATCATGGCAAAGCAACTTGCAATTTCCTCAGCATTTGTGTGCCATGTGGTATTTTAGATGTATAAACCTATTCTGAATATTTTAAAAGATTTTTTAAAACTGTAGGAACAAAAAAAAATGCATGTGCACATGTTGCTGTGCCAAATGCATTGCAGTTTCACTAAGCTAATCAAAAGTGGCACAAAACAATAATCAAATTGAGGTCACAACCAAGAATGAATCAATGAATTCCATGATTAAACTTTCAAATTAATAGTGCAGGTAATCAAATAAAATTTTGATTTTGACACTATTTTAATTACTTTAAATTAGTTTTTTCTTGAAAAGAATCAATGAGGAGCTAGATTTCTTTCATCTATTATCTATAGATAAAAATATTTATGGTGTAAGGTAAAAGTTCCCACAAGATGTGAAAGTACTTAATCCAAGTGCAGCTTCTCTCTCTTAACTTTCCTCATCTGAACATTAGATGAACAACAAATTTAAAATAGTAATGTAGTCCTTTTGGGAGTGACAAAGAAAAGCACTAAACAGAGATCTATTCTGCTTTTCTATTCTTAAATGTTCAATTTAGCGCAAAGTGAACTGCCCCTTGAATTCTCTCAGTTTGTGCAAAGAGTATGTGCATGATCAGCTTGGTCTGGACAACTATTTCAGGTATGAAAAATCCTGCTTTAGACATCTAACTTCTATTTAATTTTTATGGTTTGGTAAAATTGATCTGGGCCTGAACATCTGTTCTAGGCTTAGCCCTCTGACAAGACAATTCAGAAAATACAAGTGATGAAGTCCCTTTGTTCAGAGTGGGGCTAGATGAATGCCATTTGAATGTCTCCTCCTTAAATCTCAATGCTACACATTACTGTGGTTCTTATTCCACCCCCTAACTTTAGAACAAAAGAACCTTTTCAAAGACTTCACACAGAGGTGATGGATAAATCATACACATTAACTGCTTTTGAATAACACCATTTTAACCTGAAAAATCTATTAATTCTGTGCTGTTTACCTTAAGAAAATTATTTAAGGCATTGTTTATGCATATGCTGACACATGCACATAATTGAAAAAAATAATAAGGAAGAAAAAATGAAGACATTTGTCATCACACACAAAGAAACTGAATTTGACTGCTTTTCTTCAGAGCTTGCACTCCAACAGATGTTGTTCTTTGTTGCCTTTATGTAGACAGTACATTTATGTTCAGGCCTGGTAAAACATTCAGGATATCTGATCAGATGGCAGGTGACTCACGCTGACTTTACTAGTGACTCAAGCCCTTTATTTTTTCCCTTTTCTGTTTAAAGAAAGGTGGGCAGAATTGACTGTGGTACACAAGAAAAGAGAAAGACCCTCACTCTGCAAAGAATTTTCTTTCCTGGGAGGCTGTCCTGTCTGCTATATCCCGTGTGTACACCTGTGGCTTTTTAGCCAGTTAGGTAGACATGAATCCTCATGGCTCATTCCCATAGAAGGAAATGTTTAGTGCAGGATAAAGAACTCTGTGACTTAGTAGGCTTAATGTTTGAAAAACCAGCATTATTGATTACAGATATAAATACTCAAGAGTGCATTTATAAGGGGAAGTCATGATGTTGGCTGCCTACCTTACCATGATGGATGTTATAGAAGCAGTTGACAGAAATTCATTGTTTACACAAATATTTAAAATCTGCACCTACAGAAAAGAATTTTCATATATTTAACACTTAGGGACTTGGGTAATTATTATTGAATCACACAGGGAAAGGCAGAATGTGATGTTGTTTAGCATTAGACTAGAAAGCATTAGGTTGTTAAGATATTTTTTAAAGTTATGTCCACAATCTGTAGAGAGTGATAAACAGCTCTAGAGGGCAATTTGCCCTGCCTAATTTAGACATCCTTCTTATGTGGTATAAATTTTCATCTGAAGGAACCTATATTTGTATACTGTGGCATTGGTCTAGGTAATTAGCTTAGGCTTGGTAGTTATATTTAAATGGAGAATATATCCAAGAGTTTCTGGCTAAGGCTCCTTCTAGTTTTTTTTTTTCAATATATCTTTCTCACACTGAATTTTCCTAGGTGGAATTCAAACCTCATCTCACCTACCTTAGTGATGAACCCAAGTGTGTTTAGGCATCTATGCTGCAGATATGTAGTCTTTCAGTAGCCTAGACTCTGATTTCTAGTGCCATCTGAAATGCCCCAGGGTATTCCATGTGGCTTTGAGCAGTGCTCCTGCAGCTTGTGTCATTCTGTCAGCATTTTGTGGATGATTTGGACACTCCATAGTGTTGCAAATTGCACCATATGTTTGGGCAACTGAACAGAGCCTGTAGGGTGGAAGTCAGCTCCAGATTAAGACATTTAAACTCAGATGTCTGCATGTAGGTGTTTACCTGTGAGTTTAGTGCTTAACTTCCTGCTTTAGTCAATGAAAATTTAATCACTACACTGGAGCCTGAAAAGCGACTCTGCTGACCCTCTGGCTTTAGCTAGACTTAAGATAAATTGAATTGCTCTAGATTGTACTTCCCATATCGACAAGGGACTTGAAGCCTGTGGCTGAAAGCCAGACAGAAAGCTTAAGGGCATCTCAGATGGCACTAGAGGCTTCTCTGAGGACAAATTAATTGAGTTAGTCTTTGCTGCTATAATAGGAGCTTGTACACCACTATACATGGAGACACCAACACGTAGGCATATTACATTAGTAGTAGTTTTATCTCAAGCTGAATCAACACCTTGAGGTTGGAAGACATCAATCCTGTGCTTATGTCTTAGGGTGACACCTGGGCACATGGTTAGAAGTACTAGATATTTCACCTTTTTTTATGATGAAAACAGAATTGTGTGTGCAGCAACATCATTTCTGCAGTTTCAGACAGGATGGGCTGGTAAATTACTGGCAGAGCTGGAGTTTATGTAACTCAAGGAACAAGACACAGACTTCTGAAACAGTAGACAAAAATCTAATAGACATCAACACAAGCAGAAATGACAGTGTGAAGCTGAAGGCAATTACCGACTTGAAAAAAGATATGAATTTAGTGACTGCACTTGATGAGGCAGACCCAGCAAAGTCTGTGAGCGGCAGACAGATTGATGCAGATGAATGGTGTGATGACTCTGCGTTGGGAGGAAATACTGAACAAAGAGATTAGGAGGCGGAGAAATAAGCTGAGTAGAAATATATCAGAAAAAGTTATTTCAAAAAGGAGAAAGGTGCCAATTTTGACAGTGTGGGCAGAGAAAGCCCACAGACCAACTCTACGAAACAAGCAACAATTTCTCATTTATAACCTTCAGTTCATGCATTGTAAAACACATTTCCTCTACCCAAATACATAGATCCCCATGTTTACTGCCAATGGTTTTGTTACTTAAGAAAATTTTGGCAAAGCAAGTTGACAAATGCAATTAGCAAATATAGCATAGACTGCTTTATATCAAATATTTTGAGAATATTGCCCTTGAGGTTAGTGTGGAGAGTCTTGGCACCCACTATTAAAGCTGGCTGGGGAAGAAGGAAGGTGGTGAAAATAATGCCAGTCCACAACAACGACCCATCGGGAGTGCCGTATGCTCCATACCGCGTGCTGTCAGGGAACCTTTAATTCCAAGGAAATATGGATATTCATTTATGTCTTGCATGTGTCAGACACATTGGAGCTGACATTAAAAAATCAAGCTAGGCAAGTGCTGTAGTGTTACATCTTACATTTAAATCATTGTGCTGGCAATAATTTTTTATTTGAGCCTATTGGGGTGTGAAAAATGTCTGGCCAGAAAACTCTTCCATGTCAAGGCTCTATTAATAAAAGGAGATGGTATGGTGACTAAGACTGACAAATTCTGTTCTTTGGTGTTTTGTTGTGGGTTTTTTTTGTGGTGGGGGGAGAGCTAGGATTTTTTTGGGAACTACTTCATGGTTCTTGCCAAAGAACCTAAAAGAGAACAAATCTTTTTAACAGGCAAAGAAGGGAATTAATTCACTGATTTGTTTTACATGATAGGGTCATTACATCAGTGCTGGCAGAAAGTATGGAAAACACCTTATTCATGCTTTGCTTGAGAGCTTCCTATGTGAGGAAACCACTCATGAGAACCCTGCACACCTGTCTAATCTCATTCCCATGAATAGAACTGGACCAGCGTAGGAGAGGGGATTATCATCCAACTCACTTACTTGTGCGCTCTCCAGCGTCATTTGGAGCTCAGATTTTACAGTACTACCTTCAGTTCTAGGCTGAAACCTCCAAAACCTTGTGCCAGATTTTGTACAGGTAAACTTAGTATGTTATAACCCAGCTCAACAATTAGTGAGAAAAAGGCAGGTTTATTACAGAAGCAGTTAAGAAACTGTGGTATGGACAAACAATTTTCTTGGACCCTGGCATAAATCTTTGTCAAAGAAAAGAAGAAAAATGATACATCATAGTTGAGTCTAATCACTAAGATATATTTCTCTTCATTAGGTAATATTGATGCATTGGAAAATTGGTGTGTTTGAGGTACCACCAGTCATAATTACCTTACCTGTGATCTTGTCTTTACAAGGCGCTGCTACTCAGCTGTTAAAGCCTCTCCTGCTGAGAGGAGATTAGCAGTCCTTTGTAGGACACTAGCAAGGTAAGAGCCAAAGAGCAGTAGTATAACTCAAACCACATTCCTTGCAGAGACATAATGCAACCTCATTTGCCTAATTGGAAATTTTCAGTCTGTTTTTGGCTGTTGATTTCTCTTTTTTTTCTAACCAGTCAGATGTGCACATTGGGACTCATATTTTTCTCTGACCACTGCAACAGAGGAAACTAAAAGCCACTTTGTACTTCTGCCATGGCCCTTCTTTGTGTTTGGGATTTGCAGAGCCTCAAGGCCATTCCCTACAGAAGGAATACAGGCTGAGATTCCTCATGAGAACATGAGAGATGCCTTCCCACAAATTCTGCAATGCTTTGTCCATTGAAAGTAAGAGCCTTGAAGATATTGTCTTTAATAGGCATAATTATGTCACCAAACTCTGCATACACTTAGCTTTTGGCAGTAAGAAAGAACTCTGCTTAAATAACTCATGTCATTATGGAGGGGCTTATCCACACCGGGAAAAGAGCAACATTTGCTTTCCTGTGCAACCAACTCAGCACCATCTTTTCCATCTAGAAATCCTCTGGGTTTGTGTCAACCCAAAGGCTCATATGCACAAACTGAAGCTGAAGAACAAGGAAGAAGAAGGACTAGAGGATAAAAGAGATAAATCTAAATGCCCTCCAGACTGTCCTATGCATAACAGCTATATATTTACATGGTTTCATTCACCTGTTTAATTCTCTTCCCCCTACAGGCCTGCTAACCAGAAGTCCAGCACACTTCATTAGTATTTACATTCTACTGAGTGCTTCATTAGCCTGGGCATTGTACTAATGACAGCTGAGGGGAAATAACACATAAAGTGAAGTTTTGAAATGGAGACTGCTTGGGATGTGCTCAATCAAATAAATATATAGCTTCATTTAAAAGACTGCAGGATAAATTGACCTGAATGTTACTCCCAATCAACATAATATATGGAAATGAATGGAGGTATCTCAGATAACTGCTGCCCTTGCAGTTTTGCTGATGGAATGATGCTCATGCCTATATCTCCTTTTGGTTGTCCTGATGGAGGAGATGTTCCACTGTTATCCCATTTATTGGCAGGAATAACTATTGACCTTTATATTTTCCATCAAGGAGGTGCTCATTCTTACTGTCCATAGTGCACAGCCCTGTCCCAATGCCTTAAGTTTTAGCTTTCATATTTTTTAGATTCTGTACTGCCTTAGTGTGTGACTCTGAACTTCATATAAAGTTTTAGCAAGTTCTCCTCACAGTTTAGTCAGACAAAACAATCCTTTTCCAGCCTGAGAACCAAGGACACCATTGCAGCTTCAGGCCCAAAAAGTGTAAACAACCGCGAATTGAGGAGAGCAATCTGGGAGGATGGAACTTCATGACTTAAAGCTGTAATTGGAGCATTAACTCCAATATGTAAATGGAATGAAACTTATAAAAGTTTGAAAACTTGTGACTCGGTGTCCATCCCTGGTGGAGCCACGGCCAGGCTCTTGTGCTGCCCAAGGTGTATCCTTTGAAGGCCTTTTTAATAAATACCTACGTAATTCCTTTAACTCTGGCTAGCCTCTGTTCTAGGTAGCCTCTCTAGGCATCACCAGCTGTGCAGAGGCATGTGCATTATCATTTCTACTGATGGACTGGCAAAGGCAGCAGGACATTCATTGCACTGGCAGACTGTCCTGTGCAATGCCATGCACACTGACACATGGAAATCCTCCATACATGATCCATAGGCGAAGGGATCTATGTACCAGCATTGTTTGCATGTCCATGATTCCCACCCTTGTGGCCCAGGAGGGGAAGTCTGCACATGTGTGTGTGTCTGTCCATTTCAGGACATAGGCTCTGTAATGACAGAAGCCAGTACACATTTAACACATTTAACTGATGGCATAATTTATTTCAGAGAAAAATCTGAGGTTTTAGTCCCTGCTAACACAAAGAATGGAGGGGAGCAGGTCTAAGAGGACCAAACTGGGAATGGTGTAAAATGTCATCAGCAATCCACTGTTAAACTGGGAGTCTTTTCAACCCTTTTCCCATTCCTCCTCCTGCTCTTTTCCAGAGGACCTCTGGGAAACAGGAATACCTCTTTGTAAACATTTATTTCATTTTGTTTTGTTTTTTAATAACATTGGTCAAATTTTTAGTGGACGTTTACAGCCTTGTAATTCTAGTAATGATTAATAATTATAAGAATTACAGTATGCAAACAAGTGGCTGAAAAGACCTGCAGTTACTGATTAATGATCACATATGTTCAAACATGGAATATTTCCTGGAACTTACTAATACTTATACTCTTTTTCCTCCCTTTGGACAGCTCAGCTAAATTTAATTTTGCAGGGACTTTGTAGATAGGCATACAGTTACCTTTCAACTATTTTTTTCTACTTTGCTTATGATATATGGCTCAGCTGATTACTGTGAAGGAAGTGTCTCAGACTTGCACAGGCTTTTTTTTCAAGAGCATGCCTCTTTGTCACTGTTATTGACATGAATTGGTGTGTGTTTCAGCACTTAATTGGTGGCTTAATACAATTTTTAGGGTTCAGTACGATGCAATTCTGAGGTTCACTTTGGCTGTGCAGAGGAAAATGGGAATATTGGGGACTGCATGTCATTCTTATATCAATAATAGCTGGAAGCTACAGCACTCAGGTCTTAAAACAAAATGATGACACATGAGACAACTTTATTTTCTCATCATACCGTTCCTTGAACTGTCATGAAATAGTGTGTTGTATGTGTATGGGAGATGTTGCAAAAGCAATGAGGCTCCTGACCCATGCACTTCCCTATTGATCTTCCTGACACAGGAAGCAGGAAGAAAATAGGGTACTGTACCTCTCTGAAGATCCTCTGGAGGAGAAATATAAAAAGCTCACATCTTTCTCAGTTCAAATCTTCTGTTTTCTTTGTAAAGATTTAGCACTGGATTTCCACTTGTGTGCTTTAAGGAAAGGTCCTAGGTGAATTCAGAGTGATTACTCTTCTTGAATGGGGTATTCCATGTACAAGTCCAATTTGACCCTTGACATAATTTTGCAAGTCAAACAGAAAGCATATCCTCTGCAAGCCTTCCCTCTGCATAACACAATCAATATTCTTTAATTAAAGGATGATACTATTGATTCTAATTAAGCAAAATTGCCTACCTCATTCATTTACAGTTCATATGTGTTCCTAGAGACAAGATGATTTAGTGCTCTTAATACTGCTTTCCATATACAAGGGAAAAATACTTATTTAAAGAAAAACACCTTAACTCCAGCACTTGGTGCTGCAAATGTCATTTTTCTTTTAATGAATGGACAATCTGATATATGTAAACATAATTTTAGAGTAATAAATTTTGTACATAGGCAATGCAAATGTGCAAACATAGGGTTTTGGAAAATTGAATTTAAAAATGCTGAAGTCACTAGATTACTGGAAAAACCTCTGCAGCTATTAATGACACACTTTAACACACTTTGGAGATAATTTTCACCCCAAACAGTCTGTCAGGAAATCATTTCTGTGAGAAGTGGGCATGTATTGTACTCTGAGGTGTGCTAAAGGGAAAGCTTTGTGAACATATTTATAATTCCATTTGAAAAGAGGAATCTTGGTTATATTGACACAATATGAAATTTAATGTAAACCATGGATAATTATTTATATTCTTTTATCAGGATGGGAACCAATGTGCAACCAAGAATTAATGACCTTTGATTATCTGAAAAGCTACATTTTCATTTTCATAGGGTGATAATTTAAAGAGAGGCATTTAAATTCAGTATATATGTGAATATCCAAGTCTTAGCCCCTGGAATTGGTATGGCCTTAGGTTGCTTTGCTTAATTACACTTTTTTATGTTTTCTTTTTTTTCTCCTAGGAAGTGCCATTAGACAGTAATTAGAATATTATGATATAGGCTTACCTAGGGGCTCCATGTATGGTTTTGCAGAGGAGACAAACTGTATATCAAAGACCTGTGAGAGTAATGGATCTGGAAGCCATTAAGAATAGAGCACTTATGAGAAAATTTAAAATTAAATAAAAACCCCAAAAGCGGTGAACAGCCTGGTGCCATTTAATGAAAGCAGAGGGGTTTGTAAGTGTTATCTGGTGTACTTGATTTATTTCTGAGATAGATCTGATCAGATTTATATTCCTAGTAACACAACCGATAGGCTTAAAAGAATGGCTATTGTATAATCTACATGAAAAATTTTAGCAAAGCAAATGTGGAAATTCCCAACAGTGTTTTAGTGATACATAGTATTTTCCTGACACAGATGGAGGTGACCCTCTGAACCTTTTTGCTTGTGGACAAAGAAGTACTGGTGGCTCATGCGATGACTGTAATTGTCTTGTGTGCAGTGATCGTGAAATGATGGAGTCATTGATTCCTAGGGAAGGATAGGGATGTGAAAAACTGCAGCCTTGGACTTCCAAATGATAAATTTTGGCCTATTTAGGAGACTGGTTGAGAGTGTTCTTTGGGAGGTAGCCCTGAGAGGCAAAGTCCGGGAAGGTTGAGAGTACTGGTCAGCAGTGGTTGAACATGACCCAGCAGTGCCCAGGTGGCCAAGAAGGCCGATGGCATCCTGGCCTGGATCAGCACTGGTGTGGCCAGCAGGGCAGGGCAGGGCAGGGATTGTCCCCCTGTACTCAGATTGGTGAGGCCACACCTCAAATCCAGTGCTCAGTTCTGGGCCCCTCACTGCAAGAAGGACATTGAGGGGCTGGAGCGTGTCCAGAGAGGGGCAACGGAGCTGGGGAAGGGTCTGGAGAACAAAGCTGATGGGGAACGGCTGACGGAGCTGAGGATGTTCAGCCTGGAGAAAAGGAGGCTCAGGGTGTAGTTTATTGCTCTCTACAACTGCCTGGAAGGAGGGTATGGCCAGGTGGGGGTCAGCCTCTTCTCCCAGAGAACAAGTGATACAACAAGAGGAAATGGTCACAGGTTGTGCCAGGGGAGGTTTAGATTAGATAATGGGAAAAATGTCTTCACACAAAAAGTTGTTGGGCATTGAAACAGTGGGTTGAGTTACCATCCCTGAAAATATTTAAAAGAGGTATAGATGTGGTATTTAGCAATATATTTTACTGGTAACTTAACCCAGGCAGTTGCTGGGTTAGTGGTTGGACTCAATGATCTTGGAAGAGTTTTTCAACCCAAATGATTCCATGATATGGAGCAACACAGCTACTAAGGGTGGGAAATGTTATGGCAAATAATTTGGCATAGAGTTTTTTAGACAGATACATGGGATACTCAGATCTTGACAAAAGTTTCCATACTAGTGAAAATGGGAAATTGTTTTTATACAAGCCTGCTTGACTTACTGATTGTTGGAAATAAGCCTTGATCTTATAGCTCATTTTGCTGAAGGCAAAACTAATAGCTGTCTGGTAATCAATGAACCACAGATGAATATGCTTCCTGGAGCTAACCATTCAGTGAGGGGGTGTGGGTGATTTTATGATTTATGCCCTCTTATTTTAAAAGAAAATGAGAGCAAATGAAAAGCTATATAAGGCAGTTAGCATATTCAAGGTGCTTCTTTGTTTCAAAAAACCAACATGAGATATTGTGCATTTTCTCTTCAAGCCATTAACCTGCAAGGGTGGATTTTGAAATAAGACACTGGAAATATGCCCATATTGTCAAAAGTTATCAATCTATTTATATAGCTACTCCTGTTCTTTGGGATTTTGAATGAATAAATAGAAGAAGTAAACAAAATTATGAATGAAAAAGGAACTTTGAGCCTTAAGGTTGAAATAACCCCACCCTCAGAGGTTATGATTAGTTCTGTTTGAGATTTCTGGCAGGCTAGTGAGGGACTGTTTGATTGAGGAGGGCTGATAGGAGCACTGGGTTCAACAGATGAAATAAATCAAGCTGGCTCAGCAGCATGGTGCAACACACCCACTGCGACTTAATTGTTTCTCCTAGAGACATGATTTTTTCCATACTTTCAATGAGTGAAAACTTCATTTGGTTGGTCTGTGCCAACCCTCACTCATACAATGGATGGTCTGGGATTGTGGACTTTTGTCATGACAGTGCCAAAGCTCCTGCCAGCAGTGAGTTGGGAAGGATAATCATGTACCAATGCTTGAAACTGTATGCTCATCCTGTTTATTTATTTTTTTTTTTTTTTTTACAGAGGAATAATCAAGTTTATCGTCTTCTCTTTGCAGTTTTGTCACTTACTTACATCAGGCAGTAAAGGATTGATTCTGTTCCCTGCAGTACCTTAGGCAGATTCAAAGAACAACAGAAGCCACTGAAGAGATGAGAACCAGGGAGCTATTACCAAGAGATCAAGATAAGGGGTAAGGTACCTTGTTGTGCTTTATTATGTATCTGCAAGTTTATACTTTTATATAGTCAAATTGTGTCCCCAGATAACTGAGATAAGCCCTTAGAGAGGTACTGACCAACACAGAAAATAAACTGGTACCTGAACAGTGATGACATCCCTATAGAAAGTCAGAGCATTGGTTTGGAGGAGACAGTGGTATGCAGTAAACTCAAACCCATTTGGCTGATGGATATCAGCATAATATGTACCTTATCTTCAATTCCACCTGTTCTTTGTTGTCTGTCCTTCTGTCTCCTGTTGCTGCAGCCAGCTATCTGATTTGTGATGAAGAACCATGTGGCACTGAATTTCAGCTGTGCATTGATCTTGCCGGGAAATAGTAAAAAAAAAAAAAAAAAAGAAAATCAATTGGACCATCACATCTTGGTCACCAGCCAAAAAAAAGGATGTAGGTGACTCATAGTTACTGTATGATGGGTCAACTTAGCAGGTGCTCTGGATAACTGACATGAGTGAACATAATGGTTATTTTGGAGAGGCAGTGATAGTATCGACAGGAACATGGATGTTTTTCGGAATAAAAAAGGAAGAAGCAGATTGAGACATCCATGGTGATGTCAGAATCAGTGATTTTTTAACACTTTCTCAATGGGGGTCACTGCATTTTTGTCACTTGGAAGACTGGTCTGTCGAATGAATAGATACCTGATATGTTACTTTTGATAACCTGGACCAAATGTTTATATGTAACCAGATTGTGACAATTAGAGGATAATTTGGGTAGATGAAACAAAATGTTCAGCCGTAAAAATAATACACCAAGCAATTGGGCTAGGAAAAAGCCTGTTATATTTCTTATTAATTCAACAACTTAGTATTTGTTATTCGTCTGTAGATTCATTGTATTAAATCACGCTGCAGTTTATACATGGGCTTACAGGCTTGACTTGCCCCAGCAGGCATGAGGAAGAACAAAAAATTACCAAGGGCAATTTTATCCTCTATTTTCTGGAAGATACAGATAATGTGCATGCCTAAAGCTTAATAAGAGAGTCTAAAAGAGATCAGGTTTCAGACTTCCTTGCTCGCAGAACTGTCAGCCTATGCTGGTGAAAGTGGGTTGTGCCAATCCATTCCACCATGGGCTCATTCTGCTTTGTAACAGACTGGGCAGTACCACTGCTTTGTTTTGTGTACAATACCTGACATACAGCCTGATCTATGGCATCCCTGCTTGTGGCAGAGAGGTTGGAACTAGATGATCTTTAAGGTCCCTCCCAACCCTGACCATTCTGTCATTCTATGATTCTGCAAATACTCAGAAATTGCATCCACCCTCACTGTACACTGAAAACAGAGCACACCAAGGACATCCCAAGGAGGGTTTGGAACTTTATTTTGGAACAAACTATGAGAATGACCCATGAAAAATCTCTTGCTTTATGTCTCCTCCACTTTGTGATAGGGTTTCTCATTTTCTGTGGGTACTGCAGTCTCCCTTATGCCTGGGTCTGTCCTGTTGTGTCTTTCATGCCTTACCCAGAAACCCAGAGGTTTTTCTTCTGTCTCAGGATCCTCAGGTACTCTTTGGAAGAGTGACTTTGTCTTTTCTTCCCAAAGGGTAGCAAATACTCCAGGGTGAAGTATCAAGGAAAATATGCACCTAGTCTCCACACCAAGCAACAGAGTCAGCAAGTCAGAGAAACACATCCACCTTCTGTCATGATCCATAGATCCATAGATACATGTTTGTGCAACTCATTCACAATATAAAAGATATTCTATCTCATTCCAAATCGATTGGTGTAACGGCCTAAAGGAAAATGTACAGAAATGTGTGCCAATAATTATGATCTATCTGACTTTCTATACTGTCTCCATACATACTGATGCTTTAAATAGCAAAACTGCCTGGGGCGTCTGTAGATTTTATCTACACTTTGTATATCTCAATGTCCCTTGTCCTTTTAGGGATAACATGTAGGTGTGCACCACATCTCTGCAAACCCTGGTTTCCCTTAATCAAGTAATCAGGTTTTGCAAGTGAGCTGGAATGGAAGACAATTTTGGGGAGAAACTTTTAACTACTCATAGTAGAAATCAACATTTAAACAATATGATGTTGTGGGTTTTTAGTTGCTGTTGTTGTTTTAAGCAAAAAACTTTGTGTTATTCTTGGAATATGCTGCACCAATTTGGTCTGCTGTATAACTTCTTGATTTCAACAGAATTGCAACAGATATCAAACTGTCCTATTTTTTCCCAGCCAAGTGTTGGACTCCAGCCTGTTATGATTTTTTCACTTTTTAACTAAGGGTGATTTTCTCAACAGTAGGCAGGAAATTTTCTACTTGGCTTTTTGAGAAACCACTTTGATTTCCATGCAACAGCTGATGACCTGGGATAAACTTCCAGTTATGTTCTATGTTGGGGATTGCAAGGGCTGAAAAAAAAACCAAAACAAAACAAAAAACAAACAACTTTTTGTTTTGCATGAGATTCAGGAACTGAGTGAGACTTATACTTAATTTCACATGGCTCAGGTGAGTTGCTTTATACTCCAGCCTAAGATACCAACATCTCTCAGTGCTTTCTCCTTTCCATGCCCACATGTAACTTGCGCCATCATTCACTCACCTCTATCCCCTTTTCCCATCTCCATATTTTGGGAGATGCAAAAGGAAAAATGGTTTCCTTTGCCTCAGCTTTATTGGATTGAGTGACTGCCCCACTTTTTTCCCATGTATTTCAGGGTGGAGTAGGAACTGTTGGAATATGCCCTTCTTTTATGCTTTTAAGCCACTAGATGTCTCTAATGCTGTTAAAAATTCAGAAAAAAAAATCATTTGAACCCTGGTAAATAAGGAAAACAAAGTTGGAAGTTGATAGTTGTGGAAATTATCTCTTTGTGCCACAGTTCATTCCTCCTTTCTCTACTAAATTATTACTTTTAAAAAAGCCACTCATCTTTATCTCATGACACTCACATACTTCTTTCCCTTTATTACCAAAGGCAAAATATTAATGTACTAATTTGTCAACTGTCCTCCTTATCTACTAGATTTCCATCTAGGAAATAGGTGCTCAGGTCTCACACCTGTGCTCTTGCCTTCATTTTTGAAATGGGGCTTGTCTTTTGCAAGGGATCTGAAATTATTTCCTGTCCAAGACTGGTGGCATCCCATTGATGTTGGCAAGTGATAATGCTAAGAGTGTTTAAAAGGTCTGTCCCCAGATTTTGTCTAGATTTTACGCCTAACTGCTTCTCCTTGAAACAGAGCCAAATTTTGTAGGCCTGGATAATAGAAAATTGACTCCACAGAACTGAGATTATGCAGACATTAACTTGGGTTAGTTGCCAACATGGAGGTATCCGGATTACATTGGATATGTTGGTTGGCAGATATGATGCAGACCTAAGTAAGACCTCTGTGCTGGAGGGGCAGCTGGTATCCAGACAGCATAACTCTAAAAAATCTCAAAAGATACTGCATTCTGTGAGCAACAAAATCTAGTCCAAGACACCTAAATTGTGTCAGGATTAATTTCACCCAAATTTAGCCATCTAAGTCTAGCCCAAGATAATCGTTCATCTAGGGTGAGCTCTGCTGCCAGCATACAAAGTGTTTTCTGTAATTAGAGATAATTTAAGATATTCCACCTTGTCACTCTCTACTGTGTTAGAAGAACTTGCAAGTCCCAAGCCTTAACTGTCAGCTCCTTATGGACACCTTATGTACTCTAAGGTCGCTGAAATGAGAAAAAATATATACAAGGGCAACAGAGCATCTTTCACTGGCTTCCTCTGTAGACAAGAGAGAGGAAAAAATGGGTAAAAGTGAGCTCCAGAGACCTATCCATCTCATTTTAAGGAAGATTTCTTTAATGGTAGAAAGAATTGTTCCATACAGCAGCCTCTGATTCTCCAATAATGTAGACCAAGTATACAGAAATGTTTTATAACAGGTACCTAACATTTAGAATCTAGAATGATCTGCATTTAGAATCTGGAATGAATCTGCAACAGCCTCATATGTCTAGAACCAAAAATCCTCCATTAAATATTTCTTGGTACACACTTGTTGTATATATTTTGGCTATGATACGGAATATTTCCACTCTAATTCTCATCTTACTAGCTTTTACCTACACATCAATGATTATACCCTCTTTTTTCTCCAATACATAAACACACTTACTTAAAACATGCCTTGGACCACAGCCAAAAGTGAGAGCTGGGTACCTTCAAAGGGCAAGCTGGGATGTCCCCACATTACAAGGAATAAATTAAAGCCAAGAGGGCATAACTTGAAGATTCAGAGTGAGCAGTTTGGAAATGGCTTACCAAGTTAACAGCAAAATTCTAGAACAATTTGGGAGAGGGAGAAGGGAAAATTTCTCTGATATGTGCTTTCCACATGAGCAGAGAGTTGTGGCTGACCTCTGGTATACTTTTAGGTGCACAGGAGTACAGACCATTTATACAGAGCAAACCCAAGTTAAGGCAAGCAAGTTCCTTGGTGTCCTTTGTCTTTGGGGCAAACTTGTCTGAAAATGGAAAACAAGGGAGCTGCAAACATTTGCATGTGGAATTGATTGCAGGAAAGAAAGTAGTAATAACAGCTATAAACAAATTTTTGTGAATCATAGCTGTCAAGTGATATCAAAGTAAGTCCTTTGAAGGCAGGAGTGAGAACAGTTGTCCTACTGTCCTTTCCACAGAGTTCAAGGACATAGCAGATGCTGAAGACAAGGCAGCTTATGGCTGCTGGCTGCTGATGCTGGCTTGGCTACCCTGCTTCCTATCATAATTGTTGTTTAATGGTGTTAATTCCAACCACTATTTATTTTTTACTTTAGTTAGACAGCTGTTTTAGTCAGCTGACAAAGACGAACAATGATCATTCAGAGAACCCAAGAAACCTTTTCACTCTGATTTTTGTTCTGGTTTATAAAAAAAGTTCCAATAAGTACACATCATTGTAATTTGTTTTCCTTTTTCTCTCATTTTTTCCTGATTAATATCAAGGACAAGCTCAGATTTTTAGGCTTATTTTTGATTTAAAGAGAGTGCAATGAGCTAGAAAGGCTGCATGTCTCAGAAGAAGCAGATGCAACAGATTCAACCCTATGAACACAATTTTCTAAACATCTGCTATGACTGTAGAGTACTAAAACCCAAAAGTTGAATACATTAATGGCTGTGTACACTCAATAATATGGCTTAGAATCTATTAAAAATTTCACCAAACACCCCTACAGAAAATAGGACTTGTCTACTAAGTAGACAAGGATAGAACTAGGCCAGATGCTTCTCCATTTAAAGTCTGTGGGAAAAGCTGAAGTGGGGCATAGAATTGACATCATGTTTTTGTTTTGTGTGATACAACTGCAGAGAATTCCTTTTGATTACACTTCTGAAAAGGTTCTGCAGAATGGGGTCGTAAGCTATAAACTGCAGGATGTAAAACTACATGACCTGGGACTACCTGAGTTTCAACATCCACACACTCACATGGAGAGGGGGTATTACATCCAGCACCTTATTCCATAGGCTGCACTGGGCAAGTAACTAGAGGAGGTTTGTGGATGGCCATGTTATTTCTGTGTGATTCGGCAGTTTTGATTTTGCCAACCAAAAGCATGTGTGTGCTTCCTCCAAATGAGGAACCATTTCTTGGTTGAACTGCCTAGAAAGAAGATATCTGAAAAGGCAGGAAAATGTCCCTTTTCTATATTTTCCACCATAGCCTATGTGGAGCTTGTCAAATCTCTTGCCTTTGGCACGTGTTCAGATCAAGACCTGAATTCTTCAGTCTAAATTGCCAGACATGGAGGATGACTGTCCTGGTCTGTTGTTAGTTATGTTCAAGACACACTCCAGTCTCTGTATGTGTTTCTGGTTAGCTGTGAAGGCATCTTTAACCACCACTTGTCCTTAATATATTACAAAAAAGAAAGAACAACACAACAGGGAGATAAATGATGCAGGAAACTCTGTGCCTGGGATTACATTAAATGGGTTTGGATGCAATGTATATGAAACAAATGAAGGAAGAGACTGGTGCAAAATGGATTATTGTCCTCTAGATTTTAATAAAACCCAGTAACCTTCCTGGAATTTTTGACCATATAATATAATACTCCCTTCATACACTCCCTACACAACAGTAGAAATATTACCTGTCTTCATCAATCTCAGCACAGATTTTGAAGTACTTTGCTGAACTCACTGGACAAATTTACAGGGGTTCATTTGACATGTAGACATGTACATTGAAGCCAGTTTTCTTGGCTTCCTTCATACTCAGCTCTGAGTAAATGAAAATTATAGGGTGTGATTAATTTTGCCCCAAAAAGAGTCACATGTGTCTGGCTGGCTCTGCTTGTTCCCAGTTACTTCAACAGGAGATAGTTTGAGGTGACTGCTTCACACGTTCATGCCAGTGTTATAAAAGTCTTAGGATAGGTGAAAAGACTACACTTTTTCTGTCAATCACTCTGAGGCCTTTAGTAACATTTTACTTCTAAAAAAATCCTCCAACACATTTAGTACAGTTAATGGAAAGGAGTTGAAATGTTCCCTGGAAGAGCAAGTACCTGTGATTTATAGGTGATCTTTAATAGGATAAATGGCCATATTTCATTTTCTAAAAGAGAAAGATAAATAACTCAATAATACCTGCTGATCATGTTTAATCTAGAGAAGAGCAGACTGGGGGCGGGGGGGGTTCATCAATACATAAAATATCTCAAAGTTAGATGCCAAGAGGACAGCTCAAGACTCTTTTTGGTGGTGCCCAGCAGCAGGACAAGGAGCAATGGCCATAAACTAAAAAAGAACAAGCTCTACCTTGGCCTGAGGAAGAACTTTACACTGAGGATGGCAGAGCACTGGAACAAGCTGCCCAAGGAAGCTCTCTGTGGAGGATTCAAACCCACCTGGACTCATTTCTGTGTTACCTGCTGCAGGTGACCCTGCCTTGACAGAGTGTTGGACTGAAAGATCTACAGAGGTCCCTTTGAACCCTAGCAATTCCGTAACTGTGTGATACAAAGCTTAGAAATTACTTGTTGTGTATTTTCCCTTTTTATTATCTTTTTTATTTATTTTTTCCCCCCATGCAAAGGTCTTCTTGATGCACCTTCCTTTTTTCCATTTAGATTAAGTGCCAGTGTACTTCTTTTCCAGCTTAATTTCATATTTAGAAGTGAATTTGAGGCAGTATAGAGCACTGCACACTTAACCGTAGTACAATACTTTAAAAAAAAAATTATTCTGTTGCGTTCCCTAAAAACTGGTAAACCACAGGTAAAATCCTGATATCTATACATAAAATTCACTAGATCGCAAGTGATTTTCATGATTTCTGATCAGGAAGAGGTTTGGGGATTTTCTTAAAGAGAAGAGTGCTAGAGTAAGGGCAATACTGGTTCATCTAATAAATAATACATTTTTTGCATCTAAAATGTCTTCATTTTTCATGAAAATATTTTTAATCAGTGCTTATTTTTTACTTCTTAAGAACACTATAATTTTCCTTGACTTTGTCTCCAAAATGTTTGCTGAGTGTCAGTGCTGTATAGCAAAGGATTTTCTCTGAGGGCCAGGCATAAGCAGCCAGGGGATAGAAAGTACAGAGTGATGATGCAAAGGAATGAGAGCAAAATTTTTTCAGTTGTTTTCAGAATAATGTTCCTGGCTTAAAGAGCCTGAATTGCCAGAAGACAAAAAGACTCAATGCAAAACTGGTGACAATACCTTTGGGGAAAGCAAGCACATGTCTCAGGAGATAATTACATTGCTTTGGGATGGCTGTGGATTGGGCCTAAGACCATTTTTTTTATTAGGAAAGATTTACAAGAATGTGTTCCATGATTACTTTTTCTTTTTGTTTTCCTTTTCAGTGATGGCTTTTTCTCCCAATAAACCATTCTTGTGGGACTAATTTGCTAGAGTTAGGAGTATGATTTCTCCATCACCTAAAATATATGCCTATAATCAGATGGAAAGGTGAAGAAATGCTGGTGGTTTTCAAGACGACTTGTGCCCTAGGGCAACAAGGTGTCTGGAGGTATACCTGAAATCATTGGATCAGGACAGGAATGAACCCCTGCCAAGTCAAACAAACAAACAAACAAACAAAAAACAACCCCAGAAAACAAAACACACACACGCACACAGAAAAGAAACAACCAGGAAAAAAAAAACCAACCAAACAAACAAACAAAAACCCCAAAAAACCCCAACCAAAAAACCCCAAAGCCTAAGTGCATCTGGGAACTGTCTTCAGGGTAAAGTTCCTTTCCATAGCACTAAATTTCTCTGTCTAGTTTTTATTAGCCTGCAAATCCTAATTTCAACTTCGGTCCAGGAAAATCAGCCTTCATTGTTTCTTTCAACTAACTGCCTTATATATCATAGTACAGTGATATCCAGAAAGAGCTTTTGGTCTTCTTTTTTGGGTTTGATTAGCCTTGTAGTTAAATCATAACAAAGGTTGATACAAAAGCCAGCTTTGGAAGAATGAACCTAAATGCATGGGGTTTTTCCACTCCCAGGAGTCTGTAAGTGATCTCACTACTTTCTCAGGCTCAAATAAGCCTGCTGGCATTCAAGATGAAAACTCTGAAGATTTTTAAAGTTACTGCTAACAGTGTCTCAAATGACCTGTTCAATATCCTCAAAAATTAAACACAAGTTGGGACCGAGGGGAGCTGTAATAGGCAACTTAGTGCCTTCATTGTGCTGCACTTCAGAGAAGGGATTTCCAGGTGCATTGCTCTGTAACTGGGTGACTGCTGAGAGCACAATCAGTAACAAATTTCAGCTTTCCCCACCCCCCCCCCCCCCGTGTAACACAGTAACTAATCGTTTCACAAAATGGAAAGTCTTGCTGAGGACTGTAAGCCACTGGGAGTATTAAAGAAACCTCGTGGCTCTGATTAACAGGCTTCCAGATGCTAGATTAATGAGTGGATCTGAAAAGTTTGCATCAGCATAAGCTTCACTCTAGCTGAAAGCAGTAACCTTTTTTGCTAGCATGCTGCAGTAAATATGAGTTGAACCATAGCATGTGGAAGACCATTTTGCAAAAAACCCATATAACAGCTAGATACTGAAATGTATGCTTTCCCCTCCATCAACAAAGCCTCTCCAGGCTGAGATAATTCCCCTTTGACTGCTTATTTTGGTCTCAGAAGTGCAGTGTGTTGTCCTATCTGTATGGCTGTTTCATTTATGGCTGTATGGTTGAGAAGAATAGCCTCATGGAAACAAACAAACAAATGAGCAAACAAACAAAACCCCCCAAAAACCCAAATAAGCAAAGATAATAGATTCTGCTTAGTAGTGGAGAGAAACTTTGCTCCATCTCTTTCCTTTCATGTGTGAAAAGACCTCAGTAAAGCAAAATGCTGACTTTAAGAGGAAGCGAAGTATCCTAAACACAGACACTTCACAAAGATGTTGGATCAGACGGTTCTAGAAAAGAATGACAAGAGGTGACAGCAGACAAGTCTGTGCAGGGTTGCATCAAAATTAATCTTGCCCTTTCCTTTTTGATCATGACATAGGAGAGCTCTCATCTGAACATATGACAATCATTACTTATTTTTGTGCAGAGGCCAAGTTAATGTTTATGCTTAGAGTTCAGTGGCTGATTAGTCCAGGCCAATTAATGGCAGCCAACAACGGAGCACAAGCTTAGTGATAGTTGTCACCCCCAGTGTCATTTCTACACATTGCCAAGTAAAGAAAACTGTGTGGAAAGCACCTTGATGTTCTGGTCATTTCTCTCAAAACAGCCTGTATGGTGTTGTGAAAGGACATTTAATGGGGGTCTAATTTTCCTTGTGGATTTTGCTTCCTGTCTCTGGTCATTTATTTTACTGGGTCCTTAAATGAACTTTAGCATTGCTGCTTGTGCTCAGGTGCATTTATCTGTCCAAAGAGGCAGCTTTGGCTGTCAACTCACGCTATATATATTGCTGCACCTGCTGCAAACTTTTATCTTTAACAGTCAAACTATTTTGTTGTGGAAATGAAAGATATACCAAAAAAAAAAAAAAAAGGCAAAAAATAAGACACCCTTACCCTTACAGTGATTTATTTCCTGTTTAAAGAGTAAATTTACTAGCAAGCAATTAACAGATTGCTATTTCTAGGCTAATTTTGATTGGAGTCATAAATGTTTGGCTGACTTTATTTGCACATTCTATACTGACTGAGATTAGGTCCTGTTACTGCTTGTATGGTGTACTGTGAACTTCTTTAGCTAGCCAAGAAAACGCTGTTGTGGTAACAGCAGTGCTGTTTTTTGTAAGTCTTCAGGACAAGCATTCAATGCTGTTTTTTCCATTTAGGATAAGAAGAAAGAACATTGCAGACAGCAAGTGATAAGACTGGCTTTTGAAGGGTACTTTGTCAATTTTGATGTCAAAGTGACTCCAAATTAAAATAGATGGGTAACAATTCTGATCATTCCTAAGGGGAAGAACATACACAACAGCAAGACTCCTACTGTGTGAACAGTGCAAGAGCCTCATGACAGATAAAAGGTTGTGGTTCACATTTACAGCAGCTCTTAGCAGCTCCTGTCTCCCAAGGCTGTCTTTAGTCCTCTGAGTTTCCCAAGTGAATCTATCTCCAGTGCCCCTGGGAATTCACTGTCTTATAGTTCACTGCAGCTGTGTCTTGCAAAGTGTTTATCCAATCTGCCTATCCCCAAAGAACTATCTTCTTCACAAGTAAAAGAATGAAATAATACCCTGTTTTGACCTGAACTTTAGAATGCAGCAAGCCTTCTCTCACCCCGTGTTTCGAAACTGAAGCTCCCTAGGCTTTGTGCTGTGAACTTGTTTCCCCTCCTGCAGGCCCTCCTGCTGCCTGTGCCAGCTTTGAGGCAGCAGTTACGCCAGGGTGGAGGGAGGAACGAGGAGAGGAGCGTTTCCAATAGCTCGCAGGCAGTGTTCGCAGCTGACGCTGCTGCTCTGCCATCTGCGTGCTTGGTGTTTACAGCACTGGCTGCGGTGAAAATGGGATCGAAGAGCAGCTCAGGAACATTGTCTGTGGGTCGATTTTGTTCCAGAGTAACTACCTCCAGGGCTGATTTAGGATTTCACCTGAACAAGTGAAGTCATCTCAGATTCTAATTTTATCTTCTCTCCTTCAACCAGTAGCTGTAAATGGCATTTTTCAGTCTCAAAAGTACCTTAGCCCTGAAGCTGACAACAGTCCTCTAAGAAATAATGATATAAAGCAAACTTCAGGGGCAGAAATCTCACATTAAATAAAAACTTATTTAGTACAATATTTGAAGGTTGTAAAACCTTGTCAGCTTGCATAAGTGTCAGACAATTTACCATCTGTCGATTAATCCCTCTGGTCTCCAAAGGTACTAATATGTGTAGCTGTGGGAGAGTTTGTCTAACACATTTACTCCCTGTCAAGCATTATTTGCTCTTTTCGTGTCACTTCCAGATAGATTTATTCAAATACAAATGATGTGGACATCTCTCAACAGTTACAGCACTAGAAAAATTTTTTTAAATGGAATCATTGCTTGATGGACTTTGGACAGCCTCTTTTTCACATGCCAATCAGTTATTCCATTCCCAGAACCTACATGTAATCACTGATTTTAATGAACACAGCAAAACAAGAAAACCAGGCCATTACAAAGCAAACAAACACCTCATTGATATGAGAAAAATAGGTGATGCTACTGACTTCTGTTGAAAAGATTCCTCTAATGCTTTGCATATTTTGAAATCACTCACTTCTAGAAAATATCTGTTATTTACTACCAGACTTTGTAATGCTTCTCTCAGGGCTTGCTGAGCTTAGTTGAAGTCACCTAGAGAATAGTAGGAAACAGCAAGGAGACCTAAACAGTCAGTGGTCTCTGTGTTGGAATAGGGAGCAGTTGATTCTTTTGCTTTGTTCTTGAAGCACAAAACTGAGATCCTGTCAAATGTGACAAGATAGAGCTGCCCGTAAATGAAGAAGACTTACTTTGGACATGGTTGAATTGTAGTTATGCAGTCTGTGAGAAACAAGTTAAACACATCTGAGGATACAGTAGGGCCTCTGTGCCTTTTGAGGGGAAATTCTTGAGTGTTTTTTTGCCATGCCACAGTAAACACAAATTCCAGATATACAGTTGAGCAATGGGAATCAATTTTTCTCAGGTATCAGGACAGACCTTGATAGCTGTGTGCAATCCCAATAAAACTAGACAGTATCTATTAATTGAATGCATTTTACATGAAGAAAAGATGAAGATTTGTCAATGCTAAAATAGTTTTTCAGTTGTTTGTTTCAGCAGTAAAAAGCAGCAAAAGCCATTCTGAGAATGCAAAATCACTTTGATTCAAGATGAAGTGTTCTGCTTCAGACTCACTTTCATTTCAAAAAAACTGAAATTAAACATTTTGCTTTAGTGTTGAATAAGCTCCTGAGTTTTAAGAAAGGAAAATTTAGACAGATAAGAATATAAATATAAATATAAATATAAATATAAATATAAATATAAATATAAATATAAATATAAATATAAATATACAGAAACATAAGAAAAATATAAATTTGGCAACAGTCAATAAAGCAGAGCAATGAAAGCCTGCACAAAAACAAATACTACTCTTCTGTGAATGTATGTGGATCATCTAATTCCCTTGCCTTTTTTGGCTTCTTGGAGCTGGTGTTTTCGAAAACTGTGTCCACATGTATGATTTCATGTTGCTGCTTGCTCTTACATCATAATCCAGTTCACTGTTGTCTTAATAGTGCTGTTAAAACTGTTGGTGAGATTGTTCCTTACATCAGATTTATTTACTACCTGTCTCTTCATAAGGCTTACAGTGATGAAGGACAGCAGAAGGGAAGCACTAAAATAAGCATATTGGATTATTAACTATATGACCCAATAGGAAATACTCAAAAGAAAGTGCATGAAATTGGATTTCTAGGTTAAGACATTTTCTTTAAGCAAAATATAAAATTATGTTCATGTTGCCAGTGTAATTGTGTTTCAGAGCAAATGTTACTTGGCTCAGGAAAATAAGTAATGGATTTGGTATTAGGTAGCTGAAGCCATGCTTTCTGTAACTGCTAAGTGGCTGGTAGGTTGCTACTACACAGTGCCATGTAATAGCTTTGCAGTGAGGTAGCTGTGCATGAAATGGATCTGGTAGCAGGTTAGGATAGGAGATGAACTTTTTCTTACTCCTCTCCTGAAGCTAAACCACCCTGTTGCCAGCCATAGGCCCAGTGCAGGAGATGAAGAACAACCCTGAACGCCACTGATCAGTGCCATTGTCTGTCCCCTTTCTGCAGGATCTCATGTTCATTTTACATTAGACAGAGTAGCACTGGCTGAGGGAGCAGTCTTTGTCCATAATTACAGAATTCCTCTCTTTGATTCTGTTATACCAGCTAAATAGAGAAATTGTGTAAGGGGCAAGAAGGAAAACATGAATTGGTGATGGCTGAGCAATAGGCTGGTGACAGGCCTGGGAATACAGCCCATATTTTCCCGTTTCCAGATCAGTGGTTTGCTCATTGACCTATGCTGTTTTTAATTCCCAACAACCGTATTCCACTGTGTTAAATTGCCATCAGTCAACAAGATCTGAGATAGAGATCTCACTAAACATTGTTTATATCCTAGATGTGGCTTTAACATCAGTGGGTACAAAGATGTATCTGAACATTCATCTTGACCTTATCTCTTTTTTTAGAGATATCAACAATGAAAGACTCTGGGTTGATGGTTAAATTATTAAGAGATTTTATTCTGAGATCCTTGATATATTATTCAAAGACAGACATGTGCCTGGGGTTTATATATCGGAACATCTGATTTTCTTTTCCAAATTATACAGCAGCATTACTGGTTTTCAGAGCCAGAAGCTGAGGAAGAACCTTATCCAACCTTATAATCACTTTGAAAGCTTAAATATTGGATGAACACATTTTGGAAAGAGCTACAGCCTATATTAATTTTATGCAATTTTATACAGGGGGGAATTTCAGGCATTAATGGCTGAGAGAGATTCCTGGGAGGATTTCTTTGAGCCATAGAAATTGGAAAAAATCTTGCAAACCCCATTCCTTGCTGTTAACCAATTCAAGAATGAAGAAAAGAGAAATAAAAGTCCAAAGGTTATCTTTTTTCTTCATGATATTCCTCTCAATTTGCAGACACTCTCTTTCCTGACTGAGACAAGAGGCAATGGGTTTTTAAGGACTGAGATGAACAGACAATATGTTGGAGAAGGTTGGTCTTTTACCAACCTTTTACCCTGTAGGCACAACAGATTTCCAAAATTTCAAAGTTCATGCTGGAGTTAATGCTTGTAAAAGCACTACTAATTGATGCAGATGTCACTGGAGCCGGTGATAGGCATGTGTCCAACAGCAGCTCTGTTTCTGAAGGAGCTGGGTAGGAAATAATTATCTTACAAATGTGATCAGTTAAAGTCTTCAGTGATACAGACTCCAGAGATCAGTGGATCTGTGAGATGGTTTCCCAAGAAAACCAGTATTTCTTCCTCTAGTAATAACAAAGAGAAATGCCTCTTGTTGAGTCTACTGTTTTCTGTCGTCTCTTGGATCACAGATTTTACTGCAGGGCATATGCTGGAAAGAAACCTAACCTTGAAGTGTAGGAGCCTGTAACAATAGAGCAGCAATGTTTAAAAAACAGTGCCTCACTGGGTCTTTTTCATTGCTCATCTTAAACAGATTATCTATCATCTAACAATTTGGCACGGTGTTTCAGTGATAATTCATGAAGAGTGTTTTTAACACTAATTCTGTTTGAAGCAGCTCCTGTGATCCCCAAAAGCCACCCACTCAAATACTGACCAGAATATCTTTTTTTGAAGATCTATTTGAAAAAAAACCCCAAACCAATACGACTATGCTGTCATCTCTCTAGATCATGTTCGTCTCACTTTAGCTTCCTAAAATGTAGGTGTCTGATCTGAGCTAGCTGTACATCTTATTGCTATACCCAAAGGAGAGAGAGATATCTCCACATAGTTATTCATCCCACAAATGGCATGAAACTGTGTCAGAGCCTCCTCTGACACAGTTGGAGTTGTATATTAAAGTTGGATATTAGGAAAAGGTTCTTCACCCGGAGGGTGGTTGGGCACTGAGCAGGCTGCTCAGGTAAGTGGTCATGACACTAAACCTGCCGGAGTTCCAGAAGTGCTTGTACAATGCTCTTGGGCACATGGTGTAATTCCTGGGGTGTCACTTTCTGTTACAAGTAGTCTGATTATCACCTAACTTGATTTATCAGCAAAGAATTGTTTTTGGCTAAAGTAAAAAAAAATGTATCTTACTGTAATCATTGTCTTTTCAAAGCACGCTGTGAAATTCTCATTCTTGTTTTCCTGAGGGCATAAGACATTTTGTTTCTGCTCTCTGCCTCCAAAAACTCTTGGGTCTTTTGTTTTCAGTTCATTGCTCCTTAAAAAAAAACAGCTTTAGAATTATTTTATCCACACACAGGTCAGGGACTTGGGATCCCACCATGTTGGGTATGGTATAGCAATGCAAATAGAGCACGAAAAAAGAAATTCCTTTCATGTGGTGGCATGGCCTAACACTCAAATGCAGAATTTATTTTAAATTTTGTCATAGCTGTCAGTGGGACCGGGATTTCCATTCATAGATGTCCCTATTACAGACAAAGTGTCAGATCTCAGACAAAAATACATACATAAAGGCAGGGAATAATAAACAAATAGATAGATAGATAGATAGATAGATAGATAGATAGATAGATAGATAGATAGATCAACAAATAAATAAAGAAGAGGACAATGAAATGACCTAATAGCAGGTACTACTTTGGCTTGCGGTGTGATTGTAGAGTTCATGCCATTTGCACTTTTAGACTGATCAGACCTGTAAATGCTTTTTTTCCTGGGAAATATGGGACTCGTCTCCAATGTTGAAAAATGTAACTCCAACATTAGTTTCTGGCTAATACACCAGATGGGGTGCTGCAATTCAGAAGGATATGGATGGGCTGGAGTAATGGGTTCACTGGCTGGGAGGATGTGTCACAGAGAAGAACCTTGGGACGCTGGCAGACAGCAAGCTGACCATGAACCTCTAAGGTACCATCCTGGTGAAGAAGACAACAGCCTTCTAGATCTGCAGAATAGAAAGCTCAGGGGAATCTTAGAAATACGTAAAAATATCTGATGGAGGCAAAATGAAGAGGAATCCAGTCTCTTCTCCATGCTGACTGCTAATGAGACAAGAGTCCAGTGGCACAAATTTAGGTATAGGACATTCCATCTGAACAACAGGAAAAGATGTTTTTACTATGAGGGTAGTTAAATTCTGGAACAAGCTGCGCAGAAAAGTTGCAGAGTCTCTGTCTATGGTGCTATTGAAAATCTGATTGTCCACAATCCTGGGAACGTGCACTTCAAAGCTGAATCTTCTTTTACAGGGGATCTTTCTTGTTACAATCCCATGTTTCCTTCTGGAGTGAAGAAAAAAAGATGTTGAAGTACAATGAAATTGTGGTTTTCAATTTCTTATTTGGGGGAGGTGTGTAGTATTTGCAATTGAGATATTTAAAAAATAGTTGTTGGCAGACAACACAAATTTGCTATTTGCAAAATTATGAAGGTTTCTCAAAGTTGAGGAAAAAAATATTCAAAACCACTATTCTATGCAGAGGCCATGTTCTTTCCATCATAAGTTATATACTATTTATATCTATTTGCTTTAGGACATGGTACAAGTGTGTTGTGAGGCATAAGTGAGCTCCACACATCAGTTTGAAGTTCACATTCTCAGTTTGAAAACAGACATTTAGAGATCAGCCAGCTGAAATAAGACATTAGTCCTTCTACATGGCAGCTCAGAATTCCAGAGTACGAGTGCAAATCCAGAGAAAGTTACTTTGGGGATCTGCACTGGGAAAAAAAGATGGATTTATTCTGGTGTGGGAACATCATCGACATTCAGACTGATTCCGAACTATGACGTATGATTATGCCAGTAGCAGCTCTTGTCCTCTTTCGAGGGTGTTAAAAAATTGAAACAAAAATAAATTATATATGAGAGACAAGTGGAGTATCCCAGGTGTTCTTGGCAAACACTGCCATGAAAATGAAAAAGAATAAAGGCCCTTTTAGGAGGATCTGAAGAAGCAATCTTTCATGTTTCATAGTGAAGCCACTTGCTCGCCATCACCACCTCAACTACAGATGAGGAAAGAGACGTGTTGAGGGCTCTTGAGCTTTTTGAATGATCACAGTGAATCAGCAGAGAGTGTTTTAGCACAGGTGTTCTGTAACTGGGCTGCACAGGAAAAATTCTGAGTTCATTCAGTGGTTCTCAATGTCACCTTTTCAGTGGGGAGTTCAAGTGAAAAGTCTGGCAGGAGAACAAAATGGCTAAATGTGGTGAATACACACAAGTTCAGTATCTCCTCTCCTTATCGTGGACCCTTTTCATGGGCCTATTTTTTAGAGGTATTTATGTCATCTCTATAAAGAGCATTTAACATGTGGAATACTTTAAAAAGTCACAGCTAGTTCTGAAAATGTTACTACTGAAGCACTTCTGCTCCCTGCTTTCATTCTGAAAGGGCACTGCCCCTTTGCCTGTGCCTTGTGGCAATTCTCAGCACACTGTCAGGCATCATTAAAATTTTATATGAATTTTATGATCAAATTTCTAAGGCTAGTTTGAGGGAGAATTAGAAAAAAAATAACAGGAAAAACAGAAGGGAGAAAAACAGACCACGATGCATGAAAAACTGATGAATAGATCCATCAGAAAAACAAATACATTATCTTGGAGTGTTTGCTCCATGGGATATTTTTGACTGTCAGAGATGAGCAGACATTGTTTTTTTCACAAATTCAGAGTGAAACCAAAAGCAAAGTCATGAATTAAATATGGAAAGAAAATTAAACACTTATGCTCTGCAGTACCTGGAAGAAATGTGGTGCACTTTCCACTGGAGTTTCTTTAGCCCCATTCAGCCCTGATATTAAATTACGACTGTACTTCTAATTACCTTCAGTAATTAGAACATACTGATTTTGGGCCATGAGATGCAGGGGTCTGTGAAAAAACATTTTCTCTTAAGAAATTTCTCAGCTCCTTTTGAGACTCATCTCTTTTTATGCCATGTTGCCAAATCTATATAGTACTAAAGCTCCCTCCCTGTTAATACATTATTCTCTCAGTGTTTCATATGTATGCAATACAATTTTCCTTTGTGGACTTTTCCCCTCAAAGCTAAGTTGCAATTAGATTATGCTTACAGCAGTGAGGTGCATGTTGCTCCTTAAAAAAAAAAAATTTTAAAGAACCAAGACGAGGTGCTCTGCTACTGACACAAACTTGGTCCAAAGACTGTGCTGCACTGAAAAAGCAGTTTCCAGTCTATATCCAAGCTTGGCAAGCCCTGGCTCCTGGTCACTATGCTGGCTCCAGCCCTCCAAAGGACAGGCCTGCCTGCTCCAGTGTGCTTGCTGGAATACCAGTTCTCGGGTGTATTTGGGTATGCAGGATCCCACAGCTCTGGGGAGTGCACTCTGACAACAGTTAATCCATGCAGGCAGGTTTCTTGACTGAATTGCATTAAACCCAGAGTATGGCATATAAATTTTCAAAGGCACAGGGAATCCTGGAACAAGACAGTGACTTATTGTCCAGTTCCTGTTGTTGAAAATGGCATTTTCATCCTGAAACAGATAAGTAACCAGGCACTTCTCACAGCATTCCCCCAATGGCTTTTTGACATCCACTGAGTATGGAGTATATTTAGGACTACACACAGTGTTTCTATGCTATCTCCTTATTGCCAGACTCATTAGAAAAAAAAGCTTGCTGAGGTTCAAAATAGATGTTATACCTTTTGTATATTGCTAGACTGGTGTATGGAAAGAGGCCAGAAAAGAGTTAGCTCTAAAGAGGTGAGTCCAGGGGGCTGAAGGAGGTGATTCTCCCCCTCCACTCTGCTTTCACAAGACCCCACCTTCAGTACTGCATCCATCTCTGGGGTCCTCAGCCTTGCAAAAATGACATGGACCTGTTGGAATGAGTCCAGAGGATGGACATGAAGATGGTTAGAGGGACCTCTCCAAGGGGGAAAGGTAGAGTTGGCTTTGTTCAGCCTGGAGAACAGAAAGCTTTGGTGAGATCTCATTGTGTCCATCCAGTACTTAAAGGGGGATATAAAAGAAGAGAGGCTGGCTTTTTACACGTACAGATAGTGATAGGGCAAGGTCTTTAACTAAAAGAAGAGAGGGTAAGATTAGGATTTTGGAAGATTTTTTATTGTGTAGGTGGTGAGGCACTGGCACAGGTTTTGCAGAGACACTGTGGATGCCATCCCTGGACATATTCAAGACAAGGTTGGATGGGACTTTGAGCAACCTGATCTAGTGGTGGTGTCCCTGCCCACTGCAGGGAGAATAGAATTAAAATATAAGATCCACTCATCCCCAGGCCATTCTATGATTCTATAATTATTTGGGAAAGACATCTTAGACAAAACTGTGGAATACACTGTGCTAAGAATTTATGTTTTAACCTGGATAATTTGGTTAATCATGTGCAAGCACTTGAATTTATGCACAGGTCCTATTTAAGTTATTAGCATCAACATAGACTATGACAATATTTTATCCCTGGATGAGATTTTTTTGTGAAATTTTGTGTCTTTCTCTGTGTGAAAGAAAAGCAATATTATTTAAATATGAGTTTATTGGCACTTAACACAGTGCCAAAATAAATGACTTTGTTTAGATTTCATAGAATGATTACACAACATTGGCATTTGTTTATGAAGTAACAGACAACTTTAAAAACATTTCTTCTCAAAGAAAAGTGGTTTTTTTTTTTAATTTCTTTTCTTCAGAGTTAAAAAGCACTGAGAAGCAAAATATAGAGGAGCGGTAAGCCTCTTTGCAGAACTGCCAAAAATGCATAGCTATAACTTGTGAAATCCATATATTTAAACAAATGAACATATGCTTTTCTTTCATGCAATAGAAACAGAAGATGAAAAGTCTTCCTGCAACTTACTTAGTGTGAGAAGTAGAGATGGCTGCACTAAGTAAGGCGACATATCTTAAACTTAGACATAGGAAATATTTGACCTGATCTCTTTATTTCACCCAGCACACACACAAAAAACAGACTTTGAAATGGTCCTTTTGTCTGCTCAAATTTATTTATCCCAGAGAAAAGAATTTTTACTGTAGTTGTGAAAAGCTCTATGAGATAAAGATTCCAGAAAAGGGATTTGGGATTTTCATAGGTCATAAGAAAAATAGAAGAGTATTTTAACGCATCTGTCAAGTTCAGGCTCAGCATACTTTATTTTCCATCCTCCACCAGCTGGCTGGTGCAGACATCTGAGACTCTCCAGACTCTGCACTCCTTCACTAGATATTTCCGTTCTGTATGCTAGGATTAAGGTTTGAAAATAAATCACATTTGTTTGCAGGTATTTGATACTGGAGCTTTGAGATGATTTTCTATTGAGATTTGCAGACATTTTATCTAGATTAGCATTTCCTGCATGTTCCAATGGAGCTTGAGGCATTACTACCTCAACAGCACTAAGGGATTTTAATGAAATTCTAAAAGATCTTTCAGAAAGGATTTCCACTTATCACATCTCTATGAAAAGTATGGGAAGAAGAGTTTAAGAACAGAGATGTAAAAATAATAAATTTCTTGACTTATGAGGAAATCAGTACGCTTAACATCCCACTATCAGGAAGCCAGTAGGCCTAACTAGCAATGGCTAGAGGTAGATTACAGAATGCCTAAATCCTCTCCATATACAGGGTTAGGCCCTGAACTGACCTGAGGTCTCAAAAGGTAATTTGCCTCACTTTATTTAATCCTGTAAGTTACTATATTTATAAAGATTCTTCCTACTTATTCTGAAATTTCTAATTTCAGCTGCCCACTGAGATGAAAAGTGGCCTTCAAAGAGGATTAAAGGACTGGAGAATCTCTATTGTGGAAGGGCCAAAGGAGCAGGGTTTTTTAGCCTAGAATACAAATTGAGAGAGGTTCTTACATATGCGACATAGAAGTATATATATTGGTATATAATTATCTAAAGGGGGTGCTAAGAGAGTGGATACGGGCTCTTCTCAGTGGTGCCAAGCAATAGGACAAGAAGCAATGGGCACAAACTGGAACACAAGAAGTTCTACCTGAACATGAGGAAGAACTTTACTGTGTGGGTCACTGAGCACTGGAACAGGCTGCCCACAAAGACTCTGGATTCTCCTGTCCTGGAGACATTCGAAAGCCATCTGGACACAAATCTGAGTAACCTGCTCTAGGTGACCCTGCTTGGGCAGGGAGTAGGACTAGATCACCTCCAATGGTCCCTTCCAACCTTACCCATTCTGAGATCCTGTGAAAAACACCTTCTCTGGGGAGAAGGGTGAAAATTTATAGTCCCTTTTATAAGCCTCCAAAAGTTGTCTTCCTTTCTGTTTTTCTGAGTTCATCAGGATCATGTAGGTATGCCAAATTCAACAGGATGAATAGCAACATTTCATTCTGGGATATCACTTGGCATTAGAACACATTATGATTTATTAAGCAACATGAGTTCAGTCCCATCAGGTTGAATGGTACTGAAAGGACTAGACCTCTTGCTTCTTAGACTCAATGCTCTTCAGAAGCATCTAATTTCCCTATTTACTCAAATAAATACCTTTGATGTTTACTGTGGTATAAGGATAAGTTGCCCATGGTGATGCCAATCTCTGCCTGTTGATTAAATAATTATATTTCCCCTTGTAATCTATATTTGAGGCAGTTAATATGAAGTGAGATGAATAATATCCCAGGAAACCACGACTGAATAATCCCTCTTACATTTACACATGATACATTTACACACTAGTGTTGAGTGACGATGTGCAAAACCAGTACTAATTCTACAACCTCTTTATTTTGTAATTTCCTAACACTTCAAGTACTTATATTGCACATATATATACACAGTTTCTTAATTTCTCTTAGAAAACACGCATTAAAATGGCATGCTGCCAGAGGAGAAAAATGGCTGCTTGAAAAGTTCTTGTTCAGCTCTGGAAGGAGGCCCATGCCTGGTGTGGGGAAAACCTAATGGCAGGAAGAAGCTGGAAGCAGTGGGAACCTGGTCAGGGGAGTTACAGTCTGTGGAGGATGCATCTGCCAAACTGAACCAAAACCCAGTCTGGAATTCTTTTGGAGGCAGAAACCTAGGGCAGTTTGCTTGCTAGTTTCTTGCTTTTCATTTTAAGTAGAAAAAAAACCATAGGTATGTTTCTGACATTGGGGTTTTCCTTCCATTCCCTGCAAAATTTCAGATTCTTGATGCATTAAGTCAAAGTTCTAGAAGTGTCAAATGGGCACAGGATAAATGCACTTTTTTATTCTTTTGATTGTGGGGAACATATACTTTGCACTTGGATATGGCTTGCTTATTTTAGTTAAAAATTCAAAATTATTTAACCTGTGGCATAATCTCAGCATGAAAATTTAAGCCTTTAGTGTTAAAACTTGGCAGTTAGAACACAAAGTCTCATGATGCAAAGCGTGAAAGAAGTTTAATTCTAGACATAGTTGCCCGTGCTGCTTGATATTCAGCTTGGCTCTGAAATTGTAAAGCACAGAGAGATGGCAGCTTTTCATTTGGAGTGATATGGTCTGCAGAGTGAATCTTGCTATCTAAAGCTCTGTTGAAGGTCCTGCAATTATGTTTTTCACTTTTCCACACGGCATGGAAAATAACCCATTTTTAACATTTGAAGTTACTTACAGTGAAAAAAACCTCAAATATCTTCCAGACCAAATGACAGTCACATGCTCCCATATTTTGATTTTCTTTTTCTTTTCTTTCCTAACTCATGTAGTTTAATATATTTTTGTTTATATTTAAGAAAACCCAATAAATTAAAAGTTAAAATTAAACATAATTAAGACTACACAGGCTGATCTAAGTAAAAATATGGTCTCCTTTATTTTGTCATGGCTCTTAAAAAAATACCATAAAGGCTTTTACTACTGTAACTAGGATCGGAATGAAAAATAGCCAGACTTGAGTTCAAGCAGTATCTTACCTTGCTGTTAGAGAAGAGTCTGCTTCTCTTGCCAAAAAAAAGACATCACACCTAAGAAGATATATGAGTTCATCTATTTTACAGGCTACTCTTCTAGGAAATTCAGCTGAGATAGCTTTGTGGAATAAATTGTTGTGCATGCAGAATTCACAGACAAATGCTATTCTTCGCAGATGTGTTCAAAAACATCTGGTGTCCCTTTCACAAATACCTACCACTTAAATTTTGCTGTTAAGAAGTGATGATGAAGGTTAAACCTTTAACTCAAGGCATAGGAAAAACAAGTTCTGGTTTAGCTGAAGGCATGCAGAAAAGGTAGAAAAGGAGAATGTGCTACTGACTCTTCTGTAGTTAAATTTTTTTCCATGTATGGAAGTGATCACTCTAGCATTGGTGAATTGCCAAGGAAGGACTTAACACTGTAGGAAAGGCATTACTGAGAAACAAGGATAGAAATAAAACCAGAGATACTTGCCTTTTGGCACATGGTCAGAAATATCCAGTTAGTAAAATTATATAAACATGGTGGACAACCTGATCTGTGTCAAGGAACTTTCAGGAATAAATAAGGGCAACCTTGCCCTAACTAAAAAGAAGAGGCTATACTGGAAACCCCTCTTGGTCTTTTAGCAACTCCTGTCGTGTCCGTAAGTGTTGCAAAGGCTTGTAATTTTGCCAAGCCTATTAGTCAGTCATTTCCCTATTGGAACTACAGTTGTACAATTTGTTTAAAAAAAAACCCCAAAACCTAAACAAACATAAATGTCAGGCACCAGCTATGTGACCCATGCCCAGGATTATTTTGTCTGAAGCATATATCTGGTGTAAAAAATTGTATCCTTCTTAAGATCTATAAATATTCATGGGGAGTCCAGTGTGTTAAGTACAAACAACTTAGACATCATGTTCCCTTGGCCATGGGAAAGCACACCAAATTTTCCCAGCCGATTTCCAACCAGACAAGATGACAGAAAAGAGCACTGGGACATTTTGAGGGGTTTCAGAAAAGATGATGTTTTATGTACTCTCTTCTCTCTGCTCTGTCCCAAGATGCCAGGGCTTAGCTCTTTGTGGTGAAATGAGAGGTGCACAATGCAAAACCAGGCTAGATAACTAAAGAAACACTCAGAAGTAAATACAGCAATTGCTGCAGTGTCTACTAGGAATATGGAATTCTACTACAGAGTAGTGTTCAACCTATAGTTCAAAATTCTGAGCATATCTCATATTTAGATCTTAATTTCATTGCTTTATCACCTGTTTTTCTCTCTGTCAAACAAACAGGTTTGATGTCTCAACTTCTCATCTTTCAAGGCTCATCTGTCTTAACTGTAATTCAGGAGTTGCTTTCTTTTCCTCTGAAAACAGTTTTGTCAGGCCTTCCTGATAACAAGCAATAGTTGCTAATCCCTCTTCACCTTGAAACAGAGCTGAGTGGGTATTGACCCAAAATATAGAAAATCTAGTGGATGTTTTATTTGCTTGATGGTCTATGACCTATAATGTGAACACATTGAAAGCCTAGGGCTTTTCTTTACATTTAATTATAAGCTACATGATTTATTCATTTATCAGCAACCTTGCTGCATAGCAGCACTTACTGATCCTTATAGTTATTATCAAGATCCTTTGCTTTTTCCATCACTGTAGTAAAAGTATCAATCAATTTACCAGCACCATGATCTCCTGGAGTAGTTTGCCACTTCAACTTCAGAGCTCTACAGAATGGAGCAAACAGTTCCACAAACATACATAGGTTTCTAACTCTTACAAGCTTACCTGACTCCTCCAGGAAGTAAGAAGAGTTAGATGCTCAAATGTCATTCAGGATCTTTGGTTAAATAACTTGTCTGCACAAGAAAGCTGTGGCTGAACTGACCACTGAGTCCAGCCATCACACCCGTACAGCCTCACCTATTAGAGCATCATTTTGTTTTGTAGATTAATACAATTTCATCAAGTTAGAAGACTCTTTCTTTTAGTCAAAGATCTGCTCAATGCAGAGCACGTTGCTCAGAACCTTATCCAGTCAGGTCCTGAAAATCTCCAAGGATAGAATTTTTTGGCCAACTTCTTCCAAACAGTAGGTTCCTCCAAAGCCTGCTCAGCTCCAGGCTGACCTAGCCCAGCGCCCTGAGCCTCTCTGCACAGGACATGCACTTCAGTCCTTGCCATCTCAGTGCCCTCCCCTGAACTACCTCCAGTTTGCAAACATTTTTTTTTTTGACTGAAGAGCTGAAAACTGAGTAGAATATTCTGGATGGAGCATAGGAAAAGAAAAATCATCACTGTTCTCAGTCTAGTGGCCGCACTCATAGTAATATAGTCCAGTGTGTCAGGACCTTTCACATCTAACAAGGCATGCTCCTGATTCATGCTTAGCATGGTGTCCATTAGTGCCATTTTCAGACCAGTTATGTTACCAGTGCCATTTTCAGCCCAGTTACCTATGTATTTAAGAGTGGTAACACTGAATTTGCAGTGAGACATGCAAGGGAAATAGTAGGTGCTGGGTGAGGAAGTCCCATCATCCAGGATGGTTTATTAGCTTGGACCTACTGTGAGAAAGGATAAGCTGTTCTGAGCATCAGCCTCTTTATGCATTGCTCATGTCTCTCTATTTCTGTTTTCAAAAGGCAGTCAATAATCACCAGCTGGATGCATAGACAGCAATGGGAAGTAGAAAAAATGCCCTAAAATTTTTTTCATGGTGGAGAAAAATTTGCTTTATGGTCCAGATTAGAGAAGGCAATGACTGGACTAAGCTAGCGCTCATTCTGACTTATTCTTTTTGGTGTTTTCTGGGTGATTTGGACTCTTGCTTGTCACAACAGGTGATCCTCTGGCAGGGTGGATCAAATCTGAACTTGCAGACACTCTCCCTCCCTCTGCCTCCATGGGCTCTCCACAGCTGGCTGTCCTTGTCAGGAGGGGCTGGATGTGAATGCAGATCGGTACTGAGTGTATAGCTTTGTTTATACTATAAATCAGTAGAGCTTGCCTGATTTACTGTCAAGTGCAGCAGGTAGCCAATGGCTCCAGTATACTGAGATGAACCTAATGTCTTAACTTAGTGCATGAGGAAGCATCATAACCTTCCCTTTCTGACAAATTGGCTTCCGTATATATTAGGAAGTTTCCTTAGTGCTAGTATTTTTTATCCTATTTTTTATCCTCTCCCATCATTAATTCACAGTTTGGGACTCTAAATCTTAATATTTCTGGGATTTTCTAAATTAATTTCAGCATAAGTGGGCTAGGGCTCAGGAAATGTGAGACTGCTTTCTCTATGAGCGGAATTTGTGCAAATCACATCCTCATACCTCAGTTTCTCAATACATAAAATTGTGCTGATATTCTGAGTCTCTTTAGAAGCATTTTGAAAGTTAGCAATGAACTGTTGTAGATTGGGACATTACACCTTGCTTTCAGTTCTTCAATTTATTTCAGTTTTTACTTGTTTGTGGGTGATGAGAAAGCATCAAGGAACTCATAAAGTCAATGTTTAAACTGGCAATGAATTCGAGATTCTCCTGGCAGCCCTTCCCATGCCTGTCTGGGAATTTCTGCCAGAGAATATAAAGGTTTAGATGAGGCGCAGTTGTGACCATTCTGCAGGAAAGCAAAACGAGTGTTCTGGGAATCAGCCAAAGGCTACTATCCACAGTTAAGGCATTTAAGAAGATCTTCCCTTCCACTGAGGATTAGAAGCAGCATTCTTTCAATCTATGAGAAAACAGTGGAAGAGTCATTCATGGGTGAAATCAGTTTCCTTTCCTAGGTCAGTAGAAGTGGACAAGAGACTGTGGTTTCCCCTGGGTGAACTGATTTTATTTCTGGCTGATCACCTTGTTCTCTCAAAAATCATTTCAAAGCAGCCATACCAGTTGTTTGCCTCAACTGCAAGATGGTGGGCCTGGACTACCAGATCCTGAGCTATACCTGTCAATACTGGTAATAGATTCACTCTAAGGATGAATGAAACCTCATCCATTATTTATTTTTCTCTTCAGAAAAATCAGTGAGATCAATACATTGGTAAATTGATCTCATCCTCATTCTAATCCACATCTCCTTTAGATTCCAAGATGACTGTTCATACATTGTGATTTAGGGAGTATGCCTATTTTGTCTTGCTCAAAGTAACTAAGGATTGGAATTATCCTTAATTGTCAGATACTCAGGCTTCTGGGAATGATGGTATATTTCTTAGAAAGTGTTGTGGAGAACTGACATGGAAATCTTTATCAAAATATTTCTTCTATGCCAAAACCACAAACACAAATTAATTTATAAAAATTTATAAAGTAATATATGAAATATAATATATAATATATAATATTTCTTCCATGTCAAAGCTACAAATTATTTATAAAAATTATTAAATTTTCATTTTCACTTTTTAGTCCTTTAAACCATAACAAAGAATTTTGCATTTTCCTTAATTTCATATTGAACACCAAAATAAAACAAAACCAATGTCAAGTTGTTAAAATAAGCAGGGGAAATTTTTTTAAACATTCTCTTGCCCTTCTAGAAAAAAAATCAAATGAGAGAATGGAGAAAAAGCTGAGAAAGAAACATGTTAGTGATTACTTTAAGTAAAAATAAGCAATGGTAAAGCTAATTGAATGGGCATTTTTCTTTTACACAAGTTTTAAAATATTTTTCATTAAGTATTTATTTTTCCCTATGAAACTCAAATGTCTGAATTTTCAATTAATCTTCTTCAAGGTACCCCAGAATTTCAGTCCTAGACCAATACATACATAGAGTTTTCATGAAAGACTACAAAAGTTTTCATCAGCTGACTCGGAGAAGCCAAGCTCTTCCATTAAGTTAATTATCTCCTTTTTAACTGTGTTAGTACTAAGGCTATCTCCAGAACTCTCAGAAGCGACTTTACTGATGAGAAAAGCATTTTTCTTGTTAATATGGTTTGCCAAAAGTTTTCCAATTTTCTAGGAGTTCATAAGATGAGTTTTGTATAGGGCTTTATTTTTAGTTATTGTTTTCACCTTTCCCGGATAAATAAGGAGCTTTAAATATAACCTGGGACTGAACAGTGATATGACACCTGCTGAGGATGCTACAAGCTTTTTCAGTATTGAACGTGGAGGATGAATCTAAAAGCTGAGCTATGTCAATAGAGAATGCTGCTATCTCTGATTGATTTGTTGGGAAATCTGACAGAGATGCTAGTGCCTCCAGCTCCTGCTTTTAATCCTCTACAAAGTGTGGAGAAGACATTGATTGTCACATTTACAAAATAAATTATTCCACCGTTATGCATATTCGACAGGTAAAGAATACATGGGGAATAAAAACCCACGGTGGTATTTGAAATATAACAGGTTAGATCTTCAGCACCTGGAAATAGACTTCAGTGAAGTTACACCCACTTGTGCCTATTTCTGTTTTTCTCCACCATACTGCAGGTTTTATAGGGGAAGCCAGCTCTAAGCCTTCCTGCTGTGTGCTTTTCTTACATTCACAGAGGTCAGGCACTGGTTCCTAAAAACTGTCATGCCAGGTCAAGCCATTGGTCTGTCTAGATCCACATCACATTTCTGAAAATGGTGAACTTTTGGCTCTAAAAAAAGAAAGGTCTTTTAAAATATCTAAGCTATTATGGAATAATACACCAGGTGTAGGGACAGAAAAGCACTCCTTTAACTGACCATCATAGCTGGGTTGTTTTTGCCTTGAAATATGACCTTTTGTTATCTATTTTATTTTATTTTATTAAATTGCTTGATTCTACTAATACTACTATTAAGTAGTAACATCTCACTTCCTTAAAAATCTGGGCGATTTCTTAGGTGACTCTGAGATTTAATGTGGGAGAAAATTCTAGAAGGATGATGTAGGCTGCATATAGTTCTTATTGTCTCTGCTTCTTCCACACGGACTGCCCTTTCATTTAATCATCTGTCCTACTGCCTTTCTGATATGTAACATTGTTAAGAGTCCCTATGATTAGTCCCTGTGATCTTCTTAATATCCACCCTCCACTTAGTATCCTCCTCTCCAGGCAAAAACATTTAAGCCTCTCTGGTTTCACTAATCTCATCCAAAATATTTTACTTTTTTTTTATTTCCCACACAGCTCCTTATGATCTTTACTTTTCGGTGTCTAGGGGTTTAAGGTCCTGAGGGATCAAAATCTTACCAGTTCAGTTGTCCTCAAAAGTCTTCTTTAGTCCCTTCCTATCAGCTGTCAACAGCAATAAAGTTTTTCAGAGGTTTTACTTCCATCAAAGGTTCTCAGTAAGTCTTCAGAAGCTCACTCCAGTCATAGCTGCGAGGTGCTGATTGTACCAATGACTCCAAATGGTGGCAGCACCCAGGACTCCCAGCACTTCACTCTTGACTCAGAAAGGCAGATATGTATTATTAAAAAAGAGAAATATCTGCACAGAAGACACACCATCTCTAACTTTCATCTTCTTAAATCTTAGGCAACAATTCCAACTGACAGTTCAGTTCCATCTGACAGTTCTGCTTATTTGCAAAGAGGAATCTCGATGCTCTTTCCATCAAATGTAGTTCCCATCTTGTTCTTTATGACCCCTAGATTCAGCAGCCAAGATGGGAAGCGATATATTAAACATGAAGGGAAAGAGTAGAAGAATAGAAGGGGCTGTGGACACACAGGGGTGAGTCTCATGCATAAACCAAGCATAGATGAACCCAGAGAAGTCTCAGGTCATAAAGTGTAAAAAAGACTGATGAGAAATATCTTTGTTACAGCTTACCTTTCAAAGGCCCTTGCTTTCTCCAACCAGCATAACTTATTGAAGAGACCCTAATCTCACAATGCCTACTTTATATATGTTGGGTCTTCAAAAGAACTAAAAGAACTAAATAATTATCCAGATGGGATGTTACAGCTAGCAGTCAAGTCTTACCTGTTCGTCTGGAGGAAATGGGTGTATCTGACTATCAAAAGCTTAGGGGAGAAGACTAAGCAAGATCTGGTCTGATCTTCTCCCTTAAAGTCAAACCAGCCTCCTTCCTGGTATGGTGTTCAGCCCTCTCTCATTTTGCTGAATAGTTGAAGCATGGGTCCCCTGTCAGAAAGAGTATGATCATCTTGCTGCGCTTACCTTATAGTCAGTGGTTCTGCTATTACCCAGGAACACAGTGAATTAGATAATGCAAAAATAATTGTTGCTTAAGGCCTGATGAACTCCAGGCTTCTCCAAGAGGAAGCTTTTGGCACCATTTTCATTGCAAAGGCCAGTTCTGTTACACAGAAGGATTTGTTTGAAAGGTGCCATTTATTTTTTTTTTTTATAAACTACAGGAGGCTAATTCATCTTGGCTCACTGCAGCCTTCTGCACCGTCTGTGCTGCCTGCATTTTAAGCACTCGGTTTTATATCCCTTCTTTCATTTCAAATTTTTCCTTCTACTTTGGAAGGAGTTTTTTTCACTCCTGTGAATTAGGAAGGCCATCTTTTCCAGAGGTAATCTGAGATTTAAATCTGACATCTAGGTTTCCAAATCAAAGTCAAATTTATCTTTGGATGAACTGTGACTAAGCTGGACACATTATTATAACTCAGTCATCTGTTCTGAGTGTTCAGTCAGCAGGAGGTAATGGGATAGTGATGAAACCCAAGGCAGTCCAGTCTCTGGGACACCTTCAGGTTGACTATTTCTCCTTCATGCTGTGTGTCCTAATCAAGACAAAAAGAATTATAAACATAGAAGGATAGTTGGATTTCAGAATATTTACCTAATATTTGTCAAAGGCAAAGCTCAAAATTATTAGGTCAGAAGAATAATTTAAAATTCTCTCTGAGCCACTCTGCTCAGCTGCATGGGGGCAAAAAATATGATGAAAAGTTTATTGGTTGAGATAAAGACAGGAGGGTTGCTCAACAATTATCAGCACAAGTGAAACGAACTCAGTTCAGGGAAATTAAATAATTTGGTTGGCAATAACAGACTTAGATAATGAGAAATAAACAATACTATAAACACTTTGCCCAGCCTTCTTCC
Source organism: Melospiza georgiana (assembly GCF_028018845.1). NCBI lineage: Eukaryota > Metazoa > Chordata > Aves > Passeriformes > Passerellidae > Melospiza > Melospiza georgiana. The sequence continues at coordinate 71,782,866 of NC_080431.1, forward strand.
TCCCAAGCTTAATTTCACTCCTGAGTCATCTATCTGATTCCCTTCAAGCAGTGTAAAGAGAATGGAGGTTTAGTTGCCTTCATAACACTTCATCTCTCCCCCTTCCTCCTCACACTCCTTCTCTGCCCCATGATGGGGTGCTAAACACCATGAAGTACAGTCCTCCATGAACTGCTCCAGCATGGATCCTTTCCACTGGGCACAGTCCTTCAGAAACAGACTGATCCCATGTGGGTGCTCCATGGGGTCACATCTTGCCGGAAAACCTGCTCCTGCTTGGGCTTCTCTCCACAGACAGCAGTTCCTACCAGGAGCCTGTTCCAATGTGAAATCTCCATGGGTTGCAGCTTGCTTCAGAACACGTGCTTCTGCTCCAGAGTGGGGCCTTCCATGGGCTGCAGCATGACTATATGCTCCAGCATGGTCCTCCATGTGCTTCAGGGGGATGACTTGCATCACCAGTCTTCGTAATTGGCTGCAGGGAAATCTCTGCTCTTGTGCCTGACAGCAACATCTAAATTAAAAACTGTTTTTAAAAACTATTTTATTTACATCATTTTTGCTGTGATGAAATCATCTTGCAGTAACCAGATATAAACTGGACAACCGTTCTTTTAATTTGTAAAAGAAAAAGATCCAATCAACATTATTTAGTGCTCTGAAAGCAGTATAGTGGAAATTATACTGGATTTTGATCCAAAGATACTATGAAAACAAAGAATATAAATAAGCCTTGTGATATAAAGAGTGCAGATTTTTTCTAGGTTGTCTGTGGTATTTCTTTTACAGGTGGCCTGTAGTCACTTCTTCGTTTTGATGTGTAACTTCAGCTGTCATCTTACAGCCATACTGTTGTTGTTGTCAGATGTCATACTGGACCCATAAGAAATAATTAATGAAAATAAAGGTGAATCTATAGATCATAAGATAAAAAAAAGTCAGAAATACAATCTGTGAACTTGTTATTGAAATTTTCTCAAAGTATCTCTCAGCCCAGCAATTTGATCAGGTATATACTCTTTAACTTTACAGTTCACACTAAGACAGAAGAGGTGACTTTGTAAGTTCCATCCTTGTTATACTATCATAATTGCAATTTTCTGCTATTACTGGTCATAAAGGCAGCAAAAGGTATTTGGTTCTACAGATACCTGCGGTGACTAATCATCAGTGGAACTGTATGGAAAATCCTTAAAAAGCTGGAGGCTTAGCTTGAAGCACAACATATGCCTCATTTCATCAAAAGAAGCATTAATTGGAGCGGATTTAAAGCTTTGGCTTGCAGAACCTAATCAGAAATGACTTGACTTATACCACTGTCAAGTAAAAGATCTATTGAAGCCAATGGATATGAAGGGAAAATTTGTTAAGCTAAATGCATGTTAAGTCAAGAACTTCTAGAGCGACTGAGAGCCTCTTACAGAAAACTGAAAAGTATACTGTAGCTCTTTAAATGTTGAAGTGATCCATTCTTTAGATCTTTTCCTGGGTCATTTCTCCTCTAAAACTTGAAACTGATAAAATTTCTCTTAGCTATTTGTCCATCTACTCACAGTGATTTTGGGAGCTGGCATGTACAAATGAATAGCAAACCAGACAAGAACAATGTTCCTCTTAGAGCTACAGAAATCACTCAGCATGCTTTTTTTATACTCCATTAACTAAGCATTAAAGCATGAAATGCAAATTTAGAATTCTCTCAGGGAAGTAGCCTTAAACCTTGCACACAGTATCTGTGGAACCTGGAAGGTCTGGGTAAGCATGCATGCATGCATGCAGGGTTGTGTGCAAGCAGAATGCTCTGCATGATAAAATAATAGACAATCCAAACCCATTCCAAAATATTAGAAAATCCAATGCCAGCACCTTCATTTGGCTTTTGGAATGCAAATTTCAACTGTCAAGGCTTAATTAAAAACTACCAGTCAGCACTATTTAAAAAGTGGAAGAGAACTAAGTGGTAGGTTGTTGAGGAAAATGTGAATGTTGCATGCTAAAAGAAGTAGCTAGGATGACAGGTATATAATTATCATCACATCAGGTGAAGGACAAGAAAGAGTCTTTGGTTCCTGAAGAGGTGGGGCTTCAGCAATCTTCAGTGTGGCAAGGGGTTCCTCAGGCAGAGTTAATTTGTCATTCAATTTATTTCAAAGGAGAATCTCCTTCTATATGAAATGTCTGTGCACTTTCACATTTGGTGAGGTGCTGTGTGGGACAGACACAAATAGGTTAGTGTGAACACAAACACCTGTGTTTCATGCATCAGTGAGGGCTGGGTTTCAAGAACAATTCTGTGTTCAGGTGTTCAACAGTTTCTGCTCAGAAGCACATCACAGCTGTGCTCTAATCCCACACTCAGTGGAGACCTGCAAAACATGAATCAAAGCCCCACTGCGGTGGTCATCTGAAGGCAAGAATCTCTAGGATCTTCTGAAGGTTTTAAACCAGTAAAACTGACTTCCTCTGTATGCTACTAAATATTCAAAGTTATGGGTAAAGGATCATCTTTGCTATCTAAGAGGAAACCACTCTGAAATTCCAATCAGTGCTCCTTGAGACTCTGATATTAATGCTACAAGCTCTAACAACACCATCCTCTTCCCCATAACTACATAGTTGGTGAACACCTGCACAAAGATTTATTCTGATTAAAAACAGCAGTGGTTTGCTCAGGTTTTACAGATCAGCTCCTCTGACCTTCACCCATGGCTGCAGTTGAGTCTAAGTGCACTGAGGAACAGCAACAATCTTGTGTCCCACAAATCCACTTTTACAGTCTGCTCTTCCCTATATATCTGTACATTGGCTGCTTGCATGGCAAGCATGGTGCCAGATTGGGTACAGAAAGAAAACTTGCTGAAAAGAGGTGTCACTGACAATTATTTAGAAATACTTTAAGAAAACAGTGCCAATTCAGACTTTGAAATTTCTGAATTTGTGAGCTTAAGGCTGAGAGTGGGGAAAAATAAAAGCTAATCTATATCATATTTAACCTGGGAATTTAACATTCAAAGCTCAATTTTATAAATAGCACTGCTCTAGATGAGCTTCCCTTCTCATTTTCCAGTTAGAAAACTTTAGCCTTTAATCTCGACAGGTTTGGAATACCTTATGTCCTGGATAATATATAATCAGTATTGAAGAGGAGAAATGTATTCCTCAGACATCTGCCAGAAAAACAATCTTTCTTTAGCAATTCCCACATGTATAGAATCTATACTTGACACATTTGACTTGACCAATCTTTCATAAATAAAAATAGCACTATGGTACTTGGGTATTGCCAGGGCCTTGAGGGCCTTGCCAGGCTCTATTGGCCCTGCCCAGCCCAGGGCCTCTCCTCCTTCCCATGGCCAGGGCCCCATTTCAGGTCCCCAGGAATATAATTCCCTGTCCTGGTGACACCATAGGATATGGATCCCCCAGTCCTGCTCTGCCCAGCCATGGGCCAGCATTGCTGTCCTGGTGCCCTTGCCAGGCCGCCCGGGGGCTGTGCTGACACTGGTGTCCCTCCCTGGAGCGGATTCTAATCTGTCACTGCCCTCCTCCCCAGTGCTGCACGGCCTCTGGCACCTACCAGGGCTGACCCCAGAAGAATTTCTTCTCCCCTTGGCCCACCTGGCCCCTGACAATCCTTGGGATGGCTGGCCACTTCCTCCACCATGGTTATTCCACTCAGTTTCCAGCCTCCTAGGGAGTAGCCAGATGCTTCCTAACAATTATAGTGCAACACAAATGTTCCAATACTCAATTAAATTAAATTACAGTTTTTTTATATTCTAAGGTTGTATTAGGGACTTAAATTAGAAGCTACTATCGTTCCTATGCCCTGGTGCTTATTGGCTTTACTTACCCCAAGTCTTTGGGACATTTTTGTGGGTTGTGAGGATGATTCAAGTTGAAATAAAATTCCTTGGATGGAATGAATGTTGTCTCATTTTTAGCAGAAGTTCAGACTTTTCTAGGTGACTGAACTCTTCTTGCTGCTATCAACATAAATGCAATGATTTCAGAACTATCATAAATCAAAATAAATGAGATTCCACAAAAGATTATCTACAAATACTGTCCTACAGGGTGGCAAGGAGCACTGAATTCTCACTTGTCAGAAAAGTAAATAAAATCAATGAGCTTTTAACAGATACATTATTTCATTAGGTGACAGTTAAAGCACAGTGTGAAATCTAAACATAAATCACACATGGCACCTGCCAATGCTTGTTGAGTTCTATGTGTTTTTCAAGCTTATGATTTAAAAACATTAAGAACTGGAATAATAGTTCTTCAATTTCGTTAAGTATTTTTTCCTCTGAAAATCCCCTGAGAACATAAGATCTGCATTTGCAAACACATGGATTAGTTTTGATTACTCCCATCCTCCATGCTGTGTTGTGGCTCCTGAGATGTTGGTTTCTGTATAATAAAAGTATTACAAGGCTTCCTCTGAACACCATGGCACCTCATTCTTCTTTTCATATATTTTAAACTGCTGTTACCTGATGGCAGCAGATATCCTGGAAGTAACTCCTTAGCACAGCTCCCTGTTGTCATTTTGTTCAGATTGTGTTGGTTGGTCTGGTGGGGGTCATGTGAGATGACATGCTTGAAAATCAGACCCAAATTTTATGTGGTACCTGCAAGTGTCTGCTCCTTTCACTTTCTATTACCAGAGGACAACTAGTTTAGATGGACTCACCACTGTAGAGCTATGACACTAAATGAGATGAATCCAAGACTTAATTTTCTATTCTCTTTCTTTCTATTCTCCACTCTCCCAGCACCAATGTCAGTATCTTCCAGTTAAGCAGATACCCTTTATCTGAATCTCTGGGGACATAAAAAAGACATGGTGGAAAAAGACTTCTAGTGGCATCCTGCAGAACTGTAAAAAGGTGCAGGATCATTTTCCTGTCCACATTCTGACTTACAATACACTGGTTTGGTGGTTTTGTTGTTGGTGTTTCAGCAGTATTAGAATAAGATATTAATTTAGTTACTGATAATGAAAGTTTTACTGATACTAGCTCTCCAAAAATTTATTTTTTGTTGCTTAAAAGAACTTTAAAATAATAATTTAGTTTCTCTCATTTCAGCTGGTTAAGTAGAAAGAATAAATACATAAGTGTTAGGTCCTGCCTACACTTAAATCACACTTCATCTTTCTTTTTATTTCTCTTTTCTGTGAAGATATAGAATATTTTCAATATTATCCACTTTCCTAAATCCCAAACTTCCAGTTAGAGACCTAGAAAATATGCAACACACTCTAGATGTTTTGAGAAAACAGCACTGTTTTCTATCTAATTTACATATTGTTATCACAGAATTTGTTTTGAAGTGTCTGGCGGTGGTGGGTGGCAGTGAACTGAATTGCTCCGTCACCTAGACAATCTGACAGTAAGGATGACTAAATTGGGACTACTAGGGAAGATAGTCACAATATAGCCCTTTTTCCTCATATGCTGGTAGGAGCAGGCTTTTTAGATTTATGTCAAGTTCATGGCAGCCTGTGCTGAAAAAAATCCCCAAACAAGTAATGAAAAAACCCCAACCTTGTCCCAAAGATTATGAAATCATTTTTTCTTCATAGTGAACTGCTAGAATAAAAAAGTGAATTGCAGGTTTCTGAGAATCAAAATATTCCTCAGATGATTTTTTGACCAATGTTGTAGTGATGAAGATTTGTAGTGTTGCATCTTGAGGATCTGTAGTGTTGCATCTTGAGGAAAGCTGCACTGCTGAAGAAATGGCATGTAACAGGAGGGACTGCAGTTGGCAAAACAGGCTTCAACATGTCTGTGTCTCATCTCCTTGGCAGTTTGAAAGCTGGGGATTTTTGAATGATGTCTTTTTAATACAGGCAGTCACTCCAAAAGAAAAAAATTCCTAAGCTAACCATGGCTGAGGCTCTTCCCCTCTTAAAAGTAAAAAAAAATCCAAAAAAACCCAAAACCAAAAACAAACAAACAAAAAAACCAACTGTATTTTAGTTGGTCAATGCATTGAGGAAAAGCATATATAGGATGATGTCATTTCTAGTAAAGAAAATATATCTAGGACAGCTTTTTAATACTGATGTGGAACTGTCCACATCTGCACCATTTTGTTCTTTTCCAAAACAGGAATATCTCCTAATACAATTTCACTGATTAAAATACCTGTAACTACAAGGTGTTTTTACAGAAATGGATCTCAAATAACCTCACTTTCTGAAGAGAAGTTATCAGGTTTTATCTCTTGCCTTAGAACATCAACATTTTGAAATGAGGGCTTTTTATCTGTGTCTGAATTTGTGCAGACCTTAGTGTGTTAGGACATGCTCACTTATGAGTACACCTGGGAGCTAGCAAATTCTATGGCTAAAAAAACAAAAAGCATTTCTGGTAGAAGAGGCTGTGCAGATTTCCTGAAACAGCCATACTCACCTGCTAATATTCTTATGAGAAAGAAACTTATGGCTTCAGATTTGTCCTTGGAAAGTTTATTTGCATCTGCAAGGAATGAAAAAATAAAAACATTAAAAAACAATGAAAAAGAGGATTAGTTTTAATGACTTGTTTGTTGTTATTTCCAGCCCTCTGCAAAAACAAATTAGGATCTGTTCTTTTACTGTTTCCCTCCCACAGAGAAGAGAAATATTTAATTCTATAAATATTTGATCAGGGCTCAGCCACCTGGAAAAGATTGTAGAGAAGGAAATAAACTCCGAGAGGCCAGATCTTCTTTTGGTGTCTGGTTCACTGTATTGGACACAGAAATATTGGGACACATTTCCCAGGGAAGCTCAGGGATCATTATACCAGCTGGTGTGCTCCCACACTGTATGACATAGCTCTGTTATGGAGCCTGCACCTGCCTCTGTGTGCAGCCAGGCTTGTGGGTGGGATTGAACTCATTCCAGGTTAAGTATACATGTTTAGCCTCTGCAACAGAGACAAGTCATCTTAGCTTCCATTTTCAGTCAATGGATAGCAACAGGCCTTTAAGAGTATGATTCATCTAATTTGTTTCAAATTCCTACCCAGAATGAACCTAATTTCACTCTAGAGATGCCTGATTTTCTCTTTTTGTTACGAAGAAAGCCTGGAGTGGTAAGTTATGTGTGGCCATCTCTCCTTCATCTATCAGATGCCTGTTCTGTTTCATAAGAAATATTTTAGATGCTGTCATCAAGTTCAATTGTGTTGACCTTACTGAATTTTTAAAATTGGTTTGCTATCAAGAGTTGGTAGTAGGTAAATATTTGTCTATATGACAAGTTTTTTTTATGGGAATTCAAGAAGAAGCAAGGCTCCATCAATATTTTTCTAAAATAGCAGCTGTAGGGAGAAATTAGAGAATCATATGAATGCATCATACACATCCTATGGCAACATGTGATGGTCATAACCCTTGAGCAGAAGATGGAAAAAGAAAAGTATTCATTTCTCTGTAAGGGATATTCAGGTATTGTATTCTTTCAGGATGAAGTTCCTTGATATCAGTTGGGACAGAGGCCCTGATTGCCCAAGACAGATTTTCATCATGAAAACCATTTCCCATTCAGTGAGCTCAGCTCCTCATTGGTCCCTGTTGCTGAGGTGACTTAAAGTCATGAGAAAACTATGTCATGTTATTCAGAGCAGAACTGGCTGAATACATTTGGGTTGCATAATTTACTCAGAGCATTCTGTAGTCTTATTTGTATGCATTGTTCACTGGGTTTCCCCTTCCTCCCATCATTCATCCAGTTCATGAAGAGTACTATTATATAGAATAGTGCAATGCTTTGTCAACATGTTTCAGAGAATATTTAATGTAAAGTCATTGTATGTTGTTTGCTCAGGTTTAATAAACACACCAGGAAAGAAGGAAAAAAGAAAAGCTGTTAAATTTTTCCTGCTGCTTAGATACTAAGAATGAAAGGCAACTGAAGGAAAGCCCTGCTTCATTGCGTGAACTAAGACACAATATTCTTCCAGTCGTGATAATATGCCAAGACTTCACCAGGAGACAGAGTCCATGCCATGACCATTTAAGTATTTTTTGCCATTAAGCAAACAATAAAAATCAAGTTTATTGACTTCTAATCAATGTTTCTTCCCTGTTTAAAAGACGGTTCTGGATTAGCTGTGGCAGAGCCCACACTCCCTGGTGAATCTTGAGAAGACTCGTAATATTTTGCTTTGGCATGTGTGGTCCTGTGCCCTTATCAAATAAAACATACCTATAGGCTCCAGGTTGCTAAATTTTTTAGTATCATAGGTTTCATAGTGGACTTTGGCTTAGGTCCTAAAATAAATAAGCACAAGGCAGGACTAGGGAAACATCTGCTGCGTGCACTGCGACACTGCTGTGGGAGGAGGTAGGCAGAGGACAGGGACAACTTCCTGAAAGGCATCACCACTGCTCTTCCTCTTTTGTGTGCTGCTGGGGGAGCAGTTTAACAAGCAAAACATGCAGGCAAACAGTGCAACAGATGGTGCAACCTACTATTGAGGAAACATTTCAAAGGGTAACAAAATATGGTTGAAACCAGCTTACAGTTTACACACTGAATGCAAAACCGAACATGCTGTTTTCAGCAGGCTGTGGCTGTTTTCATTTGTTGATGCCAAGTGCTTTGGGGAGCCACAGCTCCAAAGTGGTTCGTGCAGCAGCAGGAATCCCTGGAACTGTATAGACTTGACTCAGCTGGATAGGTAGGTTAGGACCGTATTCTTATCTGCAAATGGGCTTTAGTGCAAGCAGAGTCCCTCAAGGATACTTCCAGTGAGGTTCCTACAGTTTGTTCCCTTTCTCTCTTTCTGTCTCTGGCCACTAAAAACTTCTAAACCCAGGAGATTTTGATAGATATACATAAATTGTATGGAAGATCTCATAAAACTTTAAAAAAAAGTTGCAGTTTTTCAAGAAGTTACACAGTATTTCAGTGAAGATTACCAAAGATTAAAAAATTTTGGCTACATTATGTTGTATCTATTCATTCAAAATAGTGTAGATAAAGGAGAGACAAGGAGAGCCTGTTACACACACACACACACAATGATCATCAGGAGAAGGAAGGAACACAATTAGCATGGACAATGCAGAATGAACTGTAGCTAGAAAGAGAAACTGAAGGTACTAAGAGGTCATTAATTGGATTATCAATAGAATACTCAAAGAAAAGTGTTGGAAATTTATTCAGTGGAAAGGAATAGCTATCTGTAAATGGTATAATCAAATTGAAAAGGATGGGGTTCTTTTAATCATTCATTATAAAGCTTTCTTATGAGAATGGGAAAACTTAGAAACAATTTATATCAGCCCAGCCTAGAACCGAAACAGATCACGTCTGACCTTATTTTGGTATTTTCAGCTTTTGTGCTTGTCTGAGCATTCTGATCCTGACCTCTGCATGGGCTGAAATTCATGCAGTAGTAATTATCTTTGAGAACTTGTGGAGAACATAAAAGCTATTGCTGGGTTGGAAAGGAGTACTCAACTTACACCTATATAAAGGGGGAAAAAATAAAGCGTGAACTTATAGATAAGTCAATTTAACTTTCAATCCTGGTAAAATTCTAAAACAATGAGTTAGCAGTTGGAAGATAACAGCACAGACGAATTTGCCAAGGAGATATCTTTTCAAATCAATCTAATTTTCTTTTATGAAGGAACAATGGGTGCTATAGGCAAAGAAGAAATGATAATAATATATTTCATTTTCACTAAGGCTTTTTAAATTGCCTTACACTGCATTCCTGAAAGAAAACTAGGAAGACATATCAAAATTACAGTGGGTAAGAGTGTAGAGTGGCACATAAGCAGGTAAACTTATCACTTGTCCCCCATCCATCTGGAGGCACAGTTCCCTTCACTATGAATTTTAATTACATAAACTACATAATCAAATCAAGACCATGCTTATTAAATGCACAGGCATGATCATACTTATAGGAACTCTAAGAATGACAGAAAACAATACTAAAATTCAAATTAATAGTTTGAAAAACAGTCTGAAAGAAACCAGGAAAAGGGCAGAAATATTCCACCATTCCTTAATAGAATTTTAACCGAAGTAATCAATAATGATAAAAGTTCACTCTTTAAAATCTATCACAGGCTGAAAACTTTAAATAGAGAAATTGCAACGGCAAATGTGGATCAGCTAAAATAAGAAGAATGGAAATACTGAAAGGCATAGAGATGGGACAAAGACAAAAAATTCTGAAAAGATAAAAATTCTGAAATCATGTAGAAATGCTACCTATAAAAAACACTAGCAAAGATATTAAAACTATATTTTCAAAAGGAAATAAACTGAAACCCATCCAATGTAATTTTAAGGGTCAGCACTCCAGTTTTAAAGTAGAGCAATGGATTAAATGCCGCTGTTAGTCCCTGCCACATTTCTTTAATCTTTCCTATTTTTTAATGTTTTATTTATTTTAATTTTATTTATTTATCTATTCTTATATATTTCTATTGAAGTTTCTAGAATTATCTGTAAAGTACATGTGCACTGATGGATTTTAGTCTACTGAGGTTTCAGTCATCTAATGCTATTTAAAATATGTTTATTTTGACAATTTTCTGAATATTACTGTGCCTATTTTCTATTGACAGATTCTCACAGGGCAGAATGTCACTAATTAAATCTAATTAATATGGCTGGAGACTTATGGTATACTGAAGGCAATAGATAAAACCGCAGATACATATCAAGGCTTCTGTGGATATTAAACAGCAGGATTTTGTCCATCAACAAAAAAATACCACCAGGGCTGTAATTTGCATATGCAAATACTGGGAGCTTTGGAAAATTGATATAATAACAGCAAGCATTATGGGCTTATGGACAACTTAAATGGGAAGAGAGGAAGAAAGCTAATGAGACACAAAACATTTAGTAATTTTAAATGCTTTAAAGGATATAACATGAACTGTTATGTCAAGTTTATTCTGCGTTCCTCACTAAAAGGACATTGAAAAAATTGGGCTGTGAATGTGATTAAGGGGCTGCAGGTATTTTATCCCTAAGATCTTTTACTAAAAAGTAAGTAAATATACAGGCTTCCTTACTATTGTTAATATTTTGAAGTGAAAGGAACTTCCTGTTCCTTTCAAAACATTTTTCTTACCAGGGTCCATCAGAATTCAGACTTACACAGAGGCAGGAAATAGCAAACTGGCTAATTTTTAGTTATTCAATATTTCTACTTACAAACTGATTTTTTATCTTGATGGATGAAGTGATCATTACAAAGGTATTAGGAAGAGATCATTACAAGAAAAAATCATTAAAACCATCTTGTTTTGGATTTTGGCCATTTACTGAGTTTTTGTCCATTGAGAGAGGAGGGAGCTCTGAGAACTGGAAATGCCATGGCTAATCTCTATGAAGCCAAATAAGGAAGGCACAAGCACTAAACCCTGTCCTGCATGTCTGCAGCCATGGACTGGCTCAGTTCCACACAGTTTTGTCTTAGTCCTACAGAGAAGGCAAACTGTGGTTCTGCTGTTTAGGAATTGTTCCATACCACTTGTGTCTCCTCTGGGCCCCACATGCATGTCATGTTCTCCTCAAGCACTAAAAAGTACATGAGGAAAAGCTAAAAATTAACTTTTTAATGATTTTATTTTCTTTTAGCAGAGTATTATTGCATAAGTCTGGATGTTAGTCAGAAATGCCAGTTTCCTAATTAAAGGATTTGTGTTGATTAGAGTTTGTTTCCTCTACTCTCTTTATTTGCTTTTTCAACTGGAGGGAAAAAAAAAAGGAAAATTCACACAAGATGATTGTTTGTCAGTTCTAAGAGAAAATAAGTCAATTTTGTATTGTGTATAATGAAGTTTTTTATAAGTGATTCAGAGGGTTGTTTGCTTGTTTGTTTTCAGAAACATGTCACTCAAGTCCTTGTAACCCTTATTATGTGCAACACAATGCTGCACAGTTTAACTGTTCAGTCCTGGGAATGAATGGATGGTGGCTGTTAAAAAGTAGGAGCTTGTTCAGGAAATAAACACGGTTCTGCACCAGACTATTCTATAAGAAGAAAGAACAACTAGACCATGAAATAGCCATGGAGGAAAAAAAAATCTGTAGAAAGTGTAGTAATATAAGCAAAAAATAACTTTGGTAAGCTTATAATGCAAGGAGGGAACTTCTGACTTACTGGTGTGGTGAGTTGGCCCTGGCTGAATGCCAGATGCCCGCCAAAGCTGCTCTATCATTCTCCTCAATTGGACAAGGGAGAGAAAATAAAATGAAAGGCTTGTGAGTTGAGATAAGGACAGGGAGAGATCATTTGCCAATTACCATAATGGGCAAAATAAACTCAATTTGGGGAAAATTAATTTTTTACCATTCAAATCATAATACGGTAATGAGAAATAAAGCCCAACCTTAAAACACCTCTGCACACACAAGCCCCCTCCCCTCTTTCTTTGCTGGGTTTACTTCCCAGGGTGCAGAGGGACAGGGAATCAGGACTGTGACAAGGTCATCACTGTCTCTTGCTCCTTTCACTGAGGATAACTCCTCATACTCTTCCCCTGTTCCAGTGGGGTCCTTCCCACTATAGACAGTCCTCCACAAACTTTTCCAATCTGAGTGCTTCTCATGGGCTGCAATTCTTCATGAATTGCTCCAGCATAGGACCTTCCCATGTCCTTCAGGAATGGGCTGCTCCAGCGTGAGTGCCTCAGGGCTTCAAAAGTCCTGCCAGCAAACCTGCTCTAGCATGAGCTCCTCTCTCCATGGTGCCGTAGATGCCAGAAGCCTGCTCCAGAGCGGGGCTTTTGATGGGGTCACAGCCTCCTTCAGACATCTCTCTATTCTGGCTGGGATCCTCCAGCAGCTGCAGGTGGATCTCTGCTCCCCAGTGGTCCTCCATGGGTTGTAGGGGCACAGCTGCCTCACTGTGGCCTGCACCATGGGCTGCAGGGGGAGTCTCTGCTCTGGCATTTGGAGCACCTCCTGCCCCTCCTTCTACACTGACCTTGGGGTCTGTCACATAGGCAGGCTGGCTGCAGTTGTGCAGGTAATTTTTACCCTTCTTAAATACTTTATCCTGGAGGCACCACCACATTGCTGATGGGCTTGGACTTTTCAGTGGTGGGTCCACCTCAGAGCTGGCTGGAACTGGCTTTGTTGATGTGGGAAGAAGAACTCACAGAAGTTCCACCTGTAGCCCCTGTGCTACCAAAACCATGCTATGCAGACCAGTGAAATGGGATAAGGTAGTGAGGGAGACATGACCTTTCAGAGAAAACCTATGTTGTTCATAAACATTAATTATATAACAAACATGGAAACAAAACAGACCTATGTGAGTACTAAAGGCTGTAGTAGAAGAACAGGAGAACAGGAGAAAGAAGTAAGTTTTTTCAGAATCCTAAAATATCATAAAGGAAAAATATTAAAAATGTTTATCACAGCTTAAAATTATAAGTAATTTTAAGTAAGATTAAGTGAAGATGTTATAAGCCTTTTATTTGCAATTGCAGCTGTTTAGTAAGGACTTGAACAGGTAAATAAATCCTGCTCAGTCATCAGCCTTGCCAGTCTGCTTGTATCCACCTCCTCTCTTCTCTTTTATATTAGAAGTTCAAATTCCTCAGGTCAGTGAGTATCTTTGTGTTCACATTTCAGTAGTACAAAGGGTTGTTGTTCAACATTATTTCTTTGCATCAGTATCTTAAAAATAAAAAACATACAGTAAAATAATCAAAGGCTGGGATTTCCAAAGTCACAGTAGGCCATTCTCAAGGCAATACTGAGATGAGTGCTGAAGGCAACACTGAGATGAATGCTGAAATCACTCTTTTATCTTAAAAGGGAAGAACTTTTAAACTAAAACTGAGTAGTTCTTGAAGTGACAGAATGGATTGTTCTGAAGGCCAGATTCTGATGTACAGTAATACAGATAATAGATATAACTGACAGAACCTTCTAGGTACACCTGCAATGTAAATAATGCTATGAACCTAGCGAGATTTCAGAATCTCAACTTAGTATTTGTCAGACAACACCTTGGGAGAAGAACTCATTGAATTTTGATACACTGTAGTCCATGAAAACCTTGGACAGGCCAAAGTTATGTCTCCTCTGACATAGTACTTCCCCTTTAATACGGTTGGGATTTTCACAGTTCCTTGGTGGCTCATGCTCAATATTAAATAGATATGACGTGTGCTAAAATCATTTCCCAGGACAAAGCACATAACGCTCAGACTTACTATCCTTAAAGTTTTTTCCTTTCCCTTAGATTGAGGCTCAAGTTTGTTTTATAGGAGCTGTAGTGCACCTGTTATGTTTAAAGCACTGTGCTGAAGACCCAGGATATTGAGCAGACAATTAAAAGGGTCAAACAGATTCTTCCTCAGGAAATATATTTTTGTGTCCATGCTTCAGACAGACTCCAGACATCAGATATTTGTAAGATTAGCTCCAGATGCTGAGGAGCTCCTAAATTGTATGAGTTGTCTGTAGAAAACATGCTGAAAATTTTGATAAGAGTTGGAGGATTAAGCACCATTTCATCAATTTTTAATATGATAAAGAATAGGCTTGTGTTCATCATAAGAATCTGTTTCAGAAGAACTCATGTTCTTTGAAAACATTTCTGAGTAGAGACAAGGGTTAAACAGTGACACAAGTTATTCATATTTCAGTAAAAGGGTTGGAATTTGAATAAATAAAAGATTCCATCCCCCTCATCCTTAGCTAATATTTTTCCAACACACATGCAAAAAATAGTAAGATTTTGTAGAGAGAAAACACCATTTAAAGAGGGCTATAAAGAGGTTCACAAGAAAGATTTAGAAGAGTGAGTAGTGGCACTTGTGCACAGTGCAATATCTGTCACTCTTCCAGATTTTACTGTAGACAGCTCAATCATTTTCTTAGGAAAGAAGATAATGTGTAGCAGTTAAATTGGCAGCACCTCCACATGACATCGCCTCTGAAGGCTGAAAAACCAACCAAGCCTCCCAGCTGAGATAAAAGATGGTAGCAACTCTGCCACCTGTGTACTCAGTACACCAGTGACCTCTTGGGCTTGCTCTTCCTACTGTTGGAGGACCATTCCAGTAGTGAATTAGGAGGGGAGGGAAGCAGGAAGAGGTGCATATTAAATATTTTGCCTTTATCCTTAAGTCAGCAAGTTAATTTTTGCCTGTGCTGGAGAGAAGTCTAAAACCATCTACAGGTTTTCTTATGCTCTGCTATGGCCAGAACAGCACTGAGCAATTCAATAGTGAGGTCAGAATAAAAAGATCTGGAAAAAATCAGAATATATTGCCAATATTTTGCAACAATGAGCTTGAATGCCTAATGGAAACCTTGAGTTAGTGGTAACGTGACCTCAGCCTCAGCACTCCTGCCTCTGTATCATGACAGGTAGCAATCTGAGCAATACAAAACACCAGTTCTGGACATCTCATTCTGAGCTGGAGACAAGATAGTTGGCTTCCAGCAAGAGATTAAGAAGCCTAAACCTAAATGTTCCATATATTTGGATGTACACTCATCTAAACTCTCCATTGGGTATGGTTAGTGGAATCTTCAGTTGTCTGCACATAGGCACAGAATATCTAAGGGTATCAGCCGGCCCGTGTTTTATTCCACAATGACAGATGGACCCCATAGATCTTGTATCATAGCTGCTAGCATTGTACAGATGTTGGTAAGTCTCTGTGGAGGGTTAAATAGTGCTGCAAACATATGTTTAGGCAGTTGTTTTGCATCTCTTGTCAATACAATCAATGGAGGCTAGAAAATGACTGATCTATCTGATCAAATGTAGGTGTCTATATTGATGGCAGTTGGAGCTTACACATAGAATAAAATAATTTAGATATCTGAAGTCAACTGTGTATACCCACTGTTGAATTTCATCTTTAGAATTACATGAGATTAATTGCTTCCAAGATTAGGATTCAAATATCTTAGTCTTGGCTCAAATTTAGGTCAGAAATACCAGGAATGTAAATTTGGCTGTATTTGAGCAAAAGGCTTCTGCCAAAACCACTTTAGCATCTGCAAAAAGTAAATAAATGTATCTGACCCATTGAAGCTGAATTTTTGGAGCTGGCCTCATTTAGGAGAGATAGTTACATTATGACCTCCAGCTGGAATGGGTTTATTATGCAGTGATAACTACACAATTGAAGAGAGAGACAATGTGACATCTAGAGTGACTGGGAGTTTCTTAACAAGTTACGATATTTTAATGAAAGATACAAAATATTGTTATCATATAAGTTTTAAAACTAATTATCCTGTTGAATTTTGTTGCATTCAATCCCTCTTGGGAGTACTGTTATGAAAATCTACCCTGTATTTTATAATAAATTAATATCAAGACACATATTAATATTTTTTGTTTCAAATTCACTGTTTTGCAAAACTATCTTGGCAATGCTACAAAAAGTGTACAATGGGAGATTCTGTCCTTTCACATGACATATTTACTACTGACCATTACTTCATGTGTTTTGGACAGTGATCCCTTAAAGGTCTGTTGTGGTATATTGAGAACTTAGAGAAATTACTGTTTTCTAAAATAGGTGTATTTTAATTTTTTTTTTCCTAGATTAGGAAAAGAAAATAATGGAAAGTAAACTGGTGCAATGTTGCAACAAAGGGAGCAATTCAAGAAAGTACTGGAGGAGCTAAATATGTGGGGAGTGCTGAGAGATGAAACAAAGAATAAGACCTAGTATTTACAGGTAATAAAACAGAAGAGTGGGTATGAAAAAGAGCAGTTTACTTACCTATGGATAATATGCTGAAAAAACCATCTGCAAACAATGGCAAGAGAGAGTAGAAGTATAGGAGAAAAAAGGGAGACTTGGATCATATTTCCACAGGCTCAGCTCTGCAATACAAATCATCAAACCATCTCTGGTTTGACAATAAAGTACTATTGATTAAATCCAGTAATAAGAGTTGACCTGTGCTGGTTTTGTCTGCGGTAGTGTCAATGTGCTTTGTAGTTGCTGGTGCAGGTCTGTGTTTTGTATTTGTGCTGGAAACAGTATTGATAATTCAGGGATGCTTTACTTTCTGCCTAGCAGGACTTACACAGAGCCAGGGCCTTTTCTGCTCCTCCTTGCTCCAGTAAGGAGGGTAGGTGGGGGTGCACAAGGACTTGGGAAGGGACACAGCTGGGTCAGCTGTCTCCAACTGATCCAAGGGATTTTTCATGCCATTGTTCATATGGCATCATGCTCAGTAAATAAAGTAGGGTGAAGAAGAATGAAGGGGGGACATTCAGAGTGCTGGTGTTTCTTTTCCCAAGTCACTGAAGCCCTGCTGTCCTAGAGACATCTGAACACCTGCATGCCTGCAGAATTCTTTATTCTGCTCTTCTTGTGTGTGTGTGTGTGGCTTTTACTTTATCCATTAAACTCTTCCTATCTGAATCCAATGAATTTTATCATTTTAGCCTTTCAATTCTCCCCCCTATTCCACTGGGATGGGATGGGGGTAAGTGAGTGAGTGGCTTTGTTGGGCTCTGTTGCCAGCTGAGGTTAAGCTGTGACATAATGCTACCAAACATCTGCTTAAACAGATTTCCCATTGAAATTAATCAGAATATTGAGCAAATAATCATGCCACTCTGGGTTTTCAGAGGGACTGTGTTGTGTGCCAAGATCCAGCCTCACCTGACATGTTTGAAGGAGTTCCTCAACACTCTCCTCAGACAAATTCTCAAGTCTGTTATGTCACTGACTTTCTTCAGTTCAAATATTCTACTCCAGGTTTTCAAAGATGAAATGGTCATGGCTATCTGTGTGGTTCACATTCTGTATTCTCAAAGTCCAATAAATGCAAACAAAAATACATTAATGTGAGTTCATATGAAGAGAGGTTGATTCAGATATTCTGAGGGACTGCAAGTAATTAACATGAACAGAAAAAAGAAAATTGTGTGTACAATAGATGTTCATGCCTGAGCCCTGAGTTTGTCTCCATGAGCAGATACCACTAATTCTCTCTGACCTTGTGTGTCTGTCCTGGTCAGGAGGTGGCTCAGGCAATCAGCACAACCAACATTTTGTACTTTCTAAGGTGTAAATGTGGCCTAAGAGCTTGATCTCAACTAATGATTCCCCTGAGCTCACAAATTCTTTTAATCAGTGTTAGGAAAGTATCTCTTTTTTGAAGTACTGTTTGTATAGCCTTAGGAAAGAGTCGTTTTGCTTATAAAGCATTCAGTGAACATTCTCTGACAGTTTCAAAACAAAACAAGGTTGAAAACAAACCTGTTAAAGTGCATCACCATCAATTTTAGAAAACAATACATTTTTTTTTCCTGTTCTCCAGTTGGAGTATATTTATCCCATTGAGGGATTACTTTTATTTTTCATCTGTGACTCACTCAATGTATGACAGAGCCTTGTTTCAAAAAATTTATTGAGGCTGAAGAAGATGTTAAAAACAGACAGGCACCTGGAAATGCCAAAAGGGGGAAAAAGAAAAAATACAATTTATTTCAAGGAGAGCCATGGCAGAATGCCTGATTCCTCCTGAGTATTAAAAAAATTAAATTCATTCTCCTGCTCGTGTACTTCCCCCCTCCTAAAGTTTCATATGAGCTCAGAGGATAAAGCATATTTATCAGTCTGGTAATAAAATTATAATATCTTCAAAATGCATTTTTGAGAAAACTGGTGGGACATGTCTTTAGACTTCTGATGCACTGATTAAGCTGTTAATTTTCCAGAGCCATAATCCCTAATTGTAACATTTGCATATGGATAAACAAATTTGTATGTGTGTCTGTGTGTATGTGATGGTTTTCATCTAACCAGACGGGAATCTGATAGGTTTAATTTCCTGGAATATCACAAACTATTGTGATAAAACTTTTGAAAGAAGTGTAAGGAGTGCCCTTTGAAACAAAATTAGTGTAACCTACCCACTGGATGAAGTACTACTATGCTGTGTTACCCTGTGTGGATATTTATCCAGACAGTTTAAATGTTGGATCCAGATATGTGATTGAAGAAATTGGGAGTTCAATGGTGGTCAAAAGTTATGATACAATAAAGTCTTAAAGTACATGAGTGATCCTGTCTTCCTACAATAATTTTTTAAGTGCCTTTCTTAACTCTTGCTGTTTTCAGTGGGACTTAATCAAATGTATAAGTTAAGCAAATACACTTTGCTGAAACCCATGCATTATATAAATTGACCAGATCTCTTCATTAATGGGAGCTAAGGATGCTCAACATCTTAACATTAGGTCTTTTAGTAAAACCGTTGTCCTTTATCCTTTGCCTCTTCATATATGTGCCTGTGTTGCAACCTTCAGTAGAAGCTAATAGATATACAAAGAAAGAACCCTTTCTTTCATTGTATAGCTATTAGAAATAGCCCTGTGTTTAGGTGTGATCTTTGGCCAGGGCACAAAACCCCTTAATGCTTTTGCAGTTTTAATGAGAAAAAAACCCTTTTTCTTCTGCCCATATAACAAAAAGTGGAATAAAGCAGCCAACATTCAGATTTGGCAATATGGATTAGCACAGGTAAGAAGGATTTTGTAGCTGTCATTTGCCAAGGTTTTTATGATCAATAAAGTGCCTTTACATGGGGAATTAACTTCCATAGTTTCAGGTTTTGAAATATTTTGTGAAATAATGGAGCAGCTAACTAACGGAGAAAAGAATACTCTAGGTTATTAAAGGAATACTCAATGTTCTTTAAAATTGTGAGACTGGTCTCATGTGCAAAAGTAATTCTGAATGAACTGTGGTGAGTATAAAGAGATCTGGAAAACTATTTGATGCAACTAAGTGGTTCAGAAAATTGAAGCTGGCTTTGAATATCAACATGGAGAGGGAAGATTGCATCAATTATGTGTTTACTGTCTGACATATTCATATTTAATAGGTGAAGAATTACTTCTCTGTCAATACTTAAAAAAGAGGAACCTTGAAAGTAATTACTGAGGTCCCTAGAAAAAAATATTTTGACTAATAACTAGAGAATCATGTCACTGAGCTTGGTTTATTCAGAAATAAGACACCTGCCCTTAAGTGATTATCTACTCTTCTTTTGAAGTCACTTCTGGGTGCAATAAGGGAACCTTCCCTGAAAAGGAGTTACCCCGTGACAGACAACTCCTGAGAGGTGGGATGAACAGTGATATGAAAATGCTACTCTCTCTTGAGGAACAAAGAGGAAGTAGAACTGCTTGCTTTAACTTAAAGGCAAATTTTTAGCTTTATATATGCCTATCACTGTAATTTTTAATGAGTTTCTGGAATGCTCCATGGGATATACCTGCCACATAAGCCACAGATTAAAGTAAAAGAATATGTTTTGGTGTCTTTTTGGATCTTGATTAAAGATAGATTCGGGGAATTTTCTTCAAGGGAAAGGTATTTATGGAAATGTGTTACTCTAGATACAATTTGCTTTTCATCCTGGTTATATTAAAATATTTATTGATTGGTCTGTTGAATGCTTATACTCACCTAGATTCTACTGGCATAACCAGGAATACTGTGTATGTTTGTGGATTAAATGCAGCATCACTGCAATACGGTGAAATGGAATTAGAACTTTTGGATTTTTTCCTGTTTTATTGGTTTTGTAAGCAAGATTTTTTAAATTACATTTTCTTCCTCTATTGGTATTACAGAGGAATTTTAAAAGTATCTGAATACAGAAGAGAGGAATCCTAAATTGGACTATATTATAGAAAGGAAGTAAAATCATGTTCCTAAAATACTGCTATTCTTGTTTGAGCATCAGAATTATTTTCTGTTAGTGTCACCTTGTTTTTAACATCACTGTGTCCTGTGATCCCATATTAGCTATTGCCCATCAAATATAGAGTGGAATAGAAACAAAGAAGTTTGGGGCTATTTTGGCTCCAATGAAAGATGATATTCTGGAAACTGCCTTCACAGAAAAAGGATTTCTAGAAATAAGGGACTACTGTGTGTATATCTTTACATTATAGGTATACTTTCCAGACACCTTGCCTGGTTATACTACATATTTATTAATAGGCTTGGTAAACACTTTTGCCAGCTACATTTTATTTCTTTGCTGCAGCGTCATAGCCTCTAGCAAGAAAAACTAAAAAATCAGCCAGATGCTAAGCATCTTCCTCTCTAGCCTACATCAGGACCCTGATTCTGCTTCCATTAATGATATCTTCATGGGGCAGAGATGGATAGAGAATTTGATAAATTCTTTGAAGTTTTGACACTGTCCTTCATGACATCCTTCTCTCTAAACTGAAGAGGGATGGCATTGATGAGTGGGCCACACAGTGGATAATGAATTGGCAGGATTTGACCGCTCCAGAATTGTGGTCAAAGGCTCCTTATCCAAGCAGAGACCAGTGACAACTGGCTTTCCTTAGGGGTCAATATTGGGACTGGCACTTTTTAACATCTTGTTGGCAACATAGACAACAGATCAAGTGCACCCTCAGCCAGTTTTCCAGCGACACCAAGCCATGTGGTGAGGTTGAGATGTTGGAGGGTAGGGATGCTATCCAGGCGGACCTGGACAGGTTTGAGAGGTGGGCCTGTACAAAACACATGAAGTTCAACAAGGCCAAGTTCAAGGGCCTGTATATGGGTCAGAGCAATCCCAAGCAAAAATACAGAATGGACAGAGAATGGCTTGAGAGCAGTCCTGAGGATGACTTGGATTTGTTGATTAAAAAGAAGCTCAGCATGGCTTGCAGCCCACAACACCAATCGTGTCCTGGGCTGCATCAAAAGAAGAATGGCCAGCAGGGCAGGGAAGGGGATTCTCCTCCCCCCACTCCACTCTGGTGAGACTCCTCCTGAAGTACTATGCATGAGGTCTTGCATGAAGAACAGAACACATAACCTATCAGCCCCACAGCACACCATGTTTAATGGAAATTTCTCTACCATTTGTTTCACATCATGAGTCATAGCTGTAGGCTTCATTCCCACAGCATGTAGTGACAGGACATGGAGGAATGTCTTTAAACTGAAAGAGAACATATTTATATCAGCCATTAGGAAGATATTCTTTACTCAGAGGATGGTGAGGCATTTGAACATGTTGTCCAGGGAAGCTGAGTATACCCCATCCCTGGAAGTGTTCAAGGCCAGGCTGGGAGGGGCTTGGACCAACCTGGTCTAGTGGAAGGTGCAGGTGGGGTGGAACCAGATGAACTTTAAGGTGCCTTCCAACCCAAACTGGTCTAGGATCCTACCAATCTATAAAATTTCCTTTCTCGTCAGAGGTAGAAGAACGAGGCCCTGGTGTTACTCCTGCATTCTGAGGAAGGGTGATCTCCAGATGGTTGTGCAGATGGTACATTACACCTGCCATTCTCATCCTGTCCACATGGGTTTTCTGTGGAGTGCTGACAGCCAGCCAGCCTCTTGGAGTATGCTGTAATGTGTGATTTCTTTTGAACAGGCTAAAAACACAGAGACAAACCATTTCAGGGGTGTGAGCTGTGACAGCGATCTGATTGGATGCTTGGTTGTTTGTGTGTTCAGCTTTCATTCTAGTCATGAAGATGATCCTTGATACTGTCCTCAGAGAGAAGTGCAGGTATCTCCAGAAAACTTGTCTCAGCTCAGCATGTACAAGATGCGTACAACCTGTTTACAATTTGGCTTATTTTTTCTAGTCAGAAGCAGTTGGATACAAGTCTCTTCAAGTTGTTTCTCTTAGTACCCAGGCTTGTTTTATTTTAATTTGGGAATGCATGCTCCCATCATGACTTGGACACTCTCGGTGATTTTCCTCTCTAATGACCTGGATTGGATTTGATTAGAAGAGAATTTTGGAACAATGCCATTCCACTGCATTCAAAACTTTTTCAAGAAAGAAAAAAGTGGTGTTAAAAGGATATTGCAATTCAATTTGTTTTAAGAAAAAAAATATTTTCAGAAGCCTCAATTTTCTGTGCATTTTTGTTCCTTTTTTTTTTTTTTTGGTTTGGATTTTTTGTGGGTTTTTTTCAGAAGTGCTTTTTCATCACAGTATTTGGAATAATAGAAGAATGATTAAAATTATTTTTTCTGGCTATCAAAAGATACTTATAGCAATATGATTCAGACAGCTGCATCATATTCAAATGTCATTAGGACAACCAAATTAAGTCAGTTTTTATAATAGCTCAAGGGGGTAGATTATTATGGCATAATTCAATCACTAAGAACAGGCTCTTAACTCTTATAAGAGGAAATCTCTAATATTGATCTCCAAAGCAAAAGGAAAACAATAAAAAGTCAGAGCAATCATCACAAAGCATTGAATATTTCCCAGGTTGCCTCGTGGACTTTTGAAGGTACAACACAAGTATTTATATTTGAAGGAATAGCTCATATTGAGTCAGGCCAATAGCTGAAATCAATAGAAAACTTCTCTGCATGCATCTTTAACTGGTAGTGCACCTGGTCCATGTCAAATAATGATGCATATTTTAACAAGTTTGGAAGTCATGACTTCTGAATTCTGTGTCTGCTTAGATTTCTGACTCCTTGGATAGTAGTCAATATGTCATACATAATTTTCTGATCTGTGAGAGCTGATTAGACCTGGGAGTCCCAGGGCATGAGACCCTTTCAAAGTTCTGCAATATATTCTGTCTCCATTTATCATGCTGAGTTCAGGTGCTTGGGTGAATAATTCTGTATACACTGATGGTGAGCATTGTTTTTCCATTACAATACTAAACATGAACAGCTTTGATTGCTTAAACACAGGCACCAGTGCCATTTGTGAGAATCTGAGATATACCAGACTGCTGCATGTGAATGAAAGATGAGGCCTGAGGAAGATCATGTCCTTCTGAAGAAACAAGTGGAGATTCTTGGGGTTATTAGAACAGTAAAAAAATGCTTTTCTTAGGGAAACTGAATCAAGTCCTGAGTGGTGTTAATGTCAGCATATTTAGTTGGCTGAACAGTAATTATGCAGTCTAGTGGTCCAATTTTCTAAAGAAATTCCTTACACTGTGCTTTTTTTCCAACTCTTTTGGCTCTGTTACAGGACAAGGTGAATTGTCCTCTTGAGTGGGCTGTGTCTACAACACAGAAGAGCATTGACAATCAGTGTTGTTTTCATATCTGGACAACTGGGGCTGAACTCAGCCACAGCCCTACTGAGAGGAACAAGTGTATTCTTCTTTGCCTTGCAATGTCAGTCAAGAAGGGCACAGGTCCCTCCTAGCTCCTGTGTCATTTCTGCCAGCCCATGCAGAAGTGCTTGATACCTGAGTACCCTCCATGTGTGCCCTGTCTGCAGAGATGCAGCAGCATTGAAAGCCGTGGGAGTGTCCCCAGGGTGCTGGTCTGTACCACTCACATATTTTCTGGGAGCATGGTCCCAGGGGGCAGAAAAGGTGAACACACCCTAGAAGTGAATCATTTTGCCTCCCTCTCTCCACAGCTGGGAAGGTTGTTGGGATCAGCCTTCTGGACTGCATCCTCTGTCAACTCTGGCTGTCCCCTGCCCACTCCTCTGAGTCATGGCTCCAAGATGTGGTGCTGAAAAGCAGCACCAGTGTGGGAAGTGCTGGGTGGAACAAAGTGGTGGAAGTAAGCCTGAGCCCTGCCAAGCCCAGTGTGAGCCAAAAGGATCCAGACTGACCCAAGCAGAGCTGAGCCCAAAGGAGCTGAGCTGAAGGAACCTGAGCAGAGCTGGGTGGAGCAGGGTGGAGCAGCCAGAAGCAGCGGTGCTGGTAGCAGCCACGTGGAACTGAGTCCCGCATCTGAAGCAGCAGTGCAGAGCAATGCAATGCAATGTGGAGGATCTAGCTTTTGGGGATTTTTCTATCACTGTTTCCAGTGTCTTGAGCCTGGAGAAGGTGAAAGCTGTTTGCAGGAACAGCTGCCATTTTGTCATTGTTTGTGGGAAGACAAGTGGCCCTGGGCGCAGGAACGGCCACCATTTGTGTTTGTTCCAGCAGTCTCGTGGAAGGAACTAAGATGAAGTGGTGATCACCTTCCGTGTGTATAACACCTTCTCTTTTTACATACTTTTGTTTTTTAAGATTAAAAAAGAGTGTGTTGACCTTTCCATAACTTTCTGCATCCAGTAAATTGTTACCTTAACCCACAATCTCCACCTTTGTCCCTCTCTTACTGGAAGGGGCAGGGGGAAGGAAAGTGGTTAATTTGGAGTTTAATTTTCTGATGGTGTTCAACATGTTACTAGATTGCTTTATATTGTCAGCTATATCTGCGTCCAGATGTTTGGGGACATATATACCACCTCTTCTTTCTGTTTTAAAGGACTTACCATAAAAAGACTCTTTTTCATAGTATTAGCACTGGATATAAGTAGGAAAAACAGATATGCAGCAGATTTTAAATTCATAGGTTTTTACATAAAATTAAGTGTTTAAATCTCTGGAAATCATTCCTCCCAAAAGAGGGAGAGGAAAGTTTACAGTGTTAATCCTGAGAATTTTTACAATTTATATAGTTTAACATTCCCAGAGAAATGTTCTCTGTTCTTCTGGAATTGCTTTCTATGCCCAGAAATACTTCAGTAAGGTTTATTGTCATTCTAAATTGTCATCACTTTAATAGTTGCAGAAAATAATTAGTTAATTAGGATAATTTAGGGTGTATTTGGGCTATAAGTGAAGATTTTCATGATTGCAGGAGTATGTTATTGGTTCAGGGACTACATTTTCTTCTGGACAAGAGTGAAAAGCGCAAAGGGAACAAACAGAATGAAAGAGAGGATAGCAGGATTAACATTGCTTTTACAGTTTCAGTGAGATTTCCCTGTGAAAGCATCAGTGACAGTTACGAGTTTTGATTCAGAAGTGCTTTGTGTAGTTTTGTTTGTTTTCAGTTAAAGCAGGTGACTAAAGCAAGGCCTCAGTTTGCTTTGCATTTCCATCTAGTCTTAGTTAAGCATCTTAACAGGGTTAGTAATTAGCAGAACTGGGTGACATGCCAGTTTTTGGCTTCATGCATTAACCTTGCAGACCTTTTCTGTTGAACTTTAATCTCCTGGTCCTGACTTTCTCTCACCATATGTTTTATGATGAGCAGTAATAGTAACGGGACCCTGACACACAATTACTGCAGATGGCTTGAGACTGTAGTGATTTCTCTGTCCACTCCATCTCTGTGCCAGGGATTTCTCTTTGAACACATGCTGGCGCTTTAGTCACTACAGATAAGCTCATCATTTTAGCTTAAATTCTTGACTTTTCAGTGTAAGATTGGAAGAAAGTAAATGCCCCTTCTATTTTCAAGAAATCCAAAAAAGATGATCCATGAACTACTGGCTGGTCAGCCTCACCTAGATCCCTGCGAAGGTGATGGTTCAAATAATCCTGGAAGCAAGTGGAATGGAATGGAATGGAATGGAATGGAATGGAATATAATTAGAATATAATAGAATAGAATAGAATAGAATAGAATAGAATAGAATAGAATAGAATAGAATAGAATAGAATAGTTGGAAGGGTCCTACCAACTTCCTCTCCTCTTTCTTTCTCTGTAAGCTGTAGAGGTTTCCAAAAGCATGAAGAACAAGAACATGATTGGACTAATCAGCACATATTTATGAAGAGGAAATAATTCCTGAGCAACCTGTCAGCCTTCTATGAGGAAGACATGGGTAGATGAGGGGAGAGCAGCTTATATTCTCTAGCTTGACTTTAATAAGGCTTTGAAAAGTTTCTCCTACAACATCCGCATTAAAAATGTGATGAAAACCAGACTAAATAACTAGGAAGAATGTTGAACTGAAAAGTGGCTCATTTGCTGGCCTTACAGGGTTATGACCTGTTGCACAAAGTTCACCTGTAGGTCACTCAGTGGCTATGTACCCCAAGGCTGTATACTGGTGCAACATCTTCATTTATGACCTAGAAGATAATACACAGTGCACCCTTGATTGGCTTTTAAGTCTTGCAAAGCTGGGAAGAGTGAGTGATGCATCAGGTAGTTATACTGCCTTTCAGAGGACCTGGACTGGGTGGAGAATTTGGCTAAAGAAGCATGACATTTAACAATGGGAAACTTCAAGTCTGGCACCTGAGGAGGAATAATTTTAGGCACCAATAGACTGGCACCAGACAACTGGAAAGCAGCTTTATCAGAAAGGATCTGGGCATCCTGATGAACAAGTTGAAAATGAGTCAGCAATATGCCCTCATGGCTGCAAAAATCCACAGCCTCCTGGCCAGCTCCAGGCAGAGTGTCAGCAGAATATCAGCCAAGGTAAAAAATTTCCTCTAGATTATCATCAGAGCTTTCTGGCTCACTTTGAATATGGTATGTCATTTACCTAGGTAACAAATGTTAAGAAAACACCATAGAACAATCTCAGCCACTGAGGTTATTGTCAGGATGTTTTTCACATCAAAAATCTTAAACTTTAAAAGATCAGAAATATGACATTCAACATATAAAACAGTTTTAACTTGTAGTACTCAACAACAAAATGGATAATTACCATATTATCTCCAGATCAGAAGTTACCACAACACTGCTGCTGAAAATAAACAGAAATTTTTTATTTTAAAAAAATTTCAATTAGGAAGAAAAGAGAGATGATGTATTCACCTTTTGTCTTTTCCCATGTTCAGTGATGACACATTAATCCTCTCCCAGAGCAGAGATGAAACTTTGTTCTTTCACTGCCTCCTCTCTGCATTGCAATGAAACATGTGACAGATTAGCTTAATTTCACTTAATTTAGAAGATTACAGTGTCAGCATTATATCTGACTTGGCCTTATAACCCATCTTAAGTAATCACATGAGAAAAAGGAGGCATTTATAGGACATGAGTCATCTCACTTTAAGGTAGATAACTAAGACAAATCAGAGGACTTTTGCTCTAAAAGTGCATCTTTCTCTCAGTTAGCCACTCAGACATGGATTCAAACATTGTTGACATCTCAAAACAGGTGCGATGAATTTCAGAACTCAGGACTTTAACAGTTGTCCAACCAAAGCACCAAGTGGCATTTGAGATCCTGAAGGTTTCCCTGCAACATCAATTTTTTCCTTTCAAACAGAGAAGTGCTCTATGTCCCATTTTATATTCTTTGGAGGGTGCACTAGTAAGTTTGTGAATTAAAAAAGGAAAATGGAATCCTACATTTGTTCTGTTAAATGGAACTCTAGGAGTCTAGCTGTCCATACAGGGATATTTCTTCTCACGGACAGATTTCGTTTCAGTCAGAGTTTGAAAATTATGTAGCTTTGTAGATGTAAACATTTTTAAAGACCTCCAGAACTAGGCACACTGTTAATGTCTCCCTGTAATCCTGCTCTGAATTAGTTGTTGTTTCTACCAATAAAGATTATTCCATGGGTAGGGAAAGGGCATGGAAGCAACGTTTGCAGGGTTTCTTTTTCCTGTTAAATATAGCTCTGAGATTGAAAAAAGAAAGAAAAAAAGGAAGGGGAGAAAAATTTCCCTTTAAAATCATAAATATTGATATGTTGGGTTTTTTTAGTGCACCCAGATAGACTGCAATCTGATGTTTAATGCAAGTTGTTTCAAAGAAAACACCTGTGCAAATTATATACTGAGTTGGTAAAGACAGCTGTGATAGTGCTAATTTTCAGGGTGT
The DNA here is from genome assembly GCF_028018845.1 of Melospiza georgiana. Taxonomy (NCBI): domain Eukaryota; kingdom Metazoa; phylum Chordata; class Aves; order Passeriformes; family Passerellidae; genus Melospiza; species Melospiza georgiana. The sequence goes on from NC_080431.1 coordinate 71,811,406, forward strand.
AACTCTGCTGCCAAAACAGAGGTGTAGGTCCCCATAAAACATTCAGGAAGCTCCATAAATAGCACTCCCAGTGTGAAGGTGCTGCTGACAGAAAAGGAGTTGGAATGACAGCCATGTAAAAGCACACTGTGGATACCCTAGAGGCTTTGTAGAAAACTGAAACTGCACGGTTGCTGCTGAGGTGACTGGAAAAAGAGATTGACTTCAACCTGCATGGATGTGTTTAATAAACTGATTAAACTGTGACCGTCTGGGGACCTGGGGGAGACTTCTAAAGAAGCTAAATGTTCTGAAAAATGAAGGATGCTTGCATCTCTGCCCAGGGCTCTGCTGTCACACAGTCCTATAGGTTTGCAGCTGTCTTTACAGGTGCTGAAAAAAGTTCCCCAAGATAGATTTGTCTGCATACTTGGAAATAAAATTTCAAGAACACATAGATACTGTTTTTTAAACATTTCAGCAGCCAAGAGAAAGTATGAGTTTCTTCTGACTTTTAACATTTTTACTGTCATCTCCATTAAGGAGAGCAATCATCTCCTTTTGGGAACCACTCCTGTGGAAGAAGTCTGACTTGGCAATGGGATACTTTTGAACTCTGATGTTTAAACCTGGAATGTGCTTTGTGAGTCACAGCCCACAGAAAAGCAGGATGCCTTTTACACTTACTCTCGACAAATCAACATCAACTGCAAAGCAGATTGCATAGTTTGAGTAAGGTTTTTTAGCTCAGGTCTATTTTAGACAAGCAGCTGTCAGTCTGGAAACTGATTCATGTGTACCACTGCAGAGAGTCAAGATGGTTTGTAGACTTCAACTATACTGATGTGCACAAGGGGTAAAATCTATGCTAAGAACAGAATTGAGGTAAACTTTGGAGGATAATGACAGATTAGCTGAAAAATTCTGGCTTAGCAGATATGAATAGAATTGAAATGCTTGTAAGCTAATTTACATAGCACAGCTGCTCAACACAGCACCTGTTCAAAGTGGCTGTAAGACACTAATAGATGTAGTTAGTGCAGAACTTCTGTCTGCTGAATATTTTCTATTGATCTGAACAAGTGCCCAGTGGATGTGAAGTAAATTGCAAGTTCTGTGCATATGTAAAAATGTTTACTTTGACTATGAAAAGTATAAAAGTAATGAATATTTATTTTACTGTTAATGAATATTTCCATTAGAAAGGATAAATAGTAAGGTGCAGACCTACCCCAAAACTTTACATAATATTGATAATTTAATTTCTATCCAGATAAACAATATTAGGAGGCAGACACTAGGCTCTTCCACAGGAATTTTAGAGAGGAAGTCTATGTTGTGAAATCTGACGATGTTCTCTAACACCATGTGCACCACGAATGGACCTAAATGCCAAAAAAGTGATACAAGAATATCCTGTTCTATTTAATTTCTCCTCTTTGGTGCCTTGGTTTCTATAAAGAGAAAATTCAGTGAAGAAGGTCTGGTCTGATAGGAAAAACATGCTGCAACAGAACTAGAAACTAGAACATATCCTGACATGAGTCTGGACATGGTCTGAATTGCTTTTCTGTCTCTCTTCAATACACGGTAAGCCTGAGATCCCAACTTAACTGTCTGAAAGGGGATGCCTAAAGTTTGGCCGTGTAACTACCTCAACAAATACACAGTTTTGAAGAGATTTGTACAGAAGGTGATGGAACTAGAGTGCTCTCAGGAAAGAAAAGGAATGTATAAGATTTTTTGGAGCTCAGGCTGGATACATCATCCTGTTAAGGAAAATCCGAGGTGTGAACATGGAGTTAATAAATGGATAGATAAATAAATAAAGCAAAATTTGACAACTTCTAAAAAATTTCTAAGACTGTGCACAGTTTGCTGAAGAGATTTAAATGGATATGAATGAGTCAGTCTAGTTTGGGATTGCTCTGGAAATCTTTGAGATAAATTACTACTGAAAGGAGAATGACTTGAAAGGTTCATGAGATAATGATGAAGGAATCAGTGTAATGTGCTTTTCCCTTAATGCCAGGCATTACAACCTTCTCCCTTACCTGCATGATTGTAGGCCATTCAAGTCCACTCACCTCTGGAGACTGAAGTACTTTAAGCTCTCATTGCCTTCAAACTCTTATTTATCTTAACCTTCCTGTCTAGTTTTAATAAAATTATTTTGTGAGAATCACGGGACTGCTTTCTAACCCGTTGCCTGCACTTGTGTTCACTGAGGGAAGGGCTGTAACCTTGCTACCCACAACTCTGCTAACATATCCATGATCATTCATCTTCTCCCTGGATCAGCTCAAAGCTTCAAACATATCTAGGCTTTTAATTAAATTAAAATGGGAGGAAAAAGCTTCCCTTTTATGAGTGTGCTCTGAAGGGAACAAAATCTTGCAAGTGAAGCACACACAATGATCCTGTCTATTTAGAAGTCTTAGAATTAGATGAAAATAGGAAAAAAGGAAACTTTGTTCTGTTCAGAACGACAGTTTGATATAAAACAAAAAGGGTGGCTTTCTAAAACATTTCAAAAGAGTTTTCTTTTTTCTGAAGGTGTATTTGTACTAGAAATTCCAAGGCTTCTTCCATGGCTTTGTACAAGCCAAGAAAGAAAAATGGAATTAGTTGTTGGATCTGAATCAGAATCTTGGATCCAGGGAATAGTAAAAGTTGAAAATGTTTTGCAGTTTTCTCTGTAAAATAAAAAAAAATGACATGAAGATCAATACACCAAGTTTGAAGACAAAACTTTGCTGCAAACTGGATCGCATTTCTCCAAAAAGAAGTCTGGTATTCTCTGTCTGACAGTCAGCCATGGACATAAGAATCAGACTTCAATGAGCCACACAAAAGTATTTTCCCTTTTTTTTTTGTCCTTCACACACTGAGTTCTCAGTGTCTGGTAGGGCACTCACAGGGGCCTGAAGTGACTTCTGAAGTAGGATTTATAATTGGGTGAGTGTTTTCTTTGTATGCCGTGGCCCAGCAGAGAAGATACAGCTTAGAAATGCACCTTGAGAAATAAATATCTCCTGACTACTTTTCCTGTCATTCATTCAGAACAAAGCTGCCTTCTAGTGGAAGATATCCCTGGCCTGTGGCACTTGGGTTGGAACTAGATGGTCTTTAAGGTCCCTTCCAACCCAAACCATTCTAGGATTCAATGAATATCACACCTGATTTGTTGTTTGCCCAGTGTTTTCTTATCAATGGTACAGCACAGACAAGCTTCACATCATCCATGTTAACGATGTTTAAAACCAATCTGGAGTTTCACAGATGGCATATTTCAATTTAATTACATTTTCTGATAGTGAATACATCTGAACAAACGAAAAAATGATGTGATGCCATATTTTGCTGCAAGGCAGAAAGCAGCTTGATACCGACAACCATAAAATCTTCATTCAGGAGCTGTAATTTATTAGCATCAGTATTACTGTTTACTCATCATTGAACAGCCAAGACTGGGGTGGAAAGCTAGAAGGTGTCACCTAAAACAGGAAGAGATAACAAACTGACAGACAGTATGGTTTGAATAGATAAACAGTCATCCCAGATGTTTCTTTCTTTTTCTAAGTGAAAAACAAGATCAACAATGAAAGTTACATGGGACTTAGATCACTGCAAGCAGGAGCAGAGAATTGCCCTGGCACCAAGTCTGCAGTCCTGACAATTCTCACAAGTGCCTACTGAAAGCTATTGCTCTCTGACATATGTTGCTATAAGTGCTAATTAAATCTCAGTGCTGTGTTCTATTATTAAAACAAGAGTCCTTATTGCCACTAAACAGAGCTGCCTCCCTGCAGGGGCAGAGCTATCAGCTGCCTGGGTTTCCCTGATATGTCTTCCTTTTCTGTCCTTGGAGCACCATCTAAGCAGATTTCTGAACAAGTGCAGCTCGTGCCTGGGTTTTGGGAATTTCCAGCAGGAGCTCTGCAAAGAGCTTGGCAGGATGCAGCAGGGAATGGCAGGACAGCGGTGAGTGGAGGCAGGCAGCGGGAGCAGAAGGAGGAGATGTTCACGCAGCGCTGGATCTGAAGTGCCGGCAGCTGCTGTGCTTGGCCTGGGTCCCCAGAGCCCCAGGTGTGAGCAAGGCTGGGGCTGGGGGAGAGCAGAGCTGGGAGGGAGAGGGCAGGAGTTCAGTACAGGAAGGGATTTAGGTCAAGGCTGAGGAAGAAGAGGGCTGTGGGGGGGTATTAGAGTTGGATGGGTCTGGGGGTTAGATGGGAAGTGTTGGAGTTGGTGATGGGGATCTTGGGACAAATGAGGATAGGACTACTGGGGCTCTGTGTTGGATTTGGGAAGTGTGGGAAGCTCTAAGCCAGAAAGCCTGGGACCTGGGTGTTTTGAGACAATGGAGATTTGATGTGGGGCTCTGGGACTGGTGTTCTGTAGGTGAAAAATATTGTTATGTGGTGGAGCTTGCTTGGACAGAGTGATTTTGTTCTGAATAAGATTCATAAGTTTCCTTTCAGGAGAGAGCATTGGAGAGCAATGCATTCCTTCTACCCCTACTTCTTTTAGATCCTTTTGTCTATTTTACACTTATTTGGAGAAGAGGCGGCATTAATCAGGATGGACTGTAAGATCTGAATATACTTCCCTCAAGTGGAGAAGTGCTCACTCCATATGGGGCAAATGAAAAAGAACTATGGACAAAGAAATGCCCCCCTCAACTTCCTTTACCTAGTTAGTGTTTAAATTACTGGCTTTTAACCATTTGTATGGTCCTAATTTAATGACTGGAAGGCCAGTGTGAAGCAGATGTCTTTTGCACATCTGTTAGAGTGCATGTAACCTATCTCTAAATGATAATGATGGATGCATAGAAATTCCTTGCTCTGCTGCATAATGCAAGGTTTATCCCTGCTGAATACAGGAGTCTTGTGTACCAGTTTCTCTTGTAGATGCTTAAATTTAGACATGATCAATACTCCCCATGTCTGCCTTTTTTTGCACAAAATTCTCAGCTAGGGATATTCAGAGCAGCCAGATCTGGCTGAATGTGGTCTGCATCTACTTTTGCACACAAATTCAGACTCAAGCCATGTGCGAATTCAAACCTAATGCTCACAGCTTCTTGTTGTAACTGTGAAACCAAAGTTCTCTGCTAATGGAATAGGAAGAAATTTTCCTGTCCTTTACAGACAACTGATAAAAATGTCAAAGTATACTAAATATTTACTCTTCTTCCCTCTGCCCATGAATCAACTGAACAATTATAAGATAAATATACTGTAAATATAATCACTGTTTAGAAATGAAGAAATTTGGTAAGATAAATGCTGTAAAAGTTGCAATATGGTAATCTAGTCTGCCCACACACAAGCATCTGTGAATAGATGCAGAAATATACAACAATTCCTATTCTCTATGTACAAATTCCACTCTACATTTTTAATAAAACACTAAAACACTTTTTGATGAGCCCCACATAGCCAAAAAAGATTATGTAATCCTGGAATGGTAGGAACCAGCATGAGGTCAGAGGCAGAAGACTGAAAAGGTCTGTGCATGAGCCAGCTTGCTGTTATCCCAGGCAGCCACGCTGCAGAATTTCATTTACAAGTTAATTGCACCCTACCTTGAAAGTGTGTTGATTTCTAGCTTCTAATACTCTGACAAGAAAGTTCCAGTGCTTCACTCTTTTTCTGAGCAGAATATATCTTCAAGTTCTCAACCTGAATGTATTACTGACTAGTTTGTCCCCTATTTGCCTTGTGCCAAACTCACTATGAATTCATTAGGTGATTTTAACCTCCTTTTCCAGCTGCAGTATTCCTAGCCATTTAGAAACCCTCAGTTATCTTGCCTCTTGCACACCTCTGTTTTGAGAATGCCATAGAGATTGCAATGCAAAACTTTTTTTTTTTTTTTTTTTTTTCAGGTGTGTTACAGCATTTAATTCTTTTTTCCTAGTTTCTTTCTCCTCTGAGTTAACATGGTATGTTCAGGGTATGTTTTCAAACTTTTCTTAGAAATTTAAAGAAAAGAAAATGACAGCAAGATTACCTGCATTTACATATCTACTGTATGACTGTACCTGGCATTATCATTAAAGAAATATTATGTTTGATTATTTTCATAAACAATAATATCAGAATCAGTTGAGCCAAATGACAAATCAAGTGGTCTGGAGGAATTCACTGTAGCAGCTTCATAAAATGTGTTTTTTCAAAAATTGGTTGTTTTCAATGAAAACTTGAGTGTTCTCACATAGCAGCAAAACACTATGATGGCAGACTAGACATAGCCAAGATGAAATGTCTAGTTCTGCTAAGGTTTTTTTTTCCTTTTTCTTTTGTAATTTATGTTATCCTGACCCTGTATCCAATAGCTGTCTCAAATCTAAATGCACCTGAAAGGTAAGCTTAACTGTAGTTTTTCAGGTCTGCATGTATGTCCCAGCTTTTAGGTTGGTATTTTGCAACGAGATAATTTTTGCCATGACTTCAACAATAGTTTCTTTGAAATCATGCCTTGAATCCACTAAAAGTTACTCAAATCTGAATCACTTTGAATTCAATATTTCTGGATCATTAACACTGACTTTTCCTATGGTAAAAAAATTCAGACTGTTGGAATAGGAACTAATATTAGAAGTATTAGTATAATTGGTGTTATTATTGAATTTCTGTGATGCAGTCTATAAGACTGTGGTACCTCCCTAAAGTCAAAGAGATGGACAGAAAGACAAATGCTGGAGACAGGATGAAGGAATTGTGATGAGTGCTCTGTGCAAAATAAGTTGCTAATTTCCAAAAATCTCTGCAGCCATAAAATAATTCTCTTAAGAAAATAACATGGAAACAGTGAGAAAAAGTAAGCCAGCATTCCTTCTGACCCACACCCTGAAAAAAGCCCCACAAAACAAAAACGGAAAAAAAAATCTTACTAAAGAAAAACAAAAAAAAGGGAGTATGAATGAGATAATTTTCCTTTATCCTTATGTTGTGATCAAAATATAATTATGCCTGTAGACATACATAGAGAAATCCTGATGTCCTGGCTGATACCCTTCATAGGTTTGAAGAATTATCCTAACAAAATGTTTAAGCTACAGCAAGGGAAAAATAATCACTGCATGTACAGAGGAACCCATGGGAAGAAGTACTGAAACAATAGCCTGCATGTAACAGCTTTGAGCAACTACACACAAATCCAGCCCAGTGCCCTGGAGAAAACCCATGCTGGAGTGGAACCAAGCACAAAAAATTGAGGTTACAGCCATGCACCTTGGTTTGATATGTTGTGCTGTATGACAGAACATTTTTTTTTCTCCTCAGCATATTTAGAGAGTTTCTGCAGTATCCATTTTATTGTCTCCATGGTGTGAATTAATGACAGGCCAAGATTTGTGCTTGTACCATGTTTTTAGGCCCTCAGGGCCAACCAAAAATATGCAGTGAATACTATATCAGACACTTTGGAATAAATGAGCATTTATTATATGGCCATGTGGATATGTGCACATGGGTTGCTGTTCAGTCTCCCTGTATTTGTGCCAGAGTCCTCCACAGAAGGAGGGATAAGGGCTGCTGGGGGTTCTTGCTTGCCTTTTACTGTGGCACACAAGAATTCTGGAATATTTCTTGACAGAAGTTATCTCTCTCAAAATTCGCATTGCACAAACTGATAGAAATGAGGGCTTCAATCCTGACATATAATTTCTGTGTCTCTTTAACATGGTGAAGGCATGCTGTGCCCAACAAGATTACAGAGAAGAGCAACAGCACCTCTCAATAAACACCCCTGCAGGGCAATAAAGTGGTGTATTAGAACATATTTTGTTTTTTACTTTATTTCTGTACTGGGTCTATTTATGCATAAGAATCTGCTCCAATAAAATTGTGTAAGGAATATGGCTTTATGCTTCAGGGCATTAGACTTCCATAGATTCCCCGTGGCTTCAGGGAACTTTTCTATATCAGACATATGTCTCATTAACTGCCCTTTATTGAATTCCTCCTGCAGTAACTTTTAAGAGTTTCAAAAGCCTAAAAGTACTATCTATTTTGCCCAAACCAGTAACAACGATCTTCAATGCCAGTTATTTTTGCCATTTATGAACTGTTCATAAGGAGTAATGTTCCAATATTCATCCCTCACTCTGTATCTCCGGTGGTGATTTTATTTAGCATTTAGCATGAGCTACCAAGTAGGCAGCTATTAACCCCACTCTGTAAAATGAATATGCTAGAAAGGTTATTTTGGTAGAGACAGGTTAAAGTTAAAAAAAAAAAAAATCTGCACCTCTGATATATGTGATTTAATGCTCACTGCAATATTGCATGAGATGGTCTGTGTCTTTCTCTCAGTCGATGAGTTGTGGTTGTTCTTTAAAGTTTGACAGCCCCTTCATTTAGGCATTTAGGCAAAGGTCCCCATGTTTTACTCAGAAATTTAACTTTTTTTGTGCAGTCTAAGTATATCTTTCCTTGTCAGTGTATTGCACTTTATGCTAACTAAAAAATGAATAATAAAACTTGACATTTTTCTCCAAAGAACAGCACAATTAAAGGTCATACTCTCAAAAGGACCTGTAAAACTCCTCTAACAAATTATGCAATACTATTTAAGTGCACAAACAGTTTTTTGCAAGAGTATATTGAATGAAGAATGAAAGCAGTTGTAGTACTGTGCTTCAAAATTTGGCGATGAAGCTGAATTAATGGAATTAGGATAATTTTTCAAAAACACATATGTTAGGTAGGAGTCTAGATATTCTTCTTCAGGTTTTGAGTGAAAAATCAGTGAAGCACTTAAAAGCATACAACCTTTATCATGGGAAATATGGAAAGTAGGAGTAGAATTTCCATTGTTAAAAACAAATGCCATAGTTATTGCTTGTTATATTGAAATAGTCTACTGGGACTTCCAAAAGACAGGAAATTTGTTTTACTAGGCATTATTTGGTCACACTGTCAGTCCATCACAAAGAACTCTCCAGAATGAGAGCTGAAATAAAATGTTGGAGGGGAAATGGAGGGTTAGAGAATAAAATGAGGGCATGAAGTTCCACAGATGGTCAGGCACAGTAGTTTCCTTTGAACTGTCCAATAGATTTTTCTTACCATACAGATGATAAGAAAAATCTTCAGATATTTTCAGATATTTGAATAAACAAAACCCTATTGATCATCCTGCTATTGAAAAAGTAGACAGCAGAGAGCTGTAATTGTAACTTAACAGCCAAAATCTCTTTGAGTAATTATTACAGCGACCTGAGGAGGTCGCTGGGGTGAGAAAAGGATGAGAATCTTGTTTGTTGGTCAGAAGGCTGGATTTATTGATATATGATATATAATACATTATGACTATACTAAAAAGAATAAGAAGAGAAGTTGCAGAGGCTGCTAAGCTAAGCTAAGTATAGAAAAGAATCTTAAACAAAGTTCTGTGTCCAGAGAATCTTCTTCCAAGCCTGCTCCTGTGGTTGGCCCCCAACTGTACATATGGAACATGAACCAATCACAGGTGCATCCTATTGCATTTCACGGCAGATGATAACAATTGTTTACATTCTTCTTCTGGGGCCCTTGCTTCCCAGAAGATGCACAAATCCCAAAGAAAGGATTTCTGTGAAAAAATGTCTGCGGCAAGTAATCTCTAACACACTCTGAAACCTTTGCAACCAGAACTTCCAAAAATTGCTAGCTTGGCAGGTGGGCTTATGGCCATTTATATCTTGTGCTTACAGACTGTCCTGGCTTGCAAAAGATAACTATTGTGAGGAACTTGCCAACAAAATTAACCTAATAATGAGGTTTAAGAACCAAGTCCTAGGCTTTATTCTAAAGGGTCTGTCTACTGGGACAATAAAGAAGTTCATTACTTTGCACTGATTTTCCTCAAAGGATATGTGGACTTTTGTTACATGGACTACCAGGCAGGTAAGTAAGGTAGCAGTGGGGATTTTTTCCCCCTCCTATTTGGTTGTCAGATTTTTCTGTGATGCAATGTGGAAAATACTGGAAAACGGAAAGACTCTGGAAAGACTCTGGAAGAAAATACCTCAGGTTGACCTTGAATTTTATTGCAATTATTCTTTAATATCACTTTGTAGCTTCTCCATTAATTTATATTTATAAATCTACCTTGCTTTTGTTTCTTTCCTACCACTGTTGAGGAACCATGGGGATTGTAAAACCTTGAGAGAAAATACTGCTTTTCCCTGGCAAAGAAATTCAGAAAGGAAAGTGCAGAAGCTTCTGTACCTCATGCCTTGTGGTAGGAAACAATGCTCCCACAGCTGGTGGATTGTGTAGGAGGTATCTCTGAGACTAGTGGAACTGTTGTTAGTCAGAACTCTGAGGTGAAGAGGGAAGGGAACTAGGGGAAAAGGTGCCCTGATTAAATATTTTTAATAATATTGAAAATTTCTCCGACTTATATTTTTATTTGGTCACCGCTTCAAAACCCATCTTTGCTCTTTCTTAGCCAAATTGGTGGCTATGAATATTGCTGGCTATTGGTGACAAAGACCATGTCTACAGGTTCTTAAGACAGACCTAAACTCTAATGTCCTTCTCTTTTCCACTCAATTTTCAAATTTCCAAAAGTGAAGAGTATTCAATATATTTTTCTTTTTGATTTTTTCCTCTACTTTGTTAGATCACTCAAAGATATTGAGTGTTATCTAGTTCAGGTGTCCTCAGAGGAAAATAAAAGGATTTGTTTTGCTGTTGAACAGGGAGAGGTTGCCAGTCAGTGTAAAGATAGCACTGTGACTTCTTCCACACAGGAGGGAGGAACCCTTCAGCCAGTCATTTTTCAAATTATGTGCATGCATGGAAGGAGTCTGGGTGCATCAGTCTGTCTAGCAGATGTCCTGCAGTTCCAGTTCAGAGGTGTTCTGTGTTGCCATCAGTTGAGGACAGGACTTCAGGCATTCTTTAGAGAAAGCAGTTTGGAATGGGTAGCTTAGTGGTTCCATTTTGCCTCTTTTTGAACCATTATAAGCCTGAAAGCCATTTCACCACTATGAGGGTTCAGGAAGTACAGAAAACAGAATTGCAAGTAAGGAGAGGGGAAACTTCAAGTTATGCATTTGTGTTATTCACCAGTGAAGTTATATGTCTATGCACTCCTGGAAATGGATAACTACTTTTCTGACTGAGGCAAGAGACCAGCCCAGTCTTATTCTGCCAGTATGAGAGTGGAAGCTCTAAAATGAAGGAAGATGGGAAAGTCAGTGAAAGAGAAGAAGCTTCCTAGAAGCAAACACCTCATCCAGTTGTTCTGCAAGTCTAGCAGAGTAGTAGCAGTTTTTATCACTTGGAGGCAGGGGAGAGAGAACATGAGGTCACTCAAAGGACACTAGCTTTTATTCACTGAACATGAAAATGCAGCAACTGAAGCATGAATGCTTCCCATGAATCATAGTAGGAAATAAAAAATACACATGATTAGATAATGAGACCAGAAACAAAGTATTAACTGAAACCCCTGTGGGAGACTGAAGACTGCTTTTAAACAGGCATGGGGGGAACAGTAATTAAGTAATGTTAAATATATTAGGGAATCCTGCTGTATCCATCCATATGTTTGCACAACGAATGAGCATTGGGCTTGAGTAGATTTTTGAGGTCTTTGCCTCTGTGTTAGCACTGACAGCCAGATTATCCTTTGATGAGGGACACCACATTACATGAAGAAGTTGTCCCTGCTGGTTCACACTGTGGACAGGTGGCAGGAACACCACTGGAATACTGCACACCACATTCTTAGTTTCTTGGGAGAAGATTTTGGATTCTGCTCATTACCTAGCTTCAGGTCATGCTTTTTCAGGCCATACCCTTTAATGATAGCCTCAAAGTTATCCTTCATCTCCAGAGCTTCCCAAAAGTTTGCACCCTCTGAAGGAAGCAGGGACTTGAGACCTTTATTTTGTAGCTTAACTCTGCATCAATATTTAAAGATGGAAATACCATCGTGTCACTGTGACCCCTGAACAGCTGAAGGCAAATGAATAAACACAGCTGTTGGTCCTAGATAGAATACAAAGCAGCTCAGAATGATGGCAAGATCACTGTCAAAATGCTGTGAGCTGGAAATAAGCCCACATGCTCATTTTGGTTTCGAATAGGAGCCCACTAGTGCTCTTATCAGTTCATCCCTACTAATCCTTATGTTGATGACTGAAAGATGAAATGTTACAATTATATCAATTCACATAAAATCTTGCAAAGAATAGAGAAATTGTTTAAGGAAGTTTATACATTTCCATGGTTATAGCTGCAGCTGAGACTTAGAGAAAAACAAGTAAATATAAGCCAATGCCTAAGCAAGTCATCTATTGAGATAATCTGGGTAAAGAAAGGTTTATAGGTTTCTATTTCTTCCAGGTGACAATAGATATGTTAAAAGACACCTAAAACTAGGATGGAACCACCCATATCTTAGAAGGAAGCTTAGGAGAGAGAGAAAAACACTTCTGCAGGGTAATTTCAATATCTACAAATATTACAGATATTACAGGCCAGAAGGTGAGATTTATGCTCTGGTTGAAACATCAGGAGGGTAGTTCAGAAGCGGGTAGTTAAAAATATGGGTTCTGAAAGAAATTTTTAAGAGCATATAACCTGTTGATGTTTTAATATTTTCTTGAACTAATCTACAGATGCTGAAGTATTTTGTGTGACATGTTGTTTGAAGAAACTTTTTATAACTGGAAAAAATGTCCAAATATAAGGATAGAGGAAAGTTAATGCATTCAAAATTTTCAATCTTTTTTTTTTAATATGAAGAGCTCTTCTTCACATTACTGTTCAAATGACAGTGGGCAACATGAGTAAAATCACATTTTTATTTGAGTTTTGCCAAAATTTCTGTGAGGGAAAGAAAAAAAAAGATGGAAGTTTCAATGTGCATGAAACTATGTTGCAGGAATTAAAATATTCCTGCTGTATGACTTTATTAACTTCTTTTTAATTAATTAAGCGATGGTTTTATAAATACACAGTTGACTCACAAAAAAGCTTATTACAATAATCTTCTCCATGTTAGATAGATTTTATAAACATTGTCTTGCATATACTTCACTAACTTTGTGTCAGCACCCTTATTGCAGTGAATGTGCTCATAAAAACTCTTCATTCTTTTTTTTTTTTTGATAAAAACTATTTAAAAGTAAACAGGAATATGTTTAGAAGAAGATATATCTCCTGCACTGTTACGTGGAGAAGAGTCACCAAGAGATCTTTACTTTTCCCATCTGCAAAAAAACTTATCTATAAAGAGGGTTAACAAAAGTAAATGGAAGATAATTAGTGCGGCTTGCCCTTGAGGCCAGGGTTTGGTTCACAGGCCCTTTTCATCTGTAACATAGCCTGTAAGTCATGGTGCAAAGGCTGCAGTGCAAAATGAAAACAGATAAATGGAATTTTGACATTTGTTTTGACCAGTCGTATAAAAAAGAAATTATGGACACAATGGGAAAAAAGCAAATTATGGAAAATTAATTTGAAATATAATCTGAGAAAGACTTTTCTGAAATGACAGAGGAGGGACATCAGTAGTGAATACCATCCCAAGTCATAGAAGATGGTTACAAGGTGTTGGGGAAAAAAAAGGTGGAAATGTGTCATTAGTTGAGATACAGCTTGAATTACCCTGAGGTTCTTGGAAATATTCCTAGTCTTAGATATCACTGTTGTGATCTGTCAGTTTTGTTGTACTACTAGGTAAGTCTTAGTTAAGAAATTTAATGAGGCAGATTTTTTCCTTTTATCATTCAATAGTACAAAAATTAACGTGATTTTGAGAACCTTTAAATCACTAGATTCCATATAATGATATCACTATCATGTTCCCTGTATTATTGCAGCACTTCCAATTAACTCCCCTGTTAATGATTTGATACTCTTAATTTTCCAGTTTGAGAATGTTATCAAAGATTTTGTGAAATTTACTACCATTAGTTCTATTAATTTCTTAAAGTTAATAATTGACTTTTTTGAATTGTTAATGGCTCCATTAAGAGAGCACAGCCAAAATACTGTATTATCCTGTTAAGCATTTGTGTGATCATCAGCATAATACCTGGAGTCTTCTTATTCATTAACGATTTTTGTTCTCATATCCATGGGAAATAGTGAAATATTATCCCTACTCCATGTAAGGAGATGCGAAACAGTAGATTATGTGACCATTCAAGATAGTATGGAAATCAAAAAACCAAACCCGTATCTCAGCTTGTGGTTGACAATATATCCCTTGACTATCATGTTATTCAGCATTTCAGAACTTAGGAAATGCTGAATTTGCAGCAAGATATCATAAAACATAGATTCAGATTAAGGAATGGGAATATTCTTAGTATCTTTTCTGTACTGGATAAACTTTTAGAAGAAAGGGGTTTTTTCTATGTCCTTCTTTTGACTGGTTAATTGAAGGAAGGTGCAAAACAAGCCAGAGGAAATGGTTGTTCATGAAAGGGCAGCAGACATATGGCACCCCTCGCCAATGAATACAATGCAAAAAAAATGCAGCTGGAGAAGACGCTGGAGGAGGGATCTGCTATTCTGCAGTGAAGAAAGCTAAATGTTTTTAATGGACAAATTTTAAAATATCTTTTTTCCACAAAATCTGTTTTCACACAAGATCTAAACCAAAAAACCGAAACCAAAGCCAAAATCCCAACAAGTAAACAAAACCAAACATTTTTGCTAAGAAAAATGTCCCTGTCCTCCTTGAAGCAATCTGTTTGGACAAAGTAGGGAGTCTGTGATGCGCTCTGACTTCTGTCTTGCTTGGTTATTTGGTTTTGCATCTTGTTTCAACTAACTTGGACTAATAGCTCTTACTATTCTTGTACTAGCAGGGAAAATCAGTGATGAATTTTTATTCATCCCATTTTTGCTTTTCAGGTTTTTATAGATCTTTAATATATCTCCTCTGGATCATCTCTTTTCCAGACTGGAGATCCTTAGTGACTCAGTTCACCTTCATATGGCAGGAAACAAAGGTACAGATCTTTGATCATTCTTCCCTCAATGTTTTGCAGTTCTACTGTTTTCTTAGAGATTAGGGGTTATAGCTGAATTCAGAGTTTGAGACAAATTTAAATAAATCATGAATTTATATAGAAGCATAATTATGTTTCCTGCTTCATTCTCTGTACCTTGAATTTGGCCTTATGACTGAGAGGAAATACTGAGCTGGTGTTTTTACAGAAACAGAAATGTTCCTACTAAGCCCTGTGGGATTTTTTTCTGTGTATTTAAAGCAAAAATCCTTGCCTAGCACACTAGAAATTTAATTTCTTAGAACAGAAGAATAGTATGTGTGGAAAGTAAGAGCTGAGAGAATGCAGACAGGGTCTAAAGAAGCACATCTAGCCTGTAAACATGAAACCAGGATTTTCTCTTCTGTGAAAATGAACGAAGGGAAAAACCCACCAAGCATTTACTATATTGCAAGTTAAACTCTGGATTTGAATTGCTTCATTATGTTTATGGTCCTTTTAGATGTAGCCTATAATGGGTTTTTAAAAAGATGAATCTTCCTACCATGCTATTTAGAATGTAGTCCCAGAATCACTAGGTAACCAGAAATCATCAAGGAGGCAGCATGTTTTAACACATATGACATTTGTCTAAATCAATCCCTTATAATATGGCAAATAACCCCCTTCATCACAGTTGTAACATTTAGCACCTTTTCCATGTAATTCAGCTCATAGATGTCTAATTAAAGATCACTGAACCAACTGTTTAAAAGGCAACCAATTTAATTGCTGTAATTGTATGATTTAGATGAATAATAAATGGGCTAATGATACTGTAATATTAAGTGTTCAAGTTGGTGATCAAGTCAATTAAGATATAATTGTAAAGCAGCAATCTACAAATAATGAGTGAAATCCTTCCTATTCAGAATTATGTTGATGGTAATAATATACAGTAACCTTATCACATTTTTGTACTTAATTTGATTGAAAAGAGCACATAGACAAATTTTAATCCTGCTGATCATGTGAAAATCATTCTGCCCATTGTCCTATGTCTTTCAAACAAATATACCGACTTAGCAGTTGGAGGCAGATCATAGCAAGTGCTTTAAAAGGTCTTTATTTGAATTTTTGGACTGGCCTGTAGTAGAGAGATCTTCAAAATCTGTATAAATCTGGGATGATTTCCCCAGCCGATAGCTCCACCAGAACTGCCAATCGCAGTACAACTTCAACTTTGTCAGAAATAGCCTTTCCCTTGCAATCTATCAGAAACTGAAACAAATATTCACTAAATTCAGATGAGAATGTTGAAGGGACCTGCTCATCCTACTAACACAGCAGGTGTGTGAGACAAAGAATGTACAGCAATTCAGAAAAACTGGAGATGCCTTGCCCTCAAGATGTCAGTGGTCACTCTTGATATTCTTAAGGTCATACCTGGCAGTGTATTGGTGGCAATCTCATGGATGATCAGCAAGAATTTACAGCCTGGGGAACTCCAGGAAATCAATAATATCCCCTGAAAGTTCAGGGCAGGTTTGCAGATGGCTGCTTCCATTCTCTTCCAGTTCTATTACCTCAGCTCCTCCCTCCCGATGTGTAGGAAGCTCAGGCTCAATTGTTTCTTGTTCTGAACATCTTGTTCCTTTGTATCCCTATGAGTCCAAGAATTGCAGCTCTGCAGGTGGAGAAGGAGCCTGAATGACAAACCAGCTACTGGTTCTAGTATTAAAAGCAGGCAGTGATAAGAATCATTGTGTGATATTTGTTTTCCATATTGCCAGTCACCAACAGGAGACTCTATGTCATTTGAAAAGAACTTCAAGGTACATTCACATTCTTGTCTAACAGGTGTGTGAGCTGGAAAGGAAAAATTACCCTCTTTATTAATGCTCTCACCAGCAACTCTAGAGTGGAATTGCTTTAGATTAAACATTGAGCTCTCAGGTATCTTGTGTTAAATGAAATAAATTCTACCAAGTTGGACTAGTACTGGACTTTTTTATATAAATTAATCCATTTGTCAATTAAAGGTATTTTAGTTCTCTGAAGACTTTGCTCAAATTTGTTTGCACTCTGGAAATAGTTTCACGGGAAGAGTCAGGTTTTATAAACCAAAAATTAGAATGTGATCTAGAAGTTAAGGCAGTTTCCTGGAAACCTAAGCTAAATTCTCCTTTCTTTCTGATTCATAGATGATCTCTAAAGCAAGATCTCACTGTCACAGGAAGAGTGCTACAGCCTCTGGTCTTCCAGGTCTTTTGGAATGGATTCAAGTGCCACTTTATCTAGTCCATACTCTCCTGATTTGCCGACGGAGCTTAGGTCAAATTTTTCTTGTAGCTGGCTTGCATTGATTGGTTTGTAAGTCTGCATGGTTTTGCTGTTTTGGTATTAATACTTAGGTGTATTGTGCAAGTGGAAACTCACACAAGACATTGCTAGTCCATCCTCTGTGCTTTCACTTGATAGTATGACATTGCTGTGGCAAGCCTTTATTTGAGTTTTCCAACTGAGAGAAAAAACTACCGAATCTGTCTTGGATGGAGAATTCCTTTGTTTTTCATTTCCCAGAAATGCTAGGAAGTAGTTTAGAGTAGGAAATGTTAAATTTTGATTTTTGAAAGACTATGTTTTGCTCGATTCATATTTTTCTATTTCTTTTGCAGGCTACAATACATGCTAGATTAAATATGTAAGGCAGGCTAATACCCAGGCATAAGCTATGGATCGACAGAAATAAAGTTTCTGCAAAAGCATATTTAAAAATAATTTTATGTAAAGTGGAATAATAGAACACTGAGTAATTAAAGAATATAATGTAATAACCTTTCATGCTATCTTGCTTCTTATTAGCCTTAAGTACCTTAGTGTTATTCAAGGTGTCTATATCGTGTGTGTTTCTGAGTATGCAGTTGTTTTAGAAATTGCTACCACATCTTTATGTAAGGCTGAATGATCACAGACCAAGGTTATTGGTAGGTCTGCATGAATTCACTTATAAACAGGAAAAAGAACCTTAAAACTGCAACACAACTAAAGAGTATGCATATTCTCACAAGCACAGCAAACAAGTGTGGTGCCTGAACCTGCTGCAAAGAAGAGCTTCTAAATCTTCTGAGACCTAACAAAAGAGATGTAGTAAAGCCAAATTAGCTCTGTTCTCGGCATGGACTGATCAGAGCTGTCAAGAAATAAGGCTTGTCCCCGTGGATGTTGTATTACCTACTCTTAAAAGGCACACCAGCTTGTCCAAAATGAGCTCCAGTATCTCTGTGTCATGGCAGGTTAACATATCCAAACTGCTAGTCCAGGTTCTTTCTTAGAACTGGTTCCATTGAACTTGATAATAAATTGAGACATGTGTTATCTCTTACAAGAGAAATATCTTCCCTTAACTGTTCCTTGTTGTGGAATGAACTACTATAAAATAAATACTCATAAGCACGGTGAAACTTTTCCTAGAGACAGCCAATATATCTTAGTAATAAGTTTGTACGCTACATAAGCAATTTTCTATCCGATCAAATTAGCATAATTTTTAATTGAATCTTATCATTTTCCTTTTTTATTTTTTAACTAATGCAGCTAAACTATAATTACATTAGTCTTTCTCATAAAGCATGATAAAAGAATACTAATCAGGTAGTAAGGAAGTACGATGCCGAATTATTACCTGGAGAATGGATAGAGGATATTAATTTTTTCCTGGGTTGGAAGCCCTGATTTTGTCCATTCCTTCTATAATTTTTTGCTTATTCCTGCTACTATCTTCCCAGATCTGGATCACAGGACAAGTTGCTGCAGATTGCTGACTATAGTGCCAAGGAATACATAAGAACAAGTTTGAGGTTAGGCAGATTCATAAGCGTTTTTCTGTAGGAGTGCAAAATACAACTCATCACTCATCAGTATTATGGTTTCAACAAATCCTAAGGAAAAGTGCTTGTTTTCAGGCTGTTATTACAGTATCTCCTCACAAATGTTCTCTCCTGGTAGAAAATCAGCACGAGCATCTAGATATTTTTTACCTTACTGAATTTATCCATTATTTACTCTTTTTCAGTAGTGCACAAACTCTTAAAATATAATTTCCACTGCTAATGACTCCAGTATCTGACCTTCCTTTTGGAAAGGCCTCTCTCACAATGCTGGTGATTTTTTTCCACAGCACCAGTAAAATGCTTTGTTTATGTATTTTTTTATGCATAAAAGTATACTTTATGCTTTGTTTGTAGGCAAAGTCTCTCACATATATGCGTTTGTTTTTCCACCACTGCAACAGGCTTTTCATTGACCCCTCTTACTTTCACTACATTGAAGCAAAGGTCATACTCTACCCAGACCATATATATTGTTTTATCTTTTTTTTCCTGTCATTTCCTTTTCACTGTCATAGAAAACAAAATCTCCTTTTGTTCATAATTTTCAAATTCTTTCCTGAATCTTTCCTTCTTTTCTCTTATTATCTCTTACCATTGTGGAAGGCAGCATCCGATGATTTTTCTCCATCTCAAACTATGCAAGATACTATTCCTTGTCCTCAAAAAATTACATTTCCCAATTTTCTAATTCTCACTGTCACCAAATTTATGTTCAGATAGGAGAAGCAACACATGTATATTTACATAGCCCCCATAAATTTTCCCTTTCAATTTGCTTCTAGAAATGCTCTATATTCTTCAGTCTTTAAACCCTCTGCAACCTTTTACTTCTTTCCATGGCTTTGTTTCTGTGGTTGAAGGATCCAAGGCTGGGATCTGATGTGGTCCAGCTGTGTAACTTTGGCTCAGGCTTCAGAGGAAATAAGCTGTGAAAAGGAACTGTGAGAAAGGCTCTAGAGCTGACCCATAGAAGATAACAAAGATAAATTAGCGACAGGAGTTGTTGTTGAGATGAAGATTGCAGAATTCAAGACAGAAAACATTACAAAATATGAGATCCCAAAGCAAAACACAGAGAACTGACAAAGTTCATGGAAGATGGAAACTCAGAAACATAGGAAAATACAATTCAGTGAGAACTGGAGGCTACCTTTCTCCTGATTCATGCCTGCTTGGCCATCAAAGAGTATTCAGGTAACTTACTTAGGCAAGGAGCTCCTTAGATTTTAGCCATTGCTACTGTGTTAGCCAATAAATAACTGCTTCATTATTGAAATTGCATGTATTATGTTGTGCTTTAGCCCTAGGAGGCATCTTGGCCCCACAAAGCCACTTGCTCACCACCCTCTCTATTCCCAGCAGGATGTAGGAAATAATTGAAAGTATAAAAATGTAAAAATGTGTAAAAAATTTGTGAGTTTTCATTCAACAGTTTAAAAAGGAAGGCAACAGCTGCACACGTAAGCAAAATGAAAATAAGGAATTAATTCACAACTTTCCATCAGCAGGCAGGTTTGCAGCCATCTCCAAGAAAGCAGGGCTGCATCATGCATAATGATTACTTGGGATATACTCTTAATCTCAGCTAGTCATTTTAGACTTGCTTTATGAAAAAATATGGACACTTGTATGGAGTAATACACATCACACTAGAGTTGAAATTATTGAAATTACTTAAATGACTCAGTCTAGATGTGCTGATTTCTTGTCATTGACTGTGTGAAAAAAGACATAGCTTTCAAGTTCAAAATTGTGTGTCAAAATTATCTGAAGTGAGCTAAGATAACACCAGTGCCTTGTGTTCTGAGATTCCTATATTATTCTTTCATTTATTCTCATTCTTTCCTCTGTCAGTATCTACCTTTTGTCTTTTGTTTTATTAGATGTCAGTTCTTTGTTAATAAGAAGAGTCTTAAAATTGAATTAGGCAGTATTATTTCAAAATGCTTGTTGCTGGCAGAGGGAGTAAGAATCTAGATGATCCTTACAGTATCTTCTAAAAAATTCTTAATATAGGACAGTGAAGGGGCCTGAAATTTAGTATGCTATGTAAAGCATCCAGCACAATGGAGTATTCATACATGCTGAAAGCCTCTGGCTTTTATCACAAGAGAAGTAATAAATCATCTCTGAATCTTGATCAAATCATATCT
Organism: Melospiza georgiana; assembly: GCF_028018845.1. NCBI lineage: Eukaryota > Metazoa > Chordata > Aves > Passeriformes > Passerellidae > Melospiza > Melospiza georgiana. The sequence continues at coordinate 71,832,384 of NC_080431.1, forward strand.
TCACTTTTTTCCTATTTAAATGTCACTTGCAGATTAAATTGGATCATGAGGGGATTTTTTTGTTCTTTCTTTTTCTAAACTTTTTGTAATGTTATTTTAAAGCAATAACCAACTGTTGAATAATATGCGACATTTGGATTTCCATCAGAGAATATGAATTCTTCTCCCAGTCCTTCAAAAGGAGCAAGGATATAGAAAATTTAAAGGAGAAGAGGTGAATAAATGAAATTTTTTCAGTGCAGTTCCCTGACCATCTAGGAATGGCCGAGGGAAGTATATTTGTCAATATAAAAGAAAATCAGATACTTTTGTTTCCACATACATAAAAATGGTTGTTTACACATTGGAGAGCCTTTGACAAGCACATGAAATCATATTATTAAAGACATTTTTTAACTAGGGAGATTGCTATGGGAATACATAGCAAAATGTGACAAGATAATATGATTTACAGTCAATAATGATGCAATTATGGATCAGGTACAGAACAGAGGCTGCAAGAGGAATTCTTGAGAATGTGGGGCTGTGTGATTTGCACTGGCAACTTGAGCATAAATGTTCCAAACACATGTATGATTTCAAAGAGCAATAACAAACTTCTGCAGGTAGATAACTAGAAGCCCCATGAAGATACGTTTTTTCTTTTTCTCCTACAATAATTTTCTCTCCATATATTAATACTTTAAATTGTTCTAGAACTCTTAATTACCTCTTACATTGTCAGTAGTCTCACATGGGGTAGTTTTCAATAAAACTCCCAGCTGGATCAGGAACTCCGAAGGAGAAGTGTAGCTTTACTTGAAAGTCTCATTCCACATTTTATTGGAAAAAGAATTAATACAGCCAGTATGCACAGATAAATATCATTAAAAACAGCTCTGCTCCTTTATTCTGGGAGATAGCTAAAGCCCTAGGGGAGCTATTCTCTCATAGCTCTGGAAAAGAAAAAGTCAAGTGTCTACTAGAACTTAAGGACAAAAGAACCAGAGTCTTGACCCTAAAACAACTTTGCAGTTCTTCTTGTGAAGTTCAACAAAAAAAAATTGTTTTTGCTGAAAAAAAAGTAAAAATACCAAAACCCAAACAACAGTATTTTTCCTAGGAATAATATATTTATTTCAACAAATTACTGATCCAGGAATGTTAGATAAAAAGCTCACCAACAGTACACTCAGTTAAGAAAAGATTGAAATGACACAAAGATACGTCTTTATTTGAATTATGTATCAAACAGTCTGTATAGCTATGCCTTTATAATTGTTTAAGTAAATAATTTGAAATGCCATCTTTCTGAGGGAATGTTTGATTTAGCATACAAAGCCCATCTGGTTAAAGGAAAGAACTTATTTTGCCAATCCAAACTGAAAAACAGAAATCATGCTTGGAGCTGACCTACTGATGACTCATATAGCTGGCAACTTTTGTTCTGGCTTTTTGCTCTAACCCCTCTGTTTTATTGAATATTTCATTAAAAGTGGTTATCTCATCAAATATGAGTACTTTCAAAAGTAAAGCTCTAAAGATCCAAATTATCTCTCATAAAATCCAGCAAATATAGCTAAAAATTTGGGTTTTCCACTTCTTTCTGTAAACTGAATAGAAACACAGCAACATGTAATGGGAGGGATCTCAGAGATCATTGTTTTATGAAGCCCTTCCATGGGCAGAGACACCTTCCACTAAACCAGGTTGCTCAAACCACCACCAATGTGTCCTTGAACGTTTCCAGGAATGGGGCTGGCACAACTTCTGGAATCCTGTCCATTGTCTAACTAGTCTATGAATAAAGAATTTCTTCCTAATAGCTAATTTAAATCTCCCGTCTGTTAGTTTAAAGCTGTTCCCCTTTGTACTCTCACTACACGTCCTTGTCAAAAAGTTCCTTTCCAGCCTTCTTGTAGCCTGCTTTAGGTTCTGGAAAGTGGTGTCAGGTCTCTCTAGAGCCTTCTATTTTCCAAAAGGTGCTATAAAATCTCCATAGCATCTTCTCCAGGCTGAACAACCCCAACTCTCTCAGCCTTGTCTTCACAGGTACTCCAACCCTCTGATCACCACAATAAATGATTGATAGATTTGAAGATGCTGAATAGAGAGACAGTTGTGAGCCAATTGTCCTAAGGAGGATAGTACCATATTGATCCAACTCTCTATAACAAGCTTGTAGCAGGATCTGGTCAGATTTGAAACACAAAGATTTGGTAGTTTCAAATCTTGTAGTAATAGTAGCCCACAGCACAACACCCTAAGTGCTAAAACTTTTGAGGGATTAGGAAAGAATTTGAAGTGTAACAACAAGATTATCTCAAAATTATTCTCCTCCTTCATGGTAGCAGGGTGGAAAAGCTAAAAATATGTTCTTTATCATGGACAGTGTCAGTACTCAGCAATCACATTGGCATGAAGTATTTTCAAGAGAAGAAAGATGTTGTTAACACAAGGAATATTTAAATTAATCTGTAGAAACTTACTTATTCATCCATTTTCAAGTTGATAAATCTTGAAAATTGGTCTCTCAGAAGTTTGAATAAGTGGCCTGATAAAGGCATTATGGGACTTCTGTAGACTTTTCTCCAGCCCACAGTGTTAGCAAGGAAATGTGGTCTAGATTATTGCACAAACACTAATGCAGTTATAAAAAATACAGTCAATATCTTTATGATGATGACTGGAACAGAGTGTATAGTGGGAGGAATGGGATTTGAGCACTTTCACCTACAGTTCCAAATATTTTGTCTATAATGATGTGCTGTATCCTGCTATTGTTTTATATGCTGCTTAAACATTGTGTTATATCCTGTAATATTTGTGAACTAGCAAAACATTGGGGTTTTTTTTTCCATCACTAAAAGGCCTCAGATCAATATTAACATGAAGTATTTCTTTTCTGCTGGGGGCTGAGGTGCGCTTCCTTGTGGTTGCTGCATCCACAAAAGGCAATCATTGTTATCATCTTTTTACTCAGTCCATGGGGTTTTAATGTATGAATGATTAAAGTAATAAAAAAATTATTGCTACTTTTAAAGCAATAATGTTGGCTCAAGTGCAATCTCCAGCTCAGTGAATTCCTAAACTGCTGAAAGATGTGAAGGTATCACCATGGGGACAATGATTCTATACCTGTCACTGGATTCCTTCTGTGCCATTTTTCTTTCTATGACATTGATCCTTACTTGATTTCTGGCAGCAAAGTCTTTGCTACAGTGAAAGCAAGTTGGGAGAAGGAGGAGAAAGAGTGTGACTGTAAAGAAAATAATGTAATTCAGGGTCATTTTTGAATGGCTGTCCTCCTTGGCACAGTCTGGCAAATGCAGAAGCAGGTGAGGTTTGTTCTGGGGTATTCTGTATGAATATGAAGGATCATTGTAATGGTTCTTAACATGTTAAACTTCTTCTAACTCTCCTATCTTGGTTTAAGCTTCCCATGCACACTGAAATTGTTGACAGAGAAACCAAGAATCCAATAGTCCTGAGTCACCATCTGGGGAATAAAAGCTGTTTCCAAGTTAAATTTCTGCCATCAAATACCTTTGTGAGAAGAAGGCAGCCCATGGCTTGATTCTCTCTCCTATGGCCTGATTCTCCCCTTTTGTTGCACTCCTTCCAGCTCTTACTCAGCATCTGACTTGATGAGAAATAATTCCTTTCTATTCTGCCCTTGGCACCTTTTTTTTGTCTGTTCAACTTGGCTAAAAGCACAGCACAAGTACATCTTTTTGTCCTTTCTATCAGTAAGCTGATTTGACAGAGATTTCTATAAATAATTAACGGATGATAATTAACAGAACATATACGTATGAATATTTCAGGATTTTGACAATAGCTGACAAATGCAAGAACATGCAGTGCAAAGAACTGTTTGTGTGTGTCTTTTATGACCTCTGAAGTCTCTAAAATATTAAATTTTTCAGATTTGAGCAATATTTTCCCATTTTTTTTAATATCAGTAATGACCCTAAAAACCCATAAACTTCTGGTGAAATATCCAAGCTGAAATCCAAGAATATGAGTACTTGTGTCTACATGAGAACTCTATCCAGTCTTTTTATGAAATATTTTCATGTTAGGTCCCCTAGGTACAGATATTTCTGTTAGAAATTCTTAAGGAGAATTGATTCATATTCTAAATCCCTCATGGTAAAAAAAAAGAAAAAGAAAATTTCCATTTGCTGAGAATTAGAATTCTACTAGAATTTAATGCTAGTAAATAGTGATCATATTTACTCAGCAGACTCTGCTGTGAAAATAACTCTTCACTGTATTATATATATATTATATATATATAATGTATAATATATAATATATAATATATAATATATAATATATAATATATAATATATAATATATAATATATAATATATAATATATAATATATAATATATAATATATAATATAAAATATATAATATAAAATATATAATATATATATTATATATATATATCAAGAGGCTTTTTGGGCAGTCAACTGCAAGAGACACTGCAAGAACTGACTTCTAGCTAACCCAGAAGAGCTTTCAAGGACACATGAAAAGCTTCCTCTTCATTTTTTATGCTCAGAGCAAATAACCTGAGTTTTAGCAGAACGCTACTGGACTGGGACGCTGGAGTTTTGCAATCATCTCTCGTTTGCAGTGTATTCCCTCATCTGTCCTCATTTAGAAAGCTGGGTATAGGAAGAGCTCACTGCATGTGTGATTCTGGTTTGGGTGTGTGTTTTCACAACAAGAAAAATGGGCAAGAACTTATTCATAAGAAAAACTATGCATGAGTTAAGCAGTGCTTCCTAAACTGTGTTGCACTGTTTTTAGAATTACATTCATTGTCTCTTGTGGTTTTGTAGACCCACAATGGCAAGATGTCTTCACAAAATGAAACACATTTAAATACTGAATGGAGAAAAATATATTAAGGAATAATAAGGATAAGAAATGGTTCTTATTTTTAGATTGAGTTGGCTGAATCTGGCATTTATTCAAAAGTATGTGTACATTGTTGGACCTCAATTACTCATTGATTGAGAGCTAATATTTATTAAAGAGCTTACTGATTAAATAAATTACTTTGCATATAGTTATCAAAACCTTAAGGCAGCTAGGAATGACAGGGGACAGGGAAGACAACCCACAATCAAGTGAAGAAGTGGGAAATTGCATTGGCAAGCAAAGAGGACAGATGATTTTGCCAGATGAAACACTGAAAAAAACACAAAACAGGAGCCCCAAGAGTTCTTACACAAAGAAAAAAATTTTTACAGGAAAGGATTATGAGATAAGATCCAGATGCCTTCTGGAGGCTTCTGGGAAAAGGACAGCATGAGTGGATACCTCTCTGAAGTGTTTGTAAGTAATCCAGGCACCCTAGGGAAAACCAGGGGGTCTGTGCACAGTTTTAGGGCTGCCATCTCACTCAGGGGGTGTAGAGAGGCCTGGTGGGGTAGCTCACACAGCTGCAGTCCTGTGATGGATGGATGTAGGCTCTTTGGAAGGACAGAATAGGAAGGCAAGAAGGGGGATTTGTCCTTTGTTTGAGAGCAGAAGGAACACATGGAACTGTGTCTGTGCACAGGAGAGGAGCCACTCAAGAGTTTATGGGTCAGGATTACAGCACAAATCAACAAGAACAACACATTGGTATTTTCTTCAGGACACCTGATCAGGTAGAGATAGATGAGGCCTTCTTCAGACAAAGTGGAGAAACCTGGTTTTCACAGACCCTGGTTCTTATGGGGGAATACTATTAACCCAGAATTTTATGGAGGGACAACCTAACAGGACACAAGCAATGCAGAATGTTTCTGAAGTGCATGATTGACAGCTTAATGGTGCAAGTGAATTATTAGCCTGCAATGAAAGATGGCCTGATGATCTGATACTTACAAACAAGGAAGAATGGTTCTGGTATGTCAAAGCTGGATACAATCTTGGATGCAGTGATGTTTTTAATGATGGAGTTCAGAATTCTGAGAGTAATAAGCAGCTTAAAAAGCAAGATCTCAACCATGAACTTGAGGGGAGTAGCCTTTGGCCTTTTCTAGGTCTTCTTCCCTTTTTCATGGTCTTGAAGAGATGATAAGTAAAGGGGAGTTGCTTTATTTTCAAGGATCACTCCCTCCAAACGCAAGAATGGAGCATCCTGATGTGCGGGAAGGCAAGTAAAAGTGGTAAAAGTACTCACACTTGATGTACTTGATGGTGGGGATTAAAGAATATGGAGCCAGACTTCTCAGTGGTGATCAGTGGGCACAAACTGAAATTTAAGGAATTCCACTTGAAAATATGGTTTTTAACTATTTCTTTATTACTGTAAGCTTATACAGATTGCCTGGAGATGTTTCAGTCTCCCTCCTTGAGGTATTCAAAACCCAAGTGGATGTGGCCTTTACCAGCCTGCTCTCTTCTGACCCAGCTTTGAGCAAGGCTTTGCACCAGATGGTCTCGGGGGGTCCTTTCCCACCAGCACCATTCTGTAATTCTGTGTTCTTGTTCCTGCTCACGCAGGCCCTCTGACCAGCTGCATCTGCTCTGTTACAGCTAATAGAGCTTCCAACTGTTTCATCTGAACCCCGCTCTTCCAGCAATAGCACCTGTTCTTTGGTTATTTCTCATCTTAAACAGCAATTCATGCAGCATCTGGGATTACTTAAGGACCCTGTTGCTCAAAGGAGAATTCTCAGTTCTTACTTTCCCCAATGACCTTTATAGCCCAGTACTGCAAGCCTCCTTTGGGTTAAAGAGAACATTTACTGAGGCACATTTAGACATAATTAATTGCTCACAATTTTTATATATATAAAAGATATTAAATTTCCTCATTTTTTTATTACTTGCTCCTTTTGAAAAGTGATGCCTTAAATATTATCAAATAAAATTTTTAAACAGAACAGATTTTGCACCTGGCTTCATTCCCCTTAGTTATTGAGGCACTAAAAAAGAAAATCACAACTTTTTCTTTGTTTTCCTTCCTGTGCTTTTCACTGCTATGTTTAGCTATTTGCCTTGCACAAGTACAGTTCTTGTTCCTGTACATGTTCATGGCAGCAGTTTATAAAGTTACACAGTATAAATCATACTGAGTTCAGTATGAACTAAATATTATATTAATATTTATACTGATAAATAGAAATATATATAAATACTAATATTTCTATAAATTCCAATTCAATAAGTAGGTAATATTCCTAAATATTATATAAACACCTGAATATTATATAACAATTGTTTTGCAAAATGTTACTGCTTCAGGAGACAAAGGTATTTTTGAAAGCATTTTCCATCCATTTTCTTCTAAAACTTCTATAGTGCTTTCTGTGAAAAAGGAAGCTGGGTCATGCAATGTAAAAACAGTGGTGCTTTCTGGGATTACAGCATGAGGAACTGTGCTAAAAAGGGGGTGCTGATAAGATAGATCATGAGTATTACAATCAGATAGCTCTGCCTGGGGATTTCACCATTTCACAGTGGAAAGCAAGCCCTAGACTAGATTAAAACTTCCCTAAGTGCTTTGAGCAGCTTGAAACCAGGAATATGATTTTGCATTTTTCTTCATGTGATCTCACTGTGCTACTGATGAAGGGGTTCTCTTCTCCCATACTTTTCCCATCTCCTCCCCTAATTTACAGACAGGATTATGCTTCAGCGGCTATCCTGCTTCACTTCATGGGTTATTCTGCTGCAAGTGAGGCAAACAGCTCCATGAATTAATATAAAATAATCTCTTTAGTGTTCACAACACCCTTCATTCACCATGGAGCCAAACAAGTGCCAGCCCAAAGGGAAGTCAGGTTTGTGTGACTAAGGTGAGTGGCAGACAGGAGGAAGCCTTTTTGGCATGTCTGCCTTAGATCTATTTAAGAACAAGTCTGAAGAACTTGATTTTCTCCCTGACTATATGTCCTGAGATCCTGCATGGTCTGAGATCTGCTGTAACCTGAGAAAAGCCAGGAAATGTTTTAACACTCAGTCTGGAGAGCGCAGAAATGGTACAGTGCAATAAGACATTTTCTGGGTTAAAGGAGGCAATTTTGCTGTTTGCAGAACAGCAAATATCACAGCATTGACATGTAGGAAATTGCTCAGGTTCCAGGGCTGGCAGGGGTAGATGTGGGAGAGATGTGTGATCGGTGCAGCACAAGCCAAAGGCCTTGCAGCAGTAGCGTTCATTATATTCATGATGATCTTGCTTCACAGGTTCTGTTGACTTGACCTGTCATTCTGTGATAGATGCTTTTAACTGATAGACATTTCCCCATGGGATAATATTATTCCCAAATAATGTTGTGTCATTCGCACGGTGCTGAAGCAGTCTAAACTTTCCCTGGTCAGTAAATCAGTCTGTCTGCTGACCCAGTGAGAGAGGATTACCCTCTCCACTGTGTTCCTTAGATGTCTGTGGGCTTTGGATATAAAATGCAGTATGTCTTATCTAAACATTGGTATAAAATTTGATTTATTGTTTCTTTTTCTGAATAGCAATACAGTGGTGGGTCTAAAGAGACTACTGTTATTGTGTCTATGATGATGGCATTTGTGGGAGACACAATAGGAGGATTGGATTGCATCAATCTGGTCAATAAGGAGTATAAAAAAGTATTCACCTCCCAGACTGGCCATCTTTATGTAACAGATAAATATCATGTCCCATGCCTGATTTAGTCTTCAGCATATGCTTAGGAATAGCCTTTTGCTCTCACTGAAGAGAAAAGGATGACCTCCAACATATAGAGAGAATAACTGGAATGGCTTTGTCCTTGTCTTCTTCCGTCTTTCCATGTTCTCCAGTGATGGTCAAGGGCATTAGTCTTTTTTAGAAGATTCTTGAGAAGACCAAACCCTTATGTACTAGACACTGCACTAGAACACATGCGGTTTAAAATAATTTAGCAATTCTACTAAAGAGATCCTGAGTTTTCTGTACCTGAAGTCTTTAAATAGGAGATAGAATAATGACTCATGCCTGTTTGATTATATATTTTTAAATGAAAAGTCAGGCTTCAAGACAAAATATTTTTCCAGTCTGCAAATGACCTTGCCTTTCACAGGGCTCAGTTTCTGTTTGCTCAACATTTTTTTTTTCCCACTGAAGTTCTGCAATGGTAGCAGTTTTCCTCTGCATCTCATGGCAAGACAGCAGTTTATTCAGCATGCTAAGCAGGAAACATGGTTCTCTCATTAAGCCTTTTCTACCCAGCAAGGAAACTGTATGTGTATCTGTCATCTCAAGGTAAAATAGGAACCATTGATTCCTGGTGCCTGGCAAGGATTATTTTGTGCCACGTAACATGAAGATGAATCTTCCCTTGCAAAATTTATCCTAGCAAAGAGCGTGTGATGGAATGCTTGGAAACAACCAACTGGGGAAAATATATGTTGTTAAGTGTTGATAGAAAAGTATTAAAAACTAGGGTAGTTACAAGGAATTTGTTACATGCTCTTTCCCCCTCCCCTCCCACCAAACATCTTTTAGTCTTTATTTTCAAAAGTTTCTTGTATCACGCATCACTTGGCTAGCATTCTTCAGGATTTCTCTTACCTTCCATTAAGTTCTTCCTGTAATTCTGTCATCATCTCTGCCTTACCCTTTGGCCCATCTTAACAGTCTGAGATCAAAGGCTGGTAAAATCCCACCTGAGGTTACAGTATTGAAAATATTTCTAAGAAATTTTATGGAAATTGAACTTTCCTAGCCCATACAATTATTTAAGCAAATAAATCTTCAAGGCTGAGGCCAAACTATGAGAAGATCCAGAGTTTCCAGTACAAATCCGAGTACACTTTTTTGAAGCAACAGTAAGGATTAAACAGAGTATGTGAAATTCAGATGCCTTGGGAAGAGTAACAACCAGACACAAGAAACTCTTGCCTCAGAACAAGGATTGCTTGTACGAATTAGAAATGTATAAAAACAATCTGGATATGGCTTTCTTACAGAAAATTATTACTTAAAAATGACCATTAATTTTTTTTTTTTACTTTTCAAAATAAATTTGATTTTGGAGGGCAGAATTATAAATTCAGATGTAGAGTGAGGACTATTTTGAAAAGCAAAGGAGTATGTGGAAAAGGTAATTTTTGGAAAAAAACAGATAATTATCTATTCTAATAAAAATGGTTTTGATGGGAAAAGACAAACATCTATGATTAGAAGCTATTGAAGTTAGCATTTGCTCAATTCAGTGTTGTTATATATATTATTGGTGGGGTTAAGGCTATTATTTAGCATTCTAAACTACATTTTAAGGACTTCATATTGATATGCCATGCTGTTGAGGAGCATTGTTATGGTATTGAAGCTTATTTAAGGCTTTCATAGTCTTTTCTCCTAGTGTGCCATTGTTGTTTCAGCTTTGACTGTGTTTCAGATCCATTGCTGAACAAAGATACTGCAGACAGGCAAGGAGCTGTAATCGCTATTGATGAGGCTGTGCTGTGGTACAGAAAGCTGTGGAGTCCTACACAATATACTGGAGTGTGATGGAAGGCAGATAAACCAAGACAGCTGATTCAATGACTTTTTCTCTCTATCAGGATCAAGAAAAAAAATATTATTAGCAGGCTTTTGAAATGAGAATTTACTTTCTATTATCTGAATTTCCAGCAGTTTTGGGGAGAGTTGCAGTATGCCTCTGCTTAGCAAGTCATCAACTTGTCTTAACCAAATTGAAGCTTAACCCTTAAAATAGGAGAAAGGTAGTTCACTGAAAGTGGAAAAAAAATTTCTAAAGAGAACTAGTACCACAGTAACAAGCCACAAAGGGGAAAAGAGAGAAGGATTCTGAAAGTGAAAATGCTTTATGAAGAAAAAAAAAGAAAAAAAAAAGTTAAAAAAGAGGCAAAGTGAGTAGTATAAAAAATACCATCTCTGAAGCAAAGAATTAGAAAACAAGATTTAAACCCTGCTTTTTTATTTTCTCTTGTGCCTAACACATATGAAATGGAGGAGATTGACAGCTTTGAAAATGAAAGCTTACTCTTTAGGATAATAATTTTCAAATTGGATGTCTTTATATAACAGTCCTTTCTTCCAGAATTGTTGTGAAGTTCTTTAATAGAGCAAAGGCAGGCACTGCAGCTGGGGAAACCTGGAGTGGAGCAGTACCAGCTACCTCAGAATAGTCCAATAAAAGATTTCTCTTTGTACTATAAAATATCACTTCAAACTCAGTTGCCATATCCTCCAGTTTCCCCCTGGTTTTCTGGACTTATACTACTGTAATAAGGGACCAGATTTCAGCAGTCCACTTCTTTCTTGTCAGAAAACCAAAGAGATGGGACCAAGACTGAAGACTCAGATCCAGTCTTGTATTTCTCATTTTCCTCTGCAAGACAATAAATATATTGAGCTCGCTGGGAAAGTAATTCCCATTTCTGTTCAGATATGCAAGAAAGCTCTCCTGCTTCTCTTCTCGGTGAAGTCTGTAGCTCCAAATTTAGAGAGGGGGGAAAAGGGAAGCCCACCAGGGAACCCTGGCTCCTGCCAGCCCTTCACACTTGGGAAGGTGGGAGGGAGAATTGTTATGTCTTAAACAGAAGCTTCCAAGATTGCAGGAAATGACTCTCTCCATCACAAATAGCCTCTGATCTGCTCCCAAGATGGCACAGTATCTGAAGCCTCTTATGCACTAAGGTGAAGGAGGAGAGGAGTTAATCTCCAGCCATCACAGACAGGAATGTTTATTGGAAGGGAAGAGTTATGAATTTAGATATAATACTATTTCAATTGCAAGGAACATTCCTACAATCCAGACAAACCACAAGTGACATGTGAATCAGCTTCCTCAGTGCTGTGGATGTGAAAGCTGTGGCTGCATCAGTTCTCCCCTTTCCAGCCCTGCTGAGTGCAAACACTGGAGAGTAGATGGTTGTGTTTCCGAAGGAAGCATCAGAATTTCCAGCGACTGTTGAACAAATCCAGACTCCCTGGAATACACATTTCTTTTGGCAAGAGGTTCTAATGACTTTTGGGCGGGCTAGAGGGTCTAAACTGTGTGTACAAATGGACTTGGCACTGCCACAGCACTTAGGAAATCTCACTTCCATTCTTTTCACTTCAAGGCCGTTATGTGTGACTTTGAAGACTTTATCTATTTCGGTCCAGCTTGTCCCTTCAGGAAGAAACCTCAGTTGGTTTGTGAAAGCCTCTCATGAAATTTGGCTGTGTCCCTGCTGCTGCCCATGCTTTCAGAGAGCCAGTATTCCTGTCACTGGTAAAAAGCTCAGGTCATACTGCTTTCTGTTCAAAAGACAAATGTCTGAGCGCCACTTGAACAGAGGCCTTGTGCTGGCTCTCTGCTCTCTGTATTCCATTGGGTGTTCTTTATCCTTCAGAAAGAAAGAGAACAATCCATACATGCCAGAAAGACAAATGCAAAAGCAAAACACTTCTATTTGCTTGGGTTAACTGCATAGATCTTGAATTGTTTTGGTCCATTTAAACATTACAATACCAAAAGCAGCAATCAGCTCCTCTGGATAATTTTAGAAACTGTCTTTCCTAAAGCCAGCAGTGGTATAGTAGCATGAGAGTAATGAACAGTGACAAATTATTTGTGCTATTTCCAAGGGAAACTGTTGGCACTAACTTGATGCAGAGTCTTTGTTACCTTATGAATAAGAAGTGCAGTTAATATATTATACCCCATGTGTCTTCCAACCCTACCCAGAAAATAATTACACTTTATGGAAAGTTAAGTAGGCAGCAAACTAAGCAGTGTGAAAACCACATACAGTAATACTCCGTTGGCTGCAAACACTGAACAGTTGTTTTGTCCTTCTACTTTGGAGAACTTCATAATTATACATTTAGTGCTACTGAGGGATCCACTGTGCAATTACACAGCCCAGCAATAATGGCACCAGTTACTGTGCAAATACAGGGAGCCTCAGGAGATTAAAACAAATGCATCAGCAGCAATATGTAGAAACAAGATGAGAAACAAGTGGGTCCAGGTGTTACTCTGGTAGAGAGTTTATGGAGATTTGTTCAATTAATACAAAAGGATTAGGGCAGTGGCCTTGTCCTCCAACAGACATGGCTTTGACCAAAGCCTCCAAAGGGAGTTGTTCTGGTTCAGTAGGAGCCATGGCATCAGCTACCAGGGGAGACAATGGCAGGGCTATTCAGCTGCACAGCCTGTTTCCTGCCTCACACGGGGCTGGGAAGAGGTCTGAAGGAGGTGTGAGTCCTAAAGGGATTGGAATGGAGTTTGTGCTGTAAAACACACCTATTGGAGTATGAAGAGAGTTCTCACTTCCAAATTGTCTAAGCATCTCAAAGTCATTACTAAATCTATTGTGACAATGCCTTTATGAGACAAACTGACTTAGATATTTCTATAACTAGAACTGACTTAGATATTTCTGACTTATCTTTGAACAGAAACCTAATCCTGTCCTAATCTATGAGCAGAAACTCCTGTCTCTCATTGGAGGGAGAGACAAGCCCTTCAGAATGGGAATCCCAACTTTTACAAGAGCTGAGTAAGGAACAGCTGAAGCTACATTGTGGGAACTGATGAGGAAAGGAGAATTGTTTGTGGACAACAATGGAGGGTGTCTCAGTACTGAGTCACAGAACAGCTCCTAAACCTTCCTAAGCCTAGACCAACCTTCACAGACTGTAGGCTGGTATCACCCTGTGCACCTACCATGACTCTGCTCTTTGCAATTTTCTAGAGATAGATAAATTCTTATGCAACTTAGCTGTAGTTTGCTGCCAGAGCACAGACTACTGCACACAAACTGCATGCTCTCTGATGTGCCATTCAAGACTGAAAGATGCAATTGGTTTTATTTTATAACACAGTAGCTGTATTTCCAGTGCAGCTTTCCCAGACTTCTACACTAAATCAACAGTCCATGTAGTCTGCTGATGGGAAAATGAACCTCGGCTCTTGACCAGCTGATGTGGTGCATTCCAACATCTTTTGTCTACTAGGGAGAATCACAACTACCAAGCATAAAACTGTTTCCTGGTTATCAGAGATTCCATCTCTTCTGTTGAAATTGTGCTGAAGTAAAAAAAAAAGCAAATTCCACAGGATAGGAGCCCAGCAGAAGAAGGAAATTTGGCTCAGTACCTCTGGGGTTACTTCATGTATTTAGGAGGTGGGAAGGTAGGGCCATTTCCAGAACAAGTGGCTTTCTCCCTATAATTTTCCTTGCCCTGAATTGCTTCCATCCCAAACAGGAGAGATATTTAATCCTTTCAGAGAACCCTCTTGGTTCAAGTAGTCTCTTGGCAGTTATGACTTGGACACAGGACATCTCCTGTGGCTTCCCTAAAGACCTGCCATTTTAAGGAGTGTCTGATTCTTGTGTCCTCTCCTTTACCACTTACCCTCCTCGGCTTATTCTCCTAATTTAAGGCCTTGAAAAACACTTTCTGCCTCTTGTAGAATAACTTTACCTCCTGAAAAGCTGCCATTCCAATTTGAAAATAGTATAGGAAGGAAAAAGACAGTTTTTTTCTGTTTCCTACATCTGTACAACTTAATGTTTCTCAAAAAATTTCTTTCCATTTTCCACATAATTTTTTCAAACTTCTTACTCTGCTTGGTCTGTAATCTCGTCTTTTTTACTTTTTCTATTACATTGACTGCCAATGCCTCCTTTCTGATCTCTTAGACCATCCTTCCTTTACAGTCTAGATTTGCCTCATGATTATGTTGAATACAATTTCTTTCAGAGTACAATAAATCACACTATCCAAACTATTCATCTTTTCACAACTGTGCCTTTAGCTTTGAGCTCCAGACAAAGACCATTCATGTAAGTATACCTTTAATGGAGAGTTGACTGAATGCAAGCCTGACTAATGGCTACAATAATTATTTAACTTACTTCAGTGTTACTGTCTAAAAAGGTCTGTACTTTCTTTATGTGAATCTTCATTTAGAATTAGCTTAGATCAAGCCTGGGAAGAGATGTAATTCAAGTATTCTTCTGCTTGGCTTGTGTTGGAGAATTTTGCTCAGAAATGGCTTACAGAGTTTTGTTCAGACATGCCATAATCATATACAGCTGATGGAAAAGTAGAAGGTATCTGTGAGGAGCAAATTCTCACAGCCTGTTTCTGTAAAAAACTAGGTTCTCAGGCACATTTTTAAAAACAGCAGGATTCTCAGACAGTCTTCTCATAACAGGTAAACATTCTGTCCTTGGCTGTTTTGGGAACAGGCGTGGAGGTTTTGAGAACCCTTCATATCAGAGTGAGAACACAAATCTTGGTTTCAATAAACAAACCACAGGTATTGAAAACAAAGGGAGGGGTTAGTGTGATCTATGACCTATGATGAGCTCGGATTTTGCAATATGCATGAGCTTAATTGACACCACTATAAAAGTGTGTAAGTGAGATCAATAAATTGGAGTTTGATGCTGATCAACAAGGATGGGTCGTCTCCCTTCGCTTTCAACAGGCTTGCAACTCATTTGTTCACTTATTTTATGCAGTCATTATCACATTTATATATCTTACAAAGTTCTGTTAAGGTCTGGTTTCTTCACGGGTGGGAGTGGGAACTGCTGTCTCTCAGCAACTGCTTACCAATTCAAATTAAATTAATTTTATTAAAATTACAACAGCACTCTCAGCATACTCAATTAGTTAATTGTAATAGAACTCTGAATTTATACAGCCTTTTGTCTAGAAACCCTGATGTATATTACATGTCTAGGTCAAATCAGTTCTTCTAATAACCCTGCGAGAGAGGTGAATAAATATACCCCAAAGACTGATTTTCTTCTGGGCTTGTGTTTAGTTACTCAGCTATATTTATAGACTTTAAAAAAATCCTGAAGTCAGTTTTAGCAGAGAATAAATCCCTATGTTAATTTTCCAGTAATTTTTTTTTCTTCAGGTGCTTGAAATTACTGAACTGAAGCCCTTGGCAACACTAAACTAGAGGCCTGTAAGGAATGTGTGGCTGTATTTCAGAGCTGGAGCTAGTACAGCCTGTCTTTCAGAAGTGCATGAATTGTGGCTTAATTCTTGGAGTTCAGATATTCACTTGGAGGTGAGATAAACACGACTGGACATGCCATCAGCAAAATACACTGTAGATGTTTCTCTGGCTATGTCCTAAAGCTACATTCCTATTTAAATCAAAGTAAATTTTTACATCTCTGTATCATATATATTTGGTTGGAAAAGTAATCTGTTTGTTCCGACCCAGTGTATTATAAACTCATTTTTAAGTTTTCCCAGTTTTGACTGGGAGAGAGTTAATTTTTTTCCTGTTTATTAGCTGGTGCAGTGCCACGTTTTGGATTTAGGACAAGAATAATGTTGATTACACACTGATGTTTTAGTTGTTGCTTAGTAGTGCTTACCCGAAGCCAAGGATGTTTCATCTTCTTATGTTGTCCTGCCAGTGAGAAGCTTGAGGGACACAAAAGGCTGGGAGGGGACACAGTCAGGACAGGTGACTGACCTAAGAGGTGTTCCACACCATACGTCAACATGCTCAGCATATAAAATGGGAGGAAATTTGATGGCCTCACTGCTGAAGAACAGACTGGGCATTGGTCAGAGCAACTCTATGAGCTGCATCTCTTGTTTGCCTTGGGGTTTATTTCTCTCTCTCTCTCTCTCTGTTATTTTTCTTTTAATTACTTCTTCTTACTAATTTATTTTAATTATTATATTGGTTTTATCTCAACCCACAAGTTTTCTTACTTACACCCACCCAATTGTCTCCCTTAATCTGCTGGGAGCAGGGGGACTGAGCAAGCACCTCTGTAATGTTTTGTTGCTGGCTGGGATTAAACCACAACACAAATTCATAATAATTCAGTTAACAAGTGCATTTTTATTTATCTTTTAAAATCAGTTCTGCAGTTTACATTAAAAAAAAAAATGCCTGTTGTCTTCAACAAGAATTTGACTATGATTGGTTTTGAGTCTACAATGTCTCTTACCTCTTTCTTTCCACAAATTAAAAAAACCAAAATGCATCATTGCATTTTCATAGACATCTACATTATTTAACCCACATTTTATATGTATTATCATTAAATTAACTTAATGCCATTCCCCTTTCTCGTTCATACCTTCATCCCAAGTGCTAAAATTGCAATGTTCAGTGCTTTCTCCACATTCATTTGACTGGGAAACCACACTGTTTATGTTAAACAAGAATGCTTATGTCACTATCAGTGAAACAGTTGGGTATTTTTTTTCATAAACATATGACACAAATTCCCATCTAAATGGGAAGATAAGAGAGTTTGGGCATCAGGGGCTGCAGACCAAAGAACATGTACCTGTCTCTCTGTCCATCTCTCTTATTGGCATCCCTTTGTGAGTTAATTTAATGTGCTAACTTGGCTAGGAAGTAACTGAGAGAGAGTGACAGGGTCATTTTCTTCCACATTAGTGAGCTGAATCAGCTCAGAGTTCAATATGAAAAGAAAAATACTTTAAATGGTTCAAGTGAACTGTGTTTTGAAGGTGCCTGTTTCTCAAGCTGATTTTAAAAGGAGTTTGTGGGGTGAGTTCAGAATCAAATGCCTACCTGAAAACATCTATAACTAGGGAAGATAAACCTCACCTTAAGCAATTCTTGCTTGAGTAACCCAGTCTGCCCATGAATTTCAAACCGAGTCAGACATGCTGACAAGACCAAACTCCTCAAAAAGACATGACTGTAAGTTTCCAGCAGCTGAGGTATTGGAACTAGGGTGGGAGACACCTAACTTTGCTTCCTCCCTGACACTCCTCCCCCGGAGCTGTCTTCTCCCAATACTGTAACACAACGCATTAATTTGTATTGTAATCAAGCCAAATGCTGCAGGAAGGAAAGAAAAATTCTACAAATGTATCAGCTGTTACTGTCTACTGTTTCTCTGTAGAATTGCCTTTGTAATTCTCTTTTCAAAGAAAAGATATCCATTAGAAAAAAATATGTGTGCTTTACATTACTGATAGTTTACCACAACAACAAAAGAATGGATTGAAAAATCAAACCTTGGAAAAGAAAATGCCTTTTCTTAATACATGCTCCTTCTTAATATCAGCTTTATATCAGTGAAGGAAACTTCATTGCCTAGTTTAGATACTGATGTTAACACCTCACTGTCATCATGTTTCTTTGGCTCTCTTAGTAACAATTAAACAAGTCAACGCTAATTTTGATCTGAAAGAGGAGATAGAGTACAAGTGGCAGGTAAATTAATAAAAGGATTGATTCATTTATCATTTTAGCTAACTCTTCTCTTTCCTAAGAATAAAACAGAGATGCTTGTAGCCGGTTAAATGCTTTAGAAGGCAGCAGAAATGGATTTTCCAAAAAAAATCCCCAAACTTTTCCCTTCTTGCCTTTCATGAGAGAAATGGAAAGCTGAAAGGAAATTAAAATGCATCAGCTAGCATTTTCAAATGAGGAGCTCTTAACACATGTCAGAGCAATGCCATCATCAGGATGAATGGGTTTGTGGAGACTGACTTCTCCAGCATAGCATGTACACAGACCTGCAGTAATCCTTCACGTGGATAACCATGCAGTGGTTACATAAGTGTTGTGAATATTTTTGGCAGTACTGAGTTTGCTGTTGGGAAGAAAAATATGACTTGTTTGACATCTAAGTTTAAAAGTATGTTAGGGAGGAAAGAAAGAAATTGTAAGGTTCCTTTAAAACTTTTTTATATAGATAATTAAATGGAGGAGAGTGTGAAAGCTAAAAAAATTAAAATCAGATACTTTATATGGTGTACCTTATGTTTTTTCTCTCATTTGACACTTGGTGTGAGAAGACGTAAAAGCAGAAGAATAGGAATAGAGGTTTAGCATGTGAGTAGGAATTCCACTGCAGAAGAGACAAGATTGATGTCTGGGACAACTCTCATATTTAGAGCTCTGCTGAGCAAGAAAATTGGGGATTGAAACCAGGAGACCAGTTAACTTGAATTCTTGCACACAGAATGATCTGCAGCTGAGGCTGATTGGTGACCAGGGTTCAGAGCAACACAGCTATGCTGTGGTGGGATCCCTGGTGCCTTGCCCCCACAAGTTCCTTGGGCAGGGAAAGGAGGTAGGGGCTCTTTTGCTGCCTTGTAGTTCATTCCCTGACACCTTCTTCCCTGATGGTCCCAGTTCATCCCTTGTTTTATACACCCTGAGGGACATGCACTGATCAGCTGACACCTGCTAATGCTGGTGCTGGTCATTGCTTGCACATACCATTATGTTATTGGCACATCTGTCACTTGACAGAGAAGGTGACAGAACACACATCTCTTCCTGTGCCTCCATGAAGTGCAAGACAGCCTCCCCAGTGGAAAGCTGGACACAAGCTGAGGATGTGACTAAGTAGTCCTGGAGTTCAGCTAAACTCTGGGGAGCCCAGGAGCTGAATGAATCTACGCTTAAATTTTCAAGTTTCTGATGTTCCAGACTGGTTACTTTTCCAGTAAAAATGTTCTCTACAGCTTGGCAAGAAGCACAGTCATATTTTATTCCTTTCAAGAAAACACCCACTTAATTCTATTATGTTATTGTTTTCTCTAAGTCCTCATTCTGCTGTGAGGAGAGACAATGCAGTGTAAACAGAGAGAGATAGATAAATTATTAATTAAGCAGCCCTTTGCCATTTAGCTACAGGCAGTGTCAGTGTGCTTCTTCAGTTCACTCCTGCTTTTTCCTTGGCAAGACGCAAGCAGCAGATTCTCACCACCTCCAGGGTCCAGAAGCGAGGGAGGGTTGTGCTGCAGGCCTGGAGACAATTAGGATAATTAGAGCACCTGAAGATCCTGATAGGGTTTTCAAAGGAACATAGGCACTAATATGATGGGTAAGAGGCAACAGTTTTAGGATACAATTGCCCTGGGGATTTTTACCTTGCCTCTACTTTAAAAAAATAAAAAGGCAGGAAAAGATCTCTATCTCTGAGAAAAAGTGGCTACCAACACTTGAAAACACAATAAATTTTGTGGAAAACTTATCTCCCTATTTAGCAAATGCTTACAAACTGAAGCTGAGATTCCCCGCAGGAGATTTCTCTCTTGCTGAGAGGTGTCAGCACATAAACAGTCAGAACAGACCAAGTGAATAAGATTAGGCTTTTTTGTCTCAGTGGATGATTTAGTTTTGGCTACACCTGTAACAATAACAAAAGAGGAGCAAAGACCTTTTTGTAAGCACTGAGGCTAAGTTGCATGGCCCAGCTGCTTTCATACTACTTATCAAGTCTCTCTAGCAATTCTGCACCTTAGGTGGCAACCCAAGGAGAAAAGTAGGTTTTTTGTTTTGGTTTGGTTTTTAAAAAAATTTCTAAAATAATGTGAGGTCAGTATATCAGCCCATCAGACTGGAGGTTACACAGCACAGTTCTGGGTAGCATCTCTTGCATGTGCTGAGGTGTCTGAGGTAGAAAGGTTTGCTGGGATAAGTATGTAACACCTATACACAGCAGAAAGAGCCAATTGAAAGTTGTTGCTCTCTTACTGATGTTTATTAGTTCTCTCTACAGAACTAATTCAGAACATTTTTTTGTCATGGCCTTGGTAGAGCTAGTTGAAATGTTAAATAAAAGCCAGTGAGTGAGCTAGCAACCAAGCAGAGGAACTGAGCCTGGGGTGCAGCGCTGACATCCCTGGTTCTGTTTTTTGTGACTGTGGATGTACCCTGTATCAGCTGAGCCACTCTGCCCCACACAGAGTTAGCTATCATGTGATTCATTCCTAGCTCCATCATAATATCCAGATACATAGGTAGCTCCAAAAATATCCGTTTTAACAGCCTTTTTCCAGATTGACTTCAGAACATGAACTCAGCTGCTTAAATTCTCCAAGTGTTTACCTTTCTGCTGGAACATTTTCCATAAGCCTCAATGACAGGTAAGGAGAGACACATCAGCCCTGACAAGAGTAAGACATTTCAAGTCCAGGTTACTTCTAAGTTGTCTTTGATCCTGTCCATCTTGCCTAGGCAGTACAATCCAGGAGACCTAATTCTATGCTAATCCCAAGGAAAACACAGAGTCATTTCACCAGAGGCCCATAATGCCTGAAGGTTTATTTTTTGCTTGTGAGCCTTAGTATTTCTACTATTTAGTCAAAGAGCTTGCAGGGGTGGGAAAGTTACTCTTCCCTTCCAGAAGGTCGTGAGGATAAATGATCCATAAAGGAATAGAAAATATCCATTGGTTAAACTTGCAGTTGACACAGCAGTCTGGTGACACAGAAGTAATGCAGACAGCTGGATTAAATACAGGAACAGAAAAAGCACTTTATACTTGCAGAACTGGGGACTTCTGGAAAGAAATAAATTAAAGAAAGACCTTGGAGTTGTACTTAACCTCAGTGTGAGCCGTCAGTGGATTTCTGTCATGTGGAGGATTAAAACCATTCTAGATGTATGAACAAGGAATCCCTTCAACTCTGGTTTCTATTCACATGGCAGTGATACTATATCACCATGTCTTGCCAACTTGTATTGTCCATGTCAAAAAGAGTGCAGATATACTTGCACTCAAAAGGATCCCTGTAAAATGATCCACAGATTGTAAAGCGACATTACAACACGAAGGTAGATTCTGTGCTCTATTGAGCTCTATTCTGTGCTGAATTCTGATCATGGAAGGAGGTGCTTTTTTTTTTCTCTCCACAACATTTCTGGCAGAGGAAAAACAAGATTCAGCACCTGAAAACAGAAGTTATACAATTTAGGACATAATAGCCTATTAGTGAAGATAATTAGAACTTTGAAGCATTTTATCCAGTTTATATCTCTGTACTTGGGAAAGATCCACTGTCTCCTGATGTATTTCAAATGAAACTTTGTCAGTCAGAAGACAGATGCCTTAATCTAGCTACAGTTTGTACAGGTCTCATGGCCCCTTCTGGCCCTGGAATGAATTAATGCAGATCTCCATCTGTGAATATTCTGCTTAGTTCTGAGTTTGGTCACAGAGGGTGCAGAAAAACATACAAAGTCCTCAGAATACTGATTACACTCATGGCTTACTGTTAAGACTGCAGTGAAAATCAAAGCTTATTTATTAAACCTGTAGCCAGTTGCCCGCAGGGTAAAGGAGTGTGAATATGGGCTCTAGATAAACAGAACTGAGTGAAAACTAGAACTTTAAATTTTTAGTAGAAAAAAAAGGCAGCTTCCACCAGTTTGCATGGCATGCACATGAAGTTACTGCGGAGCGGTACATATTTGTTTTAAATCTAGAAATAAACTTGTACTATAGGTTTCTGTTGCTATTAATACTTCAGGTCCCATGAACTGTAGTGTTAATAAACTCTTGAATCTTTGTTAGTGTGAGATGTTCTAAGTGTGTCAGGCAGGGGAGAGAGACAATTAATGGACTAGTAGAAGATACCCATGTTAGGGAAGGCTCAGTTAATGGGAAGTCAAGATAATGGAAGATAAGACATCATGCATTGTCAGGAGCCAGAATTTTTTCCCAGCATTAAATCTTGTCTAATTTAGACCATTCAAGAACTGCTAACAAGCTGGTTTGTTTACGTTTTAAAGGCTCCCAAACTAAGGAGGTGTCTCAGTATTTCTATCTTTTGTCTGTTAGAATCCAAAAGTGTACTTTAAGAATAAAATTTTGAAAATAGGCCCCACTTTAACCTGAGGACAAAAACAGGGCATGAAATTTACTTAAATTCTGATACATAAACCTCTTACACATAAATATATGTGAATCTATAATGTTTACATACACCTTCTTCAGTATTTCCATGTTCCCCTTTTTTATGCTACATAAGTTTAAGAGAAATGCTATATCAGTTCATCTGATCAGTTTGCAGCAAACTAAAAAGAGAGATGACGAGGTAGATTTTCAAACTATTTTGGGTTGAGAGCATTGATACTCCTGCAATTTCTCTCTCTTCCTCTGGAGGGACAGAGGATAGTGATCTGAGACTACATGGCTGACTTCTGTATGGATATAAGTAGAGGATGTTTGATGGCTTGTGACAGGCACAGTCTGACAGCAAAACAGCTGTTCTGTAAAGTGCTTATTCCATTGCATGATTTGGGCATTTGAGCAGTTGGGCATCATCCTGGCTTTTAAAAATCACTTGTTTTGTGCTTAATTCTGTAATTGTGACACCTGTTGCCACCTTGCTCCTACTTTAATAATCCCCGTTGGTCTTCAGCCATATGAAACTAAGGAATAGGAAGGTCAGATGTTTAGGATTTTCCTTGCCATGAGTTATATCTTCACCTTTATAAACACACATTTATCACTAAATCAGTCACTCTCAAAGAGAATGAAACTCTGGCCAACAGGGAATGTGCTGCCTTTCCCTGTTCCTAAAATACTGTACACAAAATGGGCTCAACTTTGTTTGGTGTGGTTGTCTGGAGCCAATGGGAAGAATGTTCAGGAACATTTCCAATGTACATCCTGAGCCAGCCATTGAGAAGCCAGCACTCACTTTTCAAGTTCTGGAGAGAGGTAAGTTGAATTGGTGCTAAAATATGAAGTAAATGGAAGTTCTGGATCTGTTTCTCTTCCCTGCTTTTCTAGAGCTTTCCATATGACAAGTTTTCTGTGTGTCTCAATGTCTGAACGGACTCAACCAAATGTGTGTTTCTTAATCAGCAGGTCAGGGTGATGAGGACACAATCCACACCCAGCCCCAGAGAGCTTGGAGCTCCCAGCAGCAGGCTGGCATTTGACAAACAACTTTGAATTTACTTCTTGCAGCTGTTGAAGGAATTTTAGTCTCCGAGTTTGTCATGCAACTCCTGAGCCCAAAATTCACATGGAGTTTTAAAATCAATGAATTAATTTAGTGTCTTGCAAAAAAAGTACATAAAGAAAGACAGAACATTTGGAAGGAGAAGTAAAATACAGCTCTGTCCTTGATCTGCTCTATGAGCTTAGGTGAGTTATTTCATCCTCAGTCTCTGTTTCTCTTTTCTCTTTCTTGGCTATTCAAGTACAGGCTCCCTTAAGATAAAAACTGTCTCTCTCTAATTTGTCAGACAGTTCCTTGCACAACAATATCTTCGTCCCCAGCTATATATTTGATGTTCAGTAATGCAAATAGAAAAAATTAATTTGCCACACTGCTAACATTTAGTTTTGTAAAATGCAAATTGTTATAAAGGCTTTGTTACTAAAAAATCATGAATTATTTGAGGTAAAATGGCTAACTGTTGTAAGTTTCTATCTACTCTTAGATAAGCTTCTCCAAGGAAAAGGTGATTCTCCCTATAGCCAAATAGGTTTTTTGGGTAGCAGGAAGAACAAAATGTTTTTCTGTTGTGAGCAAGCACAGGTATATTTGGACACTTTTAATGGATTTATAACACACTGAAATTAAAGAGGCTGCTCAGGAAATGACACTCATTATGATCCAGGACACTCCAGGGCACATCTCCTTTAGGCTAAAGATAAAGGTGTATAAATTTATGAGCTGTGCCAGGCAAGCTAGCTCTGGAAAGAGAAGAAAAATAACCAAGTAAGTGTGTCTCTGTGGCCTGGTTAATTAGCATTGCCAGCAGACCAGAGTAATTAACTTATCTGCTGTGATAAATTAATGCTGTCCTGTGTGCAGGGTTCAATTGGATATCTCTGCCAAGCACTGGTAATATAATGTAAATGTTCCAGCTAGTCCAGCATGATGCACAGCACAGATCCATCCAAAATCAAGCTGTGAAGGCTGATCAATCTTGTCTTGGAATCACAAGCCATTTATCTGTGTAGTCCAGGTAGGAAAGTGTTCACCAACTGCTACATACCCCTGATGTTTAAATACATAACAGGCATTTCCAAACTTCATTTGAAACATCAGGCATGAGAGTGCCAAAAGCTTAATAACAGGTGAGAGACAGTGAAGTCATTCTTGTTTCAAAAATGTTTAGGTAATGACTCAGGAGGTAGAAATGTCCCAAACTTCTCAGCTTTCAAGCATAACTGCTTTTTGACAGATAATCTCATGCGAGAAATCAGGCAGAAAAGACACGATCACCTTTTCCTACCAGCAGACAGACCATGTTGAGTAAGAATAGTGACATAGAAGACTGTGAGGTTGATATATTAGACCTGACAAGCACACTGCATGGAGTATGGAATATTGTGTGGCATATGTGTATATTGGAGTTGACCTGTCAAAATATGAGTAAGAAGGAACCACAGACCTCAACATTTCACTCATTTTGGAAGGCATGAATCTCACTAAATATAGACATCCATACTGGAAATATCTACACCTGAGCTAGTCACTCCCAGTTCAGTGGAGAAGATGAACTTTCTGAGTAGAATACAGACAATGCAAAATAAGCCAGCTAAACCAGTTCACATGGCTCACTACAGGCAAGACTATTTTAATTTCGTTTGTATTAGAGGAAGTAGCTGAGACTTATTAATTTACATCAACACCTCTGCTAACACTGCAGATGTTTAATACTAAGTCAGATAAATCCCACTGTCTAATTTATTCTCATCTGATATTCATGAATAGAATTGCATAACAACCTGCATTACTGAAATGTAGTAGTGATAAATATGAATGAAGAGTAAGTTGTATGCCTTATTAGATGACAATTAATATTCTTGGCCACACCTTACTTTTTCTCCCTGAGAGAAAAATTTTGTGTGGCTATAAAGGTGTATGGAAAAAGATACACATATTTCATATACAGAGCACAGCACATGATACTTCCTAAAACATACAAAGGTGGCTAGACAAGGACTTCACTGGATGGAGATTCACAACAGCTGCCCATGCAAAGCCACCTCTTCTCATTGAGAACCAGTTCAGGTTCTCTGTGATAGGAACTATTCAAGGGTATACAGTCAGTTTGAAGGTGCTGTCATTAGGTACACACTCACATTCATCCTCTGCTGTCAACAGAAAGGAAATGGCACCTTCATAGGTCACTTAAGAAGATTTTAGAGGTGAGCATCCACTGAAAGTCTGTCTCCTCCACTGACTTTGCAATCTGTGCCAGCCTTTGTTATGAAAAATCTCTATCAATCAGTCTTTGTAGGATGACAGTGTATTAACTTTGTTAACATAAATTAGTCCACATTATCCTGTAATGTACTGTAAGCATGTAGTGAAATTTGATATGGTTCATTCTCATGTAAAAATTCCTAAAGGTCAGACCAACTCAGTAAAAAAGGATATTGTCTCTTGGAAGCTTACAGAGGCCCATGAAGGATAAAGGACACCCCTGGCAAACCAAGATAACACTAGCACCATAGTGCCTCTAGAGTCACAGAATCATTTAGGTTAGAAAACACCTTTAAACCCTTGAGCACAATATTTAACCCAGCACTGCCAAGTTCACTACGAATCTTTATGCCCAAGAGCCACGTCTTAGAAGGAACTTCAGGGATGGTGAGTCAACCATTACCCTGGACAGCCTGCTCCAAGTCTTGAGAAAACTTTTCCTGAAAACATTTTTCCTAATATCCAATCTAAACCTCCCCTGGCACAACTTGAGGTTTTCCTTGTGTCCAATTGTTTGTAACTTGAGAGAAGAGACTGATCCTCACCCTTCTTTCAAGAAGCTATAGAGAGGAAAAATGTTCCTCCAAGCCTCCTTTTCTCCAGGCAAAACACCCCCAGCTTCCTCAGCTGCTCCACATCACACTTCTGCTCCAGACCCTTCCCCAGCTCCACTGCCCTTCTCTGGACACGCTCCAGCCCCTCCATGTCTTTCTTGCATTGAGGGACCCAGAACTGAACACAGGATTTCAGGTGTTGCCTCATGAGTAGCAAATACAAGGGAACGATCACTGCCCTGCTCCTGCTGGCCACACTATTGCTGTTTCTCTAACAAGTCTTTGAAACCCTCCCAGCATCATCCGGCATCATAGACAAGTAATCATATAGAGAATGAGCCCCGGGATGTCTGGGTCTGTAGACAAGCAGCAAAAGTGCTGCAGAAACATGGTTGCTTTGCAAAGTTTTACCAGTATTAATAACCTGTAGTATGAGTGATCAGTCCTATCATGTTTACCTAAACATTTGGAGTGCATAAGAACCATACCTAAAACTATAATCAAGGTACTTAAATTTGGCTGGGATACCTGATACACATTAACAAATATGTACCTATGTACATCTGTACTTTTCATCCTAGCCTCTCTGCTCTGTTAGCAAGGGTCACTTGCAAATTTTAATTTGCATCTTACTTTACTGTCTAATTAACTCAAGTACAATAAATGTGAACCAACAAGAGTAGGGGATTTGCTAAATCACAAATGATAAAATTGTTGCATAATCTAAATTATTAGCAAGATTGCGTAGACAGAACAGGAATGTTTGGACTACAAGACTATCTACCTTTCTATTATAAGTCTTTTTCTATGCAATGTTATCACTCATAATTAATTTTATTACCAAAATTAAACAGGCCTTGTACATGTGTAAGGAAATACGTTAGATAAAATCTGTTAATGAACTGAGCTCAGATTTGTATGAACAGAATTAGATTATTCAGTAGAAGCAAGGTATATATCTTTTTTTAATAGTGAGCTGAAATCAGCAACACAGGGAAAGAAAAATTATTGAATCAGACCCCAGGTTTCTAATGATTCAAAAAGATAAGAAGGACTTTTTTCTTTCTACATTATTAATAGCATTTTTACCAACTACTTTTTGGAGTCAGGGTATTTTTAAACCCTTCACTATTCAGTGGTAAAAGAAAATAAAAAGCAAACCCACCACAAGTGAACCGCAAAATAAACCCCAGAAACTGCTATTTCCTCCTGCACATAGTTAACAGATTGTGTACCATCTCCTCAACTTTTAATTTTAAGTGTGCAGTAATACAATCCACAACGGCTTCACACTGTATAAAACAGAGAAACTGGAATACTGAGCCATCCAATACATCACCACTATCCCCTGTGTGCCATCCTGATTATCTGCTGGATATTAAATACGGCATCCTGATTATCTGCTGGATATTAAATAGAGCTAAAAATTCTTAATTATGTACTGAAAACTTTATTTTCCAACCAGAAAATACACTTATCTCTCTGCAAGCAACAAAGAAGAGTCTCTGAAACTGTCATTGAAGACTTAGTGGGCTGTAGGGCTGACAGTGGAAATAGAGACATACGTAGGCAATGCTTATTTCAATGGTATTCCTGAGCCTGTCAGAAAATGGAGTGTAATAACTTTGACACTCTACACTTGAGCCCTTCAGATGGGCTCAGTAAGGTGCTGAGTGGGGTGCAATCACAACAACTGATGGGAAACATCTGGTGGAAAGATTTTGGTGGAACAGGCCACCTGAATCTGGTCCCTACAATGTGATATTCCAGAAGCAAAAATCACTTGGCAGATTTCTGTGTTTACAGCTAAAGGTCATACTCTTTCTCACAGCTTGTCCAAAGTGAGAGCAGGCAACAGTTCATATGCAGTTTGATGTATGTTCCCAGCTGACATGAGCCAGAGCAGCCATTGGAAGCAGTCCTGAGCCACTCTCACTCCATCTGCCTATTTGTGGCCCCCTTCCACTCCTGATCTTATGCTGGCACATGTATTTGACTGTTGTGCAATGGAAATGACCAGGGAACTGATCAGACTGAAAAATTACCTGTCCACAAAAAAAAAAGGTAATTTTCTCCCTTCTATAACTCAGTGTTTAAAGTGCCCTGACCTTGTCTGCTATGCAGTCAGTTCCTTTCCAGTGTAAAGGTAAGATATACTATGATTCCTTTTTTCTTTAAGATACATATAAATTCAGAGGGAGGGACTAAAGCTCAAGGTGACATTGCCCCAATCACATTATTTGCTACATTGCTTGTTGTGTTGCAACATTACAATTGCTAAGCTTTAAAATGTCAGATATCTGTTCCTTCCCCTTCCAGCATTCTATTTGATTTCTTACACAGTGTTTTTGCCTCTCTGAAAAGCAAATCTGGAAATGAGAGACATTGATTATTAGTGTATTTCTGCTCTCAACTTTAAATTAGCTTCCAGGCTTTGCATAACAAGACACAAATTATTCATGTGAGAAAACCAAGAAGTGATTTATTATCATGTCTCATTTCCAGTGAAGAATTTTCTTCAGATCACCCAGGAAGGAGGTTTTCCTATTTTAAATAAGATAAATTACAATTGACATTGGAATTCAAAACATTACTCCAACCTTTCTAGTTCTTTTGGTCATACAGAAACTAAGCTCATGAATTACATTGACAGCAATGTTCATTAACTGTGTTTCTGAGCCCAGCTTGAAAAATCTGAAATCCTTCTCACAGGCTAAGCTCTGTCTATCCCTGCAGCACCGGAGCACTTTCCTTGCCTTAGGAAGACAATAATGGTCTTTGTCTCCATCTTGCAGAGGTGATGACTGAATTGGGCTGGGAGCAATTTGTGGGAGCAAACCTTTTGCCTGCTATGTAGAAATAACTAGAACTGGGAAGGTTATGCTTTTGGGATACACACGTGGAATACACACTGTCATGCAGGGATGAACACCAATGTTTGAATAAAATCTTCCCTGTGGTAAACAGAAAATCCATCTTTTAATCCAGACCTTCAGAATGTGCAATTTCATGGAAAATGTTACAACCTACTGCTGATATAAGGCAAGAGGTTGATGAAATAAACTGAAGATTCAAGAGAAAAAAGAGGGCAATGGAAGGTTGCTTTAGGAATTCAGGTGCAAAAATCACTTATGGTAAATGGTAGGAAGTGCTCTTTAACACAAGTGAAGACAGATAAACTATCTTGACTGGTGAAGACAGATAACTATCTTGAATGCTCATTCTTGTTCTGGAACAGAAGGAAATTCTCCAAAGTAGTATAGACAAAGGTGAATGAGCTCAGGCAAAGCAATATATGGGGATGAGAGATTTGTGATGAGGATATTTCTCTTAAGATGCATCCCTCAATAAGCTCATCTCCTCTCTCTGTCTTGATTTTTGGCACCACAGACCTTCTCACCTTCCATCTTGAGAAAAATGAGTAGCAAGACGGGTTTGATCCCACTTATCTCCATTTCGGTACGTCTTCATCTCTTGCTGTGGATCTGTTGGATAGCTTTGTGGATGAAAAATTGGTGGTCTCAGTACTCTGGAGGTCAGTAAGAAACAATGGCTGCAGCCAGAGGAGACTTCTCTAGAAGAGACTGCTCTGAGTTGAGAGAGCATGAGAAAGAAAGGACTGTAAGCTAGAGCATGCAAAACTTGGTGGCCTTGGAGTCTAATGCACTTACTTCGTGATGCCATCTCAGATAGTTCCTTTGGCATCTTAAGGAAAAAAAGTCTTAAAATTCTTAGTCATGCTTAAAAAAAGGAAAAGTTCTTTACAGAAAATAGTCATTGAGTTTCTTAATTTGAAGTTGCAAATGCTCAAACCTGAGTCAGCATTTAGATTTAAGAAAACAACAAAACTGTACATGGGTGACTGCTATGTGGGCAATTAAGCATCCAGTTAATATTTTAAGACTCTTCAGAGCTTTAGAGCAGGGTGAAGATGATTGGACTATCAGACATTTAAGCTGTTCTGAAAAATAAAGAAGAAAAAAGGAAAAAAGACTCATCTATTAATCAACCTTTGCCCTAATAACCTAATGGAGTTCTAAAATGAATGGGAATTTTGCTATTCACTGTAATGAAAGGTGAATCTAACCTGTAGCTTCAGTTATAGTAGAGCCTGGATGCAATTTTAAGATGTTATATAGAATAGCTTTTAAATTGGTCTAATATTATTAGACCAGCTTTTAGCAGGATATATCTATTATTTTTCTCCTGTTTTCTGCTCTTACCCCTTTGGCAGGCTTGAATTTTATTGATTGTAATATCTCCAGGCAGTGGCTATGTTCTTAGTGATATCTGCCTGCAGAGTATGTGGCACATTTTATTCAATATTGTAACCCAACAAATAGAAAACAATAACTTCCGGAATTATGGCTGCATTTCAATTGGCTTGTGTCTTTGAAAACCTTAATGTATATACATTATATATAAGAAAAAGTAATGTGTGTTGAATTTGCTTGGAGACCCACAGCCCAAAAAGCCACATAGACCTTGTGTTTAAACATAGAGATTATGTCTATAGACATAGATTCCCACTCAAGGATGGCATTTACGTGGAACCAAGGAGATTAAATGACTTTGGTGTTCCCAGTCTGCAGGGGCTGCCTGATCAGAATGTGGCCCAGAGTCTTATCAAACTATAAATTTTACAAGTACTCAGTGAAGACTGTTTCCAAGCCCTGAGGGCTTGCATGCTAAGCAGAGGACAGTTAGACAAGGAGTGAAACAAGATCTAGTCTGGGCCTGTTTCAGGGCACACTGGTTTGAAATCCGTTTGGTATGACATAGACACAATCATTGCTTGTAAGATGTTGTTTCATCAGCTACTTTCCATGTGTGGGCATTTCCACTGAAAGGCATTTGTTGTCTTTTATACAGAAATTTTCTAAACATGAAAAAAAGCTAGCATGAGAGGGAAGAATGAACTGATGTGGGTAATAAAACCCAAAATGGCTAAGAGAAGACTGTGATTATTTTCCAAGAGCAGATATAAAACCTCACTGAGTTGTGGTCCCTCTGCTACTTCCATCTCCTATTAAAACTGATGCTTTATTTTTGATTTAGAAATGTTTACAGTTAGTAAGGAGCAACACTTAATCAACACAGTAAAGTTGCAAAAGATCAATCACTTATTTTCTCTGGTTTTCTAGAGTGGAGTTTCTAACACTTATCTGAATTTGTGGTGGTAATTTCAGGGACAGAGTTTGGAGGCAGCAACTGGAGTAGACTTGGACTACCTCTCTTTAGTGCCAAGAGTCCATTGCACAGACAAAAATGACATAAAGTCTTGTAATATGACACCTAGAAATTCTCAAATGAAAGTAGAATGGACCTGTTTCAAGCAACTAGCTTGGGTGCTCTCCTTAAAATTATCAGTAAAAGGGGAGTTATAACTACAATTTAGCATGCATGTTCTGAGTTTCCTTTCCCAGCCGTCTGCCATTTTCTTCTGAATATTTTAATCTAGGCTCTAAACTCAGCATCTCAGTCTGCTGCTGAATGCTTTATATGGTAATACTGTTTTAAAGACTTGAATCAAATCCCTAGATTCACTCAGTTGTTAAAAGTTAAGCAGGTGCAGAATGAGAATAATCTTTTTTTACTTCATGCTTTCAAGGATTGTTTTACTCCTACAATCTATAAACACACTTTAGAAAAGTTACATGTTGGCAAATGCTTGAAATACTTTAGCAGCAATATTTATGATTGAGCAGTGGAGAGACCTTGAGTGAGTGACTGAGAGGCCATAACAGTCACATACTATTTCAGGGAGAAACATGCAAACTTGTCTACATAAAAGGTCAGTATTTTTCTCTGTTTAATTACTTAATTTCAAGAAGCTAGTTACAAAGTTATAAAAATTCTGGATGGCAAGTAGACCATTGTTCTTTTCAGCTCCACAGGGAGACAGCAGGAACATCTGCAAGACGCTGCCTCCCACCAGGCTGAACAAGGCAGGTAATGATGAGAACACACATGAGAATAATTACATCAAAAACAATTTCAGAAACACAACTGTGGAAATTCCAGAAGGCTTGATAGACCTGAAGTGTGAGATTCCACTCTTCATTAGGAAAATCTGCAGAATTCCTATGAATTTTGTGGAGTTCTACGTCAGTTTGGCCAATAAGCTAGGGTAGAATGTGGCCCAAAGTCTGTTAAAGGTGTAGTTGATGAAGGAGATGTCTGCTAAGAATTCCAGAGTAAGAAACTTTGAGTATGTGCTTTCTGAGGAAGGGTCATTATTCTTTTGCACAAAAAGAAAACACTGGAAAATTTTTGGACAGCCTCTGTTGAAAACTGAGTTTTGAAGCCTTTCCAGAGGAAGCCTGTTTCCCCATTGCCATGCAAAGTCATTTACAGCTTAGGCTGTGCATGAAACACACTAATGGACTTCAATTTATTGCTGAATAACAGTAAGTAGAGTGCAATGGAGAAACAGTTGTGGCAAATGTTTAAAGCCCAACTGAGCAGGACATGATCAGAAGGGTGCTGACAGCACTGTTGACATTGATGCTTTTTTATGAAGTCTCTGTAATACGAATGACTCCACTTGGTACTCACAGCTACAGGCCCAGGGCCAATGTAACCAGACAGGCAAATTCTGTGCATTGCTGATTGTCATCAGGTGTCTGGGATTTTCAGAGGAGACCCAAAGCAGCTGGCAGCAGACCACATCATATGTTTGAGAGGAAAAAGTAGGTCACACCCTGATGTTGCTTCCGTGTCCACCCAGCCCTCTCTCCTCCTCCACACCTCATGGATGCTATCTGCTGGAAAAATTGACAGCTGGACACACAAAAGCAAATAAGCTGAACTAAAGAGCATTAATTAGGATGATGTGTCAGCAGCAAGAGGCTAGAGAGTAATATTGATTTAAGAGTCTGCTGCTCCTTGACTACAAGTAAGCTGACTCCTGACTTGTCTAATAATTCTTCTGTAAACTGATACTGTGAGCAGAACTGCCTTGAAGTTCCTGGATATATTCCATAATCAAAAAACTTTGACTAGCTGAAACTAGGTATCTCCCTTGAGAATATAAGTATCAGTGTGAAAAATGGATGTGGTTTCTGGTCAAAATATAAATCCTTCCAGAATTTAAAAACAAATTTGAAAAGTAAAGGTCTTGCACATGGCTGCACATGAGACTGAAACAGAAATGGGAAACAACATATCAGAGAAAGCAAAGATTACTTCTACTTCTCTCAAATCTCTGTTGAATGTTCTCACTGCTGATTCTTAGAACACAACTGAGATGTCTGATCTCTGTTTCAGGATGCTTTCCACAGTGTCCAAGGATGATTATTTAAACACAAAAACATGCCTTGAATGAGAAAGACTATTGGCCACTTACCCTATACAATAATAGTTCCCTTCCCAGGAGTCTTCAGATTAAAGGTAATGAATAGTGAATTACATGAGGCCACAGATTTAATGCACCAGCTTGAGGCTATGTTTGAGTCTAAACCTGCCCTGTATCTTCACTCCATAGAGATGCAGCTCTCTGCTACTCAGCTGGGAGCTGGAACTGACCTCTTGGACCCACTGGAGCAGAACCTTTGGAAATGAACTAACCTTTAGCAAGGACACTGCCCCGTGCCTGCCCATGGCATAAACGGTTTCTGCAAGAGCTTTATCTGTCTTTATAGTGATTTTGAGTGACTGTATAGACGTTTTCTTAGCATTTTTAAGAACATCAAAGAATACTACAGATTGGTCATCCACACAACATGGGACATGGAAAATTATTGTTCTTCTCACCTCTAGGAAGACAATGATGAAATGAGTCTTTTTCTCCTTTTTCTAAGTCCTGTCCTAGTCTCCCAATTGCCACTCTGAAAAAAAGATTATTTGACAATTAGACATATGTTTTTGTGTTTGATAGACTCCAGTGGATTATATTTCAACAATATAAAAGATCACATTCTGTTGTCTCTGAAATTTTAAATATATGAAAATTTTGATTATTTTGCAATACTCCCATTTGTTGCTCTGACTGATAGGAAAAAGAAATTAGAACCTCCAGAACAATCTTCCATTTATAAACTCGTTTCTTGCATTTCTGATTAACACATTAGTGGCAATTAAATATGGAACTCAGCGTGATGCATGGGAAACTAGCAGAAATAGTTGTAACATTAAAAATACAGTGAAAATTTTCTCACTGTCTTACTAAACTGATACTTGTTTAACATATAACAGTAACATTACCAAAAATTTTAAGGGTATGTCACATTTGCAAAAATAAAACTTCATATGCAGCAAACCTGTTTTCTTTGAATAAAGGCACTTTGCACACATGTTAAAAGAATTCTACTAAAAGCATTTGAGATGTTACAGAGCATAAAACATTCATTCATAAAAATCCACTTAGAATCAAATATGCTCGTTTTGGCCAGAGTGGAGCAAAATTTCTTCACAGTAGCAAGTGTGGGACTGTGTTTTGGATTTGTGCTGGAAGCAGTGTTGATGATTCAGGATGTTTTGCTTATTGCTGAGCAGCATTTACACCGTGTCAAGGCCTTTTCTGCTTCTCATCCTATCTCAACCTGTCAGAGAGAAGGCTGAGAGTGCACAAGGACTTGGGAGGGGGCAAAGACAGGAGAGCTGACACCAGCTTACTCAAGGGATATTCCACACCATATGGCATCAAGCTTGGCGATAAACCAGGGGGAAGGGGGTGGTGGTGGGGGATCAGTCCTCTGGGGGTCGATCCTCTGGGACTGGCTGGGCATCATTTGAATGCTGGCAAGCAATCGTTTTCATTTTAGACACTTGTTGTTCTTATTTTTTTTTTTTTTTTTGCTTGGTGTGTTGGTTCATTTGGTTTGTTGGTTTTTGCTTTTGTTTTGTTTTGTTACTGAGAAAGAAATCCTCTCCTGCAAAGAGGAAGTCACTTAGAGCACTCACAAAGCAGGAGACGTCAGTTGGTTCTCAGTCCTCCTTGTTCTCGTGCCTCTTTGCAGTGTTCAAAGCAGTAGGCTACAGAGCAGGTTGCATAGGGACACTGGTAGCTTCTTTGGAAGCAGTGGCAAAATGCTACAGCCCTGAGGCAAGAAGGATGACAAAAAAGAATGAATGTAATTCAGAGGCTCAGTTGTCAGACTACTTAACAAGCACTGGAGAGACCGTGCTCTGATTCCCAGACAATTGATGAATTTGGCATTCAGATGGCATTTGGAGGTTTCACATCCACTGGCAGTGACCAGAGTGCTTGAATTAAAGAGTGCCTGGCACCCAGCAGAGGGGCTTTCCTGAGACTCCTTGTGAGAGGAAGCATATGACACCTACATAGCCATTCTGAGTGCCCTGGATCCACACATCAAAGCACAGATTCACCCCACTGCACACTGGGCACTGCAGTGAGGAAATCATATACAGGAGCTTAACTGTCCTCTGGGGGTCATTCAAATGTTCAGTCAGATGAAACCTATCTCAGCTGGCTGACAACAAAATCCAGTGAAGATAAATAGGTTTCTAAATTAGGAGCTTCATCTTGCTTGCTAAAATTAAGATGAATATGAATCTCAGTCCTGAGATACTGAAATGCTTAAATGAGAAGTACTTAATGAGGTATTTTGATCTCTCCCTTAGATTTTCAATGCCTCTGTTTTTCACCTGTAAAATAGGGGTAACACAATTCGGTCTTGCAAAAAACATTGAAGTAAATTCAAGGGTTTGAGGAGCAACGATGGAGGCATTATCTTCCTCACCTGACCGAGAAAAGTGAGCAGAGCTCCCCTGAAGATGAGAGTAAAATACTTCTAAGAAAGAAAAAAAAACAAAGCTGAAAGAAAAGCCTTAAGATGAACACTGGTTTCTTGTTGATAATCTCTTTGTTCAAAGAGCGAAACTTCAGCAAGCACAGAAAGCTTTGATTTTTCTCAGTTTATGATCTATGTTCCAGAGAAGCTGAAAAATACATCTGTTCATTTTAAATCTTAAGCAGGAAGCTTTAACTGAGTTTTTGAGATACACATTTTTAACACTTACAAGATGACTGTATTGTTATGTTTTAGGCTTTCTTATGTCAAACTGTTTTCATTGACACTGGTACTCCATACACCAATGTTTCACTCTTCCTTCCCTCTTTGAAGAGCAGGTGACTGCTTAATATTTAACCTATATTCAGTTGCAAAATACTCCTGACCAACTAAATAATTTTAAATGACACAGTTTCCATAAATGTGTTCTCACAGCTTTATAACTACAGAACATTGTGATCCTGGATGGAAAATAGCTGGAGGAGGTCTGGCTACAAAATTTCCTCTGGGGAAGTTATACTTTGAGGACAGCATTAAAAAAGATATTACATTGAACCATTACAAAAATATTAGGACAAAAAAAAGACAAAAAGAAAATTAATTGGAAGTTAATGAAACATTACTTCCAAGCATCTTCCCATGTAATTCAGACTATGAATTTTTAATTTAAAATGAAAAAAACACAAAACCA
This sequence comes from Melospiza georgiana, assembly GCF_028018845.1. Classification (NCBI taxonomy): domain Eukaryota; kingdom Metazoa; phylum Chordata; class Aves; order Passeriformes; family Passerellidae; genus Melospiza; species Melospiza georgiana. The sequence goes on from NC_080431.1 coordinate 71,869,306, forward strand.
AAACAAAACACTGAAAAAACTTGCTAAGGAGGACCTGATTAAATTATATACTTAGAAACATACCTGGGGTTTTTTAGAAGTAAAAGCCTACACTCCTCCTCTGACTTGCTCCATGGGGATGAATTTCTGGTTTGTGTTTGGTTCCACTCACATGCAAGGAAACTATCAGGTAAAATGTAATAGCAAGAGAGAATATCTATGAATTTAAAGATTTCTAGTGAAGCTGATAAGTAAAATAAATATATACAGAGATAGAAACATGTGAGTGAGAAGATACACCTTATGATATTTTTTAGAAAATTAATGATTTTGAGTTTATATCTAACTTCAATAAAACACATCTTCAGAAAATAAATGCTTTAATCCATGCAAATTACCTGCTATAGGCTCACATTATAATCGAAAATATTACTCTTAAATCTGAATTTAACTGGGTTTTATTACATGTTTTTCCCTTCTAGTTAACAACATTGAAGGTTTTGAAAGGGCAAAAAGCTTCACTAGAAGAGACTTGAGATGCTTTTTTCTGTTGCCTAGAGATACATATTACTACTTTGTAGGAGTTATATCTTAAGCCAGTAAAAAATCACTAAAAATTTTGTCATTGGTACTGGTGGATACAAGTGCCTTCCTGAGAGAAGATGGATGAAATACTAAAAAGGCAAATAACCTGGTGTAATATCATCGTTTCTATATTCCAGTTCCTTCTGTTTATCATGGGACTTTGTCACAGTTATCACAAACAGATATAGAGGGTTATTAATTTTTAAAGAAACCTTTAGGGACTCTGACTTCAACCGTAACTTTTAATGATTGCTAATTTAAATTTATGCTGATGAACCATAAGGATGATGTAGCAGGAAAATTATGATGCTATGATTTTGTTACAAGAAAGCTTTTATAAGGAAATAGTCACAGGGAAATATATATATGTATGGAATGTTTCTATCCTCTTATCAGAAAAGGCATATCAAGTAGCTTACCCTTTCAATCTTCTTTCCAAATTCTTTTTTGCCATAAGCCTGAAGAGTGTGTGGCCACATTTATATGCCCTATGTTGAATACTGTATTGCTATTATGCTCAACCCTTTTGAAAAAAAAAAAAAAGCAATTATTCAGTGTAAGTTTGAAATCTATAACTTATTTGGAAGCTTTTGTTTCACTGGTTTGTATCATTAGTATTTCTCTAACTTGAATTTTTTTATCAGTACATGAGATGTCTTGTCTGAGCTATTAGTTATCTGTTGTCTATAGTTTCTGTATAGTAAATGGAAAGAGAAGACATCCCAAAAGGGCAACTATTCACATTTATCTTAGATACGTGTTCTAGAATTGGATGGGCACTAAAGAATTTGTTTCTCTGCTCACAATAGCCAGTACCAGCTGAGGTGAACTGACCTGAACTGACCAAAGAAAGAAGTCACCTTTCAAAGTGTAGTTTCAAAACATCTCATATAAAATAAATAAAAAACTTCATATATGTCAGGGAGACAAAAATCTTCTCAACTGTTAGCTGAATTTTCCTTCACTTGATTTTTTAGTTTGAGAATTTTACTGGTAATCAAAAGGTTTGCCTATGACAAAAGCCAATGTTCTATCTGGGTCTTTTTAATTAAATGGCTCATTCCATAAAACACAAACACTTTACAGAGAAATATGTTAATCTAGTACACCTAATTAAGCATTATATATTGGAGCCACGCATCATTGATTTTAGTTATATCAGTGGACCATTTCATTTATTGAGGCTGACAGCACAAGTTCTTAAACACAATGATAAATGAGTTCCCTTCAATGGAATGATACTTCACCTTGGCGGTTCTCTCTTTTTTTTTTAATACTTTAGAGACAGCTAAGAGTGATCAGTTCATAAACAACCTAAACAAGCACTCTTCCATTTGGTTAGTTTCTGTAGTCTATCTCCCTCCCTAACTCTTCAGGGTTGCCTAGAGGTGACCACACTTTCCCCATCTCTCCGGTCTTTACAACAAGATTCTATTGGAAAGCAAATTTGTGTGAAGATTTGTTTGCATAGCCATCATGTCTCTTTTGAAGTAATTTTGAAGACAAAAAACAACTCTGACTTTTTGAGACATACAGCCGACTCTGTTTAATGTTGATAAGTGTACATCTCAGGCCAGGGTGGAATTTACTTTACCCACACAGTGTTAAAGAAACATTTCTTTCTCCTTTTTGCTTTTTGTGAGACTATGGAAGTATGTAGTTCTGCCTGAGCCCATTTAATTCAGTGAAATACAACATAAATCACATTGATAAAAAGGAATGTATTGTAGCTTGCTTAAAGGAACTTCTTTGGCTGAAACACAGCAAACAATCTCTTACCTATATTTTCCGTTCACCTTAATTTTTTAATTTTTCTCTCTTGTGCTTGATGTTTTCCATGGAGGTGTTAAAGTTTTACAAAACATCTAAATATGAAACTTCTGTTCACTTTTGGTATTTGATGGAAGCTGAAATTTTTTTTTCTGCGTGTTTTTATTTTGATTCATCGGCTATACCTTTGGCCGGGTCATGTAATCTTGGATAACCAGAGACAAGCCATTGTACATTGTCTTACTGAGGAATAAGGAAACTAAATGTCTGGCTTAGGAAAGACTTGGAAAAGCTTCTTTACTGTCCTTTTACAGTATTTAGGACTAATAACTACAAAATTGTTTTTGAAAACCCTCTGGCTTCTCTTAAAATTGTTTTATCCTCTTGCAAATCAAAATCCTCTTATCTAGAATTGTTCTATAATAAAAGCTCTTAATGTTCTCAAACTGAATATGTGCCTGGATTACACAAACTGTTGGAACACTTGCCTCATGTTAGCTGTTACTGTGGATGCTGCAGGATGTCCTATCTATTTCAGAGACACATGCATCTCCCTTAAACCTTGCTTCATATCCTTTATTCCTTGGTAGAGGTCTCAAAATCTTTGAGATTCTAAAATTGCACTAGATGCCTCAGTTCGGGCGAGAACTGTTTTAAGTCTGGGTTGAATGGAGCTTTGAGAAACCTGGTCAAGGGGAAGGTGTCCCTGCTTATGACAGAAGGCTTGCAATGGAAAATCATGACAGGAAAATGATGATCTTTAAAGTCCCTTCCGTTCCACATCATTCCATGATTCTATGATTCTTCTTTCACAGATTTACCTCTGAAATATTTTGAAATACTGCCAGAAATGTAGTACCTTCTACACTGTGGATTGCAAAGAAGCACCATGTCTATGTACTTTTTACTCTTGGCTCTTTGAATTGTCTCCTGATGTGTTGAGACCCAATAAGGCATTAGTAAAAAAAAAAAGTTGTTCTCACTAGTTCTGTGTATGTTGCTGCTTGACTGTGAGACAAAGGAAGAAGTTGCTCAAAGTTTCTCCAAGAAACTATCAATTTCTAGACAAAACCACTTTCATCCAGCAATTTCAGAAAAGAGAATAATCAGTCATTGAAACCAGAGGCTCAGGCAAGAAACTTCCCAATACTGATAGAAAAACAGGGTAATGTCTCTTGTATAGTATGAAAGTTTGGCAGGATACTCAGTTTCATATATGCTTAGAAATATTTATTTTCTTAACTTATTGCCTGTCAGTAGGATAAACCCAGATAAGTGGCACTCCTGAAGGTAGTCCCACTGGGAGAGACACCAGGGTGCATTACAGTGTGAAGCTCCATTGTCCTCAGTTGTTCCTCTAATTACTTCAAGGGATTGTATATTAGTTTTTCACATCTGTACCATTTGTGGTGAACCATTGCTCTGGATATGGTTTTAGGATGGAACTTTCCCTATTGCAACCCATATAGTGCTGTGCTTTTCATTGATGCCAACCAGTGTGTTGATAACACATCAATGTTTCAGCTGCTGCTGAACAGTATTTGATAAGTGCTGATCCCTTTTCTCTACCCCATTGTGCCCCCTCAGTGAGTTGGTTGGGTGTGGGCAAGAAACTGGGAGGGAAAAGAGTTGAGACAATTGACTCAAACTGACCAAAAATGCATTCTATACAGTCTAGCATCATGCTCAGCAATAAACCTTAGGGGGAGTGAGGACCAAATTTTTCCAAAGTAACCATTTCTCAGAGACTGGCAGGGCATCAGTCTGATAATGGAAGGTGGTACATGATTGCCTTTTCCTTATTTGGGGTTTTTTTTCTTTGTTTCAGGGTTGGGTTTTTTAGATTTTTGGATGGGGTTTTCCCTTTTTTGTCACCTCTACTTGTTGACCTGTCTCTATCTCAATCCATCTTTTTATTTTCCCTTGCTTTTGTCTTTCTGATTCTCTCTCCCATCCCACTAGGGAGAGTGACATAGAGACAGGGTAGGGGCTCAGCTGGTGGGTGAGGTTAACCCACTACAGCCATGTAGCTTCTCTTTGTCCTCTAGGCACATGATGGCAGCAAGCAGAGCTCTGAGCCTGCAGTGGATTGAACCCAGCCACATTCACTGTCTTGGAGAGATGGTGCTCACTCTTTTGTGCTAACAGCCTCTTAGCAATAGAGGCTGGAGGAACAGTTGAAAAATCTGTGTTCCTTCACTCTGAATTTGAAATCAAAACATAGAAGTAAGAATATGGAAATACGAAGCTCTTCAGTGCAACACCAGGAAAATAACCTGCAGTCTTGGTCACCACAATTCCTGGAAACTGTAACTCAGAGTTGTGTAGGGAGGTACAGCATACCTAAGAAGTATTTTAAAAGCCTAACCACCTTCCAGAGTTGTTCCAAAAAGACTTTATCTGCTTCATCACCCAAAATAGCACAGAATACAAGTATATAGCATTTAGAATTATCCTCAAATTTTTACTCATGACATGTCTGAAAAGGAGATAAAATACAGTTTTACATTTCTATAATTATTCCAGTTTTCAGCAGAAACATGTATGGAGGAGTTCAAGAGAACATTTATGCTCTGAGAATAGGAACAGAGCCAACCTGCCCCAGGAGGTCAGTGAGACCGTGATCCTGACACAGTAGCCAACATGACTATTTTTGCTGAGGGATACATGTGGTCAGGAGCAGAACTGTTCGAGTGGAGGCATACTGCCTTCAAAACCTGGTCTAGAGTTCTCTGCATTTCTGCTCTGTCCTGCAAAATCAGGGCTCTTGGAACTGTGGTCCACCCCATGTTGCAAACATCTCCTTAGCTAGCCTGGAATTACTAGAACATATGCAAGAACATTGATAGGTGCTCTTCTTAGAAGTAAGTTTTAAATAATTACCCTAGGATAAATCAATTTTAAAGCTCTTAAGGCTTCATACATGGTTTTTCAGTTTGCTGTAGTGCCTTCACACTGTGGCTTGGACTATAACAAATGCAATATTCTAAAATGGAATGGGTGGGAGGGTTAAGGCGTTGCATCAGTCTTGCAAGGGTGAAGAGAAACACGTACAGCACAACTCTATATGTGTATGCACGTTACAAAACATTCTTCTAAGGAAGAATTAATAGAAGACACCCAAATAGTCTGGCCTGGGAATAGTATCACACTGGCCACTATGCATGTACATACGTGCATTAAAGTTTGAAAGATCTTTTATGAGTTTTTATCTTAAATTAGACCACGGCTACCATGCACAATTGGCAAGTATCTGATGTGTGAAATCAGCCGTCTGCAAGATCTAAGAGAAGAGGAAAGCTGAGACAAATTGAGCTCTGTTGGCCTCTCCAGTCTGATTAGTCCATGCTGTCACTTGAAGTGAAGCTGGTTCTTTGGATGTCATTCTGCTGTTGTCTTACAGAGTGATGTTAGATATTTCTGCTTGTTCCCATTAGTGCCTCCTTGGAATCATAATTAATTTATATTAGCAAAGACAATTTCCATTTGCTATGGCAGTTCTCCAGCTCCCTCAGGCTTTTCAAGTAATAATAAATTATCTAAATAAGAAGTATTACTTCACTTCTGTTACAATTTTTCACATTTTGAAGGTCCCTAAACCTACCCCGTAATGCATGTTTAACAAATTGGAATTCAAATGGCCAGATAGTCCTCACCCATATTCTTAATGTGGCTTTACTTCAGTGGCTTTTTTTTTTCCTTGCAGTGATGTGCCAATCCACTGATCATAACAAGCTATATTTGGAGACCCACACATGCTCTTGCTGGGAGAATTAAAAGGGTGAATTTATAGCTTCCCAGTTGGATGGCAGAACCCATTTTTCATACTTGTGTGCACATACAAATGATTAAGAGAAAAAAAACATGTTCTGTCCTTTTAGCTACAGTCAAAATCAATGATTAGTGTCCCAAATACTTTCTGTCAAATACTGGACTTGGCGTAATTGCACCATAGCTCATAGCTCATCTTCTATAATTAATAAATGTTTTGTTGCCAGCAGAAAAAGCGAGGGAAAATGCAAATTGATGGTTGGAAATGATCTGTTGATCTTGTATTTGGGGTTTAACCCAAGCAGTTTATTTTTTTCTTAGATGTCCAATACTGGAAGTCCTGCATGCATAGATTCATTCATGTCATGCTTCAGCACTATTGACAATGTCAATAATTGCTACCATTTTATTTTCTAAATGTCTCCATTTTAAGGATTGTGATTTGGCAGGTCTGTGCAATGAACTTGAGGGTCCTCTGCTCTGTTATCTCTCATTTCTGCAGAACCCAAAGTACTATAGCAGCTGGAGTGATTAGTAAGCCTGATGAGAGTCTCTCCATGATCTAATGAGTGGAATAACCTCAGGAACCAGGGATTTGCCTTTTCTTCGAAATGGATGTTAGATTGCTGCATGAACAGCAGTCCTAGCTGTATTGTAACTTGCATGGGTGACAGTGAGCTTATGAGTAGTGGAGTCTGGGTCCATCTTTGTCTCATTTACAAGTTGGGGATGAAGGGATTGGGAACAGCCATGAGGAGAAAGACTTTCTTTCTCACCAGGGAGCTGGCTGAGAAAAAGCTCAATACAAGCCAGCCATATGCCCTTGTAGCCCAAAAAGTGCTTCATCCTGGGCTGAATCAAAAACAGTGTGGCCAGCAGGGTGAGGCCACTCCTGCAGTGCTGTGCTCCTCTCTGGCACAATTAGCACAGGAAAGACATGGACCTATACAAATGGGTCCAGAGGAGAACCACAAAAATGGTCAGAGGGCTGGAACTTCTCTCCTATTAAGAGATGAGCTGAGCTAGTTGGGGCTGCTCAGCCTGGAGGAGGCTCCAGGCAGATCTTATTGAGGCCTTTCAGTACTTGAGGGGTACAAGAAAGTACAAGTTCAGTACAAGAAAAATGGGGACAGACTATTTCTGCAGGGTCTCTAGCGACAGAACAAGGTCCAATGGCTTTAAAATAAGTTTGGGTTTGACCAGATATAAGGAAATGATTTTTTATGAGGAGGGTGATGAAACTGTGAAATATGAGGCCCCATCTCTGCAAAGTCAGGGCAGATGGGACTCTGAGAACCCTGATCTAATTGAAGATGTCCCTGGTCATTGCGTGGAGGCTGGACTGGATGCCTTTTAAAGGTACTTTTTAAGACAAACTATTCTATGATTCTTGCAATGTCTTCAGCCTCCTGTTCCTAGAACAGTGTACATCAATCCTTGTAGGTTATAAAGCCTAATCTGAACCTGTGCTCCACATCATTGCTGTCACTTCATCCCCCAGTTATAGGATGAAAAGACACTTTTTTCCTAAGATACACCTGGCGTGCACTGCAGATAAAGTCTGTACCAAGTTGTCAATGTATTCTGATGGGATTATACAAATTCTTCAATGTTTTAGCTTTTCACCTGAGGTGGATGGGTAGAAAACCCATCCTACTATTTCCATTCAGCCAGCTCAGAAGCTGCATAAACTTGCAGCTAACATTCTTTGCAGTGGTTATCCAGAGAACCAGCCCTTCTGCCTCCATCTGTGTACATATATGGAAGGATTGAAAATATAAAAATATCTATGTGTAATTATGGAGGAAGACAAGATGACAATACATACAAGGAAGTTTGAGTTCATGTTTGATGCAAGAAAAATAAACCCTACATGTGTATAAATAGCAGGGTAAGATTATATGAATAAAGCTTGGTGTTTGCATTTGTATTGTTACACAAGTACGAGACATAGGCTCATGCTTTAAATGGAAATGGATGATTCAATGCTTTTTGTTTATTTGTTTGGGGTTATTTTGTTTGCTTGTTTAGGTCAAGTAACACCTCTTTGTCCACCTCATCCTTGTCCTTTTTCTTGTTTCGTATGAAGTGGAAACACATACTTTCCATAGGAGATGTGCTTATGTAAGACAGATAATGATCCACAAGCTTTCAGACTGGGAGAGTTGCTGGCTTTTTGTATGAGGTACAACATCACAGTGATTCCCTGATAGAGATCTTGACATCTGTTGCATAAGCCCACTGCATGGGATACCAAGTCTCCTGCCATGGGGAAGAGGCATTTACCACAACAAGAAGGTAGCAATTGAGTGGTAAAGAAGTAATTTAAAACTTTTTTAACTTCTTGCCTGATTCCAGCCATGCGCAGCTGCACTAGACCATGTTTTCAGCTGTTCAGACACCTCTGAAAAGTTCAGGCCCTCGCACTGAAAAAAGCCAGTGTTTTCAGTCCAGAAGTTCAAATGTCATGAATTTGACTACAGATAAAACTGAAAAGCTTGGACTAGAAATAATGAGAAATTTTCTGCACTGTTCATTATTGTCTTGCAGCTTTTGCACATTCAGAGCACATTTTTAACTTCTCTCCCAACTGGACTTGAAACAGGGTTGGATACTTTGTAGGTCTTTTCGATATATGTTTTTTACTAAAAATTATAGCCACTGTTTTGAGGACCTGCAGTTAAAAAAAAAAAACCCAAAGTCACAAAACTTAACATGAAATAAGAAAAATGGTCAATACTGAACCATACAACATAAAAGCTGTCCAAGTTCAAAAAGATACATTTTCAAACACCTAGGAAGAGAAGAATGGAAGAACAAGTACAAGGCTGCCAATAATGAGAAAGCATAGTTACTAAGAAGGAGACAGAAACAAGTTTGGGTTAACCAAGGACAAATCTTGATTTTAGTAATTCTGAGTACTCTGCAGGTAACTCATCCTTGCTTCACCCTTGAATGAATCCGATCTAAATTCCTCATCCTCTCCTATATCTGCCTGTCAAAGCCTGATTCTTCAACTGCTGCCGCTGCTCAGTGATTCTCCCCCATGGTATCCTCCAAGCTTTGCCTCCCCACTGTTTATACAGAACTTCATTTTTTATCAAAATCTTTTATGTGATTGGATTCTTCTGATCCCTTATATTGCAGGGCCAAGCTGACAAGGAATTACTACCTACTATTAATGTTGCTATTTAAGGGATACACAGAAAACATGACGTGTACTTCCCTTAATCTCTATATACTTGAATTCATAAACAATATTTTCATACACATACCTAAAAATGCACCCAGGGATCTATCTAGTTCTAGGTAGTTCTACCTGTTGCAATGATAGGAGGTTGAAAATAATAATATAAAAAACCAGCCATGTGGGCAAAATTTAGCAGCAAATATACATGAAAATGTAGGGTCATTATATCTTTAATGGAAACTGCAGTATCTGTGGAGAGTTATGTCCAACACCAAGTAGGATAATTTATACAAATAACAACAGTATTGAGGATGGTGTTATGCTCATTCTTTCTTAGAAAAGGGAAAATAATAAAAAATTAGGAGAGCAGACTAAAATATTGCTCTTCAGCAGTTTCTTCCTTTCTTTTTGCCTTCTAGGGCCTGATATGAAAAATTTAAAACTTTGAGAAATATTTAAAAACCAGAAATCTCAGTATGTTGCATTTGGTCGGATGAAGCTCTATTGACATGTCCATGCTTTACATTTATAGGCTTTGCAAAACATTTCTATTTCTTAAAAAATTTATATTTCTTTTTTTGCTTTATAAAACAACATGAAGACATTGTGTTTTTATAATCACTTCATCTGTTTCAGAAACACTGCAGCAGACAAAATACATGTAAGTGCACAAAATCAAGTTACTTGTGAGTATATTTATCTATGTTTACATTTTGTTAGTAAAATACATTTAAAAAATATGTTTACTTGTTTTATAATATCATATAAGGACAATTTCTGTGTACAGAGGAAATTATGTGTAATTCAATTCTTAATCTGAAGGAATTAAATACAGTTGCAAGAATTAAATAACAATTGTGTACACTCTAATTTTGCTCCTAAGAACCTTTCTTTTTAAATTAAGCTATTTTTCATTAAACCTAGTAGCTGTGGGGAAGCCAAGTGGCAGAAAGCTAAAGCTGTGCCAAATCTAAAAAGAGAGGAAGGGGAAAGATACAAAGAATTACAGGCTCATCAGTCTTAAATCTAGCCTAGGCAAAACAATAAAACAGCTGGTATGAGGCTTGACTAATAAGAAAATAAAGGAAGACATAAGTAATGGCAAGCAATACAGAATTATGGAAAACATACTTCTGCTGACTAACTTGTTTAGATTAAAGTAATATTCAGATGGATACAACTAATAATGTACTGTAATGTAATAAACTTTAAGTAAATAAATGTACAGAAATTTTCCATTGAATTCTACTTTATTCTGCAGAGGCACTTATCTAAGTGCCACAAATAACTCACAGAAAATAGATGGGATGGGCTGTGTCTGTTGGAGCTACACAGTAGTCCAGAGCTCTTGGTTCTTGTCCCTTTCACAGCCCAATGTTTTTAGTCATGTTCTATATGAACAAAACAAAACAAAACAAAACAACTCCATAAAATTATTACCAATCCATATGGAGGAAACGGAAAGATTTTTAAAATTATAACTAATGAATGAGATAAAGAGTTCTTTTAATAAGTAGGTCATAAGTAAAGGCTTTTTACACAGAGATGGAAAGTTCTGAATGCAAGAAGAGAGAGTGAAAGCTGCACTTCTCCAAAGGGGCTCTCCCTTTGAAGCAGTAACTTTGAGATGCTCATGGATGCATATTTTCCCCTGCTTCATGCCAGCCATTCCCTCCAGCTCCTCTCATGGAGGATTTCTGGTAGTTCCCTCTTCCCAGAGGCTAAGCGACCTTACTGCAGCAAGTATAGCTATAACATGGTCCAGTGGATAAATCGGAGTCTAAAATACTGAAAATGGGAAATAGGCTGTCATTTTTAAACCAAAGTGTGACTAACACTTGCAATAGCACTTCAGTGTTGTGATGGTTGAAATAAGAACTGCTTGCAGTTTAAATGCTGAATTTGGTCAAAGATTTCCTAGGGGTCTATGCTGTGTAAGAGGTCAGATTACCTTGTCATTGTAGTACTTCTTCATCTTATAAATGAGAATGATAGTACTCTGTTTTCTTAAAGCCCAATATCTGGGAAATGTGATTGCATTTTCAGCTTCTTTTGAAAAAATAACTTGCAAAAATTTGTTTAAAACTAAAATCAAGGTTGAGAAAGTAGAAGACAAATGGAGATAACTTTATACTTCCTATTTTTAAAGAAATCTTGTAACTTCTAAGCCAATCTTAATTTTTTTTTTGCTGTGCATTTCTTGACAGATCAGAGACAGTTCCAGTTTTCTGCTTCTATGCTGGCTCCCCCAGGCAGCAGTACTGATGTGTTTCTGCAAAGAATGTGTCAGATCTATCTATGTGAAGGCAAAACTCTCATTTTCAGTGGAATAGTCTGTTTCTTCACTTCTTATTAAAGAACAAATTTATGAAATGATCAGGCCTCATCTTACTTTGCAGCTTGCCTAATGGTATTGAGCCATTCTCTCCCTACATTTTCCTACTACACTGGGGGATTGCTATAGGACTTTGGTGCACAGTTACTGCACTCTGAAATTTTTTTCATTGAGTCACTTAGCAAAAGAATGAGGAGTCCTGGGCTGAGCTCTGGGCTGGTTCTTATAGGCTTTTTGAAATCATAAATACCCTTCACATCTTTAGTTTTAGTGTCCTTCTAAGTATTGTATTTTTGAAAGAATAGAAATTAATCCAATAAATAATGACACTGTAACTATAGTACCATTACTATACTTAAAAGATATAAGTATAGTACAACTACTCACTGTGAGAGAAGTCTTAGTTAAAACATCAGCAAAACTGGAAATAGCTCTAATTATTCCACTGTTTGTTATCTGACATTGTCAGATTTCCCTGTGCGTTGTGAAAGCTGAAATATTTCTTCTCCTAGAAAAGTGGTGTCTGTTTTTTAAAAGATATAAATGTGAAATGGCCTGTCATTAGCAGCTGTATGTTATTTGCTTTCTTTCTAATAACAAGAATTCAATTAAATTTCACAGAGAGAGTCAGCTTTTTAGCGCTGAGCTCTGTCTTTGGAAGGTTTTCCATTGGGCAAAAATATTTATTTTTTTTTTCAGTTTCCATGCCATTTCCTTCATACCTTCCCCTCAATCATCTGTCTTCCTCCTTGATTACTTCCACTTGTTTTGCAACACATGTGAGCTTTGTTTTGGCATATTTTGGTCTCTTCAACTGCAACCCATGCAGTCCTGGTCCATTTTCTTGTAGTCACAAAATCTCCAAATTATCTTTTTTGTTTATTTTCAATAGCATTTCATTTCATCATATCTCCTTTCTGGAGTTTTTTTTAAGCCCTTATTTTTGTAATTTGCAATATTTAGTTTCCTTTCCCAAAAGAAAATCATTCCTTTCAGGAAAGGAAAAAAAGTCTTGCAATTACAATGGGGATCAATTGGGCAAGCTGTGGTTCATGTCACTACACTTCATGGCATCCCATGCCATTCAATGGTTTCCACTTCAGCAAAGATTTTCTTTTTTTTCCAGTATTCAAGCCATGTCTCTCATGCCTTCCCCTCAACGTTCTGTCTTCCACACTGGTTTTTTCTCCTGTTCTTGCAGCATCTGTGAGCTTACTTCTGGCAAGTTTTGGTCCTTTGCAGTGCACCTCATGTCATCCCGATCCAATTCCTCGTGGTGACCAAATTTCCCAATTTTTTTTCCCCTTCAATTGCATGTCATTTGATCATATCTCCATTCCAGAGTGTTTGTAAGTCCTCTGTTCTGTTTCCAGGATTTCAATGGGGATCAATCTGGGCAAGATTTGTTGCATGTCCTTGAACTTAATGGCTCTCCATGATATTTGAAGATTTCACATCGGCCGAGATTTTTTTGGTTTCTTTCATGTTCTTCCTTCAGGTATCCATGCCACTTCTCTCCTCTCTTCCCCTCAGAGGTGTGTCTTCCTCCTTGAATTTTTCCTCTGATTTTGCAGCATCTGTGAAGTTAGTTTTGGCCTTATTTGGTCCTTTGCACTGCACCTCATTTCCTGCAAGAATGTTTGCTTGCAGTCCATAAATGTCCCAATTTTCTGGTTTTTTTGATTTTTTTTTTTAATTGCATTTCATTTGATTCTATCTTCCTTCCAGAGTGTTCGTAAGCCTTTCTTTTCTGTTTCACAAGATCCTGTTTCCCTTCTCAAAAGGAAATGAAATTTCCTTTCAGGAAGGGAAACGAAATCTTGTGATTTCAGTGGGGATCAATTGGGCAAGCTTTCGTGCATGTCCCTGCACTTGATGGCATGCCATGCCTTTTGATGGCTCTCATATCACCTAAAATTTTACTTTTTTTTTTTTTTAGGTATCCACGCTATGTCTCATATTTTCCCCTTCAAGTTGTGTCTTCCTCCTCCACTTTTTTCACCTGGTTTTGCAACATCTGTTAAGTTAGTTTTGGTCTTATTTAGTCCTTTGCACTGCACCTCACTTCCTCCCAGACCACTTTCTTGTAGTCAGTAAATCTCCGGATTTTCTGGGTTTTGGGTATTTTTTTCAATTGCATTTCATTTGATCATATCTCCTTTCCAGAGTCTTTCTTTTCTGTTTCACAAGATCCCGTTTCCTGTTTCGCAAGGGAAATGAAATCTTGCGATTTCAATAGGGATCAATTGGGCAAGCTTTGGTGCATGTCCCTGCACTTGATGGCATGCCATGCCTTGTCGAAGAAAGGGAGACCAGGACACCAGATGGTCATCAACAGGTCCCGTTTATTGAAGAAAGCATCAGACACTTATACAGCAAATAATAAGCTTATGAATATTCTGTAAGCCAAGCGATCTATTGGTTAAACTATACCATCAACTCTTCCTCATTCCTTTGGGCCTACGTTCTCTACTTCTCAAGTCTCTCTGTCCACTTCATTATCATACTCAGCTAGGCCCAAGGACATGCTATCTTGCAGGTGCAGGACTTGGAATTAGTCACGGTCTTGTATTTTCCAGTCTCTAGTCAGCTAAATTCCCAACAATGCCTTTTCGTGGCTTTCCCTTTGGTGTTACCGAGTTATGATATGTTTTATGTCATATGTATAATATGATATTTATCCCCTGATGTGGTGATAAATAGCACAGACCCCATGACCCTGGAGGCTGAGCAATTGTTCCTTTATGCCTTACATATTTAGAAACCCATCACCCTTACAGACAGTCCGATCCAGACCAGACCTAATTGGTCCCTGATTCCAAACTCCGGCACCATTGTCCAATTAGGAAATCACCCCTTGGTAAACAGATCTTCTCAACACATTCCACGTATTCCCATCAAAAGGTGCAGCAAGTGAAGATCAGCGTTGATTACCAGATCCTTCCCTGGTCAGCTCACGAGCCTTCCCCAGGACAATGCCCATAAAAGGTCTGCCCGTTGCTGGCACGCTCTGGCCAGAGAGATGAGGCCACAACTAATAGAAGAACATAGCCTTTGTGCTATGTGTGTAAGGTCATTATTTGAGTTCCAGAGATGGATAGCTTTCCATTCCACTCTGCTTTGTTGTACTGCATCTGTGATTACCCAGGAGAATAAAAATAATGAAAAAGTGGCTCTCTTGTCTCTCTTCTTTATTATTCCAGGCAAAGAGTATCATTATCAGCCTTGGACTTGATGTAAGAAGAGCCCTCAGGTTACTGAAAGTACAAGTAGTGAAATGGTAGCTTAGATTCCTTTTGGGCCCTCCCTTCCCACATGATAGCACTTGTGTAGAATCTTTTCAGTCATGTTCTCTGTCTAGCAGTCAACCAGGATTCAACAACCTGGAGTATATAAAAACAAATTCTTAAGAATCATCAAACCTTTGCCTTCTATAATGATACTTAAAAACCCTAGTATTTTCTGTTTTCCTTTTATAACTCAGCATATTGCTCCACTCCATCCTCTTCCTTACAAGCCCTCTGTTCTTCTACATTTCTAATAAAACATAATTCCACATCCTTATAGATTATACACTCTTAACATTCCCACTCTTCTTTTCTTCTGTCTGTTATATTCATCACCTGTATCCCCAAGTATGGGTAAGGAAAATATGAACTGTAACCCGGGGAATATTTTTTAATGAATAGTCAAACTTTTGAGGAATAATTCTGTAGCAAAATAACAGTTTTCATCCTGTCTTTCAGCCATCCCACTCAGTGGGAGGAATTTGTCCACCTCAGCTGCATCCTGTTTACTAACAAATTTTTAAAAATGGTGTCTGTCTAAGTGGTTTACCATTGCTTGGTTAATGTGGTCAGAATTCAGACATAATATTCTGTACTTGCAAAAGCATCACAGATTAGAATTATAGGAAAAATATCAGAAAAATATAAGACCTTTTTTTGAGTTGCAAGATGGGACCTGCAAGAGACAGCAGGGAAAAGGAGCTTTGCAGGTTGGACATAATGGTGGGAATAGTAGGAGGATTGCTGATATTGAAGAGATGTCACATTGATTGTAGATTAGAGAATCAGTTTTTCATTTATTCCTTTAACATGATTTTTGGTCAATATGGCAGACTCTGTAACACATATATAAGAGTCTACATGGAATAAGCTCTATTCATGTAGTAACCGAAGCAATAAATTCAAGTTCTGTGCTTGTTGGTTTTGGGGTTGCTTTTATTTAGTATGAGTAAAAAAGACAAAAATTAAAAAGAGTAAGGGGTTAGATGTCATGATTTTTCTTTCATTGAAATAATTATATTTTATAGGGTTTTTTTGGTTGTTTAGTGAAACATTGAAAACTTCTCAATTCCCTTAGAAACATCCTAGGCATTTAGAAATTTTCTGCATACTTTTATGCTGATGGAGATGGTAAAAGCCGTCTTTAAATTTTTTTTTATTTTTTTCTCACAACCTTAAATAAGCACGTTGTTCCAAATGTTCCGATGTTCCAAAATTGGAACAAGAGTCTAGAATGTGATTTCACTGACACCAAACAATATTTTGGAGCAATAGGAAACAGAAGAAATAGTGCTCCGATACACTGTCCCATGATTTTGGCACAGCACTTGATGGGTCAACAGAAAGGTTTCAGGGGGTTGTTATTTGTCTTGAGCCAAAATGAAATTTTTCCTTTGTGTTTCATAAAGATATTCCCGCCCCCCTGCCCCAATTTCTCAGTGGCATACCAAATCCCTTTTATTTATTTTTGAACTGATGTAAGAATTTTAGCTGAATTTTTAGAAGTTAGAACAGTTTATAAAGGAAAACTCCTTTTTTGAATCAAAAAGTGGAACAGTTTCACTCTGAAGGATATAAGAATACTGGAAACCTCTAATCATCCTTGGTTATATACTGAATTCAATCCATTTTCTGTTCCAAAACTATAACCTTGAGAGGTTTCCTGTTTGTCACTGAAATATTACCATTTCTACCTTAAATATCCAAGGGAGCATTAATCACCAACTATTAGGAAATTAGTAATTAAAACATTCAGTTGAACTAAGAAATACCTAAGTCACAACAGTCCTTATCTGAGCCTTTCCACTTCATGGGAACTGTCATCAACAGCCTCAGTGGAAGGGAATACAATCCTGAATTATTTCTTCCATCTTTGGCTGAACAGCTTTGTTGAAAAAAGTGTTTATTCTGCAGTCATGTCTTGGAGGCAGAGGGAAGCCAGGATTTAGAGACTGGGACCTTCCAAGAGCATTATACACTGTGTTTGCTTTCTGCATACTCCTGCATCTTTTATTTTCCTTTTTAATGAACCTATCAATTAGGCAGATGAAGCAAAAATAGCATAATAGAAATAGCGTAGTTTTCCAATTCTTTAGAAAGGAATATACTTCCTTAGGGACTTGGCATAAAACCTTTCTCATTTTCAGGAAGATTATTAACTGTTTCTTGCCTCCATGTAGCGATGTAAGTTTTTCCATGTGCAAGAGCCAGAGTAGTAAAGTCATGGAATCACGGCTGGCCAAGGATAAATATTTTAAGGTGCTGACCTGTGATGGTTCTGTTCTTGTGACTGACAGCTCCATAGTAACTGTGGCCAGAAAAATATGAGTGCATGTCCTTTTCTGCCGAGTGTTTTCATAGAAGTGCATGAAGATAAAACAGAACTGAGTAGGAATGACATAGTGATCTACTGAATATTAAAACTAATTTGAAAATCTGTGGGGAAATCTGGATGTAAGTGAAGGTATTTATAACAGTTCCTCCGTGACAATAATGGAGCCAGGATTTCTTCTTGTAGAAGGCAGAGGAGACTATTTCCTTGTTATAAAGGTTTTATTTTAGTCTATAAATTGAACTATAAAGACACACGTTTTCTCTTCAATTCCAAAGCAGAAACTATCCAAGAACTAGAGAAAAATAATTTTCTTTTTTTCTTTTTACTTTTATTTTCTGTTTTTATCTTAGACTTGGCAATGTTGAACACAAAAATCAAATATAAAGAAACTAGACATTTTGATGACTAGAGAATATAAAAAAAATTAACAGTCTAAATCTGAGGTCTGTAATTTTCTCCTAGTTTTTGTCAATGTACTTATTTCCAGGCCTTACAGCATTGCTGTGGTCATCAGGGCCCAGATCTTCTGCACTATCCACACTCTTCCATTTTATACAGGATGTCCTTCACTGGAAGAAAATGTTCTGTTAAACCTGTTCTATTCTATGGCTGAATTCCTATGTAAATCACACTTTCTGAGTGACACCTTAGGACTAGGATTAAGTAATAGGACCCACTTCAAGTAGCATCAAGTACTCATAAGTTTATTGAGATCTGTAGGGGTTTTATTCGTTTTAACTCCATATTGTCAAAATACTGCCACAAATAGCTGAGTACACAAAAAATTAATTGTAGGCTACGTGAAATTATCTACTTGGTAGTGACCAGGGCCTTAATCAAGGTTCTCATACTTAGTTACTGTTCTCATACTTAGTTTACTGTACATGTAAAAAAACTTTTACATGTGTTGCAATAAAGCTAATTGAACTGGTTTTATCCTTACACAGTTTGTTTTATACCTTCCAGAGAAAAGAAAAAGTAGGACCCAATTCACAATTGAAAGTGTTTAAATCACTGAAGCTGAAGATACACAAGCTCTGAATCTAACTTTTCTTGATTCAGAGATCCTGGTTCCATATCATCTATTAGGTTCAGCATTTACCAGCCTGAAGTAAAGAAACACACTACTGAAAAAATTCTACTAAAATATTGATTAATGTGGCATGTGGTTTGGATAATTGAGACTTAAAAGGCATGTGTTTGCTGCCGCTCATAGAAAAGAGAACATTTTATAGTGAGAGAAAAAAAGCTTATTCTATCTTGCCTGATAGTTAAATAAATAAATTTACTTTCGAATGTACCAATATAAAAATAGGAGACCAGAATTACATCTCTTTTGCAGAGTATAGTCATTCATAGATGTACAGCATGTTGGTCCACCATGCAGCATACTAGAATCAATTCTGATTGAATTAACCTGGCAAAAGGGAAGTTTCCTCAATGTCTTTTGAATTTGTGTTAAGTCCAAAGTATCTTTTAGAAATAATGTAATGCTCCAGGTTGCAAATGTAAAACATATGAATATATATATTTCTATATATGTATACCTGCTTCTAAATATCCAAAATAAATATTTTAAATAACAACCACTTTCATTAATGTTAAAACTGGTTATACACAGATAGTAGTCATTGAAACACTTTTTCTTTTTTTTTTTTTTTTTTTTGTTGCTATTTTAAAGAAGACTGTATTTTGACAGATTATAGGAAAGTGTCAGTCTCTTCTTCCCAGTAACTTGTGGTGAGACAAAAGGAAATGGCCTCAAGTTTGTACCAGGGAAGGTTTGGATGAGTTATTAGGAAAAATTTCTTCACAGAAAGGGTTGCAAATATTGGAAAAGGCTGTCCAGGGAAGTGGTTGAATTGCTGTCTCCAGAGATGTTTAAAATGTGTAGATGTGACACTTAGGAAAAGGGTGTAGTGGGAGACTTGGCAATACTGGGTTAATGACTGGGCTTAATGATCTATTCCAACCTACAAGATTCTATGATTAAAACAAATATTTCTTATGTGTTAAGTGAACAGTTCTATTATAGAACTTACTTGTGAAATAAATATTAACACTGAAGTTATTTCCTTTTTTCAGTGCTTAAGCTGAAGAGGAATGTCTCTAGCTTTTAGATGAACAGAGCAATGGTTTCTTTCTTTGAAACTGACCAAATAATTTTTTTCTGAACATGCTGAACAGGTAAAACTGTTTGTTTCCATGGTAACAAAGGTTAATTAGAAGATCTCTTAAAGTCATCACATTAAGTGCATGTAACAAGCAAAACTGAGAAAAACACAGGAGTGAAAAATTCAAAATTAAGTGTGAACTGAGTCACATGAAAATTTGATCCACCTTTACCAAAAACTACCATTTTGTGGGACCAATTTAAAATTAAACTCCCTTGTCTTTGTTTCAATTTTAATAAACTCTGGTGATAAACATATTTCAGGAACATATATAGTTCTCATGTGCGACTGCATGAGCTTTGTTGATATATACTTAACATATTAATACTCAGGAATCCTGTACAATTGGGCATCTCTTTTGGTCTATGGTATGTCAAGTATGTACTTTTCTGGGTAGGGGTTGCACACAATCAAATGAGTGGTTTTGGATGCAAGATTTGTTAGGGATTTGTCTTTTCAGGCTGCTCTGGAAGTTCTATAATTTTACAGAATCTTATAGCTTTTCTGTAGAAAAACCTTCAGTCTACAATTGGGCTTAACAGACCTCCAAAAAAAACAAAAAAAGAAAATAAAGAGATCAGAAAACATTGCTTTCCTTGTAAAAACTGGATTTTAAATTTTGCTGACTTATACTGCTTTTAAAGAATTTCTGTCACCTTTTGTTACAACAGCCATTAAGACAGATTTTGTCTTTGTGCTAGAATGACAGCTGAACACAAATGATTTGTCCGAAGATCTCTCTAGTTCACCTTCAGAAAGATTAGCAAAACCTTCCCCCTACAACATCTGCAGTAAAAACCCATTCTTTTAAAGGGGCATTAGCAGAGCTGACGGGGAAGAATATTTTCTTTCCCCAGATTAACATGCTTCCTGAATATGCATTCAGCTGCTTTGGCTGCTAGGTGAAGAATACCTGAGTAAGAAGAGCTGTTTGTTCTCCCATGCCTCAGACTGAGAAGATTGCTACTAAGAAACTACACAGTTCAGCATCTTGTAAGGGCAGATATCCTGCAAGGAGAAAGTTTGAACTCAAGTAATGCTTAAGGACTGTTATCAATACCATAAAATCATAGAATTATGAAGTATCTTAAGTTGGAAGGGACTCACAAGGACCATCAAGTACAACTCCTGGCCCTGCACAGGACGCCCCAAGAGTCACACCATGGGCCTGAGAGCATTGTCCAAACACTTCTTGAACTCTGTCAGGTTTGGTGCTGTGACCACTTCTGTGGTAAGCCTGTTCCAGTAGCCAGCTACTCTCTGGGTGAAGAACCTTTTCCAGATATCCAACTTAAACCTCCCCTGACACAGCTTCAGACCATTCCCTCGGGTCCTGCCACTGGGCACGAGAGTGAAGGGATTGGTACTTGCCCCTCCACTTCCCCTTGTAATTATACTGAAGACCACAATGAGGTGAGCCCTCAGACTCCTTTTCTCTAGGCTGAAAAAAAATGGCATTAAGGCTCCTCATAAGGTTTTCCCTCCAGACCTCTCTCCATCCTCCTGGAGATGATTTTTAAATTGTGGTTTAAAAAGTTAACTTTGATAGTATTTGGAATGTTTTTCATATCCTACACTCCTGGGAAATACTAGCTAACACAGTAAATCTCAATAAGAGTGATTTTAATTGCCTGGATTGAAAACAGTAATTTAAAAGTGCATTAACTTGCTCTTGCTTTGCTCAGTTGCTATGCATACCTGTAACCCTGTGGTATGTGTGCCTCTCTATATCACACCACCAGTCTCACCATACTTCAGTTTAAGATGCAAAGACATGGGTGATGTTTTCATATAAACCTCTGTGAGGTGTAGAAACATTGTCACTGAGATATTAAAGCAGCAAATTGATAGATATGCTATTTCTTTTCTGAGCAGATGCTTCCTGGTTAACCAGAAGTTTTGGTATACTCTGCATCATCATTCTTGTCACAATCTTTTCTGACTCCCTAAACAATTTTTTTGTGCTCTTGCTCATGTTAAGAGGTGAGCAGTTCAAACTCTCCAGTGCAGTCACTTAGAACCCAAAACTGTTTCTAGAGCAGAGAGCTGGGCCACATGAAAGTGCACGTATGTGACAGGTATGCTGGCTGTCTCTGGAGAGACGCGGGTGAGGGGAGCTGCGTGGGCTCTGTCAGGAGAGGCAGGCTGCCGCCAGCTGGCTCCAGCAGACCCATCCATCTCAGGAAATAACTGGGGCCAAACGTGGTGTGCCCCTGTGAAAACATATTTAAGAAACGGAAAAAAAAAAAACGGAAAAGCAGAGGAGCGAGGGGTGAAATGTGGAAATCAGCAGTATAAGCACCAAGGAAAGAGCAGGATGAGGGGGAGGTGGTGCTCCAGGTCTGTAACAGGCGCTGCCTGGCAGCCCACAGGGAGGCCACGTTGAAGCAGAAAATTCACACTGCAGACATTGTTAAGGACGCACACTGGAGCAGTTGCCAGTGGACTACAGGAGCAGGGGAAGGACCAGCAGAGTCACAGTTACTTAGTGACCGTAAGTCCCATTCCTCACCTCCCTACACCATGTGGGGTTGGGAATATTAGGGGACTCAGGAGTGAAGTTGAAGCTGGGAAAGGGGAAGATGTAGTTTTAATTTTTGCCTCAGTTTCTTACTGCCAAAATCTATTTCAATTGTCAATATGTTAAATTAATTTTCTCTAAGCCATTTTGCGCATGATAGTAACCATTCAGCAACCTCCCTGGCTGTATCTCAAGCAAAAATGGTTTTTCATCTGCTGTTCTCACTGTCCCATTGAGGAGAAACAGAGAGTGAGCACTGTGGTGGGACTGCGGCCCTTAGCCAAAGTTAACCCACCACAACCATGAGTGTAGCTCCCTGCTTCCACATCTGGTTCATGACTACTGTGGCCACACTGGGCCTTGCAACAATAAAATGAATCTGATACAGTGCAGTTCTTTTTACACCCTCGCCAGCACCTGGTGACACAGCCCCTGCCCATGTTCTGCCCGCTGTGACAGAGCTGCTATCACAACAGGGCGAGAGAGAGTGGTTCCAGCCCAGCCCTCAGCTTCCCAAGAAAAGCTTTTGTTGTTCATCAGATTTGCTTGAATGCAGAGGAGCAAATGATAACTCAGGCCTATGAGGACAGTGACCAACATGGACAGCCTGTTGTCACTCCTGTCTGTGCGGGGACAGCTTGGCACCCAGGGCTGTGTTCACATCTCAAACCCTCATCACCCCCAGCCCACCCCACCTCCCCTGGGCCTCACTGTCAGGGCTGGGGCAGAGGGAGCCAGAGCCCAGCATGAGGGTGCAGACAAATAAATGTGGTGTCTAAGCACTGGGGAGCTGTTCAAGGGTTTGACATACTGACCCAGTGCCTCTCTGGCTGTCTGAAAGCTCAGTATCCTGTGATCCTAATATTCTCTAATACCCTCTTGTGTAGTTTGTAAAAGGATACATGAGCACTCTCTCAGAATATTAATCAGTCGGCAGTTATGCTGGAGAAATTGTTTCTAGGCTTTTAATGAGGATTAAGTGTATGTTTAAAAAGTAGTCCAATACTTCTAATGAGAAATTAAGAAAATCCCAATTGCAACTATGTGAAACTCACCAGGTAATCCACTTCACAGAGGAATCTGCAAGCAGAATGCATTCATACTTTTCTAATAATTTGTTGTTTTTATTAATGTGCTTAAGCTTGGAATTCTTGGATGAAAAAGCATTCTAAAAATTATAACATTCTAATACTCTTATAAACTTTTCATGAAAATTCATATTCTTATCCTACAACATTATAAAAATCTGAGTGGTGCAATACACACACACACAATTTTTTAATCTGTTCTAGAAATATAGATTAACTACACAAGTTTGCAAGTACCATTCACATTATTTAATTACAGACATTTAAGGTTGGGGAGTCATGATCAATGCAATACCATACCATCACATGGCTCCATGACCCTCTCCTTTTACAAATCTGCTGGCTCACACTATGACTATCTGCCTTGTAACCTGATTTCAGTTGCATTATTTGTATTAGGGGAAGGGAAATGAAGTTCTTTATCACTGAGACTCATCTCACTCGTCTCATGAAAATGCAACACCAGCAGCGTACACTGGTTTCTGAGAAATGTTCTCAGTCTCACAATTTCAATATAACTTTCAATTCCTTACATAGCAAACAGAAAACATCAGTGTTCTGGGTAAATTTTGGAAAACTGTAAGGTTTTCTGTTACCTATAGTGGGGTGCTAACTGCTAGCTAAAATTTTTGCCCATCATTAGTACAACTACCGCAAAAAGACCTCAACAAATTAGAGATGAACAATTACCAGCCTTATGAAGTTTAACAACGGGAAGTGCCAGAATCTGCCCCTGGGCTGGGACAACCCTGGATATGTTTATAGACCAGGGAAGGAGAGGCTGGAAAGCAGAGCTTTGGAATGGGACCTGGCTGATGGCAAGTTGAATGTGAGCCAGCAGTGCCCTGGCAGCCAGGAGGGCCAACCCTGTCCTGGAGGGCATCAGGCACAGCACGGCCAGCTGGGCAAGGGAGGGGATTGTCCTGCTCTGCTCTGCTCTGGGGTGGGCTCACATCCAGTGTTGGGGGCAGTTCTGGGTGCCACAATAGAAAAAGACATTAAACTAGAGAGAGTGTCCAAAGGAGGGCAATGATGATGGTGAAGGGCCTTTGAGGGAAAACCTCCACTTGTGGCATTCACATTCTCTGAACAGAGAGAGACATAATTTTCTCTCACAGGATTTTTCCTGGAGAATCACAGAGAAGAAGAGAAAACAATTCTTATCTCTATTCTCTACTCCTGTTGCTTTTGCACATGTAGAATTTGTTATGAAGTATAACAGCAACGTGATAAGGTCTCCAGGGTGAGAGAAGGATGAGAATCTTGTTTGATGATCAGAAGGCTGGATTTATTGATATATGACATATAATACATTATTACTATACTAAAAAGAATAAGGAGAGAAGTTGCAGATGCTGCTAACCTAAGAATAGCATAGAAAAGAATCTAAAAACAAGAGAGTTCTCTGTCACTGTGTTCCAGAGAGCTTGCCCTGTGATTGGACCTTAATTGTACACATGGAACATGGGCCAATCACAGGTGCACGCTATTGCATTTCACAGCAGCTGATAATCATTGTTTACATTCTCTTCTGGGGCCTCAGCTTCCCAGAAGATGAACAAATCTGAAAGAAAGGATTTCTATGAAAAAATGTCTGCAACAATGAAGATTGTTTACCTGAAGTGATTTGTTAATTGGATTCTGCTGAGGATTGTTTTGTTTTCTTGGCCAATTGGGCCAAAGCTGTGTCCTGGCTGTGGCAGTCACAGGTTTTTCTTTAGTATGTATCTTTAGTATAGTCATAACACAGTATTGATGCAATGTAGTATAGTTTTAATAAAGCAATTTTTCAGCATTCTGAATCAATGGAGTCAGATGCCAATCATTCCCAGACGTTGGAATTCGATACCCTGTGTCTGATACCCACTCACAGCTGAGGGCACTTGGTCTGTTCAGCCTGGAGGAGACTGAGGAGAGACCTCATTTCAGTCTGCAACTTCCTCATGAGGGGAAGAGGAGGAGCAGGCGCTGATCTCTTTGGGGACCAGCGACAGGACCCCAAGGAAACTCAGCATGAAGCTGAGTCAGGGGATATTTAGGTTGGATATCAGGAAAAGGTTCTTCACCCAGAGGGTGTTTGGACAGTGGAATATGACCCACAGGGAAATGCTCACAGCACCATGCGTAACAAAGGTCTAGAAACATCGTAACAACACTGTCAAACACGTGTTGTGACTGTTGGGGACGTGCTGTGCAGGGCTGAGTTGGCCGTGATGATACTGATATGTCCATTCCAACTCAGCTTATTCTATTATTCTACTGAAGGCATTATTATACCTCAGCTTCTACTAGCATTATTTATAGGAAAATTAAATGCTTTTGCTTTAGTTACAAGGTAACCTGTAATTTAATTTGGAAAAAAATTAAGAAATATTTCGGAAATTATTTAAGTGCTTGTATCTGCAGTGTGTTTCCATCATATTTGAAATAGAGAAGCAGTATAGAACTCTTCAGATTTCCACTTTCTAGAATGTCACTGAAGTTTAAATTAAGATGGTATCAGTAGGCCATCTGTCATGACTTCTTATGTATAACACATGACACCCCATTGCATTTTATTTAATTACCCCTTTATTAAGCATAATAAATTATGATTTATTTATGTCTTGTATTTTAGTAATTGCTTTGGTCTCTTTGGAATAGACCCTTTATTTCAATTACTCTGCTACAGACCAAAATATCTATCTGAGAAGCAGTTTAATCAATTTAACTAAAACTGATGAACACTCTCTCTCATGATAATGTTGCTCTTTATTCTCCAGATAGTCTCTGGTACTATTCTCTGTGCTCCGTCTGAAATTCAAATAAATAACTAACTGCATTTTTCCATCTTTTAGGAAAACTATATTCACACACTGAACTTTTCCTCTTGCTTTAGTCTGTACAGCAGACAGAAAGAAAACTTGTTCTGCTCATTCCTCATTACAGAAGTATTCATTTGAACACTGATACAAAAAATTCCAGCCTTTACCCAAAGAGAGCATTTTATTTATTTATTTTATATTATTTGCAAATAGTACAGATAGAAAGAACACCTGTATTGCTAATGACATCAGTACATAGCTGGCATTGCCTCTTTCCCTGCTCTGTCAATCCTAGAATGTAGAAAAACATCCTTCTTACAGAGTTGTTACTGGGGAGGAGAAAAAATAACTGATGTTCACGAATACTTGCTAATTATATATCTATTAATCTGCATGGGATAACAGCTAAATAGAAAGTCATGATTTTAGGTTTGCATTAATTTATTAATTCACGTTTTTACTGAACTATAGCTTGATGAGTGCACTGATTATTTATGCCCATATTCATTAGTATTCTTTTTTGTGCTGTGTGAGAAGCAGGCAACTGAATTACAATATAATACACATGACATATTTATACCCACATTTTCCTTGCTTAAAATAGTTTTGCCAGATGATTTCTTTGCTTCTGCACCAGTCTGCTCAAATCTTAATAGCAGAATTACTTTAACTTCTGTGATATAAACACATAACACAAAAATTCCTTACTGTGTTTTTTGAAAATAATGCAGGTATTTGTCCCAGAAGAGAGATTTCTGCAAAGAAGCCCAGCTCAACATATTCAGGCATGGCATGAGTTGTTCAGCCTGTAGGAGAGCTCCAGGGAATCCTTAGTTGGCCTTTTAGTATTTAGAGGGGGCTATAGGAAAAATCATAGAACCATAAAATGGTTGATGTTGGAAGAGATCTTAAACATCAACTAAGTCCAATCCACCCGCTATGGACAGGGCCACCTTGCACAAGACCAGGATGACCAGACTCCTATTCACCCTGGGCTTGAGCACTTCCAGGGATGGGGAGTCCAGAGCTTCCCAGGGCAGCCTCTTCCAGTGTCTCACCACTCTCGCAGTAAACAATTTTTATTCCTAGGAGGTAATTGAAATCTACCCTCCTTCAGCTTAAGGCCATCCTCCTTTGTCCTACCCCTACGTACCCTTATGAAAATTTTCTGGCTCTCTTGTAAACTCTCATAATTTGCTGGAAGGCTGCTAGAAGGTGTCCCTGGGGCCTTCTCTTCTCCAGGCTGAGCAGCCACAGCTCTGACAGCCAGTATTCATGGGATAGGGGCTCCAGACCTGTGAAAAACTTAATAGCCCTCAGCTGGACTCATTCCAACAGGTCAGTGTCTCTCTTGTGCTGGGCCTGTTGTGACAGGACAAGGGGTAGGGGTTTAAAACTATGAGAAGATCCATTTAGATTAGAAATAAGGAAGAAGATTTTCATGATGATGGTGGTCAAACACTGGCAGAGCTTGGTGAGAGAAGTGGTAAATGCCCCATTCCAAAAAACAGTCAAGGTCAGCTTGGATTGGGCTCTGACAAACCTCATCTAGTTGAAAATGTGGGATGTTGGACTAGAGGAGCTTTACCCATTTTTTTTGAACCCAAACTATTCTGTTGTTCTGTCCTTAGTGTAAATAAACAGAACAGCAAATCTTCCTGCCTTTACACAGTCCTGCAAAAGGGGATAAAAAGCATGCAAATGGTGAAAAGTAGGAATTGCTCTTTCCTCTGACTTTATCTTTACAAATTGACAGACTAATTATTTGAACATATTTCAGTCAAAATATACACATTTGAAAATAAAGTTATTTTCAAAATCCACATTTGAATAGTAGCATAATAAGACAAAGAAAAAAAAGAGAGAAAGAGAAAAGAAATTAATTTAACAAGTGCATAGTAATTTAAAAAAAAAGATGAGTTGCATAACTCACATCTCAAGGTTTTCATGTGGTCTTTTCATAGGATGATAATAATAAATGGAGAAAACACAAATGTAACAAAATTCAAGAACACAGAAATTTGCCTCTCAGTAAAAGTTTAAATCACCTATGCTTCCTATGTTTCTCAACCTTTTTGATACTCCAGATCTTCTTTGTATCAAGACTTTCAGTGCTTTTTGCCTGTCCAAACTTCCTGAAATTGTTAGCATAAGGCAAAGGTCACAGTTCTCAGACTGTGAACCCATGACATCTGAATGTAGTTGGGTGGACTCAGTATTTAAATTCATTGAATCATTTTGATATCTAGATGCCCAAACTCCAAAATGGCTGGAAAGTGAAGGAAAATGAATGACCCTATTTTGATATGTATTAATTAATATTAACCACCAGTTGCTGACATTAGTTTAACTTGTTATTTTTCTTAGCCACTCTAGCTCTTTGTGATGTGCACCGCT
This sequence comes from Melospiza georgiana, assembly GCF_028018845.1. Classification (NCBI taxonomy): domain Eukaryota; kingdom Metazoa; phylum Chordata; class Aves; order Passeriformes; family Passerellidae; genus Melospiza; species Melospiza georgiana. Next base: position 71,897,542 of record NC_080431.1, read on the forward strand.
GCAAAGAGAAAGATTTTTGTTTACCTTACTCTCTACAAGTGGGGTTAATTCTCCTTTATGTCACAGTTCTCTTGAGCTGTTTGTTAGAATTAAGGCCAAAATATATCTGATGAGAATGTGATATGTCACATTCTAATGTACAGCTGTAGAATAAATCATACTACTTTATTATGTTATCTTAGAAATATTTCTTCATTTTCTTTTTTTGTTAGCTATTACTTTTTTAACATATTATCTGAAGAGTTTTGAGTCTCTCAAAAAAGAAAGAAAATTTTACGTAGTCACATATCACATTTTAAAACCTGTAGTACATTACCATTTGTTGAAAATTCCATAGCATGTCTTTTTCCACAGAAAGCTTTGATTATGTACTGGTGTTTCTATGAGTCACATGGTCTAGTTTTCCTGCTGATTCTAAGGAGAAGAAAGTATCTTTGAATTGTGAAGTTCATTGAAAATCCCATATATATTTTAGAATTCTTTGCAATTTCCAGATTATTTGGTCATTGCAATATCATTCTGAGAGTCAGTGTGCACTGGAAAAATGTGTCACAGAAACAGGTCCATGACCTACAGGGCTTTCTTAATTGCTTCTCATTCTGAATAAGGAAAAATATCTAAGTGAAAGTGAATGAAGCCAAAGCAATTTATGAAATTTGAAATAACGTTCTATATGCATTGTATTTCTCCATTTGAAGAGACTCCTTTTGTCTAGTTTTATGAGTTGTATCTGTAACAGTCAACAAGACCAATTTTTTTTTTTCTAAACACAACTTCCATGAAGCTGGAAAATGCTATCCCATTTTATACAGAAATCAGTAGAGAGTAGGTACATTAAATGACATGACAACACAGCATAGGACACCACAGATGAACCAAACCTAGAATGTTTCCACTGGTGACATCGCTGTCTTGCTCCTTCGTAAAAATCTTCTCTTGCCTCTTTTTCCATGCAGGCTGTTATGCACATAAGTTATCTATCACACATAAATGTGTAAATGGCTGTAAAGCCAGACCTGTGATTCTGACAGTTCTGGTTTTTAATGGCAGCCACTCTTGGGTGGGAGTACCCTGCTGCAGTCACCTTATCCATTTGCTGTATATGACCTGGCTCATATTTTATAGAAATTGCAAGTGATGTAGGAGGGCTGCAGGAACATATGGTTAATTTTTTTTGCCAGGCACCCTTTATCTTTTCTCATAGAGTCATTCTTCACCTACAGAGGGAACAGAAGGGCTCTTATTACTGTGTTTTGTCATATGTGACATTCATCAGTTCTGCACTTTATTTTCTACTCAATACATTTGTGGGTTCTTAAAAATTCTGCATGAATTCCACTTCTACTTATTGAATTTCAGAACCTGGAATTCTTTGGCTGAAGGAAATTGAGAGGTGGTACCACCTTTATATATTCCTGTCACGACAGCATTGAATCTGCCACTTTGCAACTAGATGTGATTCATTAGACCTATCCAATGCATGGCACAGCCTCCCAGATGGCACAGACATGACTAGGACATGTGAGTAGGACTAGAAAGAAGTGGCCAGAACGTCCTTAAAACTGGAATTTGAACTTGTCATAGTCTGGGATTAAAACCATTATTGAATTCTTCCTTACTAATATTCCTTGTTTAATTTCTCTTACTTATTTGCTATGTCTTCTTTGACTGATAAAAATTATGTACATTAGTTCTACGCACTGCTAAAGACCTATGATGGTATCAACTATGTCATGCACCCATGGGGAAAAGAAACAAATTTTCACCAAAATATTGGAGCCTTATGTTCAGTCCTCTCAGACAACCTCCTTAATATAGCAGATATTTCTCTTTGGAAAATCTGTGCCCTCCCCTTTCTTTCTTGGCCTAACTATTTTTAGATTTTCACATTGGAATGCAGTCAACCAATGCAGACTACATTAACTATTTTACTTAGAACACATATGCTGGTTGGAAATTTTTCATTTTAATAATTTATTACAGAAATGGCTTATGGAAAAAACCCACAACTGAACCTTTAAATTACTTTCTATCAGCTTGTCAATTTAGAATGTTTTGAAATATTTTGTGTTAATTGTCTTCAAAAAGAGAATTAAACTGAATTTCCCCATCAACCTGTTGGCTTTTTAAAATATTATATTTGGATACTTTCAGAAAAGGGTGAGGGGAACACAGCCATTCAAGATGGTTTCTAGGATATATATAGTCAGGCAGCCATAAAGCTCGAATGTTTTGGGGCAGTATTGCAAATACATAATTTTTTGCTGAATTTAACAGAAAACAAAACAAAGTGAAGACAGCTAATTAAAACAACGGAATTTTTCTTAATTTTCTATTTGAAAATGCCAAAACACATAATTTCAACTTTTTCTAAACCTCCACCCATTATGGATCAATTAATCTACAGTTTTTAAAAGAAGTTTATTAAAGGGAAAAAAAGATAAATTTATATTATTTCATTAAAAATTTTGAATCATTAATAAATTATTCAGGATTATATTTTCTCTTTTTTACCTCTGTTATGTCTGAATCTCTTCTACAATTTCATCTTAAAACCTACAGATATTTCCTTTTCAACTCTCACAGGATAAAGATCCCATCAACAATGTTTCAGTTCTTACATTGATTGAGTCCTCTATGATTGATGCTTCAATAATTTGAAAATAGGGAAAATGATAACTTTGGAGTTCATCTTAATTCAGGTAATTCTGACTTTTGTATTAAAAAAAATATAGAGCTACTTCAGATGAGTTCTATTCTCTCTACCTCATTCACCATGAATGTTTGAGATAGGGTGTGCTTATAATAACTTTTTTGAAGTTACCTCTTGAGTCCAGATGTTGCCAAGTTCTTCTACTCTTTCCTGAATACCAGCAAATCTTGGAAGTGTTTGGCAGGAACATGAAACAACTGTGAAATAGCAGAATGACTGCAAAGCAATGATGGAGGAGGTATCTGTGCATCATAATACAGATGCCATATGACACTTTTCAGAGTTTTATGATACCTATTATACTGCTTGTCTCTTTTTTGTGATGTCAGAACCTTTTTTTTTACAATTTCTGGTCTTAAATGTTTTACACAAACTCAAATTTAAAGTGTATTCTTAGATGGATTGCTGTCCTTAATTGAAATATTACATCTTCCTAGGGGATTATACCAAAGTGATGGACTCTACCTTAAAAAATCCTTTCTCTTGCAACTTTTGGATTTTTTTGAGGGCTTTTTTGTTTAAGTCTTTAGATGCCAATTTAATAGGTGAGATTTTTTGTCAGAGAATATCCAAAAATAAAAAAAAAAAAATACATCACTTATATAACATAAAAATGATGAGACTTTAATGTTACTTCTCAACCTTAGGAAAAGATCTGTTTATTTGGGAATTATTCAGTGAAATGATTTGAGTGTGATACTTTTTAATAGGATTGTTCAGACCTCTCATTTCACCCACAAACAACTCCCAGTAGTAAACCTTCTGCCAATTACTCATTTGGTCTTAGCTTCTGGTGGATGCCAGGCATGACCCTTGACCAACCTCCACCCAATTTCAGTCTCTTCATTCACAGTCTTTGGTGAATTTTGTGTGTCCTGATCCAGCCAGTAAAATTTTGTCTTTGTTGCCAAAATTTTCTTGAGCTCTGAAGAGAAAATGCTGGAAGAATGGAAAAAGAAGGGTTTCTTACTCTTATACAGTGCAGACTCAGCACTGCTGACTTTTTAAGTTTACCTGGAATAAGGCTTTAGTAATAAAATATGAATCAAAACTTCAGTTATCATAAGTGAAAATCATATTTTTGACAGAAGAGATGGATCTGCTCTACAGACTGCCAGTCCCAAGCTTCTGTGAATTATAATTTTGCAAACAAAAAGTTTACTTGTTTGACCCAGCATAGGCAAAATGATTATAAATGGGAGGCTGAATGTCTGCTTTGATTTACCTCTTTTAGAAAAGCTTAGCTTCTCTCAGGCATGCATTGCGGAGTGTTTCCATCAAAGATTTGATTGACTAAGTAGTGGGCAAATACACAGGTTATCTTAGAAAGGCATCCTCAGCAATGGCTGGTGCTAGGAGGTCCTTCCTAGGCATTTGATGCCTTCTTTTCACTCTAAAATGCTTAAGGCATTTCTCTCCTTTTTCCTCAGAAGGCTTTGTAATGAAATTTAAATCGACATTGAAAATTATTATTACTATAGTTTGCCAGAAAGACATTTAATCATCAGTAATTCCAGTGAAGTAAAGGATTCTGCACAGTTATCAGCATTTAACCCCCAATATGCTCAGCAATATATTAAACAGAAAAACTGTTCTTCAGTCAGAGTGTGAAGACAATTCTTTTTTCAAAACTAACTTTTTTTTTGTGTGATAAGGTTCTAAGTTGTAATTTGAAAACATCAGACAAAAGATACACTGTCTACTGACTTGATTGTGTCAGGATTTTAGGATAAGAAATAAAATATTTGGTGGAAAAGACTGGTTTTCTAAGGACTTTTGACTCTGGAAATAGAACTAATTAATGGGGAAAATAATTCAACGATCCCAGTTGTTGTACTTTAATGATGCATTTGAATATTCCACAATGTTGTATTTTGTTAATGTCTATTTTCCTATACTTCGCTAAAGCAGCTGAGCAGGAGACAAAGAACTGCAAAATTGCACATAGAATTGGATAAACTCCATGTATGATGCTGAATTGTAAATATGTGGGTGAGGGCATAAAGGTAAAACCTCTGGGCTGAGGTGTGGAGGCAAGTGAGAAGCTGTGTGAGGCTTAGCTGGACAAACCCACTAGAATAATGTAAAACTTTTGTGAAATAACTATGCACACATTGGTAGATGTATCTTCGATCTCTGCCTCCCATGGCTCCTTTGCTAAAAAATTCCATAGCCTAAAGGGAAGATTTAGAAATTACCCTTAAATATTTTTTTTTCTCAACAAATAATACTTTGGGCATATCCTAAGTGTTTTGAAAATGATAGGAAACCAAAAGAAATATCAGTTCCAAAATGTCAAATTCTACCTGTCTTTCTGCACAGCTGCCCCAAGTTTTTGTGTGCCATACAACCTGTCATTTGAATAGTGTGCTGTGAGTTTAATCATAACAGAAGATGTATTTTGTTCTTACCCTTGCCACATGTACAATTTCTGTATTCCAATGGGTCACAAACATAATTGATTTTTTTCCATCTGTGGATTATTCAACCTTTCACACACCTGCCATTTTTTTGTCCTTTTCCCTCCTCTATTCTTATCATATACCTATGAATAGCACATCCTGAAAGAAAAAAATTAAGAACAGAATAAACTGAGTTTAGTAGAAAAGTTACTTTTCTGAAGATGTCTATGAATTGCAATATTTTTAAATGTTTGACTTTAAAAAAAAAAAGAAAAATAGAAGTGTTCTTCGATTTTTAGTATAAACCTTCAGATTTTGAAAGGACTACATATGACCTCTGTGATAAAACTGTCTTGTGTCCTTTGAAACAAATGTAATGTTTGTCTGTCCAAATGGCCCATTTTTCTTGCTTTTCCATTCATTTTAGCTCTTCTAATCATCCCTTCAGTCTCCTGCTTGCTTGTGGGTTGTGTCCTGCTTTCCTTTCCTTTAAGGTGATATATAGTCCTAGCAAGACAAAGGTCAAATTGTGATCAGGAGAGGGATAATAACTTCACATATCAATGTACATTTCTTCTTTCTTGACAAATGATCACCATTCCTCCTGAAAATTCCCTGTACCACATGGTCCCCTTTGACCTTTTGGTCAATAAATAATGCATTCTCTCTAAAGTGATTGAACTACCTTATTTGGCTGCAGAATCCTGTGTACCAGAAAATGTGGTACATAGGACAATGAAATATTACATGGTGGAAAGACTGCAGCTTTAGTTTAGCTTTTGCATGAAGACAGATTCTTTTGCATTCTGACCTTTTTTCCCTCACTACCCAATAACTTGATCTAAACTGAAGTAAAATGCCCAACATTTCATAAACCAAATGAGATTTTGTTTTTGCAATTGGAGATGTATTTAGAGCCAAAAGGGTTTTAAATCTAAACATATTTGGGAGTGGAGAGCTAGGAGGAGGGGAGGTGTCTGTTTTATTACTGCAAAATTACTTGGGAGCTGTACATTCATAATTTATTGTGTTCATCAGTAGCAATTTGTCATCTGCTCACCTCCCACACACAAGCCCCCCAAAACAGAGTTTACCATTAGACCTGAGTTACAAGTTCACAACAACACTGACAAGACCTGTTCATATGCAACATTCCATGTACAAGATAGAACATTCCATAGGGTTTAGGACTCATTTCTACATATGAGAAAAGATTGCAGGAGACTGTGGAGGTTGTAGAACTTGTAAACTTTATAAGAACTTATAACCTTTACAAGAACAAAATATTCTACACTTCAAATTCCAGGGTGAGATTCTAAGCTAAGCTGAGCTAAGTGACACTGTGGGATTTCTGCCTGCTTTCAAAGAATTTGTTCCACCAAATAAATTATAATTTACATTTATTTGAAGAACAGGATCAAGACCACAATAAATAAACTGTAAAGGCTGAGCTGTTGTGCACTAGTACTTGGAGTTATTTTAGTGTTTTGTTCCTCAGAAACCTTATTTTAAATCCCAGACTTTCTCCTGGATGTATTTCAGTATTTTGAAAAGAGATCCTTGATCAAATGTATACTAGTTATTTTGTACCTTACTTGCAGGTTAATTAAGTGTTTTATTTTGGATTTAATATATTATATTTCCTACAGCATGGTACTGAGTAGTTTAGGAACACATAAATCATACTGAAACAGATTGTGATGCAATCAAACAGTATTTTTCATGATAGACTGTTAGGTTATAACCTACCATTCCCTGGTGAAAAAGTACCATTTTTCTTTTCTTTCTAGGCTTTTTATTCCTTTTTTTTCCCCTAAGAAAAACTGTATCTGAAAGTGCTAAAGCTTAAAGCTATAAGGAAATTGCCCTGAAACTGAAAACCTTCAGGAAATTGAATGGACATACTACACACAACATCCAAGATATTATGTCTTGGTTCTGTTTCTTGGGATTTAATGTTGGAAATTTTTATTATACCCAGCCACAGATGCATTTCTCTGAACAGAATTTTGACCAGCCTTGAAGACAATAAACCCATTAGACGTATCAGAGGGAGCCCTCATGCTAGGCAAGAGGTCAGTTGCTCTCCCCAGAATCCCTACTTTTGAAAAACATCTTCTAAAGGAAATCATTACAAAGGTCTTCTCTGTGATGCCTGTGGAGGAAACATCTATAAATATCTCAGCAATATACTGTTAGGAAGTAGTACTGGAAGAGAGATATTTTTCCTTCCATCCACTTAATTCAGGGCAAAATCTTTCATCCAACAAAGCTCCCAGTGCCTTGATCAATAAAAATGTTAATTATGGGAATAAGATTTTTAAAAACACTTCAAAATATATATTATAGATTCTGAGACTAGCCACTGTTGTAGAGAATTTTATCTTTACTTCACAATCCTTCAGTTGATTCCCTGCCAAACTTCTGTAGAGATACAAAGGCTCAGAAAAAGTTTATATTTCAAGTATTTAACGTTTTTCTTACAGTGAATCAGTTGAATATTTCTGCAAAAACCTTAGAGGTCAGACATGGTCAGGTCCTCATGGCTGTCCAGCTTTTAGTAGTTTCTGGGTCATAATCCATTCCAGATGGAATGCATTTCACCACTTCTTTACAGTTGGTCATAAAAGCTTTGGCTTTGTACCACATGCTTCTGCTTTTGCAATCTTCTTGCCCTCGTTACTGTACATGGTGTGCAAAGCTTCTCTTATAACAATCACCAGATCTTCTTTCTCTCAATATTGTAGAAAGGTTTACATACAGAGATCTCCTTATTTAGTTATTATGAAAATAAAATTTTATCCATATCTGAAACAAGTGTGAGGAGTTCACAGATATTCTGTGCTTGTTCTCAGGAGTGCCCTTCTGAGAAGACAGAAGTTACTCCCCAGGAGTAACTTGTACACACAACCCATGTCTTTCCCATGTGTCTCCTTGTAAAAAAGGAGTCTTCATCATTGTAGCCACCTTTTAAATACTGGAACATGGTGACAAGGCCTTCCCTAAGCCTTCTTTTCTCAAGAGGGATTACATCCTGTTCTCTCAGCTTTTTCTCATGCCGCAGGCTTCCCAGTCTCTATTTCCAGTTTAAGCCCTACAGGCAATTAAATTTTTAATAGTTTTAGGGATATTCTTCTTCAGTACATGTGCAGAGATAAGTGTTTTTCTCAGGTTGGCAAGAGCAATTTTAAGGGTAAAGTTAAACCTTTCAAGCTGTATTAAGTATCCAGAAAATCAGAGCCATCATGGCCCTAGTCTGGACCCTCTCCAGCCTGTCCACATATCTCTTCTATAGCAGGGGACAAAACTGAACACAGTATTTCAGGTGTGGCCTGCCAAGAGATAAGTAGAACACGATAATTTATTCAGAATTTGAAGCTGAGATGTTATTGTTTCAGGAGAATAATAAAATTTTATAAAACACTTCAAAACATGGGTTCCGAATTCTGAAAGTAGTCATCCTTGTAGTGGTTTTCCTCCATTAATTTTTCACAGTACTTTCCCATTTACTAAGTCCTTTTCCTGATTGTAAATGTAGAAAAAAGATAATGCTATACAAAGAGAAGGAAAAGACTTCTGAAAACATACAGGTTAACAGAGGAAATTGAATTTACCCCCGCAGATGGGCAGGGAAAAAGACATGGGATCCTGGCCTCATGCCTTAATCATGCATTATCCCACAGTAATGAGGGCATCAATAAAAGAAGAATGGTACCATGAAGCCAATTCCCTGTCTTTAATAAAATGTGCTTTTGCAAGTTGTAAGGATATCTAAGCAGGGCCCTGGGGTTTCAGGCCCATACATCTTTCATTTTTTCTTTTTTAAAATGAGGCAAACCTTTTCTCAGAAGTTATTTGCACTCAAGAATGATGACAAAACAGATGATTATGTTTGCTTAAATGTTGTCAGCCTGACAAGAACAAAGCCTGTTTGAAAAATGCAAGTCCTTTTTTCCCTCACCACATGAACAGTTTGAGCAAAAGAATCTGGCACTGGAAAGAATGTGCCAAGACCCACTCACAGAAGCTATTATTTATATAGTACAATATGCTCATATCATCAAGACCTTGCTCTCTGAAATATATACCTCAGCTTGAAAACTGTCAGTACCTACAAGAAATGAGATGTTAAAAAAAAGAAAAAGTGATACCTACTGTTCAAGCATTGCTGTTTCGTTAATAAATCTTCACTGAGGAGAATTATTAATTTGTACCTAGGAAATAGTTAGCATCTTCCAGACTTACTTTTACTGTCATCATACTATAGGAGAAGAATATTTTTGTTCACATGTGCTCTCAATCCTATTCAAAGGAAATGACAGTGTCTACTGATGTCTTCAAACAACAGGCAGCTGTCATTGCTCACTTGAGACTATTAGGACAGGAAGCTGCTGTTTAAATAATAGCGACATTAAACCTACAGCATTTTCTTGATATGATTGTTCTTATCTTTACCATTGTCTTTTCTATTATTCATTTAGATTGTGTTCTAAAGGTGTAACAGTAAACCATGAAATATAGCACAAAATGAAAATTAAATGTAATTCAAGTTCATTTTCAGTCTCAAGATATGGTAGCTTGCTAGAATTGCTTTTTTCAAAGGAAGAAAAGAAAATATTTAGAAAAAACCTTGGCCAATCAGTTAGAAAATAAAATTCTACTGACACATGCACCTATACCTCTATCCATCCGTACAATTTTTAAATTAAATTAAAGTGGGCTTTTTTATAAGTCTTTCTAAGTAGTTAGAGCTCCACTGGCAAATACAGTCATTTGTCAATGCCAACAGCTGTTCTGGTGCCATCTTCTGTTAAGTGTATAGGCTTATACATGCATATATTAATTAATTTATTTATTTATTGATAAAAATATAGAAATTGATAAAATAAACTGCAATTATGGGAGACTACCATTCTTTAGAGGGATTTCTAGAATTACCTTGGAAAAGGCTGCAGATTGCAGGAATGGAGAGGGAGAGGAGCACATTACAAGATGGATAAAAGGGTAAGTCAGGAGGCAGAGCCTCAGCTGTGGCATATTACTGTGGCTTCGTTGATTTCTGTAACCTTCCAGCCTTTCTACAGCAATATCTTTTATCTCAATAATCAAGCAAGGCATGATTAAGCAAGGAACTCACGGAGCAGCAAGGAACAGCAAAGAACTCTGTGAGAATGGAGTCTGAGAAAGCAAGAAAAGGGGTAAACTTTTCTAAACAGCTTTTAAATTTCATGACCCTTTCCCCCAGCTTCAGGACTATAGTGAGGACTAAGACAGCTTCATGACAGGATGGAGATGTAACACTCAATTTTTTTTTGGAATCTAAATTCAGATAGTAGTATAGTTTTTTTTAATGAGTCACGTTCAGCAGTATTGTCTACTTTGAGAATCACAGAACTTGATACCTCTCCAGCCCAAACTTAAATCTGTAGTTTTGAACTAAGAGTTGCCTTTTATGCCTCCCTTTACATACATTTAATTACTATTTTTTCTTTGAAAGTAAAAGTATTTAAAGAATTTTACCCTTCTACTGCATGGAATACTTTGTAAATAATGATCATGGTAAACAAATGTTGCAACAGAAGCCTAAATCAGTTTTCATAGATTTTAATATAGTTAATAAAAGCATTCCATTAATACCCTTCACACTTTACAGTGTGGATGAGGCAGAGTTAAATATTCTCTGAAGGTGCAGTCCAAAAATACTGCAAGGGAAGAGAAAGCCAACTGACGGAACAAACCAAGAAATGCAGCAGCTGCACAGTGAAATACTGTGATCTTTATGTTTCCAGAGGGTTCAAAGCAACAGAACCAGCTCAGCTGGATAGGATTCAGCCTTGTTCTGCCCTACCTGAATAATAAGGAGACCCCTCACCTTCACATATTTATGTTTGGAAACACAGATGGGTTCTTCAAGGTAAAAAACTATCCTTGATGTAGCCACCAAAGCTTTCTCTTCCTTTTGCTTTTCCTTTTCTTACACCACATGAACCTTCCGTGTCTTGAGCACTCCATCACCCTGGAATCTGTAGTATTTGCTACTTTAATATCATTATTTGAATAAAATTAAAATTTTATCACTATAATACAGTAAGACAAAACCAAGCTGTTACATTATCTAAAAGAACAAGAGCTCTTTAATGTACACCAAAGGAAAAAGAAAGAAAGAAATTATTTGAACTTCCACTAGTCTTGCTCTTTGTTGTAAGCCATGGCATTGTTTTCTTTAAAGATTTTTTAAAGAGAAGGCTATCAACCTGCTTACAGTGACTGGACAAGACCTGGTCAGTGAGGGAAGGATGTGAGTTACCATTAACTATTCTGCAACTGTAGATGTTCACTAGCAGCAGGTATAAGCAAATGGGACATGGAGGTATGGAAATAGAGTCCAGAAAGAGAATAACAAAGGAGGAAGGAGGCAATCTGGGAGCTCAGACTGAGATGCCCCGGTCTATTGCTCCTTCATACCTTTAAAAATAAATGTGTGTCTATATACATTGAAATGAGAAGATTCAAAATAAATGCAATGAAAACTTTGTTGAACATTTACTTATTATGCACATGAAAATGCTGGCCATATCTACATGATTATTTTAGAATTAGATATCTAGTTACAAAAATCTTACATTTTAACCGTGTAGTGATAGTGGATATAGAGTCATGTAGTAATATCTAATACTTGTCTAAAGTTTGCTGACCTCTGTAACTTAGGCTTAATTAAAAGCTCTTTTTAAAAGACAATTAAAACTATTTATTAGTTTTAATTAGACTCAACCTAGATATTGTGCTTCCTCATCTAGACTGGGCCAGAATCAGAATTGTTTTTTTCGTTTTTTGTTTTCTAACACCTTTGCTGTGCTGAGACACAGCATCCAGTTGATGGCAAATAATTCTTCAAAGCACTAAACTGGGGGAAGATGCATATCAACTGGGTGAAGACACGACAGTGTCTGAAACAAGCAAAGAATCCTTTTCTGCTGTGCTAAGTACTGCTTTGTCGTGCTCTGGCGTGATGCTCTGGCATCGTAGTCATGCACTGGCACAGACTCACCCATATCAAGTAGTTCTTGCCATACTCCGTGGTACCTCTTAGGTGTGCAATCTCCCAGCAATCTCCCAGAAAACAGTCTTGACATAGCTGAGGGGGATAGTCCTGCCATGGGCCAAGGATCTTTCACAGTAGTTAGTGAAGAGGATCGAAAGTGTAGACGAAGAAGACCTTTGGGGGTTTTTTAACAGTATAGAAACTTGTTTGTATGGCTTTTTTGTTTTCTTTGTTAGCCTCTGACTTCAGTAGTAGGTAGTGAGACCCAACAGAGAGATCCATAGAGTGAAGACATTGGTGCTGAGGACCTGGTGTAAACACTGTGCTTTTTTGGGTTGTTCATTTTTCCTTGAACTGGCCACCTTTTGGAGATGAGAACGCAATAGGTGTGCTTCTGGAGAACATTTTGTTAACTCTGACCAAAAAGGTGCCTTGGGACTGCTCTGTGTCATGAAGAAAAACTCAGTAAATGATGGCTACTAAGAGATTAAATCCAGAAATATGTGTCAGATGAGAATCAGAAATCCAAAGCAAATGCAACCACAGCCCGCACAACTGATGTACAAGGGCAGCAGATCACAGGCACAGTCTAAGCTTTTCTTGGTTACCTGACCCAGCTTTCTAATTCAGATAAGCAAAGTCAAGATGGTCTGGAGCAGTTCTAAGCCTTTCCTAAACTTAACTTCAAACCTACAACTCCCCTCTTACAGGGAAGAAGCAACTATGCCTGAGTCAGGAAATAGGGTAGGTGGGCTGAATTTGGGCTCATCCTTGTCCAGAGCACAGCTCTGGAAAACTCGATATTCTTCAGTTGCTCAGGTAGCTTTAGAACATGCTGGGGAAAATGGTAGTAAGAGGACCCCTGAGAAGGTATTTTTCTTCTAATAAAATATTTAGCTGATAGTAGATGTAAAGTCAGTGAGCCTCTAGTTGAAAGAAAACACCTCCTCCCCCTTGGACTTTCACCAGCTCACAAATCTCCATCTGCTAATTGGCCTTAATCCACAGAAAAGAAAGCCTTCATAGAACATGGAAAATGCTGAAATGATGCATCGATCCATTTTCATGTTTTAAGCCAAAAAATGCATTTCTTTAACCTGGAAAACTAGGTAACTGAACAAGTAGCTTTAAAACTAAAACCAGAAGTTAGTGGGAGGAATTAAAAAAAAAAATGCTGGAAAGTTGAGTTAAGAAACATGATTATTAAGTAATAAAATTTTTTTTGCTCAGCAAATGTACACACTTTAAATTAATCAAAATCAGCCCTCCCTCAACAATTGGAGCTGGTAAAAGAATTACACACTTAATATGTTTTCCATACCTTCTCATTCTGCAATTAATGCCCTTTTTTTGCTGTGTTAGAGCAGGTCCTTCTGCATGAACACAAGTTGTTCTTTGAAGCAAACCAAATCCCTCAGGTTTTCAGTTATAAAAAAAGTCCTGATAAGAATAAAATATTAAAAAGCCCTTTAGGGACTTTTAAACCAGAATGAAAACTGTAGCTTGCCTTGTCTCAGAATTTTCCACTCATTTTCTTTTCATATAAACCCTGAGCTTCATCAATAAAACTAAATGATAATAACAGATTAGTCAAGACACTTCTTGAAAAAACCTCTCCCATTAACACACTAAACTCCACTCCCACAGAATTGAAAGATTAAAAATAAACTAATTACCCTTACTTTAGCATCCCCAGTAACTGGTTCCAACCACCTGGCTCACAGCTGCTATGGAAACTATTCAATTAATCAAAATAAGGTTGCTTTTTTTTCCTGATTATTTAAAGAAAAAGAGAAAGGAATGAAAACCCCTACACCGTCGGAAAAACCTCACCCTTCTAAAATATTCCAGACAGATTTTAATCAGTCCAAAATATTAACATATGAGTACTAGTATTGCAGAGAAGTTAGCATTTATAATAAGATGGTGAGAAACTTTTACTCTCTTCTCTGGCCTCCTAACACCATGATATGAACATCTGGTACAAGAGTTTATCCTTTGTTTAGTATTTGGTGAAAAAGAAAGGGAAGGAATGATAGCTTCTCTCAGCTGTCTCTTGCTCCATGTCCATTACATTGGTGAAGACAAATGTGTGCTGCATTTCTTACAAATATATCAACCTCTGTGTGAAAGGTTCTGCCCAGACAAATTGTAAGTTTATTGATGCATAGTTGCATGGTATGTGTGAGGAGGAGGAAATGGTATGTGTAGAAACATGTTTTGCCCTCAACTGTGACTTGTAAACACATTTCTGGGAGATTAGGATTAAAATGCTAATTTAGTATGGTCCAGCATTTTCACAAGACATTAAGAAAATTCAGTAGTAAACCCCTCACAGGGCCCTTGAAAAGCTGAATCGGCATTGCCTTTAATTATACAAATTCAATTACTTATTGTAAGAATTATCTGTCAAGCCTTACCCTTGGTTTCAATGAAGAATAAGATTATTATAATGTAGGAAAAACCCCCCAAAACATGAAATAAACAAGAAATTGGCAACTAGTGTAGTCCAAATTTAGATCTCAATAATTAATCAAGTGGAAATATTTCTTCCTTTTTCCTGCAGTCCTGTGCATTAGTTTCAACTATTTTTTAAAATAATTTAATCTCTGCTGAGAGACTCTCATTGCAAGTTCATGTAGGAATAGGACAAGAGGGATTAGTTTCTAACTGAAAAAGAGTAAGTTTTGATTAGATATTAGGAAAAATTATTTTCTTTGAGGGTGGTGAGGCACTGGCACAGGTTGCACAAAGAAATGGATGCCCCATCCCTGGAAGTGTTCAAGGCTAGGGTGGATGAAGCAATGTGGAAGGTGGATTTGAAATAGATTATCTTTAAAACCTCTTTCAAGCCAATGATTCTATGATTCCGTGAACTAAGAATAAATATGATATCAGTACTTTTAACTTTGGCAAGAAGCAAAAAATATAGGAAAATTTTCTCAGATAACAAGATGTCCCTACAGACATATACTTGGTAAACTGAGATTGTTAAAATAAATTGTTCTTTAATGCATCCAAGTACAAAATGCATATTCAGGGCCAAAAAAAAAATAAAAAGGAAGATAGGTTTACAGAATTTTCAGAGAAGAAGCAGGTGAAGGCACATGCCTGACGCAGAATAATGTCACCAAAAGTTAACTAGCTGAAAACGTAGTAGCTTGTTGGAATCCATAAAGTTAGAGGGTTTTTGGGAAATGGTTAAAATGGTTAAAAAAAATATGTAGGCCTCAGGCTGAAGTTCTGTTACAGCAGAAAAGTTTCCCAAGCAAGCAGAAAAGTTTCCCAAGCAGTAGACATGACAAATAACAATAGGCCTCTGTAGAATTGGCTTTAGGATGGCAACAAGGTTATTTAATGTATATCTTTAGAAGGTTAGCATGAATAGAGCTCTGTTCTTTGTCTCTAATGAACTAGTCTTTGTTTTAGCTACCATTACATGTGTTTTATAAGATTGGATAGAATGCTTGTCAATATGTGTTTTTCTGTGTATGATTGGCTGAAATCTAGACCGAGATGATTTTATGTCTTTCTGTATCATCCCACCCTCGAGAGACATTTTGTGTAGACCAGTGAGCTGTTAACATCATGTCTTGATTGTTTTGAGACTGATGTTCTGAAAATAAAAGCAAAAATCTCTTCACTGGTCTGGTTCCAATGTTGTCCATATCTGGACGTTTTGCCGTGGCATAGTGGGTTCCTTTTTTAAGACGTGGGTTCCTGACACAATTGGACTTATATCTACCCTTCCCTCGCAATAGTAGCTCTCTATTAAACAAGGGAAAGAGATTTCTCTTTGGGGCCAGTTCACTTATCTCTTTTACAAACCTGTCCCATAACAGAATGGATCAACTTTTGAAAACATCTGCTTTGTACTCTTCCCAATAGAAAGGAAACTTCAAAATACCAGTCTTTTGCTGGGCTAAGCATGCAATCAGTGTGGTTTCAGACCTACAAGAAAGACCTGCTTTACACTGCTGTGTCTGTGTCCTTCCAGTTCCCTCCATTTTTGCCATTTTCTGAACTTTCTGTTCTTTTTTCACGTTCTTGTAAAAACAGATCCTGAAGAGCTTGGAGCATCACAGTGAGCTAACAACTAAATTCAGATTCTCATGTTAAACTAGGGCCAAAAAGACAGTGGGATTCATCGTTCCTAAGCCAAAAGGAAATGAATAGAAATGGTGCATGTAAGGATCTCTTTGCTCCTGTATAGATCACTGATGGAAGCAGCATGCATCTAATTTTAACCGTTTTCAGAAGAAAGCTAAAAAGTCAGAATTGATACAGAGAGTAGCAATGTTCTGATCCAAAGACTAAAGGAAACATCTTCTAGCAAAAGATGCAGAGATCAACACAACCTGGTAAAAAGACAGTTGAAAATTAGTAAAATGTGTAGCATGTTTCTGTGATGGAGATATCATATATTAAAAGGACCCTGTAATACAATAGTTTCATTTGTTCTTTAACTCTGCTGAATACAGATATGCAGTGCAGCCCTGCCAGTGCAGAAGTGCTGTAATGTAATAAATAAGACAAAAAAATGTGTGATTACGTTGCTCTTGAGCAAAGTGATATTATATGTGCCCTATGCATTGGTGGGATGTTCTGGGGAAAAGAGCAACATGCTTCTGATTGGGAAATATTAAGTATGTAGGTTAATCTGACTGGATTCCTTTGCATACAATAAAAATTGAAACAAAGGTATCCAAATGGAAAAAAGCAAATATCCCATTTCACTCTGATGTATTCACTTCAGTTTCTGTGAACTGTTTGATCTAACCATGTAGCTGATAAATGTTACAATGAGAAGCGTTCAGGAACACACAGAGAACAGTAGCAGATTTTCAAATATTTATGTTTTCATCTTCTTTTTTTTTTTTTCCTTTTTCAAACTATCAAATAACATAAGTCTGCTTTAAAAAGAGATTTTCATGCAGCAAAAATGTTTAAATCTTTCAAACTGGAAACTTAAATGCGTTCTCCTTTTGGATTATTTTTGTAGTTTTCATAACTGACATTCCACTGGGACTGGTATGTCTGCTGGCTGTGGGTGGGTAATGGTCCCACAAGGATATGCTTTGCTTTTTTCAAATAAATATAGGCATACATTAGCTGGAAAAGCATCCTGGGAGAAATTTACTTCTCAGTTTGTCAACATTGCATGCAACCAGGCATTATTATTGCTTATTTGTATTACAGTCATGTGTAGGGATACTGAGGCTGTCATTTTTGTAGGCAGTTGAAGATTATACAGCAAAATAAAGACTCTCCAACAGGAAGTCTTTCATTAAACTTTTATGTATAGGAAAGGAGTTAACAGTTGAGGGTAGTGAAGTAACTTGCAGAGGGTCACACAGCAGATTAGAATAAGAGCTACTGAGGAAATCCAGGATTGCTGATTCCCTTTGTATTACACTGCTGAACCAGTCCAAGGAAAGATTACTTTCTATCCCCATTGGGTATAAATATAGATAATCTGTCCAGAAGTCAACAAAACCTCACTGTAGACAAAAGAGATTAATTTAATTACACCACTGATAATTTGCTTTAGGATTTTTCATCAGAATTTATGAATTGAACTTTAGGAAATTGGAATTTAAGAAGAACAGAAAAATCATAATGCAATACCAGCATAATAACAATAAAAAATAAAAATATTCTGAGAAAGCATTGATCAAGTGGGAGATCTGATTTAAGATAAGACTGTTGGGATGAGCTCAGAGGGGGTCTCCAGAGCCTCCAGAGGCCTTCTTTTTTCATTTAGTACTCACTTGAGTCTTCTCTCAGTTACTACTTATCCCTTTTTCAAATACTGCTAAATCAACCCTTCCTGACACCATTCATCTCATGGGAACCTTAAATACTGAAATATTTTTTTTAGATGTTTGATACCATCACAGAGCAAGTATCTTTATTTTCTCATTGTTCCATGATCTCCTTGCACTGAGCTACCACTTCTCCACTACATCATCATCTTAAATTATACACATTATTTTACTCTCACTATTCTCTGTGTTTTTCTAAGGATCAAAGTACAAACTACAGAACTGTGAGCCAACAACCTGAGAGACTCCAGTTGGCAAGTCTTCATCAGGCAGTGCAGCTCACCTTCTTCATGTTGGTGGGAAGTTCTGCGACAGATTTTTATGCTGGAAACTCTTTCCTGCTCAGGTTTCGACCAGGCGGAGCTCTGAAAGATAACTGGATTTAGCTGAGAGGTGTTTTGCCTTTCCTTACATATATCCTGATTTGTAACCTTAAACAAAACCCAAACCAAAACAAACTCCCAAAACCCAAACAAGCAACCAAGCAACCAAAGCTCCCCAAAACCCAAAAGAACCCCAGTAACTGAAAAATATTGTTTTCATTCTCATTAATCCAGCTAGACAAGACACACCTAGGTACTTGTAGACTAAGGAAGGTCATGAAGACACTGTAATACTTCCCAACTCAAACGATACATAGCCCATCACTTCCAGCTGTTGGTCCAAAAAAAGTAGCTCTACAAAACTGTTGGGAATTTAGCTGACTAGAGACTGGAAAAGTACAAGGCCGTGGCTAATTCCAAGTCCTGCACCTGCAAGATAGCGTGTCCTTGGGCCTAGCTGGGTATGATAACAAGTGGACAGAGACGTGGGAAATAGAGAATGTAGGCCCAAAGGAATGAGGAAGAGTTGATGGTATAGTTTAACCAATAGATCGCTTGGCTTACAGAATATTCATAAGCTTATCACTTGCTGTATAAGTGTCTGATGCTCTCTTCAATAAATGGAACTTGCTGATGACTCATATTGAGCCCCGAGTTTTCCCTGCACCCGACAAATGGCTCATCCCTGACAAAGGCCTCATTCTGCGACACAAAACCTAGTGCCTGCAGCATGTGTTTGATGGAGAAATTGCTAGGATATACAAACACCTATGCTATCTCCCTGCTCATAGTGAACCAGTCCTTGCAGATCAATGGACCAAAACCTCCAGGAGTCCCCAGGTTTTTTACTCTTGCACTTGTTGCAGCGTGAAACTGCTGGTCTTCTAACATTTTCCCTTTCAGTTTTATTCACTCTTTAACAGATTTCACAGTCCAGGCTAGCATGGCATGAGGTGATGCCTGCAAATTGACCAGACATTGCATCATAATAATATCCGTAAAAGTTGGCACAGCACAATAAACAAAAGGAGACGAAAATGTCAGGATAAAGTAGCGCCTTGATTCCCAGGCTGCTTATCCCACATATAAGGAGCTAAAAGAAAAATTCCCTGGAAATTATGTTCCCAATCTAACTTTTGGGAGGTAAAAAACTTATGGTCTCCTGCCAGCTCTGCCTAATTTGTAATATCAGACCCTGAGAGAAGATGACAGCTGCAGACGGTGTGGAAGAAAAGCCACCTTGCAACATATTTTGTCAAGTTGCAGTCTCTGGCATTGGCCCAGAGCCGGTATTGCTGGAGACATGATGAAGTGTGAAAAGTCCTGGCAGGCATTTTAGACAAATAAAAGATGGGAGGCAAGGGAAAATCAGGACCAAAAGAGATTAATATTTGTGAGGTTTATAGCAGAAGAGGGAAAACAATAGGAAGTAAGAAAACCTCCACAGGGGATTTATTGCGACAGCAACAGATTAAAACCAGGATGGACCTGAAGAGGAAGCTTATTTTTTCCAGCTGGACATTCACCTGAGAGCAGAGATCAGGTTATGAACAGCAGTCTGAGAAAACTAAATGGGCAATAATGAGAGAATTTGCAGCCTGAAAATGTCAGAAAGGTCAATGAGACAGTGTGTGTCTGTGTACAGAGAGGGAACAATGGTGGAAGAGTGCAAGATTTTCTAGGCTGGGAATGGTAATGGCACCATGAAGCTGCCCATTTATAATGGGAGATAACTGCAGTCTTGCTCTTGTGTGTATGGGTTCATGATGTCCCAGCTACATGTGAAGGTGGGAATTGCTTGTCACTCCTACCCCTGAGTTCTTGTTCCCTCAGAAAAAAAGACCTGAGGGGAGAGGGGAAACTTCAGAAGGAGCTTTATCTGGAGGATCAGGGACAGTCATAAGGACATGCTAGGTGACAGAACAAAGGTGCAGCCACTGCCCAGCTCCACTGGTCAGACCTGCTGGGTGGTGGAGTCTGTTTGATCTGCTGGAGATCCCCTGTGTCCACATGGAAGTAGGACAAATAAACCACATCATCCAGGGAAAAGACAAAACCTTTTGGAATAAGTTAAAAAAAAAAACAAAAAACAAGGAAGTATGAGGTGAAGCCTGAGAGAAGGGCCCTTAGGTGGAATGCAATGTACAAAGTGCAAATTTCACAACAAAACCAAAATGGTGTTCATGTTTCCTGGTACATGGTAAATGTTTAGATTGCATTCCTATGAAAATTCTGGCAACTTTTGTCTGTTCAGTTTATTATATCAAAGGTTGAAGCTTTGGATGAATTTTGTTGCTCATGGGCCATCACTGGTTATTAGAGGAAATGTAATGTTATTTTTGGCAGTAACTTGTCACGTCTAGCAAAATCGATGACTTTTATTTTTCTCCATTATAGTCTTCTCAGGAAAAGTATATCCATTTCCTAACTGTGCAATGTATCACTGGTAGACCACAGAGTAGCTATTTTGAGGTGATGAAACAGAAGTAACCAACGGAACACAATTCTTTCTAGTGAGGTGCAGACATAGTGCAGCAAGGGTAGCCTGAAGAAACCAAACTACCCCCTGCTCCAATTATGGAGGACCAAGTTTAGAGTGCCGGGACATGGCTCTGACAAAAGAGAAGGGGGAACAAAGACAGCTACATGGCAAAGTCAGAAAGAGCTGGCTGGGTAGTTGTCCAAGTTGCAGAGCTGGTGTCCTGAAATCAGCGGCGTAAAGTGATGAGGCACAGGCAGCCCTTTGATGGGAGGAAAGGGAGAGAGTGGTAAGCATCCATGGTGCATGGTAGTTCTTCTGGCTCTTCCTGTTGACTTCTAGTTTGCTGAATCCCCACCATCTGTTTTCTATTAAAAAAGAAAAAAATTTCAATCAGATTCTCTTCTTCTCATGAGTCATCTCTATTTGTGTCCTTGACCCTGTAACTTTTAAGTCCCTGATTAAAGTACTATTTGATTTCATCAATTTCTCCCATGGAGGAATTTTGTCTCAACTTTGTCTATCTGCTACTGACATAGAGTTGTGGTGCCCAACCAAGTTTGAAGGGTAGAGATGACAGCCTTCTAAGATGGAAAATTAAATCCTAGTCCTTGTCTTGGAAATATATATATATTTTTCTCTTCTTTCTCCTCTAGCAGAATTTGCAGGGAGCCTGAAGTAATCAGCGTGGCTGGAAAAAATTGATTCTACCCATAAAAATGGGGGTTTTCAGGAGCTCTGTGTGAAAAGACTTAAGCTCTCCTGATCTTGGATGATCTTAGTAATACCTTCCTAGAAATGCAGAAAACTTTTGGTTTTGGACTTTAAACTACACTATATCTGTAGCTCGTTGCTGTGGATTTGAGTGAATAATAGGATGCATTTTTATACAGAGATGGAAGATTTATCATGTCTTCAGATATACTGAATGTCTACAAAGCCTCTTTCAATACACTTTTCCTGGTATTTTAATTGCAGTGTTTTGGAATTCATTTCAGTTTCAAGTGCCACTGGCATGAAAAGACCCTTCATTTCTAGCATATTGTTGAAGCACTATAAAGATGAGAACTCTCCACTTCTGCCAAGAAAGCTTGCTGATGGGCTCAATGTCTTGAGGATCAAAAGATACAACCTTCCCTTTCTTTAAGGCTTCAATGAAGAAATTAATGCTAAGTCAAGATGGGTTTACGAAATTTAATAAGTGCATGAAAGAAAGATGGAAGCAATATTTTGTGATAACAATGTACATTCGCAGGTAGGAAAAGGCTTGACTATTCTGTTTTTCATTGCCATTTACTCTCTAAGTTAACATATTACCTTGAAGATGTTATATATATATATATATATATATATATATATATATATATATATATATATATATATATATATATATATATATGGTAATTAATACTTTATATATACCAAGAAAATAATGGATGACAAAAGTTTCCCTCAGACATCCTGACTTACAACATATATACATATGCTTGAGGAGATAGGAAAGATCATATTTTGTTACCACCCTCATCTTCTTGACTTGATTGTCCCATATCAAATAGTTTGGAAAAGGAAGAAATTAATTTTCCTAGAGCAGCGAAGAGGAGCAAGGGTAATGGGGCAGGCAAAGTGAACCAGTAAAACCAAGATGTGATCACAAAACCATGTCAGATTTGCTGTTACTCTATTTGATACATACATGATATTTCTTAACTCCTTTGCCATGCAGATTATTATGCCTACTCCTCATCCTCAGCAAAGGTTTGTCCCTCATGTCTGTGCAGACTCACCTCAAGTCAAAAGGCACCTCAAGCCTATAGTTCTACCCGCATGGATCTTCTAGCAGGATCCTGTCCTGGAATTCCCATGTCATGCCATGAGGGATGCAATGATGTTATAACAGACATGCCTGTGAGAATTACTGAAAATCAAGAGCCCAGTGGAGCAGAAAGATTTTTAGTAGCTAGAGGCTTCCCTAGGGATTAGAGATTTGCTTACACACACCTTACATTTATCCTATATGCTTTCCTTGGCAAATAATTTTAATTGTTTGTATGTGCACCATTCCACTGTATATGAAAACACATTAATTTCCTTTATTAAGCATTCTGTGAACATAAAGTTACTGAAAACGTGAGAGGTTCCTACTGTGATAGGGACCATATGGAAACCTCATTGTAAGTCCATACAGACTGTGGTCTGTGGCTGTCATTGAGTTCAATTGCAGTCATAATCTTCAAAAGAAAAGGAAATCTTTTTCTCTTCTGCTGTTTCAGCCTTGTTCGTATATTATGCATATCCATAGCTGTACAAGTCCCTTTACAGCATAGATTTAGATTTCTATGGTTTTCTCTTACAGAGCTCCCTGCAGCATAGAAAGGGTTTGTCCCTATCAATGACACAGAAAAGAGGGCACAGTTAGATAGAAAACAGGACTTAAGGACTTGGAGTCAGTCTTGATGAGTGGAGCTGGATCAAACAGTAGGATCTCAAGAAACAACTCAGAAAAGAATTCTCACGAGACAGGAGACACAGACAGTAACAATTTCTATGCATTTTGAATACTTCTCTAAGCAATGCAAAGTTTAGGCAGAAGGGTAGAGCAAACTCAGAATTGCCTGTGAGCCCTCCTCCACCTGCTTCATTTTCACATGGCAGCTTCTCAGATAACCTGCAATTGCACTGCCTCCTTTTGCATTTGGACATGACTACCATTACACCAGCCTGTTTATTGACATGGTGCTGACATAGGAATTGGAGTACAGAGGACTTCTCATGTATCAGAGAATAGGACTCAGTGGTTTTTTTTTTTATTAAAGTCATTTGGTCTTTGTTTGTTCTGCAGGTTGCCCTGTGTGGTACCATGCATCAGTGGTATGATAAGTACGTCAAGCAGGTACTCACACTATTGCAATATTACCTTATTGTTGTTATTGGCTTTTTTCCCATCTCAGATTCCTCTGTTCAATGAATGCATCCAATGCTTCCATGTATGTAAGAGAAAATGAAAATGTGTTCTTTTTTTTTAGATTTTTTTGACACATGCATAGGCACACAAAAATGGTGTAGACTGTCACTTAGCCTTTTGTGAGCTTTTCTTTGATTTAATGTCTTTTCAAGACTAAATACCGTTGAACTAAAAATAAGTACTATAGGCACTTGAACACCTATTTGAGAATGAGAGATGGCATTATAGGATGGACATTTTTCTTCCTGGCTTTTTGTTCCTTTTTCACAGACTCTCCTGCTAATACTAACTTAAGTAGCTCACAAGGGTGTTGTGCAGATTAATTAAGTGCTAAGTATTATTAAGCAGACTGCAAACCTAATAAAGTTTAAGTTGAACTTTTGAACCTATGCTGTTCATGTGCGTGCTAAATTAGCTAAACAAGCTTACATAATATTGCAGTATCCAGATGAAACAACCACGGTGAATTTAGGTATGTAAATGTAATTACTTGGCTTGGAATTTGGCCAAAACACCATAGACAGAGTACTAACCATGCCCCTATAAAAGCAGCTGCAGTTTTTTGACTAGTAGAACAGTACATATCTTGCTTTAGATGGATTTTTATATTGCAGATGATTGGACTAGAAATGACTGAAATAATATTTTTTGGATTTTCACAAATAAATCTCGAGGAACCCCAAAATATTCTGATTAGAAGCCACTTTTGGTGGGGTTTTTAATGAACAATCATAAAAATGGGGGCAAAAGTGAGGTTTTAGTTGAGATATTTTTAATCCTGAAACAAAAATCATGTCAAGCTATATTTTTAATTGAAGGAGGAAAAAAAGTAAAGGGCAGTTCCACAACAGAAGTTAATCTATTTTGAATGTCATTGAATAGAGAATACCATGTCCCAGGGGATGATTCAGTGGGTGATTGTTTCATCCTTTGCTCTTTAACTAAAAAAGATGGTAGAGGTTCTTTCATCTCATTTATATTGACTATCCAAGTTATCTAAGTCTTGATGAGAACAATAAACTCTTTCTGTGTTCAAGAGAGCAAGATGTCAGCAGGAATGACTCAGTTTATCAGTTTTAGATGCTGGTCTAGAATGGGATAAATCTCCTAGAGGTGTCTACCTTCACCAGTTGTAGAGATCATGATCAAGTGTCAAGGTTTCAGATGACTAAAGGTAGGTGAGAAGTGAGAAGTGAGCTTCTCCTTAAAATGACCATACTGGTAGTTTATGCCTCTCACTTGATGTGCCCAGCTAGGTAAAATGAATCTGCTCTTTGGTGCAGATGCCATGGAAAGTTGCTAGCATAAGTTAAATGCATTCCAGTACTTGAAGGAGCACGAATTTCAGGCATGTAAAACATGACAGTTACTGGGACATGAGCACACCTTGGGCAGAAGTATTTTTGCAATGGAAGAACTAAGTCAAAGTCTTCTGTTGAACTTGGTAGATTTCAAGGGTAACTCCCAGATTTGAATATTTTTTTAACATTTCCTATTTTTTTAAATTTTTTAAATTTATTCCCTATATGCTGAAATGTTATAATTTTATATAGAGGCTTAGTTTTTATGTCTATACATGATCTTCTAGCAGCATGTACAATGCCAGGTCTCACATCTCATTTTACTGACTTTTATAACTTGAACCCTGGTCATGGCATTGTCAAGCCCCCTGAAGGTTGTGACCTTTGGGGTGCAGAAGCCATGAGCTCTGTCTGTAATTTATGAGATAATCTATACCATGATGCTATTAAGAACTGGAGCCTTTTATTAAGGTTTATAGGTCTTCAAAACTGCTGAGGACTTTGCATGTGGTTATTGTAAAACCCAAATAAACCTGCCTTCTCCTGTGTGAGCACACAGATCTTTGCTAGGAAGTGCATACAAACAGTGACCATTTTAGCATTTATTATCAGCTGCTTCGAATATAGCACACTTTCACGTATGAGTCTGACCACCCATTTGGTATTCATCTCCAGGGCCTTCTTTCAAAACATGCAATAAATCTGAAATGTGTCATAGCCTTCAAAAGTCTGTTTGTTCTTGTGTGCATATCTTTTTCCAAAATCTCAATTTTAAAGACAATTAAAGCATGGATCACCCCCATGAAATGCTATTATGTAACAGCAAAGGGTTTGAAAGTGTTCACTGTGCAGATAACCACCGTTTCACTAAAAATAATGGTTCCAGTGGCACAAAAAATTTGCAAGCATTAATTATAAAGTTAATTCAAGGTAAGCAACCCCATCCAGATATTTTTATAATTGTCATAAAATTAATTCAAGGTAAGTAGTCCCATTCAGACTTTTTAATAATTGTCTCATTGTCCTTAGGAATAGAAGCAGTTGATGGGTTTTATTTCTTCTTACATTGCTCATGTATGGTCTTCGGAAGACTTTGCAAACACTGAATTGCAAACATTGAATTTTACAGTATTTCAGGAAATTATTGTACCATTTTATAAATGAAGTCATGAAAAAGAGTGGAATCAAGTGAGGCAAAGTGAAAAAAAAAGGTTTTGTAACTGAGGTAAAAATAGATAACCAATATTCATTATTCTAGGGTACTCTTCAGTCTACCATTCTTCAGTTTTAAATCTCTTTTCTAAGGAAATGGATTTATTGAATATTTTTTTCACTCTTTGTTGGTCTTAAGAAGAGAGTAATGGTCAACTGAAAACACCTGATCCTAACCAGATTCAGATCAAGGACTTTCAAATGCTATTTATGTTAAGTATTTGAAGACATGTTTAATCTTAGAAGAAACAAAAATAAAGTCAAAAGAGAAAAGGGTGTTTGGGGAGCAAGACTTTTCTCATTCTTAAAACTTCTGACTCTTGAAGAAGTGTCAAAATTAGTGATATTTGAGCAGGTTATTGGTAAAACTAACCTAGCAGGTAGACTTCTTGTGTGGCAATGTTTGCTTTCCTCTTTCTACATGGTGACTCATATATGTAACTTCTCCTTAACAAACTGAAGATAAGGCTCAGCTAAACATCAGTTAATGCTTTGGGCTTTGCACATCTTTCCACTGTGACTACATAAAGCAGGTTTTAATGGCCTGAACTGCCACAGCAGTTCAGACCAATTGTCCATTTTACCACTGTCTTTCTGCCTGATAGTATCTGGTGTTCAAATACTTAAAGACACAGAATAAGAACCAAGATGGATGTTCCATAAACTTTCCTGGATTCTGTCTTTTGTTGTTTTAAGGACTTCCTGAACTGGGAGGTTTCCTGTTGTCCATTCTCTTAAATGGGAACTCTTCCCCATTACTATGAGGAATAGGGTCTTGAATCCATTGGCTTTTCTGAATTGTGTTAATGAATTTCACAGTTTAATTCTTCTAGCACAAAAAGTAGGTTTCCATTTTCTCCCCTCTTTAACCTGCTTCCTGATCATCTGATGCAGTGGCAGCTGTTTCTTTATTCTTCATTACATTTGAGCGCTATATCATGCCACAGATGTTGCTTCTTGTCCAGAGATTTATACATAGTTTATAGAAGTAATTTCCAGTCTCCTACAATTCCACAACACCAGGGAAACCTAGAGCTGTTCAAAATGTAAATTTCAATTCTGTTGAAAACATTAGTTGTGATTCAAAAAAAGAAAAATTATGTCTCTCTAGTTTTCAACTGGGAAGATTCTTGTCATATTCAGTTCTGTTTCTAGAAAGAAAGCACAATTTATCTGAATCTGCCAAAAAAAGGAGAGTAACTAAAACAGAGCTGCTACATAGACAGCATGACTCCCTAAGTGCCCTAGCCCTGAAGCCCAGCTGGAGGGAAAATTGTCAAATTCTGCTTCTGCCAGAAACTCAGCTTCTGCTGGATACGAAATTTGACAGAGCTTTTCTGCTTGTGGCTGGCAGCTGACAGCTTCATCTGAAACAGGTTTTTCCCACTCCCCTTGAGATACCTTCACAAAGTATTCCTCACTTGTGAATTTTCCTTAAAATCATGAGCTTTTCCTTTTCCTTTTTCTCCTTCATGACTTTCTATACTTTTTTATCCCAGCTGCAAGATCTGGTGAGTCTCATAAACTCTAGAGGTGCCTTAGTGCAGAATTTCTGTCAGTTGTATTTTAGACCGTCATTTATCAAGTTAAATTTAAAAGTGCCAAGTGATGGGGATTTATTTAATGGCATTTCTCTTTATGGAGTGACTTTAGTGGGTTTTTTTAAAGTTCACTTTCATCAACCCCTGTTAATTAAGATCTTTTGAGAGGAATATAAAAATTAAGCTTCCACTGGTATCTCATTCTTTGTGAAACTCTCTGACAAGGCTCACTGCCTTTGTATAAAATGTGATTCTTCTCTGAAATTGAGTGTAAAAATTAATATATGAGATTCATTTTTACTTCCCTTATTGCTCTACTTCTGGATGTCTTGCTACCTTCAAGCAGTACCAGTCTATTACAAGAGACTCAATGACAAATTTTTGAACTTGAGTGACTTCCTAAATTGTTCCTGCCAAAATTAGCAGCTGTCATTATACCAGTTAATTACTAAGTCTTGCTGTGTATTTGCTTATGATCTAATGTCTCACATAACTTAATGTGCTAATTTTTCTAATTTATTTCAAAAATTATGGAATTTGAAGACAGAATCTCTTATTGCTAGAAGGAAAATGAGTGATAATAAAAAAGGCCCAATGCATGGCTGAAGTATTAGGGACATCTCTGCAAAGCCTCTGAGCCTGGTTCTCTGTCAATCCTGATGTTTCTTCCATTAGATTAAGGTGATTTGGTGCAGAGGTGAAGGCTGCACCAGGTGAGCTGAATTCATTGAGAAATGTGGTATCTGCTGGCTTAGAGTGAGTTAAACTGAGGTCAGTTCTAGGTGCAAGTGTAAGGAAAAGCACAAAAAGATTATTTCCCATGCAGTTCTTGCCTCCAGGCATTCAGCAGGCTTGCTCATTCTTCCTAAGGAGGATGGTGAAGCAAAGAGCTTTTATGTCAGATAGGCAGTTGCACATATTTTTGGCTTTTTAGATCAGAATAGCATCAAAAGGCGTGTAATAGCTGCTTAAACAGGGTTTATTATGTTCAAATTAAAACTGAAGCAACGTCCTTATAAAAAGGGGTATGAGCTTGCAAGCTGAACAGGGTTGAAGGGGGGAGTCATCTACTTGCTGATTTCTGAAGTCAGCAGAGCCGTCTCAGTGTCCTTCCAGGGGGTAAGATGTGACCATATTTACACAATCTCTTTGCAAGAGATTATTGTTCTCTGACATGTCATTATTTAAAGAAAAGTCATTTATACAGTCTAATGTCTATATATGAGAAGTATCCAAAATTTCAGATTCAGATCTTGAGAATATTATGTATTACAATGTAATAATATGTTGCTGATTTTTTCAGGATATTTTCACTGGCAGGAAGTTGTTCCAGGGTAATTTTCTTAATGATAACAGGTGCTGCTCATATACTACCTACTCAGTGAATTCTCTTCTCTTCAAATCTCCAGTTGGCCTGGGCACTTATCAGTCAGCATTTTCAATAGGAAATTATAACTTGGGGCCAAATTAACTTGTGTCCAGGAACTCTGCTGTTATTGAATTATTAGATATAATGGCATCATTAATGAGAGCCCTTGCTGTTGTGTGCTGTGTTGTGTGAGGTTTATGTTGTGATTTGATTTGAAAAGTTACCAAATGCTTGTGATAAGGTTGCAAGCTATACAGCATCACATGGGAAAACATTCTTGTTTGGATCTAAGCATGTTTTTGATTATATGAATTCTGAGTTCTGGACCACTTTCCCCACCATCTGCAGCCAATCTGCATAGCCTGGGAAATTCAATCAGACATCTTGTCCATCTGTAAAACCAGAACTGTTCTGTTACTGTTTCACCCTAATTAATGGAATTTATTTCATTTGCTTCTTTGTTTACTGATAGCCCTGCACTCCCATTAAGATGAGTACAGACTAGCTTCAACACCTTATTAAAACATTTCTAGAAGTATTTTCCAGGTTATCTAAAAAATAATTTTAGTCATCAATTAAATATGCCAAATTGTGTGAACATAGCAGATATGGGAATATACATATTTTGTAGTTCCAGTCTTAAAGAGGTGACTGCTACCAAAATCTCTTTTTGACTTACTGCAGTTTGGTATTGCAAATACTTTTAGGAAATTAGATAATGTTGCTCAAAACAGGTACATTAAAATCAGTGTTTAAAAAAAAAAAAACAGGGCAGGGGGATAGTAGAATGTTAGAGAACCACTGACAGATTAAAAACTGTGAAAAAGGAATACTAAGATTTGGGCCTTGTGCTGCTGTTTCATATAAACTGAAAATAACAATTAAAAAAAACCCCAAAGCTCTTCAATCTGTCTCAGATAAACCACATTTTCTAGGCTGCAAATTTATTTTAAGAACAGCTAAGACACAGAAAGAAGAAGAGTGAAAGGAAGGACTTGACACATTGCTATTACTACATCACAAATCTGCTTTGGGGGACACGAGCTTGCTCAAAAGTACCATTTGTTTTCAGAGCTGCTGCATAAACAGAATCAAATACCAGCTGCTTCTAGGCTAATAGAAGCTATGTTAATGAAATAGCACAAAATGTTAAATAAAACCCTCAAAAAATCTATGTTGTCCCTTGGTTTGAATTTCTGCTATGAACTCCTTGCCAGGTAGAATTTCAGCTTCTAATGAAAGCTCAGTTACTCACTTCATTGTTTCATCCTTAGACTGAAGAAAATTCTGGTTGAGATTTTTTGTAGCAGTACTAAATTGATAAATTTATAAAGCTAGAGAAAAATCCCTCTAGCTAATTCAGAATCATAAAATCCCACCCACACACATGCACACACACCTTTCTAGCTCTTGATGGATTTCAAAAGTTTGCGTTTGAGGGGATACAGTCTCTAGAGGCAGAAGGTCAGGTGTGGGCAGCTGATATTTAAGAAGTGTTTTATGCAGGGATTTCATTATACCCACATAAAGCCAGAAAAAAATGCTTTCATAGGTCAGACATCTGACCCAGATTTACAGGATTTGATTATTTTAGTGCTCTTTCAAACAAAGCCACAGCTCAAGCACCCATAGCTTTGGAAAGGGCCCTTGGGGACCAGCACAGGCAAATGTTCCCTGTGACACAAGGACAGCACCTTCTTCCTATGAAGAAGGTGTACTGCACTTCCTTTATGTACTCCACCTTAGCCAAACAGAAAATTGGGAATTTAAGCATGAGAGGCTGCAGTGCATTTCTCAGCACATGTGCATATACTCACTCTTACTTTACAGGCTCATTTCCTAAGCCCCGTATTGCATCCTCTGCAGAGCAAAACCTTTAAATCAAAAGATGAATGGGTCTAATACAGATTTTCAGTGAGTCCAAAAAATTAAATACTCTTTTAATGAGCTCTTTTTTGGACTCTCATCTACTTAGGGCAGTTATTCTCCCTTCTGAATGTCTGGAAATTGCTGAGTATTTTGTGGTCACTACCATCAACTACTAATGAATAAAAATGATGGTGATTATATCACAAGAACCAGAACTCTGAAAAGCTTTAATCACAACAATGTAACAGATTAATTAGGATGTCCAAAAAAGAGAAACAATGCATCTGATTTTGAGATGCTTGAGTGGGAATTTTTACAAGTGTACAGAGAATTTTAATAACATGGAAAATCAATTATATTTGTAAGAGGTATAATAATCATAAATACATAGTAAATGTAAGTGCCAAGTCTGATATATTGCCTTGTGTCACTAGATCTCAAAGTATTTTATAAAAGAACTATTCATTAGCATCATAATGAATACCAAATTAGTTTTGTTAATTTGCATTATGTGCAGAGCTGTATCATCAGGGTAGAAAAGTAGGCAGATAGCTGTGTGTGCAGGTAAGTCAGTAATTTAGCTTATTTATTGGAGTGTAGAAAGTTTTAATGGAAGCTGAAATGTTTTGCATGTCTAACAAAGAAAGGGAGTAAAAAAGAATATTATCTGATTTGATCTAGATATGGTAAATCGCAGTAAAAGAAAAAAAGGAGCAGTTAGCCTTTGCTGTTTGAAATTGCCTATAATGTATTTCTGAAGCTATGAGGTTTCATATGATTAAAGAATGGACTTTGCACCTGTGCAATGGAATATTCTTCCCTGCTTTCAGTAGTTTAATCACCTGGGGCCTGCAGAGTCCTGGTAAATCCATTTGTAAGACATCACGGAAGCAGCATTGGAGAAAAACCTTGAGAATGGCAATCCAGAGGGACTGCTTATTTTCTGTTTCCTGAAGTGTACTTAGATTTTTTTTCAGTTTGACCTAAGATTTCCTTTGTTTACCCACAGAGATATGGTATATGTCTAGAGAACATGTACTGCAGAAAGTTCCTCTGAAGCACTATAATCATAGAAACAAACTCTGTCACAGACATTCTGTGGAGAGCTGCCTTGCATTCTGGTCACATGCTTTCCTAAGGAACATTTTTCTGCTGGGAAATGCTATGTCACCTCAAGAGTATGAGGACAACTTTGCATTTGTAAATAGAGTTTACTTGCTATTCTTTTTAAAAAGCATTTCAGTTTAGAAAGTTGGGGTTTTTTCTTTATCTTAATCTGATTTTTTTTATGGGTAATTTAATTGGGAAACTCAAACAGCTGAAAATAAAACAACAACAACAAAAAATTGTGTTGTAACTATGTATTCCAATAAGTCAAAAAATACATCTTGTATATTCAAATCACCTTTTGCAGAGCATTATAGATTTATACTTTGGTTTTTATTTTTTTTTCATTTCCTTTGATTGTTTGTTTCCCCAGCCTGGAAGAAAATTGCACAGGAGATCTGTGGAATTTTCCATGATGTTCAAGTTCCAGCTTATTAGCTCCGTGGTATAGGCATCTGAGTGGGAAATTTGGAGTAAATGTATTCAGACAATTAAACTTCATTTTCTTATCCCTAATGTCACACACAGGGAGGGATTTAATTTAAACATGAGTTCCTTTGGTGCTAGCAATTGTTTGACCTATTGTTTGACCCATGTTTTTATTGAACAGATCCTTGCTTAGGGCTTTTTGGTGAATTGTTCATCTGAGATTTTTGTAACAAACTTTCTGCCTGACTGCACTCACTGGCACCAGATTTAAAACCAGTGCTTCCTAAGCTGAGTTTTCTGCATGACACCTGCTGTAAAGATGTTGTGGAGCATCTCTTTCCAAGTTCCTTTCCTTGAAGACATAGGCAGCTGGAACTCTTAGTCACTTCATATAACCTGGAGAAATATATAACTGAATGCATTTTAGGGATGCATAATGGCTGTGACCCAAAGAATATATTATAAATGCATTTAATTAGTAATATTTATGGAACCTAGCTTGTAAAGACAGAGTATTTTTTCCCTCAGCAGCTGTGTGTTTTACTCTCTAGTGCCATATGCTGTTATGTAGAAATTATGATTAAAAATTCTGTCCAAAAAGAATAATGTCCTTTTTCATAAGTTTTTGACCACTCTCCATGTGGTGGTCTCAGGGAGACCTTCAGCATCTCCATATGGTCCCTCCTTGATAAACACAGATGGAAGAGAAAAAATAGTTTCTACTAAACAAACTTATTTACAGGCGGAAGAAACAAAAGGTTCAAAAGTGTTTCAATAGTAAGGAGCACTTTAAGAAAGATTAGAGAAATTCTTCAGACATTCATCACAAACAATCCTCCAGATGCTCACTACAATCTATCAGCATCCTCTGTTAACTCAAGCCAAATCCCTTTCATCAAAATACCACCTTGGCTAACTCTTAGGAAACCAAAGAAAAATAAATGGGTGAAGCCTTTGAGTCAAACAAGGATGTGTGATTTTCCATATTATTTAAATGCTTGAGCACTTGTGGTGCAGTTTTACCTGTATCAGATTGTGTCTGGAGAGGCAGGAATTTTACCAGATAGACAGTTTAGCCAAACCTGCCTTTTTTCAAGCAAAAACCCTCAATCTGGATGGACATCAGCTGCTCCTGCTGCTTGCTCTCAGCATCAGTGGTCAAGTCCTAGCCTGCTTTCCTACTATAGACACAGCCAGGGACAGCACATGGCTTCTGGTGAAGAGGCTAATTTGCAATGTAATGAGATTTTTTGGATACCTTTTTAAGGGCTCTGTGCCTTAACCCCCCGTTCCACAGGGACTCGAAAGGTCATTTGGAGGTGGGACAGAATCTACTGCAGCTTGTAGCACACAAAAAGTGCCACAGCCGGATGTAGATTGTTTGAGTCTTTCTCATTTCTTCTGCATGACTTTAAACTATCCAGAATCAGTGTCTCCCAGGGCTTTTGAAAGCCAGAAGTGTCCTGGAGATTTTCTACCTGAAGTATTTCTGGGTCTGCTCAGGCCAGATTCCCACTGTGTGCAGACTAATGTCATACATATCTCCTTCATACATGCCTTCATTGCTGCTCTCCTTAAGTGTGGAGAGGTAATGTTAGCCCAGATGAAAATAGCCCATGTGATATTTTAGGATTTTAACTTGCACATTTGTTAAATCCTGTACAGCGTTAATTTATAAGTCTTAACTCCACAAAAAGTGTTAGTTACTGTCTTCACATTTGAGTCACAATAAACAATCCCTCCAAGGCTGAAATTCAAGGACACCCTACTGCCTCAGGCCCCAAAAAACAAAAGTGAATTGGGGGGAGAAAGCTTGGAGTATATGACTTCATTACCTGAAGCTGTAATTGGAGGATTAACCCCTGATATGTAAATAGATCAAACTTATATCTGTCTGAAAAACTTGTGACCATTGCCCATTTTGGATGTAGCCCCTTGGGGAGGCTTTGTCTGCCCTTAATGAACCTGAAGGCTCCTCATTGAATATATCTGATTTTATTCTTTAAACTTTGTCTGGCCTTTCTTTTCAGGTGAGCCCAAAAAGGGCATCACATGAATGTGGCTTATTCTTAGCAGTTTTTTCAGGATTCCATGGCTATCAACAGCACTGGAGTGAACTGACATATGCAACACCCATTTCTTTACCAGGGCATGGATCCAGAGTGGTGCTGGGTGCCTCCTGATGGGGAGCAGGCATGCTCTGAGCTGTCAGCAGGAAGTGAAATACCTCAGCATCTCTAAGACTGGACCCAGCGTGGTGCACAAAAACCACTGTTTCCTGCTAGCTTGTACCTAATTGTGTTGAATTGTAGTACTATTTCTACAGTGAGATAAGTTAATGAACCTCAGCTGATTATGCCCTAGTTTACTTAATAGTTCACATTATTATTTAAATGTGAAGCAGTAAGTATGCCAGCCTGTAATTGCTTCCACTATTTCTCTTTTTTATTATAGTGCATCTGTAGCATGTGATTTAATTATGTTTTACTCTATACTCTACATGTAAATGAAGAAAATGGTCTCTTTTTTTTTGTCTTACATTCAACAATGGTATTAGGGAAGGGCAAGCTGCTGGGAGGGTGAGGTCCAGGAGTGGGAGGAGATGCAGTAGGCAATCTGCGAGCAACTTTGACCCAGCCATATGGGTTGCATTTTCCAGAGCAGGACACCAGAGATCAGTGCACTGAGCAGCCGTCTGCCTTTCTCTTATGCGTGAGAGGCTCTTCTCCGCTGCCGACGAAAACTGAGCAGCGTGGTGTGAAACAGAGATACAGCTGTGAAATGCCTGTAGATTCAGAAGTTAATGGGTAGTTTTTCAATCCTACTGAGTGCCCAGAGCTCCAGTTCCCTCCAGGGGAGTAGAAGCTGTAGAAAATCAGGCCACTGTTTGGGTTGCCTAAATAAAGATTTGGTTTCCTAGCTGTTATGAGTCTCAGTTCCAGCATACTCATAAAAAGGGTAACAGTCCTTTGGCAAAATACTGCTGCTTAAAAACATCACAGTTGTTTCTTTATCACTAATCACATCCACCTGGAAACTATTTGGGATGAACAGGGACAGCATGGAAACCTGCATGCCATCAAAGCCCAGGCCTCTGCCAACCTAACCCTGAAGTGACATACTCAACACTAGCACCTCTCTTAGTTCTGGCTCTGGAGCTCCCAGGTAGCAGCTTTCCGTGTGTGTTCTCATCTGTTGGTTTGGGACCAGTGCTGTCCTGTCTCTGACCAATGAGTGTTTTTCTGCAGTGGGCAAGTTTCTGAAGGTAACAGATTTTTACTTAGCAGAGCAGGCAGAAAGAAGCTAACGTTCATACTCATAATCCTGCGACTGGCCTACGGCAGAAGGAGTGCCTGGCAGCAGGAGGGGAGGACAACACAGACGCTTGCAGAACAGATGGAGAATGAAGCCCTCAGGACCATCAAAGAAAAATACCCCAGGCTCTCCATTAGTAGCTTTTCTGCTGGGTTTCAGGTGATTTAATTCCAGAAATGCTCTGAGATTTGGCTAAAATGTTCTTATATTATTGCCCTACATAGGTAAATGTGAGGAAATATAGCCGGCATTGATTTTATTTTGCAGTTAATATAATGTTTGTCCCACAATTAGTGGTTGTGCTGTAATGCACATATGCAAGTGGGGAAAATAAAAGCAGATAGAATATTTGGCCTTAATTAGTGCTCCTTAAATGCTAGGTGTTTATATATGCAGCCATACAGTAGCACTGGTGTAAGTGATGATTATTGCCATTATCTGACAAAGTATATTTCTCCTCCTGGAGATGGAATCTATCTACTGAGTCTAAAATGGTATAAACATGAGCAGTGTAATAAGGCAGTCTGCATTTTAGTTGTTTTACAGTGTTCACAACATGAGGGAGCTGATTAATTTTACACCAACATTTTCACTCTCTGACACATGAATTGCAATCCTTGGTTTTAAAAAAGACATAAACAAAACCAGAAACTAATAGGATGATGATTGTTTTGCCTCTCTTTTGATCTAACCAACTATGCACTGGGCCCTCAGTGAATGTTATTGCAATTCATTTTGTCCTTATAAGTTTTCCAGTTCAAAGCTAATTTTTTTACCCTATAGAGAGAATGACAGTGCCAAAATATGAAACATTTATTTTGTTTTATTGCTATGATTCCTGCACTAGAAGTGTGGCCTCTGGCTGGAACTGCCATCTCCTGCTTCTCTGTGTCAGTGACCGGTGTCATCTGCCCCTTTCTGCTGTATCAAATCTGACTGCATAAATGGAATTTCAGTGGACACAACAGCTACTGCCAAAATCCAGGCTCGATTGTGAATGGATTTTATGAAGTCTGACATGAGGGCTCATGCTGTCCTACTGTCCCCAGCTTGTTAGAGCAGGCAGCAGGCATTTTTCTCTAGCTTAAAAGAGAGCAGTAAATTCCAACCGCGCAGTAGGTGCCATCGGCACTATGTGCTGCACAAAGCAGATTGTTTTCAGCTAAGAATTGTTTTGGAGGAGTAAAACCAGAACCATATTCAAATGCTTATGGGGAGGAGGAAGAAGGGGGGAAAGAGTCCTGAGGATCAAGATTACAAAGGATTATTGCCCTTAAGGACACAGATTGGTGTGTTACACTGAAGGCCCAAGAGTGTTCTCTGCTTTGTAGGGTCATGGTAAAATATAAAGATCTATTAAACAGACTTCTGATTTTGGATAGCCCCCATATTTGATCTCTGCAACCCAGATGACCCGAGGAATATGGCATTTTTAAGGCTGGTTTTACAGCTTTGAAGTAAATATCCATTTGAACTCGTAAAAATGAAGCTCTGAAGAGACGAGGAGAGATGATTTTTGGGAAATTTGACTGATATCCTTAGAAAAAAGCTAAAGGCACCTGATGAAATATAACAAAAAAAGCAAATATCTTTCCATTCCTATTTCCATTGCAGCACAGTTATATAGTCTGGATATAATAGAAGCTCTTGAGAAAAGGTGCCCTGTGATTATTACTTCAGGGTTTTAAAGTGACAAGCCATAAAGGGTGAATGCTGACTCTTTGATCTTAAAGAGCTTGAAAGAGGAAGATTTACTCTGCTCAAACGATTCCAGGTAATTGTAAGTAATCCGAATTGAGTCCCCAGGCTGCAGGGCTTTACATAAGTGATTCACATTTGAAAAATTTCTGAATAAACATTGATTGAAATTTCATGAGTCTCTTTTTTAAACTTTGGTTAAGCCACTCTGGCTGAGGCCCACTGCAAGAGGCATGGGAGAAACGATGACAGAGGCAAGAAGGATGGAGGAAAAGGCTGTGGTTATGCTGTGTGTTAGTGCCAACCAGATCTGCAAAAGATGCTGCCCTTTCTTTCACACCTGGGTAAGGAGCAAGTTAAGGAGTGTTATCAAATGAGCTGGTGTCAGCAGGAAGCATGAGCTCAGGGGTGTTGGAGGGCCTTGTCCTACTGAGATTTTAGAGACAGAGAGTGTCTCAGTGCCTCCCTTACAGAGAGAGATGTCCATGATCTGTCCATGATTCAGTTCTGCACTGAATGTCCTGTTCACACAGCCTGTCTGCAACTCTGCAGCGCTGGGCTCACATGGATCCAGTCTTCAAATAGCTGGCTGCAAACTGAGAAAGAGTAGAATTAGACCTGTATTGGGAAGAAATTCTTCACTATGAGGCTGGTGAGATACAGGAAACAGCTTGCCCAGAGAACTTGTAGATGCCCCATTCCTGGGACAAGTGTTCAAGGACAGTTTGAATGGGGTTTTGAGCAATCTGGAATGCAGGAAAAGCGCCCTGTCCCTGCCAGAAGGGGCTGTAGAATACAACAGGCTGTACATCATCTCTTGTGTAAGGTATTCAGTCTCATTAATGCATTTTTATTCTTGAGAGCTGTAACAGGGTCTAATTTCATTCTTAAATAGCTTTATTTTTAGAGCATTTTCTCTATTTATCTATTTATTTATGTATTTTGCAAAGATTTTCGTCTCCTTAAGTTGTCTGGAGATGCCAAACACTTCGAAATCAGATGAAGCACACATCAGGGACTCCCAGCACAGCAGTTGCTTTAATTCAGTTCTATACTTGAAGATAATTAAAATAACTGCTGACTTGGAAGTTAACTCTCGTTGTATGGTTTTCAAAGAAGACAGGCTTGTTTAGTGCCTGGAGGAGAGATTCCAAACTCTCTCTATCGAGTGCAAGAGAAAAAAAATATTTTTCTTCAAGCTGTCCCTAAAGCATATTGGTCTTGAGGGGGTGGATTTTTTTAATATGACTTTGGTCTTTGGGCACAAAAATATTTTTACTGTTCAAATTTTAAAGTAAACACCCCAGATCTGATCTGATATTTTTTTTGGGATGTTCAGAAAAGTGTAGATTACCAGAGGTTAGATGTGGGTATGGTTTTTGGTGGCAAATATGGAGAGAAAAATTGTCACTAATATTTATCTATACCTGTCCTCCTAGTTCAATGCAATACAAAGCTGAAGAGTTTAATGTGAATCACTACTCATATAGATCCAGAGAAACATTGAAGTGTTTTAAATGAAGCCAAGTATTTAGAGAATACTCAATGACTACACCTCAGTTTAAGAGGCATTAATTTACTAAGATTGCATTAACTCAAGCTCTTGCAGCTGGCCATAATCTAATGTTTCTCCCTATTTGCAGTCTTTAAATCAAATCTAGATAAATAAAAAAGGCATTGAAGGCTCACTGAACAATATTTCTGGGTGGCTGCAAATTCTGCAATTACTACAACATGAATCACATTGGAAGACAGAGTGAAAACCGGCCCCTGTGAGTAGGGCTGAGCTCTTTCCACTGGACTGTCTTTCTGTTGAACTGCATATGCTGGATAATAGTTGGAGAATAAATGATTTATACGAGGAAATAAAACCAAGAGGAGTTTGTGAAGCATGAATGGAAATCTGAGGAGGTGAGAAAACTGCAGGACCAAAGTCATTACTTGAAGAGGGATGATTTGGAAGCTGGGCTTAATGCATGAGTCCGTCCATGCACAACTGCTTCAAAGTGAACACGCAGGAGGATGAAACAGGCACGTGGAAGAGACATGGCTTGGGAATCACTGAATCAAAGACACCATATGTATGGGGTTTTTCCAGAAAAAATGAAGACAAACTAGCAGAGCGGAGGCAGATTGTTGCTCAGCATGTGTGTTTTGCTCTTCAACTCACCTGCTTATGTATCTCTTAAAATATTATAATTCTATGCTAAGCTAATTATCAGCCTACAGCTTGATGATATTCCAGTGTCATTCAGTGGATCAGAAAAAGACACATCTGTTTTCTTAAAATATTTCACACTTCATTTCAGATGTTGCCAGTTTTTTATGTGCTCTCAAGGGCATACCCAATGCAATCATATTTTTGTCTGTAATGTCAAGAAACAGGAAACTTCTTTAGGATTCAAATGATGTTTATAAGGTGATTCTTATGTATTACTGAATGTAAAACTTTATTTATGGTATTTTTCTTGCAGAACAATCGAACAATGATTGTCATTTTAGCCATCAAATAAACCCAGGGCATTTAATGGATAAAGAGTAGGAAAAGTGCCTACAGCATGGAGTTACTGTTTTCCTTTTGGCATCTAGGCTGAGAGTTATTAAATTTCAGGGTGGGTCACTTCTGTTATTATAATACGCCTTAAAGCTCTGGAAGGTCTTAATACTTCAGGCTGTTAATGCAGGGAGGGCAAGCCCATGTAATGCAATACTTAAAACTTATAAGTAAAGTTACACCTTTCTGAATATTAAAGTCCATTCTTAGAAGAAAAAAGTGTTTGCCTCATGGCCTGTTCAAAATACAGCTAAACTAATATGCACTAGGGCTACTTTACTGAATTGGCTGGAAATGCCTTTGTTTCAGCTGTACATGCAGAGGTGCTGTTCCAAGTGTGCGTGTGTTGTCTGTCTGTGTGTTATGCAACATCATTGTGCAGGACAGACATTTTCATGTGGGCTAAAGTGAAAGCTAGACTGGGCATAGCTGCATAGCTTATTGCTTAGAGGTGTATAGGCATTAGGAGGCTATATTGAAATGAAGGACTTGTACCAATTTATATTCCTTATACAAAGAGAGGTCTCTACCTTAGGTACCTGCCATGCCCTTGATCCCTTACTTGTCTCAGTTCTGTGAATTGCCTTTAAATTTCAGTGGGAACCCAGGCTGTAGAACTGATAGCCTCCTCTCTCTCTCAACCAACTCTTTCAATATTTTAAACTTTTTTGTTCTTGCCAACTGAAGCATATTGCTTGGCTTCTGTTACTTGGTGGTTTTCCACTCCTTTGAGTTAGCTGTCAGTATGTTAGGACTTTTCAAGCATTAAAATTGACTTTTGGGTGACTGTACCTGATGCAATTTTAAAACTTTTTTGTGCCATAACAGGCACCTGTGTGAATGTAACATTCTGCGTGAAAACACTGGATGAAATTTCATATCCAGGGTTATTTGGTGTTTGGATTAAATCACACTATTGATTCTTCCTGACCTTAAAATGTTACAAACTATGAACTGTATAAATTACATTATTAAATACTACAAGAACAAAAGACTATAAAATATGCTATGATGCAAAGTTGTTAAAAAGGATTTACAAGTTATTTAATGATAAATAAAGTATAAGTCTTACTTTCAGAGAATGAAGGAATTTGAAGGAGAAAATTCCATTCTTTGAGAGAAATATTTTCTTCCACTTTAATTAATTCTGATTGCATCAATACATATTTTGGCAGCTTTATAAATAACATTTGTTTGTTTTACATGCATGCTCTTAAAAATTTGTGGATTTGTTTATAAATAGCTATATAAGCGCACATAATGTAAGTAGGTATTTCAGGTTCATTTTCCATCCAAGTATATATCTTTAAAAGGCCTTCCTCTTAATTTCTTATTCTGTTCAAAGTACAAGTATTGCACAATCATTGACAATTTATTGGAAATCTTTAACCAATTTCCATGAATGTTCTATGACAGTGGAACTTTGGCAGGTCCTTTGCAGGTTAAATACGGAGAGCACCGCATATGAAAAAAACATTTTAAAACTCTAAAAAGCAGCCAAATTAAAACAAGTTTATTAAGGGTTACATGAAGTCAGAGCAAGAAGTTATGCTTCACTGTCCAATTTTCAAGTCTATCTTCTCTTCCCAATCCATCAGAAATATTTTAGAACATTTACAAGAATTCTGTAACAATAAGACACAGATTTTTCACCCTCAAACGTAACAACTGTTTACATCTAGGTTTTTGAAAGCCATTTGACAGCTGTCTGAGAACACATTATTTCATTTTAAAAGGTTAAATTTATAAGCTTGTGGTAATGTGCTTTAGGAATGGAAATGTAGGCACAATGTTAACTTCAGGCATCAGTATAGACCATATATAAAAATGAAATTCCAGATGGAGGTCCATTCAAAATGCCAACTTTCCATACACGATAATGGTGCAATATTTTATTGGTGTAAGACACATGACTGATGAATCAGGACATATAAATTTTTATTACGAGGAAATGGGATTAAAATTTTTTGTTTATTATGTGTTTCCACTCCATTGGCCAGGGTAAGACGCAGCTGAGGAAAAAGAATACAGGCCTTATCCTCGGATCTTAAAGCCTATGGATGAGAAAAAGGCAGGTGCCCATAAATGGCAAACAACGCCAAGTACAGAAGTGATACTTGCCATCATGATAAGGACATGGTAAATTATTAAGGAAAAAATACTGTGGCATACCACTGACATTTTGTGGACACCACAGAAAGTAAAATATTACAGAGATTTTCAGAAGAAAAAGGAAATGGGTTTATAGATGTTTAAGGTAAGTTTCTCCTCAGCAACAGTAGTTAAAGAGGACAAAGGACACTGTGGTTCCTTTGAAGTCTGATGCTACAGATCTCTCCCAAACTTTCAATTCTAAATGAGTGGTAAAAATCAGGAGAGCAACAAAGACTATTTGGGGCACTGTGAGTGATGGATGAATGACAGCATGATGCCTCAGCTAAGAGATTCATGTACTGGGGCTCTGGGAAAACAGTAAATTATGGAATAATCATTGCAGCAGCTTTTTGGACGGGTACTGACAGGCAAAGTGACCTGAACCCTGTGAGAACAACTGCTATGTTAGGTCTGATGAGAAAGACAAACTCTTGCAAGAGTCAGAGAATCAGATTACACTGACTCCAGAGTTATCCCTCAATGGCACTGGAGGTAGAGGAAACTTGATTTCTTTTCTCTTGTTTCATTTTGTTCTAACTTTTACATAGTCATCAATATTATTCTTGTACTTTATTGGGTTTTTTTATATTTGAGAATATGTATGGCAAGTATTTAGTGACTGATTACAAAAATGAGTGCTTAAACAGGAATATTTGGACTTGGATGATTAGACTTCTAAACTTGAGGCAGTCAATACAATGAAGAGTGAGGTTTTCCTCTTGAGATAAGTCTATGACCTTGACAGAGCTTCTAGACAGCATTCTTTCTCTCAGGTGATGAAAGAGTTCAGAATATCTGGCTGATAGACATTCCATTTGTCAACACTAAACTCAAGTGAGGTGCAACAATTCATAGTTTTCTTAATTAATTTCTTTTAGACCTCTTGTGCTGTGTTGGAATTTTCATATTTTCATCTTGATTCAGGATTATTCCTTTATTCCTTGTTTTTGAGGGGTTTCTTTTGGTTTGATTTTTTAAAAATGTTTTTTGTTTGTTTGTTTGTTTGTTTGTTTTGTTTTGTTTTTTTTTTTATTTTAGCTTCCGCTAAATGGCAATCTCTCACAAATGAAAAGAATGTTCTGCTGATAACACATCAAAAAGTCAAACAAGAGCTCTGCTAAACTGAAAGGCCTTCGGGATGGGGATTATCTGTTGTCTACTTTCTACCTGTTTTTTCCTCACTGCTTAGTGGTCTGCAGTTGTTTGTGAGTTGTATTTTTCCTGTCTTCTTACATAGAAGGAAAAAAATACTAATTCTGTCCTACTGAGAAGAAGTTGTCTCTAGGGAGACATGGTCTGTGGCCTGATGAATGTTTCAAACTGACCTGAATGAGCAGTGCTCTCCAAAGTGCTGTCTCCTTCTGCTTTTGGTCTTCAGCTGTTCGCCTCTGCCATTTCCCATTAGAGCTGCAACTGAAGTTGGTCCACCTGATCTGGGGAAAACTAACCTACTAACACAGAAATGAACCAAAAATATTTCCATGAAATCTCCTTGTTTCTCTAAATCCTGAAGGGGATTGTTCAATTTCACATGTTAAAGGATAATAATGCCCAGTGGATGGCGGGGAGTGAGGAGAGAGGAGAGGAGTCTCTTTGGCAATGACCTGAAGAGCTGCTGGATTAGGTGCAGTGTAAAATACCACAGATATCAGCTGGCTGAATCAAAACTCAGTCACACTTCCTACAAATTCTATATCCACAGTTAGTCTATGTGAGTTTTGGCTGGAGATGAAGGGCCTTTCAATGATCAGAGTGTTTTCTGAAGACAAGGCAGTATTGTTTGATTTCCCTGCGCTAAAATGACCTCTCCCTGAGTTTGCCTGTTTCTCCGTGCCCCTGCTGCTACAAGACAATGCTTTCCTGCTTTGTGGAGCAGTTCTAAAGGCATTTTCAGTAATGCTGAAATGGTGCTGAAATGGTGCTCTGACATATTTGGACATGGATATGTGGGTCAGACAGCCACATTTAATCTTCATTGTGACTTATTTGTCAGCATCAGGGATCAGATTCAAATTTTAGGGCATCACTTGCAAATCCCTAGCCCAAGGGTCACCACTTAATCTCGGGCTGATATTTTCCTTCCCACATACTTTTCTCCTGCTCTTAGAGGTTGTTAAGCCTTTCCAGGGAGCAAGGCCACAACTCATCATTTGGTGGGGACCCAGCAGCCTCCTCTCCCTTGGCCTCACACAGTTTCTTGCTGGTTTAGGCTGTTTTCTTTGTTGCAAACTGTCTTGCACCATTCCTTGCCTTACTTTTGTACCTGCTCTGACTCACTGCAGTTATTTTCTAAAAAAAAAAAATAAATTGTCAATTAAGACAGTCTCTCATGTCACAGATTCCAAGTGGAGTTTTTCTTTGTCTTCTCTCTTCTCAGAGAGGACTCTTCTTCGTCTTAGGATCCCATATATTTTTCATACAAGTACTGGAGGTTATTATTCTCATCCACGGCTCACCACTCAACCCATGCATATCCAGGCAGAGAAACCTATCTGACCCAGACTGTTGCTGCTATCCTGTTTTCTCC
Organism: Melospiza georgiana; assembly: GCF_028018845.1. Classification (NCBI taxonomy): domain Eukaryota; kingdom Metazoa; phylum Chordata; class Aves; order Passeriformes; family Passerellidae; genus Melospiza; species Melospiza georgiana. The sequence goes on from NC_080431.1 coordinate 71,942,367, forward strand.
AATTTGTAAATCCCTTCTTAACAGAAAAGCATCTTACCCACACTGACCCACTAGGTGTCCAGGCCTTTTATATTTCTCTGCCTATATCTTCACCAGAGGCCGATTGAGTGTATTTCAATATTTAGACTTGCCTGTCCTTTTCTTGGGGGAAAAAAGGGATGTTCCAATGGTTCCTTTTACCTTCTGGCCTTGGCTATCTGGCTATGCATGCATCAAACATCATTATTACTGTACTTCACATTTTTCCTTATCTTCTCTTTCTGCTCCTGTCCCTTCCTGGTACCTTACTTTCACTGTATCTTATGTAGTATATTTTGATCAAGGGGACCTGTGGCTGGGCACTCAGCACATCTTTCAGATCTCAAAGATGAGACATAAAAATTGTGCAAGACAGTGAAGAGATTTCTTGATTGTCATTAATACTCTCTATCAGGCTTTTCTACTTTAAAATAATTCATGGCACATGCATGACAAACATTTGTTAAACAAAATCTAGCTAGTCACATGGGTCTGGCTTGTAGATAATAATAGTCAAAAATTACAAAAAGGCAGGTTGGAAAAATGCAGATACAGTAGGTATTTATTTGTATAACTTTCAGTGGATAATGAAATTAAATAATTATGAATATGTAATTTTTCTAATCACCAAATATATTTACATAATCCCTTTTTCTTACAGTGATTATAGGATTTGTGTGGCAAGACTTACTTTGAAGCTGCATATTATTTATCTCTCCATTTGGTATTCCATTTTTCAGCATAGATAGGTTTTATTTCTGATTTTCTCTTGCATGTGCAATCACTTCTTTTCCTAAGCAGCACTGTTCAAAGCTGAGAGGTACTCTGGGGATTTAGCCTTACTGTATATACTAGAATTTTAAGCTTTATGCAAAATTATTTGCTATCAGGGCTGAATATCCGTGCACACCCCTAAAATAAATTGACAATTTCGAAAAACTTCTGCAGACTGGAGGATCTCACAGAGTAAAGAAACACAGTATAAATGGTTGTGTTATGTTCTCCTTCATGCCTGTGTTTGTAGTGTCAACACATTGTCTTTGAGCTCTTGAAGAGACTTGGGCAAATATTTTTTAAGTGTTTCACCCCATAAATTTTGCTTAATGTTATTGTTTGCAGGTAGGCTGCAGAGCTCACGTCTCTTCAATCAAGTGTTCACATGCTCTGTAAAACTCTGCCTTCTGCCTTTGATAAAACTAATCCCAAATTGAAAATTAACCATTAATTTTATGCACCAAACTATTTTTGAGGTAGGTCACTAGTCCCTGTCCAGAGGATGCAGAAGCCCCTTATGGTGACTCTGACTAAATGAAGGCATAGCAGCATGGTAATGTGCATCCTGCATTTTGTCTGTGCAAAGATCCTGGAATGACATGGTGAGAACTGCATAATTCAATCCATGGGTCAAGAATGCAGCTTTAAAGGTATCTGCCAACTGGGAAAATTTTTCTTGCTTTCTGCTAGCCTGTGCCTTTGAAGCATAACATGTTTTCTCTCTTCAAAATCTTTATCTTCAATATTGTAATAACTAGTAGCTGGGGTTACCCGGTAAGTTTTTTGTGAGTCTTCCCCTTACCTCTCTCCTCAATGTCATTATGCAGCAAGGAGTTTCATGATGAACCTCCGCACCAAAGATTGAGAGATCATATTAACCAACTCCCCTGCTCAAACAGGTCTCCTGGAGTCAGCTGCCCACAACAAAAATGGTCATACAGCCCCTAAAAGCACAGCTGTTTCCCCACACTACAGAATTAATGGGGGATCTAGTGTGAGCCAAAGCTCTTTAAACACTTCCTACCTGATGATTTTCCCAGAAGTTACAAGAATGTATATTTACTTGGAAGAAAAAGCACTTCTTGTTGTAGTATAATTTTTAGTTTTGGACAGTTTTTTTCTAACAACTTCTGTAAATGCATTGGAAGACAAACTAACCATGGCTCCCACTGTATGTGTGTCTGGGCTTTTTCCAGCTCAAGTGTTAGATTTTTACTAATGACTTCCAATGGGATGGATACAAACCATGTCTGGGTAATTGATATCACTAAACTCTGATTCTGTTTTTTTTTATATGAGTTTTCTCTCATCATGGGATCAATTCCAGTTTACCCCATGGCAACTTTAATCAGAATTTATCCTTCAGTATTTCATAAATTTTCATTTTGCAAAACTACTTCAACAATTAGTGTGAATGAAGATGTCCTGAACTGGGATTTTTGCTTGTCAGTCTATATTGAGCTTCGTTTTTGATTTATTTCATTTTTTCCCAGACAAAAACAAAGGTAAACTTCTGAGGGCATAAGTGACCTTATCTGTTTAGATGTCTGAAAAGCAAATGTAATAAACTAGAGATCTCACAAGTTAGAATTTTTGCTTAAAATATGTATAGTTTTAATAGGTTTTCAGCCTGCATATAGGACAAATCTCAGTCTGAAGTCTCCTCCACCAGACCTGCTCCTGCTGTTACACTCTTTTCTATTATGATTAATAATGTCTGAAATCCGAAACCAAGTCAGCTGCACTATAATAAACTTGGTATCAATTTTACAGGTCACAAATAACCATGTAATTCAATAACCCTCTATGTGTTCCAGACCAACGTGGGACCACATGCTTGTAGGGAGCAATGAATGGGTAATTTGATGAAGAATGAAGACCATATTCAGGGAAAAGACTCTGAAAGCATTTTCTGCAGGAGAGCAGGAGGTAGAGTCAGGAAAGGAAAGCATGTATCCCAGAGATGGTTACTTTTAATGGCATGAACTATCTCTAGTCTTTTAAAAGTGTATATGTATTTTGGAGTGTGTCCGAATGATGAATAATTCATCCTGAAGAGAAAGAATGTGAGCAGTTAAAGAACATGACATCAGACTAGAAATGGCCAGTCAGAAATTTGGTGAGGCAGATTAAACAAAAAACTTTGCTTTGAAGGTGAGATTTGGGATCAATATAAGGTGATCTCACTCAATTGCAGTCAATGCTACAGGAGATTGCATTAAGAATCAGAACCATTCCCTGAAAGCCTATGAAAATACTTAGAAGGAAAGGATTATGTGTTCCATATCTAGCTTGCAAAATAATGTGGTTAAATATGATTCTCAGCTTTCTTTTATATTTAAGAAAATTAAATTTCTTTGGTCGCAGGTGTACAGAAAATCTTGACAATGTGAAGCAAGTGAACCCTACAAGCTTGGAAATCAGAAGACAAATTGTGCCTTTTTCCTCATTTAAACTCAATCTCTTGGTTGCACAGCCAGCTGTGTAGCTTTGCTTGGTCTGCCTTCCAATTGTTCTGCTTTGTTCTTCTAACAAAAGTGTGCATGAGAAAGATGTTCTTTATTTCACCTCTTAGGGATTAAATGTACCTGGAGGAGACTCATGACCGCAACTGACATCTGTTAGTATGCACAGATCCTTTCCTGTGTCCACCTTCTACTTTTAGCATCTAAATCCCATCAGGACATAAATTTCTGACACTGATAGAACGTACAGCATCTGAAAAGATCAGTCACTAAAATCCAAAGTGATAAGTGAATCTCAGACATATTCTTCCCCGTCATATTTGTATGGCCTAACCAAGCAGATTTTTAGATATATACAGCAGATCACCTTTGTTGTCAGAAAACCAGAATATATGAGAAGAGATGCAGGAATATTTTCTTTGTTAGTTTAGGCAGATTCTAAACATGAGAATTGTGTTGTGTTTTTAGTAGCCTAGTTCCATTATGACCATTTTTGGCTCCTCAAACATTATTAAATATATTTATATATTAAAAATATATTATACATATTTAGAAATATATGTGAAGACCACACCAGCCAATCAGGTGATTAACCTCTCCAGATGGAATATTGGATCTGAACACTACCATGTGAAAATTTTGTTTAAGAATATGTATTAATCTAAGCTACAGAAAGAATAGCATTATGATGCCCCTTATCTGAAACTGCAATATATGATGACATTCACATTTATTTTTCTTTTTTAAATGAGATTAGTCATATTAAAAGCATGATTATGTTTATATTAAATTTTAAAAGTTTAAAAATATGTTAATTAAATATTTACCTTTTAAAATATTTTGCTTGTTTTGTTTTATTTCCAATATATCAAAAATGCAATGTAAATTCAGTAAGAGAAAACTTCTCTAAAACCTTAAATTAAAGCAGACTTTCTTTTTATTTAAGAATTTGTATTTTGTTTCATTACCTTTTAGCTGAACTGTTTGATAAACTTAACTTAATCTTTATATATTTCCTTTTTTTCCTATTCCAGTTTTCTGTCACTAAAACACACAGCCAAAACATCTAGTTGTAGAATTTTTAGTTGTAGAATAAACCTTAGAATTGTGGAACGGTCTGGGTTGAAAAGGACCTTAAATATCTTCTAAATTCAACCCCTAATATAATAGAGAATATACTATTTAATCCATGCTTTTCCCAAAGTCCTCATTGGCCAAGAGTCTAGTGAAGAAAATAAGGGACTGGAGACCATATTCAGGTCAGTGCAATAATGCATGAAGGATGAGATTGTAAATTTTCATCCTGAGGAATTCAGACTGGCTCTTCCTGCCATGGGATACAGCAATCTGGAAAGCATGATGCTGAGCTATCAGAAAACTATTTTCCTGCCCATATTTTCCTTGGCTCTGGCAGTATCATTATACCACTTCTGAAGAGGAGGTGCTAAGTGAGAGGCTCTCCTGTGGGAACATCTTCACACACATGGGCTGCTGCTGTTAGCTGGAGGATCTCTGGATCACACTCCATGGCTTAAACAGGACCACAGAGCCTTCGTGAGAAGCAAAGACACTCAGCCAGCATCTTCCATCTCAAATATCTTTGGCTTCAATTCCAAACCTAAACATCAAAAATTTAATGCCCAATGACAGCATTTCCTACTGGAGGTTGTGGGGTGTGTGATCTGAGCAAATGAGACATTTGCATAGTCATCCAGAGCTTAGATTGTTTTACTGCCAATCAAAGGAGAGAAATGGGCATTTCACTCCTTTAGGTACAATTAAACTCAGCCTGGTGTCGACAACTAGAACAGGTCAGAGAAACACATCCTAGAAATGTCTTCTTCTGAAAAAACAAGAGAAACCCTGGATGTCAGGAATGGACCCTTACATTGGAGATGTCAAAACAGCTTGTGTTAGACCTGTGCAAATGCTGACTTCCTGAGCTGATGAATGGCCTCCTCCACTTCCTCTAATATTTCAGCAAGATTTTCCAAAATGTTCCTCAGCTTCTTGTTTGCTGCCAGATTGAAATATCTTTTTATAATTAATTCTTCATGAAGATCTAGTAGAACACTGTGCCTAAAGGTGAGTTTCCACAGCGTCCTTGTCGCCTGAGAGTTACTCTGTGTTTTCCACAGAGGCTCTTTAAAAAAGATGATGAAAACCTGATTTATGCTTTGCATTCATAGCACTGGGCAGAAATGATGGTAACTGGCCTCCCCTCTTCCTTCCATTAATCATCAACAGATTGTCCAGAATATGCAGCTGCTCAGGTGCTGATCTGGATTCCTCCCAAGCAGGATACCATGTTCAATAATATTTTCCTATACTGTGGCCCTTTGTTCTATCAATTTCTTGTATCTTCTTCATTTGTCTTTTGAAATGCAGATCAAATACTCTTTTTTCTGCTTTCTGATGTTTTAGTTTACTGAGCACTTGTAGGTGTATCTTCAGCTTGTTTCAAAAGGTTCTTGCAGGGAAGCCTCTGCTACAAAAGCGTGGATGTTTTTCTGCTTGGAAACCTAGCTGAACTTATTTATGAACCTAGCAACTTATTTATGGAAAAACACTTTCTTCTGACTCATCCATTTGAACTGAAGCCTGGTTTATTTGTACAACTTCTCCCTAGTCTGAAGTTGGAATCTTCTGACTCAGTAGAGCCTTAAATATAGTCTCCAATATAGGATACTTAATTAAGTAAATACCCCAGAAGGTGCAATCAATGTAACTGACCACTCAGGAAGGTTAAAGGCCATCAAGATACATGTGGGAATGTGATTCAAGGCAGTCTGGATTCTGCTTCTTGTTTCCTGCTTTGCTGCCTAATCTTTCTCATCTGGTGTAAATTAGTCTAATTTTATTGTAGCCAATGTGAATCCACTGGCTGGGATTCACACCTCTGAAAATATCCACAGAAACCACATTGGTTAAATTCTTAGATGGATCAGAGAAAACTTGTTGATACTCAAAGACAGGAGACAGCTATTCCTCTGGATTCAGTAAAAATTTGAAGCTAGTATACTCTAGGAAGTGTTATTCCTGCTGCTTTCCTTGTCCCATTTCCATGTATATTTTCATTTCCACATATATGTTCGCCTTTCCAGCAAGATATGAGACACCATTTATGCTTAAGATTAAACCGAGAAAAACTGTATCCTGTGCTTCTGCCACATTATGCCTGGCATCTAATCCAGGAAACTGAGAGAGAGAAGAGTACTGTGTGGCTAAGTCAGTCACTAGTGTTTAAAAATACTCTCAGAAGAGTCCTTGTCTGGAGTCCCTAATGAGGAAAACATGGGCCTGTTGGAGTGATTTCAGAGGAGGGTCACCAAGATGATCAGAAGTCCGAAGCATCTCACCTAAAAGACAGGCTGAAAGAGTCAGGCTTGTTCAGCTTATAGGAGAGCAGGCTCTGGAGACAGCGTATAGCAGCCTTCCAGTACCTAAAGGGGGCTACAAGAGCACTGGATAGGGACTTTTCACATGGGCATGTGGAAAGGAATGTGTAAAAGGATAAGGGAATGACTTTAAACTGAAAGAGGGTTGGTTTCAATTAGACATTAGGAAAAAATTCTTCATTTTGAGGGTGGTGAGGCACTGGAACAGGTTGTTCAGAGAAGTTGTGGCTGCCCCATCCCTGGAGATGTGCAAGGCCAGACTGGGTGGGGTTTTGGGCAGCTCTACATGCATATAGAAGCCAAGCAAATGCCTGAATTGATTCCAAAACAACTCAGAACAGGAGCCAGCTGTAGTTTTGCTAGAAGAGGCCCTACCACTGGTGAACATTTTCAAAAGGGGTAAGAAAATCTCTTGGAGCTTTAGAATGGGGGACCTCAGTTGAAGCATCAAGTAGGTAACTCCTCAAGGGTGATTCTTCTAAGACTACTATGTTGATGAGTCTTACGTGTCTTCACCCAGAACTGTTTGAGAACACAGTGGTTGCAGTCTTCCCTGAGGAACTGGCAGCATGTCATTACACTTTTTTGGCAGCAGAGCAGGAATTTAGGGAGCAGCCTGGGGACAGAAATAGCACTTTTCTCTCCTGTGACCTGCACTTTGGTACACACAAGGGAGTGTGAATAATTGGAAAAGTGCAGGAGCCTAGAGGCAGCTGCTCTTATGCCCTGTAGTTTTTATACAGGGTGGTTTTTGGGCAGTCTTCAAATGCCTAAAATCCAGAAGTTGTCCCGAACTGGTCTCAAACCCTTCAGCACCAATTGCACATCCCATTCTCCCCCTGGAAAATCTGAGACATGAAGAAGAAATGAACATGCATGTACTGGTGCTGGGGACGCTGTCAGCATACAGGGCTGTGAAGGCCAAAAACGTCGTTCCAGTATGGGCATGCAGATTGTTCTCTTAGATGGGGCATGATTCAATGCCAAGTGAAATCAGCACTACATGCTTCCATTGGCTTCAGTGGTAGCAGATTATGTCCTTAATGGGTAAGTGGACTGTAAAGGAATGAGACATACAGGCTTTGAGGGATGGTTTTATTCTGTTCTTTTCCAAAGACTTTTATTTTATCAGAAAAGGGAAGAATTGGTGGGCTGGGTATTTTAAATACAGCTTTTAACTTGTCATCAATATGTTTTAAAAGAGAGCTGTGAGTTGAAATTTTTATTCTCTCCTCTAACCTCTTTTTTCCTTTTTTTTTTTTCTTCCTTATAAAGAAAGTTGTAAAGTATACTTGAGTAGAGGTAGTTTGAGGGGGATTTTTTTTCTATATATATTCTTGATGTATATGGTTCTGACCATTATTTTTGATTACCTGTTCTGGCATGACCGAGATTTCCTGTATTATTTCTAATACTTCTTTTTCCTCCCTGGGGAAATTTCATGTCTGCTTTTAACATTTGTCCTTTATTTTTACTTCGTGAAAACTGAGGCAGGGAATTAACTTTGTGTCACTGCCATATCTATTTTTTAGTTAATAATATCTTACATTTACAATATCCTCCTCTGTAATCTCCTTGGATGACCTTCCTGCCCTAACACATTTCTATCGCTTCTATTGTCTCCTCACGTGTTACTCTTTTCTCTCCACTTTCTCATCTCTCCCCTCCATAATCCTCATTTTATCTCTCACATTTGGTCCCTTTGTAACCCTGATTACTTTGTACAGAGCATTTTTCATTCACATTGGCACACCTTTTCCTTGACAGTATATTTACTGGGTAGGTAGCATGCACATACACAACATTCCCTAAGGCAAATGTGAATTTTTCTTTGAATGCCTTCCAATTTCGCTCACTTGCTCCTTTCTTTCATGATTCTCTTTCACTTTTACCCAACGGTGTCAGTTCTAACAAAGCTTGCTTCACTGAAATTGAACACCCATACTTTTTCTTCTGTATAGAAGAATACTCCTTTGTTTACTTCCTTGGTAGAAATGTAATTATATTATTGCTCTATTTGCCCTGCTTCATGCCTTTGTGCGCTGTCTAGATCAACTAACCAAAAGGACATTATTGAAAGCTTATTTTTTGCCTCTATTCTTCTACATTATATATATAAAAAACACCTTACATTTTTGCTTTTTGTTCTCTTAAGAGTCTTTCTCTTTTCTTTCCAACACGTATTTTTCCCTCCCTTTGTCTGCTCTCTCCATGTGCCTTTTGTCCATTCTCCATTTCTACTCAGTTGTTCTCTTTTGAGAGTTTTGACACTGGCTTCAATATAACTTGTGTTTGAACTCATATGTCTTTCCCCCTCTGTTCCTTAGATTGCTGCTAACACTGAGAACCAAAGGTTGTAAGCCTGTGCTTCTGCCGCTTGCAGTAAACTTGCTGGGGTCACAAGAAGCTCAAAAAATTTCCTGTCTTCTCAGAAGAACCCTGGATCACTTCTGCATGCCCCTCTCCATCCCACTCCTCACAAGGAATCTAGGTGACCTCTGGTGCATGACTGCTGTTAAGGCTTGTTTTCTATTTGGTGTATCCATAGGCAGTCTAAAATGGGCTTGTGTGTTGTATTCCTAAATTTCAGGTTGGCCACCTGCAGATATTTTTGAAAAATTAAAAATAGACTGGTTAGAGCAAAAAATTCTCTGGGATGTGTCACATGGCTCTCTGCACCCACACCCCACCAATCTTAAAACTGGCTGGGTATATTCCTTCTTTGGAGATTCCGGCAGGTTTCCCTTGGGTTGTTTCCAAAGGACATGATTACAGGACATCATTTAGGTGATAAATAGCTGTGCCAGGATGGATGCCAGCATGTTCTACTTCAGTGCCTCTACACTAGAGAGGAGCAGAAAAAAGGACTAAGCCGAGTGCTCATGGGCAACATAGTTGAGCCAGTGAGTATCAGGCATCAGTCCCCCATGTAGGTGCCTCAGGAGTGAACAGGCAGTTTATTCCATTGCTAGAGGAAAGCTGGTCATTCAGAGTTTTTTGGGCAGGAAATACAGGGGCAGATTTTGATCTGAAGCTGAATTGGAACACCTGGCATTAGTTGCAGGTTAAGACTTTCACGAGGGAGCAGTCATGCAGACTGCCTGGTAACTTTATATTCGTGGTCAAAAAGGCAACATGGGAGCTCTCCTGACTGGACCAGCTGTCTTGACTTCATTTCTGGGCAAGAAGTTGTCTGCACCTTCTCTTGCTTTACTGTAGGCTATTTATCAGCCTTTCTTAGCACCCTGCCCCAAACGAGAAAAGTCCTTTGTATCCCTAGCTTCTGGGAAGCTAATGCTCTTGGCTGGCCTGCTTGTTCCAATGCCAGCTCTCAGCCTGTGCTCCACCCTGCCCAGACAAAGGCACTTACCTGCTGTACGGCTCTTCCTGGACTAGAAGAAACTTATTGCCTCAAGCTAGTAAAAAGGTAGAGCACTACCATAAATTGGCTCTCAAACAGAGCAGTTTGGCTTTCTGAGCACTCAACAAATCAGCACCCTCTATGCATATAATTCTCTCCCTAGATATTTTCATTTACAAAATATTACATCTTGTCTTGCAAGCAAATCATAGATTTATTCTCACAGAGGTATCTAATCCTCAGTCTCCTGAAAGTTAATCCTGTAGTCTACCCTTTCCCCAAAAATACTCAACAAAGAACATAAAATACATATAAAGACAGCCAGGATCATGTACCTTTTAAAACTTCAAATTAGTCCCATCTGTGGCATGGCTGAACACAGAAATGTAATATAAAATATTACACCCATACTTATCACTTGAAAGATTTGGGGGCTTAACAGAATACTTTCTTTTTTATGTGAAGATTTAAACCCACCTTTATCTGAAATTAAAAAAAAAAAAAAACCAAAGTATTTTCTTTTTCCAATTAGTAATGCAGATGAAATATTTGTAACGTATTTGTAATGATAGGGCAAATGTATTGAAATTTTATTCCTATTTTCTAAAGCATTTAATATTTCTGAGATTTAAGTCAAAAAGAATGGAGCATAATAGCCTAGCAGGGTAAAAGTCTTCTTTTTCAGTTTTGATACCTTAATCAACAGTTTGGACTTGAGTCTGTTATGAAGTCCAGACTTACCAGATGTTGCTCTCCTACAGTCAACTGAGTTACATGATGAAACACCAGAATGATATCAGTTTCTCATTGAGATCCTGCTCTTCAAGTCAGGGTAAAACTCAAGGAAAAACAAGGAAGTCAAAGAATTTATTATAACTTTATAAAAGCATTGGTAAGGAAAGAATCAGTCTGAATAATCAGTCAAAGTCACACAGTTCAAACCTTACCATTTGTTTTAAAGCATTGCATTTTTTCTGATGTGAAGGAAGGTAGATTTGTGCTTCCTTACAGGAAGAAGTCAAGACATTTTGCTATTAATTTCCATAGATCAAGAAATCATACAAAACTGAGGAGGGGGGAGGGAGTGCTGGGGGCTTGCCACAGACATTATCTAATTTTTCATGAGGTCTAAGTGTGGAAATGAGAGAATAAAATGTATGGGACTCTCACATTTCTTTGCTAATATTTAATGGAAAAAACAGATGGGAATTACTAGCTTTTTAGCTAGAAGGAATAATTTTTCTGAGTGCTGTGACTGTCTGCAGTAAAAGACATTTTGTAGGTTTTGTTCACTACGTGGTGTCAGGTGATAATTATTCTGGTACTAGAAGTGAAGGGATAGGGTCCTTTGTTTCTAGATTAGCAGATGTAAGGATCATTTATCTTTGGCTCTCTGAAAGAAAAGTCTCTTATAACGAGTGCGTGTTGTTTGGCACCTATGACAGTCTGCCACTCAGATCAGCTAATGGGCAGAATTTTGTCACAGTGTTAGAGACGTGTTTTTAGAAAGTTTAGCCCACTTTCAGGAATGTGACTGCAAAATATTCTCAGGAAAGGGAAGAACATGGTGCTGTCATGGCAAGGGTGGGGAGATTGTCCCTTGAATTTCTCTTTTTCTTTTTGAGAAGCAAAAGGAGTGCTTTAGATTTAATGCATTCTCAATTTTCAAAGCTTTCTTTTTGCCTGAAAGTATCCAAACCTAGGCTTGCACATGCATGTGTGCAGCTCTGCACAAAATCCCAAAAGTTGGAACTGTCTTATGTTTCCAACATTGGCATCTTTTTTGATGAGCTGATAGCAACTGAGATCTTTCCTGATTCGTCATTTTTAGTCTGGGAAAGCTACTAATTAGAGAGGAAAATAAATGAAAGAGGACATAGCTGTCTTGAGGGTTGATTCCCTGCAGAGCACAGAACCCTGCCTTCTCTTTCCATCAAACACATAAAATTTACACCAGAGTTTAGTGACACCTGAAATTATAAAACAAATCAAAACAAGATTTGAAAAAAAACCCAAAGGCAACAACAGGTAAAAGAGATACAAAGAGAGAAAAAAAAAACAAACCCAACCCTTTTTTCTATACCTAAGAAGGAAACTAGACTAAGGTAATCAAAAAAAGAGCAGAAAGAGAGACAAAGAGCTAGACCATGACATTATTATTTATGTTGGTCTAGCAGCTTATTCAACAAATGTTCTTTTCTTTTTGATGCAGAGCAATCTTCTTTTTATTGTCATTTTTACTGCTGTAGCACAAAAGAGGCCCCTTTATGGGCGAAGATTCACAAGTTCCTTATACTGTGAATAATAAAAAACGATTGTTACTTTCTGAGGAGTCCCTTGTGATATGGGTATTTTCCCCACTATGCTGCTGTGAGGCAAAGATAGAGAGCCAGTGCCTGCCCTGAGGGATGACTCACTATCACCAAGTCTGAAAAATTCCTTCCCCTCACAACTTTGTGGAGAGGCACCCTGCTACTCCTTGGGCCTCCTGATCACAGTGTGGGAACAGCAGGTGTGTTCAATATCACCAGTCCTGGAGGATTGAGATGCCACTGTGATCAACATGAATTCACTCCCATATTATGTAACAGAGAGAGAGAAGGTAAAAGCAAATTAATTTTTTATGCTAAACTATCAGGTGTAAGTAACTAGTTATTGTATTTGATAAATCAAACAATACAAAGCTATAATTAGCTTTGGTTTTGATTTTCTATCTGGATGCCTTCCAGCTTCCCCAGCTGAGCTCTGGAAATCCCCAAATGAAGATCCCACAGCCTCTCTGGACAACCTGTTCCAACGTTTGACAAATTTCATTGTGACTTGTATTATCTTAATTCCTAGCTGATATTTCCCTTGCTGCAGTTTTAGATTCCCGCCTCTTCTTTTTGTCCTGGCCATGTCTTAGAAGAATCTGGATATTTTATAACTCTTCCATGAGATAGTTGAAGACAGCAGTTAGGTATCCACTGAAGTTTCTCCTCTTCAGGCTGAAAAAGTCCAGATCCCTCAGCCTCTCCTTGAGTGTCTCATGCTCTACCCATGAGATTTGCCTGTCAGTGGGAAAATGAATGAAATTTATAATTTTAATGTGCTTTTTTTCTGGAATACCACAGATTAAAACTAGGGCATAGTATGCCCAACATCAATGCACAAATGCTAAAGAGATGAGGCCTGTTGGCTGTCACAGTGTTTAGAGCCAGGAGTCTGAGGAAGATGGTTCTTTTTCCCTGTCTACTCTGCCTTCATAAGACTCCACCCAGAGTGCTGCATCCAGCTCTGGGGTCCTCAACATAAGAAGGACATGGGCCTGTTTGAACAAGGACAAAAGGTCAGAAAAGGTCAAAAAGATGATCAGAGGGGTGGAGAGCCCTTTCCATGTAAACAGGCTGAGAGAGTTGTGATTGTTTGGCATGGAGAAAAGTCTCCAATGAGACCTCATCGAAGCCTTCCAGTACTTAAAGGGTGATTGTGAAAAAGAATGAGAGTGACTTTTTGTACAGAGAGATAATGATAGGACAAAATCTTTTAAACTGAAAGATTTAGATTAGAAGTTATTAAGAAATTATTTACCCAAAGAACTGAGTAATGAGTCACTGGAAAAGGTTGCCCAGAGAAGCTGTGCATGACCCATCCCTGGAAGCGTTCAAGGACAGGTTGGATGGCATACTGTGCAACCTGGTCTAGTGGGTGGCATCTCTTCCCACAGCAGGGGGATTTGAAATTGATGATCTTTAAGGTTCTTGCTAACCCAAACCAATGTATAATTCTGTGATAATGAAGCCCATGGTGCTGTTGGGCTTCTTGGCTGCAAGAACACAAGGCTAACTGCTCCAATCACATTTCAGTTCAGTGTAAATTCTTCAACCTCATATTCTTGATTACTGTTTAATTAGGAACATACCTAACTTCTTAATTCCTTTCATCTAAACCATTAATTGCTTGACATGGCTTTCATAAAAATAATATCATCTCCAGCTGAATTGCATCTGCTTGTCCTAATGTTCTGCAGGTTATGAACCAATACATGCTACGTACAAGTTTATAAGCTTGCCTCTACCTGGCAGACCAATTTGCATAATATTTTTCTTAATTTCTGAGTATATATGAGTTTATATGCATAGTTTTTCATAAAATTTAATTTGCATAAGCACTTAAGTGAAAACAAGAACTGTGTTTCATTAAGTAATTAATTGCTCATGGAGTGGAAATTCAACAAGAGGAAAGATAAACAGCTCTGAGATAATATTTTTCCTGTTTTAGATAACCCCTAAAGGGGCTTTTTGGGAAACTCAATGACAACACTGTAAAAGATGCCATCTATCTGTAGCATACTGCATGAAGAGTGAAAGGGAATAAGTATTATGGGATGTGCAGAAGTCGAGTATCCATGTCCTAGGTCCGTGCCCTAGAGGAATAAGCACTGCCAAGTTTGGTATCATAAGCGACTCTTAAGGAAGATGGGCAGGAAGACAAAGAAGACATATGATAACTGTTCCCAAGTATGATAGCACTTGAGGAACAGAATGAAGAAAGCAAAAATTTCACGCTTATAGACACAGAAACTGAGCAAAATAGAGGCAGAGTTCTAAATATGAAACAGGGAAAGGTGTGTTGTGACAGCTTTGTCAAACCAATGTAACTTTGGTTTGAGGTGCCAAAGAGGCAGTTGGGAAAGGATTTTAGTAAGAGGTGTGCCCATGGCCAAAGTAAACATTTCTTTGGTAGCAAGTCGAAGGTGGAAAGATCAAGGCAAGACAATATGATTGGATTAAATTTTATATCAAAATCTGATGGATAAAAGATTGGATTAGAGCATATGTTAGTAACCTGCAGAGGTTGTGAAGGATTAGCCAGGAGCAGCTGTCTGCATGTGGTGCCACAGCAGAGTCCTCCAGGCTCAGCCTCAGACCATTGCAGAGGTTTGCCAGTCTGGTCAAGAGCAGGGGAGGTTGCTCTGAACTGTACTCCATGAGAAATGTTGCTATAAATATTGCTATAAGAAGGACAATCAAACCCATGAGGTCTTTGAAGATGACATCATAAAATATTGAGAACATTAAAAAAAGAAAAAGACAATTTAAGCTGATCATTTTCTTTAAGAAACTAGAGCTAGAACAGAAGTGTACCATGTCTTTGCATTAAAAAAAGAAGGAAAGAAGAAAGTGTTTAACCCTTGAAAAGGAAATTTGATGGAGATTTCCTTTGAGAATTTTGATTCTGTGGCATCAAGAGTCAGGGAAAAAGTTGAGCAAAAAGTAAATCACTTAGCTCTTGGAAAGAATAGTGAGTTCTGATAAAGTTGTTGCAACAAATAAAGGAACTTGAAATAGCAGTAATTTTAAATGTCATTAATGAAAAAGAAAAGGAGAAAATCGAAGATTTAATAACCCTTTAAATGAATGGCATAAGGCCTCCCTGGAATGCAAAAGATCTTATAAGTGAGTGACCTGATTAAAGACAGACAAAAATAGGAATTTACCTGAACCCACAAAAAGTGAACAGAGTTGTATTACAAGATATACACTAAGAAACCAGAGGTTGTTAAATTAAAATAGGACAGAAAAATCACTTACTGCAAATAAAGCACAAAATCTAAAACAGACAGCAACTTTAGAGGGGAAAATATTTATTTTATGTTATAGGATATGCCAGAGATCCTGAAATATGCAAGGTCAGACAGTAGTAACTGGAATGGTACATATTAAAAGCAGTATTTCTCAAACAAATCTCTTGAGAAATTACTTGTATGGGTTTTGTCCAGCTGCTGGAAAAGGCTTATGAGGTTGTTGTTTCAGAAACATTACTATGCAGATGGTAGTGTTTCAGACCCATTGTGTACTTCTCCTTCTGTCCTGATTTAGCCACAACTCCCACTAAAATTGATCAGTGAATGGATTACTTGCAGAATAACCCATTTACTTTAGTCCCTGGCTGAACAGTTTTTTTCATGCTTGCTTTCTCCCTTGTATGTGGTTTACAGGATAACGGTATTCCCTGATGAGTTTTAAATTGGATTTCTCAGCTGAAGAAACGAAGTGCTCATTCACTAAAATGGTGATAGAACAGAAGATTTTTGGTGTCTGTGGGAACTGAAGCTGAGAAAAATTACTGTGGTCAGAGAGTTCCTTGGATTTTCTGATGTTTTGATGTCCCATGCAGTAGGGCACTAAACCTGCCCTGCAGGTGTGATGGATTTGCAGTTGGAGTCCTTCCAAGTACCACTACTCCCAAGTGCAACACAGAGACTGATGGCTAGGCTGGAAGAACCCGTTCTACCCTGTGCAATCGGGAAGCATTTGAGGGACTGAAAATTTAGGAGCAAGAAGGTTTTGGAGAGACAGTAGGTGGAAATGACTGTAATCATAATAATTCCAACTTAGAAATAAAGAGGGAGGGAAATGAAAATGCTGAATCATTTAATTTTGACATTTTTCAAGTATCTAATATTAAGCGATGTATTTTATCATGGAAACATGAGAATGCTACTTTTAACACACTTTTTGAGAAAGTCTGCCAATTCTTTGGTATCAAACCAACATTTTTTGCTTAAAAAGACTGAAATGCCTTTTTAAAGATAAAGAAACATTAAAAAGATTGACATTAAATCATACATGTAATTTTATTTTTTAACAAAACAAAAATTTATATTCTATTTCTCTTTTAATTGAAAAAACAAGGAACGTTTTCTCAGCCCTACCCAAAATAGGGATTTTTATTCTTTTTGCACTTTCTTCCCTGTGGCTATACTGGCCTGAGTATCCAATTTTTCCTATGAAGTAGAAGAGTAAAGAGGCTGATTATTAGAATTAAATGTGAGTCAGCATGTCAGGTTTGCCAATCCACTTGCAGGGATCCATCACATTTGCAAACTTTAAAAATTACTGAAGTATAAGAAAAGTGTGAGGTAAAGGACTGTCTTTTGAAGAGGGCATACCACACTATAGATAGGAAAATGAGACACAGGGTAGCCAAAGCTGACTGGTCTGTCAGTCAGGAACACAATTTAGTTCTTTGTCCAGCAGAGTTGTTCATTGTACTGTGCAGGGTATGAAAAAACAAACTTATTTTTCTTTCCTGTTGGTTGTGAAGTTCTCTGCATATTTACAGAATGGCAATGACATTTGTTGAGCTTCCCTAGGCATCTCCATTTATTGGAGGCATTTTGGGGTTTAAAAATGCCCAGAGAAATAGAATTTATTTCTCTTTCTTGAGGAAAAAAATAATCAGAAATAATGACATGAAAGTTGATTGTAGGTTTTGTCCTTTTCTCAGGGAAATTGCTTTTGGGTTACACCTCCAGTGGAAGGTACTTCATTTAGCTTTGAATGCAGGGCACAGTGCTCTGGAGAACTAAATATATCCTGAGCCT
The DNA here is from genome assembly GCF_028018845.1 of Melospiza georgiana. NCBI lineage: Eukaryota > Metazoa > Chordata > Aves > Passeriformes > Passerellidae > Melospiza > Melospiza georgiana. The sequence goes on from NC_080431.1 coordinate 71,959,752, forward strand.
TGGCACAGCCACCTGGCACAAAGAAAGAACATATTAATACATCTGGTTTTCTCCTGATTTTCAGGTGGCCCTGTGCCATCCTGGGTGGGAGCTCGAATGGTCTCCAGGAGGTTGTTTAGCTGGCCAGGCATGATGGCTTCTTCCTTACAGGTCAGCACAAGTCTGTAATTGGCACTGAGGGAAATACACCAGAAGTCTATAAAATGATGAGAGTCAAGGAACAGGCCAAAAGGGAATCATTATTTACTGTCTCTTCCAATACAAAAACTAAGGAGATTTAAAGAGAACTAACAGGTGGCATGTCTGAAAAATCAAAACTAGAGTGGTACTTCACATAACTTGTGAAACTCAGGACATTGTACATTATAAAATATGTATGAGTTAAAAATGAAAGGGCCAAATACATGGAAGAAAATTCTCAGGCAAAAAAAAAAATTAAAATAAGCAACCACACCAAAGCAAAACCTAAAACAAAACAGAAAAGAGGCTGCCATGAGAAAATTTCTACTGGCTTGTAAATGCTGGAAAAATCTCTCATATCCTTGTCTTCTTTCCATTACTAGAGACAGCTACTAGCCTAGTCCACTCTGTCTTGGTTTACAGATCTTTTTGTAGCTTCATGGTCTTTGCTGGTGGAAAGAATCAGACACTGGAAACAGAAGAGCTTGCAAGAATAGACATGATTAAGAAATAAATACTATCCAAGCAAACTCAAAATTAATATAAGATATATTTTTCTCAAGGGCACAGACTATGCAGTCACTGTCAAAATAAACTATTGAGACAAAGAATTTCACAAGTTTCAAAAATAGTTTAGAGATATACTTGGAGGACTAAAATAAGCAGAACAAAAAAATATGCTAAATCCTGTTAGTCAGTGTTTAAAACAACCAAGTATTATTAGTGTGATATAAATGTGAACAAGATTATCCCATTTTGTAAAATGTAAGTTGTTTAAAATCTTCTCTGAATCTTCTGGTTCTGGCCAGCTCTGTTTAGAAGCTGGGAATGGGACTGCTGGGTTTGGTATAGTGAGTTCTTTGATCCTGTGGATATTTCTGTGACATAGTGTGCACCTGAAAAAATTGAATGGAAAGGAATTGAAATTAAAAGAAGAGTGAACTGAGCTCTAAGCAATGCATAAATATATTAACCCCTCTTCCCCTAGTAGTATCTGGTGGAGTTTTCATTTACCTCTGTAGTCTCTCTTTAGTCTCTGTAGACTTATGGTAGAGGTTACATGAGTACCAGTCTGTACAGAAGCCTTTCAGCATCAACTTTCCATCTTGGTTAAACCACACCAGCTGGGTAAGGCTGACTTGTGCTGCAGGATGAGGAGCAAGGACACCTTGGGAGAGCCTTCACCAGACAGTGGGAGCCTCATTTTACCTGTCCACTAGGAAAACACAGGTTTCCTTTTTAAAAAAGGACAAACAAAACAAAACAAAACAAAACAAAGCAAACAAACAAACAAACAAAAAAAATCCACAAAAAAAAACAACAAAAAAAAAAAGAAAAAAAAACCACCCCAAAAACAAAACAAAACCAAAAAAAAAAAAAAACCCAAAAAAAAAAAAAGCACCTACATTCAAAATGGATTAAACAGGAAAATAAAGTTAAATAACAGGCTTGTTAATGAAACATGTCAGATCTCTCCTCTAGGACATCCAATAAGACATGAAACTGGCCATATCAAGTTTGTTTAAAGGTCCATCTAAGCCACTATCCTTTCAGTTTAAGCAACCAGGAGTGGATTTTTAGAGAAGCTCTTAAGAATATCGCCAGCATGAAGTAACACTGTCATAATGTCTTACCTGATGGATTCATGTTCCTTTTTTTTAAAAGAAATTTTACCTCCTTACCTTTGGATAAGCAAAGCCTTCCACAAAAAGCAAAAAAAAACCACCACACAAAAAACCAAAAAATAACCAATGAAACAAACCCAAATAAGCCTGTATAGCTGAGCTGATAACAAGAATTTGCCTGGAAATTACCTGTTGTTAAACATATAAGATTTGTTAAACATTATTCTCTTTTTATTTTTAATATTTTCCTTTCTCTCTCTCTTTCTTTTTTTTTTTTTTTTTCTGTTGGAACTGACCCAGTTTTAAAATCCCTGTCAGAGATCTGATGGTTTGTAAAGGAATCCATGCAGTGTTTTATAAATCAATTCAGGCCTTCTGTAACTGATGAAGACAGATTTTGCTACATCAGTATCATCTCACCATTGAAGTAGTTAACCTGATACAGATCTTCCTAACGCATGTTTTTTCACGTGTTAGCAATGGAATGAGAAATCCAAGTCTTTGATGATGGTTGATGCTCTTTCTTTTCATATCTGTGCATCCCTTATTAAAAGCTTGAGGCTTCAGCCCTGTGACAGGCCAGGTAGGAATTCAAGTGTATCCCTACTCAGCAAAGCCTGTATGCATGTATTCCTGAGGTCAGAGCAGGCTAGGCACATGCTTAAACAACTGCCTCATAGTGAACTGCACATGATTTTAAAGTTAAATCTGTTTGTAGAAAATATCCTGCTGGATGTGAATGAAACTATAGGTGAGATCCGATGGAAACGATCGTTGCACACACTGCTCCCTCCTGTGGGCACCACTGCGCACCAATTCAGCAGCGCCTGTGTCTGTGGGTTGGGAAATTATTTTGAGAATCAAAATCAGCAATGACAGACTTCTGAAGTACTGAGAAGTCCCATTTTGGTGTTTTTAAAGAAATGTTTTGATTTTTAACTTCAAAATGTCTTAGGAGAACAAAATGAAAACAGGAATGTTTTGATTATCACCTGAAGATTTTCTGAAATATTTTGTCACATGAAATTAGGGGTTTTTTTAATCTACTTCTAACGAAAAGAAAAAAAATCAGAATTTTAAAACGAAAGAAAAATAAAATTCCCTAATATCTCTGTTAGAGATGGTAGAGCATGGGTTGAAGGAAAAAGTTGGTTTTCTTAGAAAGTTATTAATAATGAGAGGGAATATATTTTTTCTAATTACTTTTTTTGGTGTGTTGTACTAGAGGAATTTCAATATCTTAATTTTAAACTTCAGTTTAGTTTATTTGTTAAATGAGATAAATATCTTTTTTCCGCCCTTAAAAGTCATGATGGAAACAAAATTTTAAAAAATATTTTTCTTTAATATAAGTAAAATGTAAAAAAAGAGAACAGTGTTAAAACCGTAGCTGTAACATTTACAGACTGCTAAAAGAAAACCACATAAAAATCTTAACTGTATAAAAAGAATAAAATGACAAAAAAAACTCCAAAACAAATATTTCTAGCCAACACACAAACATCCCAAAGGGAACTGAAGTTGTGCTTGACTGAGCTATTATTTTATAGATGTGGGGGAAAAATCTCTCCCTTGGAGGCCTTAAACCTAAAGGAAACAGGAAAAGGGGAAGATATGAAACCCAGCTTGACAGAAGGAGGGAAACATTGATTCCTATATTTTTATTTTATAAATATGGTTATTCAGTATGTATTATTGTATAATTGCCCCAGATTACTTACCTAGCTCTGTCTATGTTACAGTTTGTACCATCTGATCTTGATTAAAGACAAAGTGTTGTACAAGAATATAAAAACTGATATGTTTGTGGTACAATGTTTAAAATTTTTGTTCTAATAAATCCCTCTGAGCTTCCCCTGTGTTTTGGGTTTTTTTTCAGATAGTTAATTCTGTCAAGTGGAACACTTATTTAAATACTTCCTATAAAAATTCACAGCTAAGTGAGCTAGAGAAAAATAATAAATGGTTATCACAGAGTGTCTACATAAACCTTCATTTCTGTCAGGGCTATTGGGAGCACTAATCGTAATTATATGATTCACTTGGCTTAGTGGGTGCAGCGTGATCAGAAAGGTACAACATAAAAATAAAGGACTGAAAGACAAATCCTATTTCACTTATCAGTTTTTCTTATAGCCACCTTTGATTTAAAGAAATTGCCAGATTAATATTTTCATGTTTTAGAGATCCCAGAAAAGACCTTGATAGATGTCTGGAGGGACATCTATCACTGTGGGCTTTTTCCAGGGAGAAGGTGTCCTGCCAAGCTGTATAAAGATGAAATAGAATGAAAGGTTTGGGGCAAATATTTATTCCAGAGAGTTCAGTGGATTAAGGATGCATTCTACTTGCTGGTCATCTGAGTTCTTCTTCATAGCTATATGTGAGTTCTGGTGATGAAAAGTTCAGATTTGAGTAAAGACAGAATCATATTCACTAATAAACAAATCCAAAGAAAAGGGATGAACAAACTCATTCTCATTTCTGGGAGAAATGCTCTGGGGCGGTTCAGGCTGTGTCTATGTGTTGTAAAACATGCAAGTTGAACATAAACTTTGTTTTCACTGTGACGCATCTGAGGGAAATTAAGTCCTCTTGTTGCATCTAAGGGCTCATATAGCAGTGGAATATACAACACTAAACATGGCATTTACAATTGATTAAACACTGTAGTAAAATCCACCAATGTCCAAAAATTCCATTCCTCCTAGAGATTAGACTGAACCAGAAGCTGAAATGTCTAAAGATGCATGTTTTGGGAGCTTATAATTGAAATTGAAATATCTAATCTCAGCCATTATTTTGGGGCACAAAAGATTGGATCAGCGGGCTGCTAGTTTTAGACACAGTAATCTCTTTGTTTCTTCTATAACACAACTTAAAAATGAAATAGGAAGACAAAACTGGCCATAATGAAATGGGACAATAATTTGGTTTTATAGGATTTTTTTCATGTTTTCCTAAGGAGTTGTGAGAGGGGGAACCTAACATTTGAAAACTTGCTACAGATACATAATTTTAGGATTTCCTTTCTGATGCACAATTCATAAACTAAAGAAGGGAAAAGAATACAAGGTTAGAGGTGTGACCAAAGTCACAAATTGTAATAATTCCATATAGAAATCTATGTTTGGAAGTTATTTGCAGTTTTTTTATTCATGAACTTAGCTAGGTTGGGTCTTGTCTTCCACAAGCTAAATAATTTAAATAAGTAAATAGTGATTGTAGGTTGTGGTAAGGAGGGATTAATGCATCTTTCTAGATAGTGGAAGTCACAGTATTTGTTGAAACAAAAAAAAAAAAAATTAACTTTTCTTAAGTTCTCTACTCTATGCAGTGGATAGATAAAGCGACTTAAAATGTTCCTGGTAAGTCATATGTGGAATTGATTCTCAGATTTCATGGACAATATAAAAGGAAATTTGGAAATCACTCATGAAAGCACAGTACGAATTGTTTGATATTTGGGAAACTGACTAACTTCTAACCTGCTTGAACAATTGCTTACCTATGGGAGAGTAAAAATATTTTCTATTTAAATTCCATAGCTGTGTATATTACTTTCTAAGATTGAAGGTTCTTATATCAACAGAATGAGAAGATAATACAAAGCTATCACAATGGCAAGTGAAGAGAAATTCTAAGAAACAGCTACAGAAACACTAAGAATTTCAAGAAACTTTTGTCATGAAGTATTATAAGATGTGGTTAAATATCAATATGTTGAATTTTCCAGCATTTCAATTCTTTAACAATGTTTTGTATGCTTTACTTGGAATTTACTGAAATTTGAAAACATGGTATAGGCTAATTATGGTAATTTCAGAGCAAAACTCTATGTCTTGAGATATGTAAAATCATCTTTCTTTGAGATTCTTGCAGGATTTAGAATCACCAAGTCTTAATTCTTAGTTCAGAACTGCATTTTAAATATCATTAAACTGGTTTTAAATATCATGACTAGAATGTGGTCTAAGAAATCACCATTGTATTATGCCAGTGGGATGGATCATAGGAAACCAAAAGACTTTTCATTTGCATGCTGCATTTAATACACTGTTCTCTTTTGCCAGACATTTAAAAAATTGCACTTTGACTCTGAACTTTATTAACTCTATTACCATATTTTCTGAGTCAGTCTTTTTGCTTTGTTTCAGCAATTTCCATCCCTTTCATCCATCTGAGAGATTTGTGGTGCAAACAAATCAATTTTCTGGGCTGTTGCTCAAGTTTTTACAGGGACTGCACTTGTGGACACTGAGAGCTGAGGGATTTGAAGGGGGACACTCGAAGGCACTAATTTCTTCCATTTTTGGTGAAAAAAATTACTCTGTGCTGTTTTACTTCCGTGGTTATTTGAGGCTCTGCACTCAATACAACTTTTGTCAATTAAGTGTTCATCAGCAGATGGACAAATACTGAACATAAATGCGGAAACAAACCTTAAATATTGGCTTCACTCTACTCCTCCATAAAATTGGATTAGAAATATTTTCTGGAAATATTTTCCATGATTCACTTACAGTTAACGAAGTCTGCTATAATTTCTGTTACTGTATAATTTGCTGAAAAATTCATGGCAGTGGATAGAAAAGCATGAGAACAACACAAGGTTTGGATTAATCCATGCACCAAAAACCTGTCTCCTAGTGATTATTTTCAGTTGACAGAAGGGCACTATTTTGTTGCACTTTGTAACAGGCCAGGAAAGTAGAGAATATAATTGTATTATTATCACACTTAGGAAACCTAGCCAAGGATTTTGTGCCAGTACTGTTCATTTAAAAAAAATCAAGTGGTTCGTAGTTGACAGAAGCTCAAATCTCAGTATAAAACAAGATATGAGAAAGAAAGAAGCCTGATGAAACAATAAAGCAGTTTAATTGATTTTGTTGTTGGCCCTTGTCAGGTGCTTGATGCCCCATAGCACCATAAGAAGGAATTGGTGAAAGCAGCTTCAGTTTGAGGCAACTAAATTTAGGCATCTGCATGAAGGTGTCACCAGTGAGCTGATGGTCCATTCTCTCATTTTAGCTAGGGATATGGAGCATGTCCCAAATGGGCTCCAGCTGCCTTTGTGGATGTAGACGACCCCTAGCAAAGGTACAGACGGGGATCAGCTCACCTTTCTCTGACACTGTACCTTGCTGAGATTGGAAGAAACACATCACTGTCAAACCTAAAAGATCCATTGCAGATTTCCCATTTATTGCTATAAATGGCATCTTACTAATTCACAATACATTTATGACTACTCAGAAATGCTCTTTTAGATGTAAAACGTGAAGCAAATGGAGAAATGTTATCTTGTACAGAAAATATTACTCACTTTGGAACTGACAAAGAAGATTTCTTCCAGACTTTCTGCAAAGCATCAATTACCTCAGACAATTTGCTGCCAGGGGCAGCAACAGCTATACCTCTGGATTTTTTAAGATAAAGGAAATATGTCATGCTGTCCACTGTTGTAATGTAACGGGCCTGTTAAATGTTGCAAGGTTTTCCTAGGGAAAAAAAAAACAAACCAAAAGAGACACAAAATGAAAAGAGCAAAGGAGGGCCTTCTTTCTGTTGAGCATTTTATATGATTTTAGGATATATCTTTCAAAGGATCAGAAAGAGCTTATTATTGAAGTAAAATCACAATAAAAAGAATTGAAGATTCTTTTTTGTAGAACTTCACTGAAGTGTTTCCCACTTTTTCAGCATCAAACTAGCAACAGAAGAGTTAAGAATGAAGGTAGAAATCATTTTGCAATTGCTGGTATATAAAATGTCTGTGAATCATCAAATGGGAATTATTTTTCTGCTAGTTAGGAATCTGCTAGTTAGAGGTGGAAACAATTAGTGAAACTATAGAGAGAAAGATGGCAAAGAATCATTAAAAATTTTAGTTTTCAAATATAAGTTGTACTTTCAGTTCATCAGTACTTATATCTCTAAAATTTTTAGCTCAATACAAAAAGTAATCAAATTTTCTAGTACCAGGATCAGAACCTGCCTATGCCCATTTCTAACCTCTTCATTCATCATCTGGGAAAAAAAAGAAAAAAAAAAAAAAGAAAAAAAAAAAAAAAGAAGAAGAAAAAAAGAAAAGTATGATGGAAATGAAGTCTAGCTTCATTGATTGCACAAATAACAACTTTGATCCCATGGTGATCTGTAGAAAACATGGGTGGGGGAAAGGAAACTGCAACAAAAATGTGAGAGAAGCTAAAGGATCTGCATTTAGAAATTTGGCCGTGCTATGTCTTGTCATAATGACCAGTAAAAAATCTGAAGTAAAGACCTAAGTAGCAATCTGTCATTGCAGTGCACACTACAGCTGGAACAGGATTGTACAGATACTTAATTAAAGAGTGAAATGCAGCCAAAGCTGCACAAAACACGGAAAAATGTTTGTATTGAAAGCATCATTACCTTTTGATCCTGCTTCCCATACTACCTATCTTAAAATTGTTGCAAGTTTTCTGAGCTCAATGAAATTTGAATTACATTCAAAAGTTCAAAATACATTTTTAAATAGTTGGTTTTGATCAGGGCTTACATCAAACACCAAGTGCAAAGGGTTTCATAATAAAAGATTTTGTACCTTTGAAAAGCTAGAGGTTAATCGTTTCAGTTTTTGTTTTTTTAAGCATCTAGGGAAAATTTTGAATTAACAGAAGAGATACAGCTGAAAGTGTGTTAAAAAAATGACATAGCAGATGTATTTTATTAAAAGCCTTTCAAATGCAGTTTATAAATGTTCTAGTACTGCAGTGTACCTGTATGTCTTAACACATTAAGTGAATTTGGTGCAAATCAGGATAGCTTTGATTTACAGACTGGACAGCATGGTCTGTGACATAGTAAAATCTTCCATAGATTCATTCTAACACTTCTAGATCATGGTGTCCTGTAACTTATGGGCTCTCAGCTGATACATGCTGGAATTGTGTTCACATTCCCATGATTAATTGCACAAACCTTTGTTGCACACAGGAAGGTGACACAGATCCACATGCATGAAGATGTGTGAGCAGGATGCTAGGCTCATGCCACACATCAAATCCAGCATTGGAAGTTACATTTAGGGGAAAGGAGGAAGAGGCAGAGAAGGGGACATGAAATGCAGTGAGAAAAGGAAGAGGGAAGGGAACAGGAAAGGGAGAAATCTCCAGTGCCAGGGAGGAGGAACAGTGATGGATGCCCAGAATGAGCGTCCTCAGGTGGGGGCTCTCTCCAGAGCAGCAAGAAGCAACAGCAAAGATGACTGATGAGGAAAAGAATGATTACCCTTTCATGATGCTTTTACCCCAGCATCATAATACTTTTACCCCAGCATCATAATACTTTTAATCAGGGATGGCTGAAGCTTCCTATTCCTTTTTTCTGCCAGTGAAACTATTAGCCCTGGCTGGAACATGCTAATTGGGCAGAGATGTTGCACATCCATTGGCTGCTGAGACTCTTCACATGTAGCCCTGGATGGTACTTACCAAATATACAACTGGCTATTATCTACTGTGCTGTTTTTCTTGTTTCTCTTTTGTGTAAACTGAAAACTGCAAAGTGAGAAGTGAAGCCTGGTGTTTCTTATGTTGGCAACAGTTGCTCGCCATGAGAACCCATGAGAACAGCAATGTCAGGGCTTGGCAGGCACAAGGTTGTGAGGGCAACAGCATCTGAACTTAAGCAAGGGAGAAACAAGGGGAAAGTGCTACAGGGACTTTGGAAAACCACTGTTATGACACGTTAGGGGAGAGAATACGAAGCTGCAAACTCCAGGCCTTGAGCACTACTGATGTTAAGGCAAAAAGGCATCTCTGCCACTGGGCTTCACTGCTGACCCAAGAATTCTATTTTTTCACCACTTTGTGTAATTCAAATAGTCAGCCAGATACTCCTCCAGGCACTGGTCCATAAAGGTGCTTTTACCTCAACTCGGAGTCAATGCCGGAGAACTCTCAGTCATTTCTCCTTATCCTGCAGGTAGAGGTGCCAGCCCCAAGAGCTGAGATGTGACGGATGTTTGTAGGAACATGTGTGGTCTACTTCAGTACAAACACAAACTAGGTCAGCAAACCATCTTCGCCTGAGGAGTTGTGATTAGCTGCCCAGGGCAAAGTTTTCCAGCTGTCCCACCACAGCTCTCATGAGCTGGTCTGTCAGTCTCACAGATGTAGCACGAGGGAAGTAGAAGAAAGGAGAACGGAGCTGTTTTCAGAGTGCCTACTGCAGGCGCCTGTCCCTCCAGGGAATCCAAGGGAGATCTGACACTTCTCTATCAAACTCTGTGTCTCTGCCGTTACACAGTTTAGAAAGAAGCATGAACTACTGAAATTTGGGAACAGGAAAGGGCCCTATGCTTAGATATCTAGTGGTCTTGTTAACCCAAAATGATGAGATGATATTTGCTGCTTTTAGAGGTTAAGTGTGTTGTAGAATTTGTGGTTAGGTTTCTTTGTTTATTTAGATGGAATACAAAAGAACTTTAATTAACTTAATGTTCTAATATATTCTTGACAGCATGCACCTCAAGAAACGTATAAATAAACTTCCTGAAGGAACTAAGATTGGGTAATACTACCCATTCATTCTCGTTTTAGGGAACTGATTCCTGAAAAGATGCCTCAGTTGAAGAGATTTCTTCTAAACAGAGAATTATTTCTTTACAGTTCTTTATACAACTTCATTCTTATGTGACATCAAAAGAAAATAAACAATGCCACTTAGACTGCATCTTTCTCCTGGAAGGTGTTTTGTTGAGGGATGACAATGGGGAGAGCTGTCCACATAGGAGCATGTGATACTCTTAAGTCAGCTTTCATCTCCATGGGGAATCCTGTTTTACAGCCAGCTCATAAAAGGGGGGTGAAAGGCAAAAATCTGGCATTGTGTTGTGGGTCTAGGTGCAGAATACTTCAAGCACACTGCAGACATCTATTATCTTGGAGGGAAACCAGGCTTCTCTGAATCCAGAGGACACTTCAAGAGGCTTTGTTATAGGAATCCAGTGAAAACTGTAGGAAAATGTGTATCTCATTGCAAACTATAAAGCGAAGTTGGATGCATTAAGCACAACATTAGAATTTGATCTGATGGCAAAGACTAACTTTTAATAAACATTATATATTGGCCTTACCAGGTAAACTGTCAGTTCATTAGAAAATGACTGAGCTATGAAACACTGAGAAATTGAAGAAGCACAGTAGGAAGCAGATGGCATTTTCAGTATGTTAAAAATAGCATTTCTTGCCGTACAAACTATTTGAAAATTCCAGTTATTGAGATGTTCTCTGTGTGTTTGTTCATAAGAACTCTTCCTAAAATAAGCAGAAGTGGGAAAATAGATGTTTTTGGCATAGAAAGAAAGCAAAATTTCTGAAAAGAGTGAAAGTATGTAATCCTAGCAGATTAAGCTCTGCCTCCAGTCTGCATTATTGATTGCATTTATCTTTTATAATATCCAAAATATTAATTTTGTCTCATGTTTCAAAATTTCATTTCTATTATTGCATAGTAAATCACACACTTGATAGCAAAACTAATTTGAAAGACAAAATAAAAATATTGAATTAAAAATTTTGGAACAAACCAGATTTTTCTCAAAAGAAGGTATCAAAAACCAAACTCTCAACTGAAATTTTTCCATTTGACAAACACGATGTCTTAATGAAATAATATAAACAATTTTGAATTAGCTTCTCCTATGAATGTCAAGTTCTGAGTCAAAGGGTAGTTGAAATATGCAATACCATTAATTTTTTAAATTCCTGTTACAGATACAGCCCTTCAGGAAAATTCTCTTTGCAACTTTCTGTGTAGTGGTGCATCATTTAAAACCTGTGTATGAAGGGTTAAGCAGAGAAAAGTGATTGTTTAAAGATTGTTTTAGTTTCTAGGCTGGCAACAGTCTCTTGGCACATAAAGTGACAGGGTGAAAGATTAATTTATCTATGTATTCTTTTGCTTGGATGACTTTTTAGGTATGAGACAACATCTATCATTCCACCCTGTATCATCCTTTGGTAAGTAAAATTTGTGGCTCCAGAACTCAAACAGGCAAAAGGACTACTTGCAAACTGGGAAATTTGGCTGCTTTAGAGTTCTGAATGTGCTTTAGAATTTAGTGGATTCAGGACTGAGCCTAATCCAAATGTTTATGGGGCTAAACCTACCATAATTATCAGCTTTTACTGAGCAGCTGTATTCACATTCACATATGGCGTTGCACTGCACAAAATTGGGATACTCTGCTAAGTGTTTTGAAAACTGAAACAAGAAGTATTACATGAAAACAAGAAGTATTAAGTGAAAAGAAACTCTATTTCTTGCAGCTGTACTGGACCACAAAGCCTCATCTAATAGATTGTTTCAACCATGAAAAGTAAAGATAAGAAAGTTATTTCCTCATCCTAACATGCTGAGATGGTTGGATTAGGGTTTAAAATCTCAGCAGAACATTTCCCAGACATGAAACATGACATGTCCTCTTCAGAAATAGAAAGGACAATAATAAAGCTGGAAGGGCTTAAATCTGTGATGTCAATAATTTTAACTGGTTCAGACATCATGCTTACCAGGATCTTCCAGGTCAGATCAACCAAAAGCTTATGGGTCAGGATTAAGAGGAGGACAGGGACAGGTGACATTATAGTGGGGGCATGCTAGAAGCCACCCAGCCAGGACAACTGAGTGAATGAGGCCTCTATGGACAGATCAGGAGCAGCCTCATACTCACAAACCCTGTTTCCTCATGGTGGACTTCCAGCACATCAATATCTGCTGGAGGGACAGCACAGCAGGGCTCTGCAATCCACAAGGATCCTGGAATGCTTTATGATAACTTCTTTCTCCAAGTAACAGTGGAGCCAACAAGGAGAGGTGCTGTGATAGACCTTGTTCCCTTGTGCTACACTGGGCCTTATTCCCACCAACAAGGGTAGGGAATGTGAAGCTAAAGAGCAGTTTGGGCGACAAGGACTATGAAATCATGGAGATCCTTAGGGCAGTGAGAAGGACACACAGCAAGCTGACTGCCCTGGACTTCAGGAGAGTAGACTTAGAATTCTTCAGAGATTTGATTAGTAGAGTACCAGGGGATAAGGTCCTGTAGGGAAAAAAACCTTAAATGACCTGATATGCAGTACCAGAAACTGAAAGTTGATACTTTTCTTTAAAACATTGTTACTTTTTTTTTGTTTTGTTTGCTTCACTGAGTATTTGAAAGTGCCTAGGATTAATTTTCCACTGACTTGGTCAGAGCAAGACAGTGATATATTTTATCATGAAACATATCTTGGTAGTCTATATACCGTGGAAGAGCGGAAACTCTGTGTATTGCATTACAACAATAGTCTCAATAGTCTCATTTCTACAATGCTTACAGAGCATCACACACACCAAAATGTTTTGCTCAAAGTAGAGCTGGATCTGGGGTTGGGAGACCAGCCTCTGAAAATGGAGGTCAGCTTGAACAAGAAGGAACATCTCAGCCTTGCACAGCTGTTTTTCACCAAGGCACACAACAGCAACATTTGTCCTGGTCCTGTGGCCCTCACCATTGCTGATCCAGGCCAGGATGCCATTGGCCTTCTTGGCTCCCCACCAAACAGCTGGCTCATGTTCATCCACTCTTGACTAGCACTCCCAGGACCTTTTCCACCACACAATTTTCCAGCCATTCCTCCCCCAGTTTATAGCACTCCTGGGGTTGTGTTGATCCAAATCCAGGACCTGGCCCTTGGCCTTTTTGAACCTCACACAATAATGAGGTGATCAACACTGTTTAAAAGTGTTCTAGGAGAAGGACAGAGAATTCCACATCAGTTTAGCAGACATTCCCCAGAATTCAATGAAATTGTACTTATTAATACAGTGCTTCTACAATCGGTTTATATAGTTTAGCAGACTTCTGCTGCTGCTTCAGCTACTTCAAAGAAAACTTGGAGAAAAGTTATATACCTGAGGGAACAGAAATTTTTTGTGACATCCCATCATTAATTTCTTCATTGTCATGGTAGCCAATAAAAGTAATATGCATCCATCAAAGAGAATGGGGAGACTAAATAATTAAGCCTCTTTGGAAGGAAAAATTACTCATCAGCAAGTTTGCTATTTCACATTAAAAATGAGTGTTTGAAGTCACACTGAAATGTGACTGTATTCCAGTAATTGATCTTACTAAAAAACTCTGCAGAAACAGGGTGTAATTCATAGACCTCAGTGGCAAATTGAGGGAAATATGGCAAACATTTGAGAAATTCTGTATGTGGACAAGCTGAGATGTATGTAATGCTGCCTTGCTGCCTAGGGAGACTGGTGTCTGCAGCTACAAAATTTTATCATACCTAAAAGAAATAAAGATAATTTTTTTTTTATCTTTGGGATTTTTCACCTCTTTGTGTTACACCAAATTTAAAACTAATTTGCTATTACTGAACACTTGACTAACACTTGTCTTACAGCTTTGGGCTTCTTTTGAAGTGCTCTGAGTGGCTCACTGATGTCCAAACATTCCCTCTTATTGACCTTCCCTCTGTATCATCCTCCTCTAATGATAGACTGCATTAGATAAGCAAGGCTTCTTGATTCCTATTGGAGGTATAGTCCTTCAATCCACAATGCAGTAGTATTTTAAGCATCCATTTGAGATTGATTGTGCGTCATTTGCAAAGAAATACTGGTAGGAATGACTACAGAGAAGAAAGAGTTCATTCATGGATAGCAAATACTGTCAAAAAATATTTTGCCTTGGCACAATTTTGCTCCCCACCTTCCTGCTCACCGACCTCTTATTGTACTGTATACTATAAAGATTGTGATATCCACTGTGGAAAAGTGAATGACCAAAAAAGTTTTTCTAAATCAAGAAAAATGCAGGAAGATGGCATTTTTGGCATTTATAATTGGATTAAAATACTCTCGTGCAAAGTCCATCATCATCCATGATCCATACTGAGATTCACACGGCAGTGACACAGATTTTCCATTTTCTCACAACTCTGAACTCCTCCAGTTGCTCACATGTGGTCTCCCTTATGTGATTCATTTACCAATATTTATAGTTTTTATGCAAAAATAAAAATTAAAAAAGGTTTATATGTTGTTCGTTTGGAATTAGAGCCTGTTCCTACCAAACCATGATCAAATCTCTCACAGGAGAGTCAGTAGCCCATGCTGGAGTTTCAGCATCTGTTTTTTGTCTTAGTGGCTTGTGGTGACACATGAGTCAAGCAAATTTTCCCCAGATTCATTGCTGACATTCACCCTTCTACAGATTCCTCAGAAAAGGGTATTACTCTGAGTATCCTCATAACTGTTTATAAATAATTTACCAACTGTTTAAATATGGGTAATTACATTAGACAGAAAATTACTAACATGAAATTATCCCTTTTGGCTTCTGAAATAATTCCAAATACATGGGTAAACCATTTTCAACATTTTCACTTTTACTTTAATGATTTGATTGACTGAATTTAAAGATTGACATCCTTGGAGGCCCAGGTATTGTTAAACACTCTGTGGAAAGCTTCAGAGAAATGTGGCCTTTATTGTTTTTCCCTCTATATCATTCTCTTCTCTAACAAGCTTTTCTAACCAAGAGAACAGCCTGGAAGCTTTTAAAGTGATTTTTGGAATTTTGGTCCTCAGGTATTGTTCAGTATTCCCAGACTGCTCCAAGATCAAGTGCCAATTTCATCTGGATCCTTACATTTAACTATATTGCTAAATTAATAATGTTTTATCATTTTTAAGCAGTATCTTACAATCTGAGGCATTTCTAGTTGTTGTTACCTTATATGGACTCACTTTACAGAAAAAAATTTGGATCATGGGGTTTTCTTTTTTTTCCCATATTCAGAACAATTTAGTGACTACAGTAAACAATCTCAATATTTTTTGGTTTTTTGACTTCACTAAATTTTCAGTTGAGATGTTAATGCCATATTCACAGTTGTACTTGCCATTAAATTGCAGTGGTAGTGGAATTAGGGTGGTACTGGAGAGAGAATTTTTTTTAGGTATTCAGAATTACAATATACTGGGCAAGCTGAAACTGAGCATTCAGTTGACTCCCAGAGCCAAGATATCTTCTTGTTGTGCACATTTCAAATGCCTATCAATTATTTATTGTAGACCAGGCTTTATCAGCAGTCTGGTTGCAAAGAAAGAAATCAAGATTTTGATTTCATAAAAATCTCCTTGCAACTTCTATTACACATTGAAATGTTATTAGAAACAATATTAAAAAAAAAACCCCTTCTTTCCTGTTACTTGAAGGTATCTTTTCAAAACACAATTGAATATATCATATAAATTTGTCATCATTATAACTAGTGTTGCCTGACTTTTTTAATAAATTAAAAGGAATGAACATATTTTTTGATTTCCCATAGAGAAAACTTGAGGAAGAACTACTCTACAGTCCAAGCAGATATATTTTTAAAGTTACTTAATATCAAGGAAAAACAAATCTATGAAAATCATACTTCAGCCAACTTTCCCCAAGCCTTAATTCCACTTAAATCTCTGAACCTGGTATTTCCCATTGGCTGCCTGCCTCTTAAAGCCCAGAGCCAACAAAGATATACCAAAGCTTATGTGGAATTTAGGCTGAATAAAGGCCTCCAGGGCTAGGTGTTGGTCATAAATTAGAGTAAAAACAAGCTTTACTTGCTTTCTCTTCATTTTACATAGTAACACCTCAAGGCTGTTGTACTTGTGTACATGCCTGAGAACTGAGTCAAGGCTTTCCGTGTTCTTACTGCTGTCCCTTGCAAAACAAATGTCTCTGTTTTAAATGTCTTGTGGCTGTTTTTTTTTTTGTTGTTGTTGTCATTGTTTGTTTTTTGGTTTGTTTTTTGTCTTAAGTTATCCATTAGGTTTTCAAAATACTTCTATTTCAGGAGTAGTAGACATTTGACAAGTTTCAAAACTTCCCTCTGAATTTATGAAATTAACTATCCTCATCCTTTACACAAGGCATATGATGCTCCATATCCTGCAAGCTGTGCAAATTCCTAAATGAGACGCAAGGGGTGGGAATCAGGAATCATTAACACAGGCTCTGGCAGACTGACTACCTTACCCTGCTGAGATGTGGGTGGAAAGGAATCACAGCTGGAGTTACTTGAGTACTCTGAAGCTTTATCTTCTATGCTCTGCTGTACATCATTCCATGCCTTCCTGTTGCCTCCTTTCTCTTGCCGCCTGTACTTTATCCAGTTTTCTGGTTGAGGGAAATGTTGATGTACCATTAGAATGGTACATAGCAAGACAGGGGTGGAATATGAGAAGGGGTGGTGGGTTGACCCTGACTGGAGAGTAGGTGTCCACCAAAGCTGCTCTATCTCTCCCCTCCTCAGCTGGAGAGGGGACAGAAAATGTAATGAAAGGTTCATGAGTTGAGATAAGGACAGGGAGAGATCACTTACCAGTTACTGCCATGGGCAAAACAGATTTGACATGGGGGAATTAGTTTATTAATTACCAACCAGAATTAGAGTAGGATAATGAGAAAATAAAAACCAAACCTTAAAACCTTTCCTCCACCCAGGCTTAACAGCGTGTATATCTTGGTGCCAGCTGGCCTTGGCTCTGTTGGACATGGGGGGAACTTCCAGCAGCTTCTCACAGAGGACACTGCCAGCCCTTTGCTAACAAGATCTTTGCTAACAAAAACTCAATTACCTGGTTTACCCAATAAACCAGGTAACTGAGAGGGTGAAAATAAGTGGGGAGATGGAGGAAATGGGGATGGAGGAAATAGTGGCTCCCGAAGTGTATGGGAAGCCTGTCACAGAGGTGGGAAATGCTGCTATTTACAACAAGAGCAATGGCCACATCTTTCTTGAAGATTATTAGTGGTGGAACTTCTCAAATTAAGCCTAGAAATTTTAAATAGTGGTGATCGTGAAGAGAAGCATCCAGGTATTTAATATCCCTATGAATGTGGATTGATGCAGGCACTTTATAAATTTCAAAATAACACATAGATCCTCTATTTCGATTACTTCATATATCACTGTAGTTACTCCTCACACTCTGTCAGTGATCTGTTAGCATCCTACATGGTTTTTTTCATTCTTCGGTTTCCTTTGTTCATTTTGGAGAAAATAACACCAACCATTCTTCTGGAAACAGGACCACTTCTTTAAGAAAAATCTCTTCCAACTTTTCCCTACCTAGTAAATAATCTAGGCAGAAAATAATTGTTTCTTTCCGATTTAGGAGCACTGTTTTTATAATTATCTTTTTAGCAAGATATTAATTAGATGAAACCTGTATTTTTAACTTCAATTAAAATTTCCAACCATCACACCCACCATACAAAGAACATTGTCTAGGTTTTTTATAAGATGCGTGGTAAAAGAGATATAATCCCCCAGGCCAGGGAGTGATGAAACACGGCAACAAGCTTCACAGCTCTTATTATTAACAGTTCAAGGTCAGACAGAGCAGCACCTTCCAATCCTCTGTTATTTCATAGAAACCTACAATTATTATGAAAAGAAGAATTTTCAGCTCAATTTCATAATTTTTGATGCCTGGGTAACCAGTTTACCACATAAGCATTAGCGAGAAGAATTCATTGGAAGACCTAACTGAACTGGAGATGGAGACACTTTTGATTAAAGGGAGCATTGCTGTTCAATACCAGAAATGTCCTGCAAATTTCATTGTATCTAGCAGATAAATAGAGTACTTAAATGCCTGTTATCTTTCCATGGAAAAGCTATTTTAAAAGATCAGAGTCAAGCTTCATCTCTGACATAATAAATCAGTCATCACCTGGTCCCATTACTCCACAGCAACGATCGCTTCCTTTTTTCCTTCACCATAATTTAAATGATGTCAGATATAGCAGAAATGAGATCCCAGTCCTAAGCATCAGCATTCTGCAAATGATACAAAACAATCTTTCACAGCACATCAATTGGGAGTTCTCAGTCATGAATAACATTCTGGGTATCTGATAAGTTCCCTAAAATGCATATTACTTAGTATGACTGACTTTCCCTATCACAAAGAGTGTAAATTACATTTTCATAAACATTATTTTCATCATACCATAGTTTCTTACTAGTGAATATAGAGGAGAATTATATGTATAATCTAGTAGACAAAGCAGGCTCACCAATAAATATGAAAGAATGAAAATATGATTACTATTGCAAATGATTCAAAGAATCTCTATTAGCATTCGACTTGATGAGAGGGCACAGTACATGCAAATAAATTCAAAGACAATAAATAAACCAGTGAATTTTTTTAAATATATGAATAAGTGAACAGGAGCTATAATTATTTATGGGGGAAAGCATGACGATGACAAGAAATATGCATTATAATTCCATACTTTTTACCTCTGACAGTAAAAGAGAGATTCTCTTCTACCATATTGGGCTTTGATCTCCTAATCATTGTCACATCCTGGTGCTAATAGAGACTCTCAGACTGAAAAAATGGTTGAACCATCACACCTTGGGGCAGATCACTATCAAGTTGCAAGGCTATATGTCTGAATACTCTATTGATCTTCATTCATAAAAGAAAGATAGGGGGGAAAAAAGAAATTAAAACAGTGATGAAGTTGAGGGTTTTAAGCAACAGAGAAACCCCTGTTTAGGCATCTTACGCTGTGCAACATGTGCTGGCAAGGCAGCAGGTGCAGGGACTGCCTGGCTGTGAGAAGGGAGCAAGCTCAGATTGTTTGGGTTGGCACAACTGGCTGGCTCCATCAGGCTTGCCTACACTGTCCTTGTCCTATAATTTGAATGTCAGGATCCCTGCAGATGGGCAGTCACTTCCAGTTTGTGAAGTACTGCCAGACCACACCATATTTCACCTCTGTGGTTATGTGGCATTTATGTCTTTGTGGCCCTTGAGGTGAGATGTTCAACATACAGGTCCTGGAGCCAGCAGAGCTGCCCATCTCTGAAACACAAATCTGTTCAGGATAGCAGAAGTACAGCTGGAGATGAACTGTTGCTGGTTTAATTTTAGAGAAGGTTGTCAATTAGTGTGGCACTAATTCATGTTTTATATATAATCATCTAGATATATGCATGAATTTGCTGTCATTCATTAGAGAGAACACAGTAGCTTAGAACATAGTTCTCCAATTGAGATGTGTGAAAAATCACTTTAAGCACGTTAGTTGAATGTGAATATCATTTAAAGTGTTTTCAGTCAGAAGTTTGATGCTAAAGTTGCACAGCCAACTGTGAGAAATGCATTCCACCACTGATATAAAGAGTCTGATAACTTGTGGCATAAGTCCTTCCTCTATATTTTTGTGTATCTTTTAACCTAAAACATGAGATTGTGCTATGGATGGTATGAGCTTCTCTTGGATCGAGTTACTGCTTCATCAATGACACGATGAAAAGAGTTTATCAGTGAAGGATAGATTTAGACCTACACCCTGAATTATGATGCTACCATAATAAATTGGAGCTGCTGCTGTTATTTTCATAACAATAACTACCATTAGATTTTAGTTCAGGTTTTTAAAATTACATGCATGCACTTAAGGCATAAAAACTTATGCAAACCATAGCAGGGAGTCATACAGTCAATGAGCTGTTGTCAGTTCAAGCTATTCTTTCTCTACCATCTGACAGAAAATTCAAATTAATCCTACAGTAGCTACCTAACTTTTTTATACCTCACTGAAATGTAAGTACTTGAACCTTGGAGATAAAGATGCTGCCCACTGGTATTTACACTTTATGGGCCTACAGAATAAAAGCCTCTGGTGAGCTCTAGAGATGACAAATTTTCCTAATCTGCAAGACCAGTACTTCCCTCTGGAAACTATAGAATGGTTCCAGCCTATTAGTCAGTCTTTAACCTATGAGAGGTGATTCTAGATGCCCAGGTGTTATATACTTTTTATTATTTCTATTAATGAATGCTTTAATTTTCAGAGACTTGGATTTTTACCTCCATTTCTAATCTGTTTTACAACAGAACACCCTAGGTGCTGAGTTTCAGACAGTCCTTTCCTAAGAAAAGATATCTATATTAGACCCATTAAGGTTTTGATTAAGAAATAATGTAGAGTCTTCTTTACTGGCACCCTGTTTGCCCTAGTGCAAGCCATGCTTGAAAAGGAAAGTGTTGCATTGCGGGAAATTTTTATGATGCAGTACAGAATGTGTGGCTTGTGTGGTTTCCTGTAAATGACCTTTCATAGGAAAACAATCAACAATCAAAACAAATTCAGGAACTAATCTTCAGTGGCATAGTTTACAATATCCTTCCTGTAGAACATATGTAGTCATTATTGTCTTTTTCCATAATGGAAACTCTTTGCTGTCCCATTAATTACTCCATACTTCCTTTAATGGTTGGTATATCAATTATCATACTGCAGATTTTTTAAAAATGTTTCTAAATATATTCTACCATTAACAGTAGTCAAATACTCATCTTGGGTTTATTTTCTCTATTTATTTCAAGAATTACAGAATGTTTGCAAGAGGAGGGTTTGGGAATATGACGGATGCTCTGCTATTACGTTTGTAAGGAAATCTTAAAGGACCATACAATTTTCAAGCCTTTGTGAAGCCAGTCCGATAGTAGGTGTCAATTGTTTCACACGAGCTTTATGGTGTTCAGCAGACTACCTGGCTGCCTATAAAGACAGCATTAAATATATTGTCTAAATTCACCACCTTTCTCTCCTAATCACCCTGCAAACAGAGGTTTGTTTTGAATGCTGCTTATAAGCATGCATGAGTTTATATCAGCATTATGTTAAGAACACTGAATACCTGGTGTTCAGATGGTACTTCTGGGATACTGTGGGCTTTGAAGACAAAGATAGAGGCCATGAATTTAAACTGACAGCTTTAGGCAAGCAATATACTGTTTCAAGAACATGGAGTCATGCTTCAGTCTCTGGGCCAGATGGCATTTGCCAAGTGTGGAAGATTTCCTTCCTGTTAATCCTTCTATATTCCAAAGTAGATGGTATAAACGTATTAAATACTAAGGAATTGCTTGTCAAGATAAACCAGTTTTTTCTAACCAGCTGATATTGGAAATCGTTGAGATTGTTTCACAGTATTTTCTTGCCAGAGAGCAAATAATATTTGACTCTGTATCTGCTTCAACTCTTCTCATGAGTTGAATAGGATCAAGCTTTGAGCTACAGAAGTGTTGATGATTTGGTCAGGTATAGTGAGGGACAGTAGCAATGTATAGTTAACACTTAAGTAGGGGACTTTTCCCCTTGTAGCTCCTTATGGATTCTGACTAAGGATGAAAAGATAGAAGGTTGTTGCATGATTACAGGCAGGCAGTCACAGAATTGAGGTTTCTTATTGCTGCCATTAAATCTGTGTATTTTAGGAAAGGCTACTTTGGCACATTCCTTTAGAACATGTGCACATTGTTTTGTGACACCACTCAAGGTGAGACTGTTGTATGCTGTGGCTCTTATGAATTGAAATGAAAGAGAAATGCAGATAACTTAGAGCATCTGTCTGTCCTTCACAGAAGGACATAAAATAGTTCATGTTGGAAGGGATCCTCATACACTATCAGGTCCAGTCCCCTGCAGTGACCACGGATTCCTTCAATTAGATCAGACTGCTCATAGCCTGAACTTGAATGTTTCCAGGAATGGGACATCTCCCACCTCTATGGGCAATCTGTTTTATTCATATACAAATGAGTCCCACATGACATTGCAGTTTCTGGGATTTCTTTTAAACTACTGGTTATATCAAGGATATTATTTGGCTCATATTTACTGCTAGCTGATCTTTGAGTAACTCCATATTATTTTGCTCAGCAATGTAACTACAGATAATGACTTCAGAACAGCTATAATCAGCTTAGTCAGGGTAAGTTTTCTTATACTTGGCAACAATGTTAAAGGGGAATATTTTTTCCCACAAACCACTTGAGATTTTTATAATCACAGCCCATTTTTTATTATGCTAGAATATTTAGACAATTTTTCAAATATATGGATTTCTTCATTGTTATAACAAATTCTAGTTTCGCTTTCTACCAAAATTAATATAATTTCATATTCCCTTAAGGCATGCATTCATGCCTTTTTTTCTTGTCCTATTCCTTAAGACAGTGTTATTAACAGAATAGTAATCTGGGAATAATGTTTGGTGGCTTTGGAACAACTGTTTACTTGTCATTCGGTTGTTAAGCATTTTTGTTAAGATCAAGAGCCTTACAGACTAAATCATTACCTGAAGTCTTTTGAACTTTTGTAAAAGAATCATAAAATATAGTGTGAACTTAACCCGCTTTAAAGATCTCTCCTTTTTGTCTATAAACATCTATGTCAGATATTTGCTGTAACAGATATTTTCTCACCTGGTTATAGTTCCCTGATACAGTCAATTTGACCTAAACATTTGCCACCCCTGTTAGATCATTAAAGTAAGGATTGCCTGTTATAAAATTTAAAAAACTTAAACCAAAACCATAAAAATGAAAAATAATAAAACATGTGGTTTTAATAGCGTACATGGTGGAATAATTGCAAGTTATGAGGTGAGACCAGGCTAGGGAAAAAAAAGATACATTCTGGTTGTACCTGCCTTCTATTTGGACATGTCAAAATTCTTTTAACTGCTCATTAGCTTGACTTCCCGATCTCAGGAAAATAACATATTATAGTATCTAAGTTTTATATTTACATGAGACCCTTTTTAAACCTGAAGGCCTGTGTGAAAACAGACTTCACAAACAATTGTAACCCACTTCTAGAACAACAGCAATGGAGATTGTGGTGAAGTTCTCAGGTTATCATTGTCATGTCCAGTCTGGCAATAATGATAATGATAATGATAACAAAGACTTAAACTTCTTATGAACTAAAAATATGTAGCTGAAGTCATCAGCTGGTGAAAATCAATACTAATTTACTGGAGCTATTGTATGAGACTGTCAGCTACCAGAAAGTGACGTGCCTCTGTTGACAGCAGTGCTTGCTTAAGACCAGCTGGAAATGTGAGTCACAGCAGGCCAATGGATATTTCACTTAAAACCTTTTTTCTTGCCTTGCACATACTGATAATATGCTGCAAATTGCTATTTTTCACTTACTCTGATTTATAACAACTAAAGTTCTTTGCTAGTATCCTGAGCTCTTGAACTAAAGGAGGTTGATCTCCCTTACCTCTGCTGTTACAGAGGGCACAAACTGTAGAATAGCTCTGAATCAAAGGATTCAAGAACTTTTTTTCAAGGTCATTTAGAAACATCAAATTTTTCATGACAATCTGGATATTTTCCCATCCCTATCTATCCCATCCCTATTACCCTCATTTCTTGGTGGGCCTCTTAAGTACTGCTTCAGCAGCAAAGGATTATCTGGTCCGGGAAAGATATCAAACTATTCCTTGATCACCTCTAACCTGCTTTCAAGATGTTAGTGAACAAAATAAGACACAGAAGACATTGACACTTCTCATGGGTGACAATGGCCAACCATTGCTACGCTGCTCTGGAGGTTAAGCTTTCTGCTGCAGTAGTATTTGAATCAGCCAATCAGTATTTGATCAGCTTGCTGATCAGGGGGTCCGGATGGGAATCTTGTCAGTGCAATGGACTAATGTGGTTTTCCCCAAGGATATTTGTAGTGGATTCATCTGTGCCATCAGCCTCCACCATCTCACATTCCTGGTGTTTAAGTCTTGCTGTGGGGTACACTGTATCTTTCCTCTCCTAAGGAATCTCCTCCATCAGTGGAGAATGAAGGAGCAAAAATTGTGAGACCAGTCAGAAAAGGAATCAGAAAAAGAATGTTTGAAAAATTTGTAGTGCTCTGGATCTTTTGTATGAAAGTGAAATACCCCTGGATAATAAAACCCTTGAAGCAAGGGATTAGCAAGTGAAGCTGATGAGTTTTTTCCTGTCTCAGATTTGGAGACTGCCTGATGCAGTGCTTCTAAAGGGAGTTTGTCTGTCCTCTTCTGCTTACCTTTGCACAAGGTCCAGCTCCTTGTGATGCAATCCAGAATGGTAGCTTACAAAATTGTGTTTCCCATCATCTTATTTTTATAGAACTGAGGAGAGACTTCTATCATAAGGGCAGAAGAAGGCTGTGAAAAGTACGAGGGATTGAACTTCAAAAGGTACTTTTGGATTTAAGAGTATGTACTCTCTGAACTAAAGTTGCATATTGTTATCATCTGCATTCAGACTGGCTTATGAGCTTGCCTTATTTTATAGAGAGATGACATAAAATGTCAGCTTTACATATTTTATTTAAATTATGATACAGGAAAAGCCTAAAAGAAGCATTTAATGCTTGAAAAAGTGAATATTTTACAACTTTTAGAGAATACTATCCTTATAAAAATAATATTTTCAACATTTATCCAGAAATATTTTCATTACATTTTAAATATTATATTTTTCCATAGTGATGCCTTTTTTATCTTCAATTGAAGATTTAGAGTATTGGAACAAGTCTAATGCTAAACAATAAACAAAAGCACATGTCCTCCTTAAAGGGCAGGCCATCTCTAAAACTTATAACAATGTACTGAGCAAAGTTTTTCCCTATGTGCTTCCAGAATAATCTTTGCTGGGACTACTGGGAAATGATGCCTTTAATACAGAGAACAAAAAATCCATACATTAATTAAAATGCTGGGCTGTTGTGCACCATCATTGCCATTCCAGAACTGCCTGGCAAAATTGAAAATGCAGGACAAAACAACAGCACCTGGAAAACTTTACCGAAAAGTGGGGAATGTGTGAGGCAGGGTTGATAACTCACCTAGGAAACTCCTATATCAGTGATGAGATTTAAAAAAGCATAACTCAAATTAGCAGTTGGGATTCAGGTTGAATTAGCAGAACTGCCAGCTAAGAATACAAAGTATTTCTTGTCCTCTCTCCTCTTTAGGTTTCACTAACACTTGGGCTTTTTAATGTTTGAGTAAAAATAAGTTCCCTTGAACAGGGAAATTGGACGAGGTGAACCCACAGTGGTCCCTTCCAATCTTACCCATTCTGTGATTCTGTGATATGAAAAGGCACATTGCTTTTCTGACCAGATTCTTTTGGGATGGGGGAGGAAGTATTCTAGCCCTTTTTTCCCTGTAATTTGCTTCAGTATCATAATATAGCACAGTACAGATCTTGCTGAAGAGAGAATGATGCTCAACACATCTTATTGCCATAGCTCTGAGCCATGCTGATACAGAAAACCATAACTGCTGCAAGATCATGCTTCCTATGCTAAAAGAAAGGAAAAGAATTGGGCAGAATTACCTCCCTATTTGCATGTTAATTTTAGCATTAATTAATTAATTACTCAATTACCTGTTTCCTTAATCTCACAGGGAAAGATGGTGTTTACATATGTAACTTAATTGGTAACTCATAATAATGTGTAACTTCAGAAAAAAAAGACAAAATTTGACTTTCACATTTTATTGCTTGTTCTCCAAATGTGATTTACATAAAGACAAAGAGTTGCAAAATGCGTGCACAGTTTAACTTCCAACTTTGTAAAGTTAATTGTAAGCATAAACAGTGGCACGAGCAAATATGCAAAATCTTTTCCCTCCTTTCCCACATTTTTAAAGCTAAGATCATCTGACAACAGCCTAGAGGTATATAATAACCCTGAATAGCATTAAAATGTGATAATTAATGCCTCAGAATTCAGATTTACCTTTAAGTGTAAAAGGCAATTTGAATTCTGGAGCAAGGCAGTAAAGAAAAGTGTTTTGAAAATATTTATCCATGTGAATGTGTTTTAAGATACTGATCTTATTAAAAATGCTAAACACTATGTTTAGGTATTTAAAGATAAAAAAATGACACAGAGAAAAATTCCATGCGAGATCAAATCGGAACAGGTGGCAAAGCAGTATCTGGCCATGCAAAGGCTTCATGCTAAGAAAAATCTGCCCCAGGTGAATTCCCAGGGGCTTAGCCCTGCCTGAGCAATGTGAAGCAAGCAGTAGAAGGTGACAATAATTTAGTCTTCTGTATTGAAAAATATCAATTTGGACAACAATTGGAACAGGTCTCAAGAGAAAACTGCGCAGAAGCTGGCAAATCTCAGTGTGAATCCAGTTTCACAATGTGCTTTCAAGTGAGTCAGCACATGTGTTTGAATAATGCTCATATCCTTCTGTCTCTTGGAAAAGGGGTTTGAATTCTGTTCACATGCATATGTGACAAGTAAACAATTCAAAATGTCTGAAAAATAATATCCTGAGTTGCTTGATAGAGATCTGTGAATTTATTGCACAACAATAGATAGTGTATGTAAAAACTGAATCTTTCCTGGAATTTCAAATGAGAGCTGATGAATTACTGTCAAGGTCTCTTCCAAATTTTGTTTTCAGTATTTCTTCCTCTTTACTTACTGTAATGCACAGTCACTGCTTGGATAAAAGACAATTTAAGAATTTCAGTAAAAAACCAGAAAGACTAAATTATGGAGTAAATTTATAAAAGAAAAAAAAAAGAAGCCGCAGATGTTCCTCTAAAAATTCATAACTTTAAATTAGCATATTCCACAAATAAAATGATTCATCTTCAGATCCAGGTCTTCGACAAATTGTGTCATTTCTTACATGGTAATCAGTCACAACTTTAATTAGAAGTTGTCATTCACCCCTACATACCACATCTCTGGCAGAGATCAAGTACGATTTTGTACAGCTGCTATCCTGATTCTCCTGTCATCTTTGGCCTGACTTTGAATTGCTTCCTCTTTTTTCTCTCTTTTTTAGATAATCCTGCTTCTTCTTCTCACCCCCACTGAGCTGTCAAGGGTTTCACTGCTGTGATATGGAATCATTGCCTCTGTAAGACTGAAAAAAAGCCCTGCTTGCACTGGATTCTGATCAAAGAGAATCATTTATAGGAGAGATGCAGCAGGAACCTCAGGGAAATTTTTTTAGCAGCAGGACCATGATAAATGGGAAAGACAAAGCAACAGATTTTTCAAACACTTTTTTAAACTTATAACTACATGATTAAGGTTTCTATTGTATAATGTTTGTATTTTTTTATTTTCCTTTTTTTTTCTTTTTTTTTAATTTCTTCTAACCTTGATGCCAGGCTTTTCAGTGTCACAGTGAAATGGGGTCAGACACTTTCGTGCAGCTCCTGTGGAAACAGAATAGCTTAGAAAACCTGGGAATTACAGAACTGCCAAGGGAAGGGAAGGGAAGGGAAGGGAAGGGAAGGGAAGGGAAGGGAAGGGAAGGGAAGGGAAGGGAAGGGAAGGGAAGGGAAGGGAAGGGAAGGGAAGGGAAGGGAAGGGAAGGGAAGGGAAGGGAAGGGAAGGGAAGGGAAGGGAAGGGAAGGGAAGGGAAGGGAAGGGAAGGGAAGGGAAGGGAAGGGAAGGGAAGGGAAGGGAAGGGAAGGGAAGGGAAGGGAAGGGAAGGAGAAGTGGGAATATTTCACAGGAAGTAGAAAGTACATGAGGAGAAAACAGAGATTATCCTTTTAAGGATGTAATGGGAATAGGTGATACCTATTACACTCATACCTCATCTGTGTTGTGAACCTTCCTGTTGCCATCCTTGTCATGACTGTGGAAAAAGGGGATGGTAATCCTGAGCTTGCAAAAAGCACTCTCCTGTTGTTCTGTCTCAGATTTTCTGTAAGTTGTTTTGCTCAAGGCTGTTGGTGTCATTCCTTCCTACATATTGCTTGCTATTAATGGGACCATCCCGCAATTAAAAAGGATAAATAAACTGTCAAAAATTGAAACTTTTGATCCATTATTATATTTTTTCCACTCTCAACCAAATATGCACTTTTAAATTGATCTGTCTTGTGCTTAGCATTGTAATAAATGCAGAAAGTGATTTGCTATGAATAATTTCTTCAGCCAGGAATAAAAGAGAATGAAAATAGAAAAAAAATTCTAGGCAACTTCCTCCCAAATTTTACAAAACTATTCTGACATTTTTGAGGATGCTGCAATACGCAAGATCCAAATAAGTTAACTCTGCTAAAAACAAAGAGATACAGAGCTCTATTTTTTTCTTCTTGTATTTAATCTTTTCAGGATGATTATATAATAGAAGATATTGGTACAGCTGATACTCTGTCCTATTTTTTTAACTGGTTCTAATGAAATGGACACAGAAACATCAGAATTGAGACTCCTAGTGTTTCTAGTGACTATTTCTTACTTACCATTCATTTACAAAACACAGGGCAGATACATATTGCCCATCAAGCCCAGAAAACCAATCTCTTTCCAGGGTTTGAAGCACATAATCCACCTGCCTATACCATTAAAAAGGAAATGTCTTCTACCTTTAGAAAACATCTCAGAAGTTTTTTTGGGTGCATTTGGGCTGCTGTCTCCCTTGGGGCTGAATTGCCTCATGCTTCGCTGAAGCATGAAGTACTTTACACACTTAGAGGAAAAGTGTGTAAATTTTTCTGTGACTGATATAGGGAAAGGTTTATGGCTTTGATTTCCTATGGGCAAACAAAACTAAACAATCAACAAATATTTTCCTAAGTCGAGGTGCGCAAACTGCTATACATGAGCCTGAGTTTCAGGCACAGACCACTTAAATTCTTAGATTGTAACTTCAAAAATAATTAATGCAGCAAAAATAGTGCTGGTAGACCTTTTGTTCCAGTACTTAGAGCAGTCATCTACTGCAGATTAACAGAAGACGAGCCCACAGTTCTGGTTTCTCACATAAGTATCCAAGACAGGAGGCTACAGAGAACTTACTGCCTGCACAACTTGAATGAGTGCATAGCAAGGGTGGGAAGACGCTGTAGCCTGATGGCTGGCTATGCAGAGGGGAGAAGTTTGTTGTGTTTATGTACTTTTCTTTAGAAAGACCATCCAGAACTTAGAAATGACACAAGGAGCCAATGACCCAATGAGGAGGTCACCTCAATTCCACCCATCTCCCGAATTGTGTCTGTCACAAAATAAAAAGCTTTGGTGTGCAGAATCCCACGTATGGGAATGCTTCTGCAGCCACAGCTTGGTGTCTCTCAGCTGTATCCCAACACTCATCGTGATTTCTGTGAAGCCCAGGCTGGGAGGTTCCTCCCCTCCTCGTGCCTGCAAAATAAACAACTCAGCAAAGTGAGCTGTCTGTACTAGAGGTGGATGTTTGTCTTGCGGGTCATTCCTAAGTTGAATATCACATGAAACACAATGTGTAGGGTCTGCCTCACACATGTAACACTTATCTAACCCTTAAGATATTCAAAGCCAGGCTGAACAGGGCTTTGAGAAATCTGGTTTAGTGGAAGGTGTCTCTCATGACAGAGGGATTGGAACTACATGATATTTAAGGTGCCTTCAAACCCAAATCATTATATGAGGCTGTGAGGACATGAGCCTAATTTGTCACTAACATCTTTGTTCCATTGATGTTACTGAATTATGTGTTTTGGGGTCTTTTTTTCCTGGCTATCCCCTGTCCTTTGGGAACATGGCTGAATTCAGCCTAATAATTTCCCTCTGGACAAAGAACACATAAACTGCAGCAGTATCTTTCACTTTTCCTTGATCAATGTCTCTCTAAATCTGTATGAACCTTCTAGAGTCCCTTCAAAACA
This sequence comes from Melospiza georgiana, assembly GCF_028018845.1. NCBI lineage: Eukaryota > Metazoa > Chordata > Aves > Passeriformes > Passerellidae > Melospiza > Melospiza georgiana. The sequence continues at coordinate 71,990,111 of NC_080431.1, forward strand.
GCTGTAATATATATGTTTTTTACCAGCAGTAAATTATATTTCTTTGATTTTTGATAGAAAAATGAAAAACTTTACTGACATTTTGTAAAATTTACTATATGGCTCAACTTAGCATATGAACCTGCTTCTATTTTCAAGTATTTCTTGTATGAATTTTTGTATTTTCCAAGGTTCAGATAGTTAAAAACTTTATAGAGATAACACAAAAATTAGAGGCAAAACCAGCATTTTCATTATGCATACCTGACCCAAAATAAGCTACTTGAAATGCATGAAAAAAAGTGAATATTGTAATGAAAACAAGAGGAACAAAACACAGTGGTAATATTTAATAAAACTAGTGTGTCTAGGCAACTCTGAATATGATATGGAAACCAGAACTTTGGACTCTAGCCCTTGAAGACGCATTTCATCTCATTAGCTGAGTACATGTTTAATTTTAGGTATATGCAAACATGCCTCGGAAATTAAATGTAAGTATGTGCATATTTTCCTTCACTGGGAACTAATTTCTCAACCAAGACCCAAAAAAGATGACAAACTGCTACTATGACTGCTTCCAGCCCAGCAATTAAGCTTTTTTTTTTTTTTGGGGGGGGGGCAGGGTTTGAATTAAGATCTTTTTACAGATGGTCGAAATGATTATCTCTTTGACTGTCATCTTTATTTAATTCAGCAAAAATATGACTAGGATCTTTTACAAGGTATTTCTTCTATTTTGCACAGTAGCCTTTTGTGTTTAATTAAGCTGTTAAGGGCTCTCAGGTAAATACTTGTCTTGTGAGTATTATAATAATTGGATAATTGGATTACTAACCTGATCACAACATTAGATATTTAGAGCCTTTTCTAAATACCTTCAAATGTCTGTCAATTTACAAATTCATGTTATTTTAATAAAATATGGGAAGATTATAATAGATTTTTTATACTTTATTTATATTTTCAAAGTGTTTTTTATGCATACTGAGAATACTAAAAATTCCTCACCTGGACTGCTGAGGCCCTGAACTGGACAGCATAATAAAATTTTATCTGATTTAATTGCATTCGCTCTGCCTTGCTATGCCTTGGCTGGCATACAAATTTTGCAAGGAAGAAACAGATGCATAATTTCACAAAATGTCTCACACTTTAGGATGCTATTCATTTCAAACCACTTTCATCATTTTGTAGTGTCATAAACAACCTGAATGCTAATTACTTGGATTTCAATCATTCCAAATCTCACAAGAGAAAAGAAGAAAAAGACTGCTTTGGGTGTCCCTTTTAGAGATGAAAATCTGACAGTCATTGTACTTTACTTGAGTCTGGCATTGTACATTGCACTAGTTTGATAAAATCCATTAACAGAAAGATTTTGGCATTATGAAAATATTCAACAGAGCATATTGAATAGGTCCTAAAAGATCTAAATAATAATGACCTGAAATATCTTTCTAGTCAAATATGATACCTGATACTTTTGTAGAAATCCCATTAGAGTCTGAATCTGAGTCTCCAGAGATGGAGAAACAATCCATGTATTGCTCCATCCAGATTTCTATTTCGTCCTCAGTGAACTGCTTTTCAGGAATATGTTAAGCAAGTTGATGAAAACAAATACATAATACTTAAAATATCCTCAGTGTAAAATGGCTACTATGTTAAAGATATTTCTGAGGAAATTATGAGTCTCTATTACATTTTTCTTATCTATAAGAAATTAGTTACAATTTTAGAAATGGGTAAGAATGGTGATCAAAGTCATAACTCTCATACATTTGGGGTCTTTTTTTCCCTCCTTGCACCCCCTTTTACCTCAAGTAGACTTTTTGACATTTTCTCCACATGGTTCTGTTCAATGGGTAGAGCTGGGGTAGTGGTGGCACTGTACTGTCAAGAAGAGACTCCTGCATTTGAGGGCACTTTTGGGCTCCTGATAGTTATTTTGTCTCTTACAAGATCTTTTTGTGAGATCCTTTCACAGATCCTTTCTTAGACACAGCCAGATCATGAGCAAGTTTCTCTCCTGCATTCTTGAGGATGTTGGACACAGCTACTTTCTGCTTCACAAACAGAATTGTAGCTTTACACAGCTTCTTGCAATTTTCAACATGCCGTGCTTCATTACTTCTTGGCATGCCTATTGACTAACATGATCAACTAGTTTTGTTACATTTGTGACTAAAAATAATTTTCTTGTTCTGTTTTCTACTGGGTCTTACATATCTGCTTTTTAAAACATTCTCCATAATTACTATTAATATTTTTCCCCTATGAGCACAGTAGGAAGAGAAGGGCTGTGGTGTGCCCCAGTGAGAGCTCTGAAAGCACAGGGCCTCAAATCTCCACTGGCTTGTATCTGGCTTAGTACATTCTTTTGGACAGCTTTTTCCTTCCTGTTTTGGTAGGTGTAGCCAATGACTAGAATAGTGATGAAGCTGGAAATATGAAGATTAGTTGAGTTCTGTGTAAAATTAACCTCTAATGTAGTTAAGAAGACTGTCTTCAGTCATAGGTAACTGTTTCATGTGGAAAAACATAGGATGATACATTTTAAATGCTATCATGCCTTCCGTGCTCTTAAAAAGATTTGTGAAGCCTGTTACCATGCAAACTATATTCTAACTTTTATTTTTCCCCAGAAAAACTTACTTGGTGCACGCAAAAATAGTCTCAGAGAAGAAAAAAAGAAATATACAGGAATCATAAGAAGACTTATCCAAGTATATAACTGAAGAACCACCCACTGACAACCAGCACAGAAGTATGATTTACTGCAAATATTTTCACCATATTTTAATGTCTTCCATTATAACATTATTGACTTTATACAAGTTTTAGAACTTCACCCTAATTTTCAGATTCCCTCCTATTTCATACATTTATTTAGTCATGCCCTTATTCTCCATATGTACTAGGAAAAAATCAGTGGTCTTGTACATAGTTTTCACTGCTGCTTTTTTTTCTTCTCTTTGCAAAGGTACTTCCTCCTCTGATTTATCCACTAAGCATCTAACCTACACAATTAGCCTCAAGTCAATAATCTATAGTTGTCAACTTATCATTTGCTCTGCAAGAAAAAAAAAAAATAAAAATCAGGCTCTCTTCTAAGAATAATCATCTTTCTCAAATTCATGCAAGAGGATCACATTTACTGCCAGTCCTTTTGGTAAACAGCAAACATAGCTTCTTTGCAGAGTAGAAATAAGAGGGCAGCCTGCACATTGCCTTTATTTCATCCCCCAAAGATCATTTTTGTGCTGTTATGAACTGCTAGTATTCCTTAGCAGAAGAAATGAGAGGAAGTTCAACCCAGCCAAACCCTTGCTCTAAATTATGCTTTACATTTTTAACATTGCACTGACACCTGTGCAAAGAAGAGCTGTAGAAACAAATTACCACTTCCCACTTTGTTTCTGTTTCTTGCTTCAAGGGAGTGGGGGGCGTAGAGAGGGAGATGGCAATTCACACTTTTGACACAGGGAGGGAGGTTTGTTCATTCAGATTTACATGTCTCCTCTGTAAATCCCTTCACCTTAGTGGGTTCTTCCCAGATGGCCTTTAAAATTCCAGAGCGACTGTCATTGCCAGGGCAATTCAGTTTAGCCTACGGCAGATGTCTACAAGAGATAAGATGAATCATGCTCTAAAAAATCTTATTTTTCCTTGTTGTCAGAATGGGCACCTGAGAATACATGCTCAGATGTAGATATTTACAGTGTGAAGTCAGGCAGAATGAATCTAAGGCTAGAAACCTCCTCAAGATGCTGTTGATGTCCAACAGAGAAACTAATGTGAAATCTGTCTGCATCTTGTTAATTTAGTGGTTGTACTAAAGATTGTATGTTTTGGGAGAGTATTTCACTCTCAGTGTGGGAAAAAAAACTTCATTTCCATCTCAAGATCTTGGTGTTGGAAACTTCTAGCATGTGTTTTGTGTATTTAAGCTGAAATCTGGTTTGGTCAAGATGTTTCTCACTGTATTTGCTCAGTATCCATCTCTTGGCTGCAGTCTGTGAGTTCTGCTTTGCAACAGATATGAGCAAAGAAAAATGTAATGGTTTATATGATTGAAACAAAGGTACAAAATCCAGCACTTTATGGTGTATTCAGCACGTCATACAGTATTGACATAATTTGTAAACCCACAAATGCACAGTGTGCTCTTGCTTCTCATAGTTTTGCTTTGAAGTCTTTCAAGACACAGGATGAGTTGATACCATTCTTCTATCACTCATTTTTAATTTAGGTATATTGAAATGCCAAGCAACCATACTTAAAAATCTTTTTTTTTTTTTTTTTTTTTTTTTTTTTTTTTTTGTTATATAGCCCTTAATTTAGATTCTTATAGTTTTGTTTGTTTGTTTTTCTTTTAATATATATAAATGAACTCTAGTGGAGACTAAGAGCCTTGCTAAATATTCTGGGTTTATGACAAAATTCTAATTTATACATCTCAAGCAAAGTCCCATCATGCAATCATTCCTGCTGTGGGTAGCTGCAAAATTATTGTGTCAGTGAAGATATTTGCTCATAAATTATTGGGGTATAAAATACTGCTGCTTTTTGTTTATACATGATAAAAAGAAAATAATTTCTGTACCCAGAAGTGTGTGTATTACATTTTTCCTCTCTCTGTCAGGCTGGTAATCCCCGAGACACCAAGTCAGCAAGAAAATAATTTCAGTGACATTCATTAATTTTCAGGAAGTTGTCAGAACTAAATTGATAAAACCAGCATATTATAGGTGGAATAAATTTTCCTTAAAGTTATTCCTCTTTTATTCTGAGATTCAGAATGAACAGAGTTGTTTGGGGAGTTTTATTGTTATTATCAGATTTCACATTATCATGCAGTTCTAGAAGACTTAAGAATTATGAATGTTTTTTTCTATAAAGCAAATGAAATACAAGATTTGACAAGAATGTCCTGTCCTGTGATTATGAGTTCATTTCTGGGTCTCAGAAATTGTCTCTGTGCTTTAGGTACCTTCCCATCTAAGCTGTCTATGAACCATTACTGACTCATTGCTGCCAAATCTAAGAGAATCACTGTTTTGTGCTGGGAGGTAACTCTTCATGCTAAATTAATTGATGTTGATTTGAAAAATTAGTGGGGAAAAAAGCAGACAACTTCTAGGCAAGAAACTGTTCTTCAAGGTTTCGTGAGACTCAAAGCCTTTCTATTTCATTGGTCTTTTTTTCCAATTGTATTAGTTTGTCTCGTAAAAGTATTGTAAAAGGTTTTGCTTTGCTCATACATTTTGAATGCCAGCGCTGTGACAGCATGTGTGCTTCCCTCTCAAGGATATCTATGTGCACTGGGGGCACAAAGCACAGAAAGGTAGCCAGACTCTCCAGGAGAAGGAATTTGTACCCTCAAGAGTCTGTTTCTGCAGCAGAGATGTTCCTGCTGGTGAAACCATTGGTAGCTGGTTGGACCTGTGCTCCCATACATCCCCATCCCTGCTCTCCATCTCTCTCTCTCTGGCTTTTCCCTCCCCTCTTTAGCACAATAACTGTATTACCAGCTGCAAGTGTCTGTTTTAAAAGAGTGAGGGTGTGTGTGTGTGTATGTGCGCCATATTTCCAGCTGGGCCTGCACACTTTCCTGGAAGGACCTGAGTACACTCAGAATCCTTTCAAGTTGAAGAGCCCAGTGACTTAGCTTAGAGCCTTGTTCTCCTACAGACTGTGTGAGCAATAAATCTCTAGCTCAGTGGGTTTCAACCCTTTTTGTATTAGTGGTCCAAGTATTCTCTGTAGAATCGCAGATTAAAAAGCAAAGCAAAGAAAAAAAAAAGAGAAAGAGAAGTCTGGCCATTTATCTAGTAAAGTTTACTGTCAAGATTAGTGTGATATTACATTTCCCTGTTAATTGTGCTGAATTTTGGCACCAAAATGCTTTTCTGAAGTGTGACTCTCCTTGGGATGAAAGGTTTTAATGATGGAGGAAACAAAGCTGTAAATGGAAAGCCAGCAAGGATGCAGCTGGTCTTCAGATTAGAGGTACACCAGGTGAGCTCACACCAGGCACTGAAGGGAAGGGCAGAATAGTGTCAGCTCTGTAGCCTCATCTTCATGGTCTCTAATTACACAGAACTTTAATTAACGCAGAGGCCTTCTGTCTTCTCTTGTGCCATTTTTCTTTCACAGTACTCTTTTTGCTTATGTCGGTAAGGGAGAGTGTAAACATGGCCCCGAGCCCAAAACCAACACGTAAACACAGTATCAACAGGAACCTGCCCATCGTGCTTCTGGCTTAATCATCAGTTAGCTGTGTGCTTCAGCTGTTACTGGAAGGCTTTAACTACTTCTGATGGCTGCATTAAATGCCTTGACTGCCTCTCTCCCAAAAAAGAAAAAAAAAATAAAAAAACTCAGAGATTTTTTTTAGAATATATTGAGTGAATAACTTTTTTTTGATGCATAATACCTGGGGAACATTAAAGAAAGACTGTCTCATGGTACTTCAATGGAAATTACCTGTGTTGAAAATTTTCTGCCCGCATTCTGACCTTTGCACTGGGCAAAATGTATCTGCCTAAATTTAGGTCAGGAAATGGACTCTTGAATTCCAAGCAAGGTGATAATATTTGTTGGAGGACTTTGTTTTTTCAATTTCCACTCATATGTTAGGAGAATATTTGTTTTCTGTCTCTCAGCTCTGTGATCTTACTTCCCCATAAAGGAAAAAAAAATATATATCAAGGGGCATAAATCTCCTAACTCTTGTTCCATACCCTCAGGACACTTTAAAAGATGTCAATGTGCAATTTCTCATGTCTAGACATTACTTAGTTGTTCAAGCTTAATTCTTTATAAAGTGTCAGTGAGACCTGCCAGACTGATCATCTTGGAAGACAGAATCTTTCTCTTAGCTCCAGAGCACTAAATACTTGAAAAAGGAACATAATTTTCTCCACTCTTGTCCAAGATCTGATCTTGGTATGAGCAATCTAGGATACAAAGAAAGACTCCCTGCTCAGCCTGAGCAGATCTCAATTGTACCATGCCTTCTCCTGTTCCAGTTAGATATGTTTCCTATTTGGGTGTGCAAGAAATACACTGGAAGAACTATCCATGTCCATATGCAGGTGTGAGATTAATTGCTAGTTCTCAATAACATGAGGGCTGCATTGTACTAACTGTTCCTGCTGTTGATTCCTGCTGCCTGATGGTTTGGGGATGCATAGCAACATTCAGCATGAAATAGTCAGCAGAATTCAGAGTTTCTCTACGTAGACAGGACCAACCAGAGCCTGTTGCCTCAAAAAAGAAAAAAAAAACTTGTTTTACAGTTTGGTGCAATCCCCTGGGCCATCCAGACATAGCAAGAGAAACCCTAGTGCCTGTTCCCTACCCTACTGCTCTGGTGATCTCATCTGCTCTGGGTTGGCACATGGTTTCATTTCTGTGCCATAGGCACCTGGGATCTCTGATTAATCTTTGGCAGAAACTGGAAGAAACTGGGTACACACTCCAATGCTTAATGCATCTGCAAAACCTAATTTCCCAGAGCTTGGCAGCTGCAAAAGAGACCCATTGTTTCACGACCCTTTGAGATAAATATAAATGTTGACCTCTTCAGCCTAAGTTTGATAGATACCTGTAGGAATGAAGCAAACTACAATAAAATATATTTTTGTGTGTCTACAAAAATTGTGAGTAGACAGAGACCATTTTATTTTTTATAAACATTTTGAGGCTTTTTGTGTCCTATTTTGAGACAATAGTTAAATCTATTCATTTGCTTTTTGCAAGGTTTCCTATGTCTCCTCTGGTTTTCATCTAATGGAATCAAAGCCTCCTGCCAGATTTCTGACTCACTGAAAAGCCTTTTACACAGGCTGCCATGTAGTTAAGAACCTGCATTGTGTAACTTTGAGAAGCTGCATTGTATTTAGAACACTCTGTTTATTAGACAGTCTTGTACCAGTTAGGATCTAATCATCTGGATGACTTGTTGACACCAAGTTTGGGATGAAATTTGAGGTTTACTGTAGCCAAGTGCTTTGCCATGCCAACAGTACAGGCTCCCCTTCTTTATCTATTTTTTTTTTAATCTGGGTTTCTCTGTCCAACAAAACAAACAGAGCTGAGCTATGCATGTTATTTAAAATGGAAATTAACACTGTTCTGGTTTCACAGCATGATCAAGACATAATTTAGTCATACTAGCATTTTTACATTGCTTATCTAATTGGCTGTGCTTTTACTCTGGATTCTGGGCTGCAAATTTCCAGCATAATTCTCTAGGAATTTGCCAAGCAGCCAGAGCAACATAAAGGAGTTTAACTCTGACGTTTCCCTTCAGTCCTTTGTCACTAGCTGTTTGAGTTTGGATGAATTGCATAGTCCTCATTCTTAATAAATGTCTATCTATCTTTGGAAGTGCTTCTTTTAGTTCCCACCATAAAGCAAGTTTCTCTTGAGTCATGGAAGGATTAGTGCTCACTAGACCACTCAGTATTGTTTGCAGTTCTTCCCTCTTTTGTCCCTGTTTTAGTTCCAGTGTTCAGAAAAAGGCATTTCATTAGGTTTTCATGGCTCAAACACTTCCTTTTTCTCACTACCTTGACACTATTATGAACAACAATATGTGGGTCCAAGAAAATGAAGCACATAACTTTTCTCTAAATAAAACTCCCTTATCTTTCCATGTATTTAACCCTCAAGATGACAAGCACAAATAATAATTTGATTCTGTCAAGATAGCTTAATACCATGGGACAATTTAATGTATTATTTTTTTTCCTCACAGACAAATTAGGCAATCATAAAAAGTGAGGATCATCGATTGTAAATCAGTTAATGAAAAACTTAAACAGATACTAAGTTCAAAAAATGTTGCATATCTTGCACATAGGGAATATTCCACATGTTTTCTTTCATTGAGAGCACAACCTCAGACAGAACAGTCTGCTGATCTTCTCCTTAGGATATGATTTTAACTAGTGGGAACTGTGTTTCTTGACGAAGTTGTTCAGAAAGTGCAACTTCTGGCTAATCACAGAAGAGAAGATAAATCTGATGAGGAGAAAAAAAAAACCAGGTTTTTTTAAAAATCAGATTTTTATAGAATAAGAAAGTAATGCTAATTCAGATTGCATAAATGAACAGCTTTAACCCAATGGTTCCAATGGAGAGATGCTACTGTCATTCCCCCCAAGGATTGTGCCCAACATGCAAAAAGAGTGGTACTTTTTGTTTCATGGGAAAAAAAATCCAGTAAACAAGCTTATGCCCATAAAAGAGAATAGGAATGCACCCAATGATTTAGGTAGTATTTTACCAAAACATTACCATCTTTTAAAGGGGCAATATTCAGACAAAGGGTCTCAAGGATTCAGAAAGTTCTGTGCAGTGTTTTGCTACCTGTTTGTTTTTTTTTTTATGGATAGTTTATTCAGGTTACATTATAAACTTCAGCATGAAGAGTTTTGCTGTTATAATCATGCCTTCATTCTCCACATCTGTCCCATTACATCTAGATTATGCTGACTGAACACCGTATGGTTGAATCTCTTCCTGAAATAAAAATAGTTTCTTATATCAAAATCAAGGTAGTTTTACTTAGTTTTAGGTACTGTCTTTTCTGTTTGGATAGTGGTAAATGTAAATGTATTGTTTTAAAACTGTGCATCTGAAGCTTTTTGCCATGTAAGAGAGCTATGTTCTTATTGACTGTGTGGTAAACATAATGTAACAACTTCAAAACACAGTCACCTCATAACCTAAAATCGTTATCATAAGTGTGCTCTAAGGAAAAGGCACAAGAACAAAGTTATTTTCCAGGATCTTCATTTGTGGCATACTTTTTAAGTATTTTTTTCTTTTTTTCCTTCTGTATATGAGATATGAAGATCTCTGTTCACATTTCCATAACAATGAGTTTCACAGAAGTGTGATGGAGTGTGTTCTGTCATGTACCTGAATTTTATTATTTAATTGGATCCCTCCAACTGATTTCATGCATACTGGTATGAGACTTTGTGACGTAATGGTCTTGCATTCCTAAGACTTGTCAGATCAAATTTTGTAGGAATTGATCAGTCCAGAAATAATCAGACAAAACTTGCATGAATGCAGGGCTAGATTCACTTCTCCTAAGTCAGATGGCCAAAGGATAATAAATCAGCTCCTGAAGGGCAGCTGACTGGTTTTTGTTTTGCTGCCACTTCCCGAGCCCAAACAGCCAATTCCCCTCTTTAGCCACTTCAATATTTTGGATCAGAAGGTTTCATACTGAATGAGGCATCTGGCTTTTTGTCTGACCTGTGCAGATGGCAGCTGAAGGCCAGCAAAAAGAATTTTGTGATTGCAAATGTTCCTCTCTTCTCCTTTAGCAAAGACATCGCAAACAATGACCCATCTCTCACCCAAAATCTTCCTTGTTTTAGACTGGGCATTAAAAAAGGCAAGTCACTAACTACTCACCATACTCTATCACTAGATGACTGATTAGTGCCAAAGTTAAATGAGTACTGGAATTTTACACTACCAGTGTCAAAATGAGTAATCTCAAGGCCCACAAAAGGATTAGGAATTCATAGAATGGTTTGGAATGGCAGAGATCTTAAAGATCATCCATTTTCAATCTCTCTACCGTGGGCAGCACAGAGCTTCTCTGGACAACTTATGTCAGTGTCTTATCACGTGAAAAAAAAGAAGTTAATCAAAATACAAAGGTCATCTAATCTACTGCATGGACAGTTGGCCAGAGAAGGTTTTTTTCCTAGGAGAAAAAAAAATATCCCTCTATTGACTCACTACGTCTTCTGCCTCTCTGATTTTACAGCCTATTAACTCCAAGGTCAAGAGGGTAAGAGGAGGTCAGGGTTGAGTACAGCACAGTGAGTGGTTCTGTCTGAGACCCTCCCTTGCTGGGTATTTATGTCGGCCTGAGGTTCAGCAAGAATTAAAGCTATCTCACATTTAAGGTGTTTTAGGATTTTGGCAGCTGCCCTTAAGGGGATTAATCAGAACTGGACTTGAATAAAGGCCGAGTGTCTAATTTGGGCAGAGGTGGAAAGGTTCTGCAGATGAGCAAAGTAAGGAGCTTAAGCATCTATGGTGCAAACTTTCATTTGCCTAAATCTGGATGAAGAGCAGATGCTGATGTTCACTGAGAGCTGAGGATAGGCAGTGTGAATCATGGATTTGTACTTAATCATTTAAAACATCCAGATGGCTAGTTTATGGTAGATGAATTCAGGTTTCAGAGGGTAATCACATCACCTTGTTTTAGGTATATAAATTAGCTGCCAAAAATAGAAAACTGATCTTTCTATGTTCTCTCTGTAGCCAACAGGGAGACACTGGTCTTCTAGAAAATTAATCAAAATTATAGTTTTACTCTGAATTCTAGAGAAGTCTGCTGGTCCTTGCTGATTTTAGATGATGTGTTGATGATTTTTCCTCCATCTACAGTGATTGTATCTCTATAGACTATAGAAAATCACTGATTTCCCAAATTGAAAAATCTTGATTGTGCGTGGACACAGCCTCAGGACTGAGAGTCCAGAAGGCCGAAATCAATTAATTCATAAGCTGGTCTGAACATGCATGATTACAATGTATAAGCCAGCAAAAATAAATATTCTTTAAATTTTGAGATGCAGTAAACACAGGAACCTTTTGCTTAGTAAGCTGCTGAGAGATGAACAGAAGAGGAAATTGTTAATAATAGTCAAGCAAAATGCATCAATTCATGGTTACACTGCAAACAAATCTGCTTTTCTGTCAGGTGCACAGGCTAAATCTGCCTACAGGCAATTTTAATTGACAAGCACAGCATTCATGAAATAGATAAACCTTACAAATTCTGACCTTGTCCGTATCAAACAGGGTAATATTAACATAAGGATTCCCTTCATCCATTTTATTATGATTTATACTGGAGAAAATTACGATGAAAAAAAAATATTTTGTTCCCATGTACCTATTCAAAATTCTGCATGTCCTTTACTGGGGGAAAAACATGGTTGTTATAGCTCATGAAAGGAAAATAATACTCCTTAGTTTCACAGTATGGGAATACCAAGGGAATATAGGATTGCCCAGCATAAAGAACAAATCTTTCACTAGAATTTTCACTTACTCTGTCAAAAATCCAAATGATAATTATTATTTATTGATACCTTTTGTTTTAGCTTTTTGGGATGGAAACTGATTTCCTTCATCCTGTCCTGAAGCCCAGTGTGTGACCCTTCTCTCCTAAGTGTCTCCAGCAGCACAAAGACATGGCACAATGTGTAATGTATAAGATCGATTATTGAAAGGGTGACTGAGGTCTCACTATTTCTTTAATGAGCTAAATTTAATAACTACATAAAGACATATGAGGACACAGTGTGAAGCTAATATAAAATTTCTACTTCACATAAAGACCATTCTCTTGAAGTGATGATACAACATGTGCGAAGTTGATCTGAAGACTGCACACAATAAATCTATCAATATTGTGAAGGTGAAGACTAACTATTTTCTGGTTATGTCAGTGATTTTGTGAGAGTAATTATGATCTTTATGTATAGTTTGTGGTTACAAGAAAAACAGCAACAATGGTTGTGACAGCTAATGTAACTAATGTCTGTATATTTCCAGTTTTGTCCCTTGCTGTAGCCACCTGATCAATCAGCCACAATACCAAAAGAGATAGAGTAATTTTTCATCTGAATTGCATCGCAAAGCAAGGGCACACATCTACAAAATTTAGTCAACAACAATTTGAGGACAATCCTCATTAAAAAAAAAAATAACAAAATAATTCATTTGGGAAGCATGGCTATATCTTAAGCACAGATCTTCAAACTTTCACTTTCAAGCTATCATAATTCCAGATGACTGCAGTCACTACTAATTTTTTCAGCCTTCCAAGGTGCAGTCATTAGCAGTCTCACAATATCTATAATTGTCTTTTTATGGTTATAAAGCTGCAGCAATGGAAGAAGACAGCTTGTGCCTCTTAAATGGAACCCTGCAGTGCTGTTTCCTGATAACACAGAAGATTATGTATGGCACCTGCAAAGCCCTGGGATTATGAAGGGCTGGATAAGAAAACTCAAGGAAAAGCTTGGGGAAAGGAGGATGATCTTTAGCCATCTTGACAGGAGTAACAGAAACTCTGCTGGAAAGAGCAGGATAGGACCTCAGGCAAGCTTACTCTTTACAGCTAATTTTATGTAGCACATCACAGTGTGATAACCTTGGTATGAGAACAAGCCCAGAGGTGAAGTGTTTCCTTCAGATTTGTTGAAGTCCTTGTGCTAATTAAGCTGTATGTAAACAACTCCACTGAGTGATAGCTCAGGTCTTCTCCCTCATCATTTTGCCGTCCTCTGACATGAAACACCTCTAATAACCCTTGCAACTTGACTGCCCTGTCTTCCATACTGTGTCAGATCTTAGCTGTCCTGTTCTCTTTGAGCATCCCTCTAGATTTCACCACTGTTTTCCCATATGGCATCACTCATTCCATCCTAATCACCTTGCAAGAACCACAAGCATGCCTTTGACTCTGCTTTGTGCTTTCCCAGACACTTGTCTAGACCACTATCTTAATATCATCTTCTAAATGTTCCAACAGCTTCTAAAATTTCTTCCTCTGGTTCTCTATCTCTTGTTCTGCCAACTATAAGTTCTTAATTCTCTCCTTGAGGTAGTTTATAATTTGTTGCTGCAGATTTTATTTTGCTTTGTTCTGTTTTTTTTATTTATGCTTCAGTTGCATTTTCTATAAACCCAGAGCTACATTGTTTTCTTGACCTTGGCTTTGAAAGGACTTCTACCATACAGCAACATATGTGTATCTACTTTTATGTGTGAGCTCAGTCATTGTCATCGTTAAGACTTTGATTAGAATTAAATTTTCAAAGTTTAAATAAAAATTTCCATAAATAAGAATGAAAAATACTTAGGAACATAGTGTATGCATTATTTTCATTTAGCTGTTATGTGTTAAATAATGTTTACTATCTCACTGTCTCTGTTAAAATAGAGAAAAATATCTGCTTTCTGCCTACTTTCTGAGTTCTTCAGTAGCAGCAATCACTTGGATTCTGAAACATCTTAAGAAACAAAGGAAAAAATGTGGTTTTTAACAATGAGAAGAAGTCTATGACTTCTTGTCCTGGATCTGGAATGCTACTCAGATTTTCCAATACAATTTTACAGGGAATTTCTTCAGCCATGACTTGAAAGTTAGGGATATTCAGATGCCTTCACATGCCTATTTCTAGAATTTACCATTAAACATCTCTCCTTTTAGGCAGTCTTTACAGATGTGTCTTTTGAAACATCGAGGCCTGGATTTACCACATTTCATTTGTATGACTGATGAAGATGATGAGTCTGTGAGAGCAGTTGTTCTCTGTTCACTAGAGAGTAGTTTGAACAAGATGTTTGCATATTAGAGAAACCAAATTCCATATGTGCACTCAGGAAAATACTCAGGTCTTAGGAGGAATGATCCACCCTCTGAAGGTACCAGAGTCTTGCCATTGTCTATAGTGATACCTACAATGTCTATGATATTTGTACCAATTACAGTGCCTGTGATATCTTATTCTTATGGTTTTCTTAGGTATTTAAAATTTGTGTTATGAATCTAAGCCTGGTCTATTTCTAAAGAGGAAACAGCATATACAAGTCAAATGCTTTTAACTTTATTTATGCCCTGTTTTAGGGCTGACCCATTGTAAATTATAGAAATCATAATCTCATTAGAAGTCTTGCTGGGGAGGGCCATCATGCTTTCCATTAGTAGCCAGAGAGGGAGTGAAGTGAGAGCAGAGAAGAAATGAATAAAAGTGACAGTGTGATAGGAAAAAAACCTGCTTTTTTGAAGTCTTTGTGTAGGAACTCTGGAATAAGACACAGACAAGCTTTCCAAAACAGGCAAGTCTTTAAATAGTCTCTTCATGCATGAAAAGTGAAAACTTTCAAACCTTTTTAATAACATTGATCAGATTATATTAGCCCAATATCATGTATTGATGACAGTTCTGCTCTGAAAAGTCTCTTATAACTCAACATCTCTTACTAGTTTTCTTCACTACATGGCATTTCTTTAAATTCTTATCTTGTTTTAGATCCATATATAAATTTTTCTAAGAGAAGGAAGCTAAGATATTATTTTTTAATGTTTTTCCCAGATGGAAATTGCTAGTATATTTTCATGCACTTTTTTAATGAGAAAATATTCTATTCTCATCCTCTGATAGGCATTGGATATTTCTTTTTATTTTTGATTTTTTTAAAGAAGAGACTATATTGCAATCAAAAGCACTAAACTCCTTTGCTAGGTAAGAGGTATACGCTAGAGAGAGCTTTCAAAAAATCAAATCAAGTGTATGAAGTACTATAGAGATTATGTCCTTGCACTCTTGTAGGAGAAGAAATAAGAAATCAATTTTCTTTGCAATATTTATTTTTCAAATAACAATTCTAAAGCAGACTGGTAGTTTATGTGCAGAACCAGATCATTCTTTCCATATCAAGTAGAACAATTTTGTCAGACTCACTTTGCTGCTAACATGGATTTCATGCAGTTAAATATAAGCTGACAGAATGTACGACATTAGTAGAGTAGATCTTATCCATAACGATCAATTTTTTCCTCAAAAAAAGAAAAGCTCTGTCTTTGGAGTGGTTTTGAACTGCCAAGGGAAGATAGTACCCTGACAGAGGATATTCCCTTAGACAGTTTGAGAGTTCTCAGTGGAGGTCATCAATTATATGGATACTACTGTCCACGTACATCTCGGTAGAATCCTAATACTTCCTCAGCAGGCTTAGAGTTTAATGCCAACTCAGCCCCACGTGGGAGACTGAGAAAGTGAGAAAAATCATGATTTCAGATAAAGACAGTACATGGTATCCCGAGGTATGCAATATCCTTTGGTCACTTGGTCACTTGGGGTCATCGGTCCCACTTGTATCTCCTTCCAACTTCCCAGGTTCCCACAGCCGCCTCGCCAGTGTGGCAGCGTGAGAGGGCCTTGACATTCTGCAAAAGCTGCTCACCAATGACAAAACCTGTTCTGTATTATCACCACCATTTTCAGCACAAATCCAAAACACAGTCTCATCCTGGCTTCTGTGGACAAAATTAACTCTGCCACAGCCAAAACCAGCAGAGCCACCTATATTACGTGCCACAGAAATATTTTAGTGTGAGAAAGTATAATTTTCTACACAGACAAAACATTTTTCATTCCCAAAATTTAATTTCTGAAATTATTTCTTCTTGTGTGTAAGTGTCACTAAAGCAAGTGTAGAACATGGAGTGTAAAGGTCTTTTTAAGTCAAACACTGTGCCCATGCAGGCAGCTGAAACAGGAGTGCACATGCACATGCACACATGTACTGTTGCTAAATGATTGTGTCTAAATGTTAATGAATAGAAGCAGCTGAAAACACCTCTTCTTTTTTTTTAAATCACCACGGTAACACCTCCCTTGAGGACAGGGAAGGAAAGTGAAGAACAATAGTTACCCTAAGTGGCATAGTTAAGTAGCACAGGGACAAGGAGGTCAACACAGAATGGTTTCAATTCAGAGCCAACAAAAATTGCTGTAATTCCTCAGCAAGGCACCTAATTGGAATCATGCACATTGACAGTTTCACCAATTTTACTTCATGCTCTGGAGCAATATAAAAACCACCTTGATTGTTTATCTGTCCCAAGTGCCCATGATAGCAAACACTAAATCCCAGAAATGGCCATTGATGCACATGAAGTCTCTGGCACAAGCGACAGAGCCACCTTGTTCAGCGGGATCTATAGTTAAGGGTCTAGCCAAAGACATCTGATTCTAGACACAGATTTACCCTGCCTATTTCCTGTTACAGCCCACATAACTCTGTGTATCTGACATGGGAACAAATGTGCAGCTGCTCAGTCTATCCTTTTATTAGGTGAAGATGAAGCCTATCCTTGCAACTACAAATACAAGATTTGAGCACTCTTGCAAGTTAATTTGGCATTGATACACAATCTGAAAGGAAAGCCAGTGGGACCTGCTTAGGTTCTATGCTTAGTCCTTAAACTTTAAGGACTGTCATAGAATTTTTCAGAAGGTTAAACGACTTCACATGATTTGAAGCTAGTCTCAGCATTAAAAAAATAGTGCCAGTCAGACTAAATAAGATGACCATGGTTTGATTCTTATAAATGCTGTAACATCTGAGGAAAAAAGTTTGAAGCACTTCTGCTCTTCCTCCTTCCCTTTTCCATCTGACAACGAATATCTTCTGATTTGAGGGCCAGTGCATAGGGAGCACAAAACTAGCATGTGCTTGAAGATATGAAGCATAGAAACCTCAGAGCTTTTACTATCCCTTGTTGACACATTTATGCAAGGCTACAGACCACCTCTAGTGTGCTCAAATTCACATAGCTACAAAGACGGGGAAGCCTTGCTGAGAAACCTTCATGTTACTGGCTCTAAAATTAACTGTAATTTACAAGTCAGCATAGTCACAGAGTAGAGAACTATAGCATATAACCAGTGAGGACAGGAAAGATGACGGGTAATTAGACATAATCAGTCTTTCCATATCTAATTGGTATTGACTGTGTCATCAAAGCTTTAATCTTCTCTATTTTCCTACCACCATCTCTTCTTTTATTCTTGTTCCTTTATGGATGAAAAACCATTTAAACAACATTTAAGGACTATAGACATCATTATATTGATTGAATGAATGAATATTTCTTCAGAAGCAGAGAAAGACTCCTGTGATTCTTTTCTATGGAAAGTTCACAACTTTTTTCTGGGTAGCCAAAATCCTGCAGCCTTTTCTTTCTCTCTAGAGTCCTGCAGCAGTAAGTTATATGAGATTGATCACAGAGCAAAAACATTAAAGAGTACAGCTGTGTCTTGAGACTCAGAGCATTTGAGTTGGGGCAGAAATATATGCAGGGGAGGAGTTCATTCTGCTGTAAGCCTCGATAGACTCTGGAAGCAAGCATGTAAACACCTGTTTCAAACACTGTTTATGAAGATACTTGTTTAAAAAGGGTAAATCAGTCTAGTTCTATGAGAAGATCATCATTATGCAAATTATCTTTCAGGGAGCTTAAAATAAGTAAGTTCCTTCTTTCTGAAGAAACATGACTGAACTGTCAAATATTACTTAGTAAGAGGATTATACTGGATTTGATTTTACTCAAGACTGTTTTATAGAGAACAGTTTCTCTCCACTTTTAGTGAGCCACTTACTTTTGAGATATTGGTTTGGATTCAACATTAGTCTTAATTGACATAGGTTTAGTTATTTCACTTGAGTCCTTTATCATAAAGCTCCATATATTATATAATTATATATAAATAGAAGGATCCATGCATGCTATAATCCATGCACTGGAATGGAAGGCAGAGAAATAAATAGAAAAGTCTGATTTGTGACTTTATGAAATATATAGGTTAAAACAAAACATTATGCAGCAGCAGACTTACATGATTGTTGTGTGTGATTAATTTTTTATTTAATTCTCTTTCTAATGATATCCAAAATATATCAGTATGTGATCCACAAAACAGACACTTCGAAAATCAATCAGTTGCAAGAAGCAGGGTGAATTTAACACTAAGAAAAAAGAAATAGAAGTAAAATCATGAACACAAGAAGAAGAGAAATTGGGGGGGAGAAGAAGAGTTTCAGTCACATAATTCAATCTCATGCAGTGAGCTTTTTGCTTTGGTCATCAACAGAGATCCTCAATTTGGATGAAATGTTGCATCAGACCATTGAAGAATCTAACTTCTGAAAAAATGGACACATTGGACTTTCCTCAGGGTGTTTTAGGGTGGAGCAACCAAGAATATGTAATTCATTAATTTGCTTCTGCAGTTTGGATCAATTACACTTATATCTGGCTGATGAAGAAGAGGCAGGTACAGAAGGAGATACAGTTAGATGATCTAGAACACACCAGGAGGGAAGCAGAATGGGTCTGAGATAATAAATAACTTGTCCCTGGGAAAATATTTTTTTACTACAGTGAGAGAGAACCCAGAAAAGACAAAATAGCTCATTACCTACTCTATTTCTTTATCCTTTCTGTGTTAGTACAAGAGCCTTCTGTATCTTTCACTGGCCTAAAAGGATGAGTGAAGAAAAGAAGAAAAACCATCTGCTTGTGAAATCTGTTTGCTTACCACAGTAATACTGAGGTACCATTCAGACTATCATGGAAATACTTCACATATTTCCTAACAGCAGCCATTTCGCTAAAACCCAAGAACACAACAAGTTAAAAAGAAGTTCTAAGAAATCAACTGGAAGGAAGTATTCAAGGTTTATTTTGACTAATTCCGTGGCATCGTGCTTTGCTTGTCTGACTTTTACTTGCCTGAACTTCAAAGAATTTCAAGCAGCATTAGAACAAATTCATCCCTGTTACTCAGCAATTTCATCCTTCATAAATGTCTTTGAAAGTCTGTGCTTCAGATCCAAAGAAATATATGTTATGCAAATTAAATCACTGTAATTCCTTTGGAATTGCCACATACATTCAGTTTAAACCATCAGGAGCTGCACAGAGGCAGAAGGGATAAAACTCCTACCCCTTTGATCCCAGGGGCATTACCCCCCTCTGCCTGAGCTAGAGAAGAGCTTGTGCTATGCATGCCAGCCCTGTGGCACTGTCCCCAAAGGTCCTGCGAATAGAGAGCTCAGGCTGTGCCCCTGTCACAGCCCTGCATTGACCGTCAGGCAGGTGGCTGTGTGAGGGGTGGAAATGAACTGCAGGGATGGACTAGGTGCACAGGAGGGTAAGAACAGGGCAGAGGTGAGGCAGGACAAGAGAATTTATTGTTAAACCTTTATGTCATATAAAATAACCCAGCTTACATGTCTGCAGCGTCAAAGCAAGGCTTCCACTTCTCCCTTTCAGTCAACTCCAGGTAATTGTATCCATACTGACAGGGTAGGAGTGTGCTGGGTTCAGATATATCTCTACTCAACTGTTGGACACAACTGTCCAACTCCAGGCTTAAACCAATGTATGAGCTGGTCCAAGTGCATGATAGATGATCAGGGACTTTGTCATAAAGAATGAGATCCAGCTTTAAGCTGACACAACATCAAAACCACATTACAGCTCTTATAAGAAATAAGCCCTTCTCAGTTCAGAACAGACTATATTACTCATGCTAAGAAGTCAATCTTTTTCTCAGTCATATGGCTGTTTTTGATAATGCATGACTTCAGCATTGAGGGATGCCTCAGTGAACAGTTACATCTTGACAGATTTGGTTTTTAAGAGCAATGCACACCTTGCTGGTACAATGGGCAATAAAGAAATACAAATTTAGCCCCTGTATGTAGAAGAGAAAGTCCCACACTCACCATTGGCTGTAAGGATAATCTGCAAAATATGAATAACTGTTTGAACGGAATCAGTATTTCCCGACAGGATTTTACACACTTGGAGATGTGATGTAGAAAAAGACAGCTCAGGCACTGACATCTCTAGTGTCAATGCTCTGGTCATGCTAAAATACCTGTTAACAGAATAAGAGACAAGAATTTTTTACTAGTATAATTGAAGTCTTAGGAGTCTGTTATGGAATTTGGTGTTGTTAGTTCTGATGTAAATACTATACATAGAGAAGAAAATACAGAAAATGTTACTACAACAATAAAAACAACAACAATAATAATAACAATAAACAAATGCAGTAATTTCTAATTGCTATACACACTCTTTTCCTGGTGTTCTTTCTGTTGTTCCTCCAAGCCCTAAGCTCAGTGATTCCATTTGGGAGTGAGGTGAGGGAGTTGTCACCACCTGTATTTTTTCACCAGGAGGAAATATTTCCTGTTCGTGCTTTTTCACTCTACAATTCATTTTTGACTTCTTTTTTCTTAAAACATACTTTTATATCTGTGGTTTTTAATATTATTCTGTAATTCCTCATCATATCTGAATTTACAGTAGATGATGGTTTGCCTTTTACATGCACTAGAGAGTATGCCTCCATTTTTTATCCCTAATGCCTATTTTTGACCAACCCCAGGACTGCACTTTTTTAACTGATATTTTGTGTGGTTTTTGTAACTATGGGGTTACAAAGCCAGAGTCAGGCTGTGCCCCATCTTTTATTATCCCACATCTGCACCCCTCTGTGCCATCCCTAATCTCTTCTTCACAAGATGTCCCCTTTCACAGCAAGCCTGTATTTCTCTAACAGCATTTTTGATAATTGCTTCTTACTGCTATCTGTATAATATATATATATTAATATATAATATATAATAATATATTGTTATACTATATATATATAACAATAATATATATTGTTATACTTTACAAAGATAACAAAACCTAAGGAAATTAGCCCCAGACACCACTAAATTCAACAAATTTCTGTCACAGCTAAACTAATGGAGTTTCAGGCTGGCCAGGTTCAGGCAGAGCAAGTCTGGTAGCCCTCACTGCTGAGGCTTTTCAAACTCAGTAAAAAGCCTATAACTTGTTACTGGCAGTAGCAATTGTGTAGGATGGGACTACACAAACACATATCACACATGGTTTTATCGGGAGTGACCTTAATATAGGCTACTAAAACTGGAGTCTGGAATACACAAAGGGTGTAGCCCAAATCATCCCAGTTTCCACTGATCCCATTATTTCCTGTGAGTGTATTTTCTGATCTCCAGACATGTTCCCATCTCATTTGAGAACCTGACTTTATGTAAGGAAATGTGGCAATAAACCCCACTCAGGATAATTAGGACACCCTCTTTGCAGAGGCCCAATGCACACCAAATACCCGCGATGGAAATCAAGCAACATCAGAGCCTTTAGAGATTACAAATCCTTGCTTTCAAGACAGGAAATTGTGTGACAGCAGTATTTTAGGGCAGAAGAGTTCAAGACAGTGCAATAGAGATGCGACTGGCCCACATGCCTTTCCCTTCATGCTGGTAGTTGACAGTGTGCATTATAGTGACTTAATGGTGTATTTATCTCAAACAGCATTGCCTAATGAATGAATACCTAATGAGCCTCCATTAGGCTTAGAAGTGCCCTGTTTCAAACCATTAGCTCATTGCAGTAATAAGGTATTTTCTACTGCAGAGGAGTTAAAGCAAACACAGCAGTTCTTTGAAGCCAGATGACTGCTTAAGGCAAAATAAAAGAGAAAGCAGAATTATTAATTCAAAGAAATAGAAGCGAATACTATACATGGGGAAAAAATCAGCTTTGAATTTGTTTTTTATTTTTCTTGGTAGCATTTTCTGGTTTGGAAAAAAGGCAATATATGTTGGCAAGATAAGAGCTTTGACTTTCACTATTGGGAGTAGAATGGAATGTCAGTCATGAATTGTCTGTTCTATTAGTGTTTTTGCCCTGCCTTTGAATTGGAATCAGCTAAAATCATAGCATATGAGACTTTTAATAAGGAATTTCCCTTTACTTGTCTTGAATTGCTTGGTGTCTTATTCCGGGCCTTTTAATACCTTAGTTTGGGAACAAAACTTATTCCAGTGCCTCAGGCAAGAGAAGCTGAGAGCTAGTGAAATATGTATAGTGTGATAGGATTTAGAGTTATATTTGAAGAATTATGTAAGAGAGATATTTAGATGCCTAAATAGATAAAAAACGGCCTGATGGCATCTTTAAAAGCACTTGAGTCATGTAAAGTTAAATGTGAGGCTGGATGCCCGCAGTATATCTGTTTCCCTAAGTGTATATCCATTTCCCTAGGTGCGTATCCAAACAAAGCAATGAAAGATTTCCAGTCAGAAGAATTAGAAAATTATGACTGCAGGTACTTTTATTGAACTTCTGATTTATCTACAGACTAATAATTGTAGGTCTAATCTAGAGTTCATAGAATTCAATTAGATACTTTATACTGATTTAATATACTTTATATCAGGTTTCTGTGATAATAGTAAGTTACACTGAATGTGGAATTAATCTCAGAGAATTAAAATGTATTTGTGGATAATATGCGAGTAGAAAGTGGGCACAAATTTTAAATTATTTGCTATAAATTATTCACCCAATTATTTTGCATGTAGATAGATAAGGAATTACTCATTAATGATTATGTATTCTGCATAAGCATTGGCAACATGATGAAAAAGATTTATCATGAAGGATCTGTCCATCAGTAAAAAGATTCACTGTCAAATATTTCAAAGACTCCCATTTGACTCCTAATCACCATCTATTAAATAAAGAATGGCTGGAAGCTGCCACTGTTCAGAAGTAATGTTGGTGGGGCAAATGCTGTGTGGCAGGAGCAGTATTTTTAGTACATTTCTCCTAGCTCCTGTTGTAGAGGCTGTGTCAGTGTGATTATTCTTTTAGGAAACAGAATGGGGAGAGATGAGTGGAGAATATGTAGGCATAGGATTCAGCCTTCAGCTATTCTATTCTCATAATTTCCTGTAGGAAAATTTTAAACCTAACGAGGTCACATATTAAATCCTTGTTGAAATTAATGAGTTTAATATTTCATCATTTCATCCATCTCCATATCTTCAGTGTGAGCTTAGGACACTTGCAATTTCCCTCCATCTGGCTCAACCTCAGTTTGAAAAAAAAAAAAAAAGAATAGGAACAGTTATGCCCAACACATAAAATGAATTCCTACTAGATTTAAAAGAGCAAGCAATGAATTCTAAATTTAGGAGTGCCTGCTACCCTTTTAATTTTATGCTTGGCTGTGCCTGCAGTCCACTGTGTGTGCATGGCTGGGTGCAGGACACACCTCTGTATCCTGGCTCTGTGTGTGTGCACAGGGGTGTCCATGCATTCCTGCACCAATTGAGATCACAGCTCTATGCATTCCTGGCTCTGTGCAATGCTGTGGCTCCGTGTGTGCTCACTGGTGTGTCCTTCTGTGTGTATAGAATTAGAGAGTATCCTGACAGGGAAGACTCCCACAGAGACCATTGACAAAGTCCAACTCCTGACCCTCTCCAAGAGTCACACCATGATCCTGAAAGCATTATCCAAACACTGAACTCTGTCAGCCTTGTACTGTGAGCCCTTCCCTGGGGAGTCTGCTCCCATGCCCAGCCACAATCTGGGTGCATGTGTTTTAAGGTGAAGGAAGAAATGGGCTTCTTGCTGTTGATATATGCCCAAAATACAAACATTCTGTTTGTCCTCTCCAAGCTAAATTATGGTGCAGCTATTTGATTGTGGCTTAGCCCATTTTAGTGACCTAAAGAGTTATCTTTAAATGGACATGAGATAATTCAATCTTCATGCTGCATTAGGTCTCAGCAGAAATGCAAGGAAATTTCAGTTACAGGATTTAATAGCGTGGTAAGGAGGCGATTAGAGTGCATTGTATGGACTGTTTTATTGTAGCGATTTCACTTAATACCATGAAAATAACTCCAAATCATCACCTCCAGGATTGTACAGCTTGTCACTGTCATTTTCAATCTTGGATAATGCCACCCCGCAATGTATGAGTGTGTATCTGCAGAGATAAAAATAATTAAAATAAGAATTCAGAACTTTCAGTGTGGATATACAGAATGTGGAATATAGAAAAAAACAAACAAATTAAAAACTCCCCACATTCTGATATGGTTCTATTCTGCTCCATTTTCCTGCCTGTGTAATTTGGCATGTGTGCTTGTCTGTAAGTATTCACAGCCGTGTCAGAAACAAGGCTAGTGAGCTGGGCAGAAAAAATGTAATTCTCACAGCAGATCTGAAGGACATAAGGAAATTGGCTCTGTTAGCAGTGAGCCTGCCATTCATCCCAGATCCATGTTTCACTGTGAACAAATTTGTGGACCCTCATCTCATAAAGAGCTATGAACCAAATCTTTACATTTATTAAAAATTCGGAAGAAGGAATCAAGTGTACCCTCTGTCAGTTTGCTGAAGACATCAGATTGGCCTGGAGTGTTGCTCTACTGGAGGGCACAAAGGCTCTACAAAGCCTACAAAGGCTCTACAAAGCCTCTACAGGCTGTATTGATAGGTTGAAGCCAACTGCATGAGTTTCAACAAGGCCAAGTGCTGGGTCCTGCCCTTAGGTGGCAATAACCCCAGGCAGCAGTACAGGCTGGTGGGGAATGGCTGGAATACTGCCTGGTGGGAAACGACACGGGCATGCTGGACAACAGTGGCTGAACATGAGCCAGCAGAGTGCTCAGATGGCCAAGAAGGCCAGTGGCATCCTGGCCTGGATCAGCACTGGTGTGGCCAGCAGGGGCAGGGCAGGGATTGTCCCCTGTACTGGGCACTGGTGAGGCCACACCTCCAATCCTGTGTCCAGTTCTGGGCCCCTCACTGCAAGAGAGACATTGAGGGGCTGGAGAGCGTCCAGAGAAGGGAAATGGAGCTGGGGAAGGGTCTGGAGCACAAGTCTGGTAAGGAACAACTGAGGAAGCTGGGGGTGCTTAACCTGGAGAAAAGGAGGATGAGAGTTAACCTTCTCACTCTCTACAGCAACCTGAAAGGGGGTTTTATCAAGGAGAAGGTTGATTTCTTTCCCAAGTAACAAGTGACAGAACAAGAGGAAAAAGCCTCAAGTTGTGCCAGGGTAGATTTAGATTGGATATTAGAAATAATTTCTTCATGGAAAGCATTGTCAAAAATTGGAACAGGCTGCTGACAGAAGTGGTTGAGTAGCCATTTCTTGAGGAATTTAAAAAACATGCAGATGTGGCATTTAGGGACATGATTTAGTAGTGGACCTGGCTGCATTGAGTTGAGTTGGGCCTGCTGACTTTAAAGGTCTTTTTCAACAAAAGTGCTTCTGTGACTCTATGATTCTAAACTTATTTCATGCAGAGAGACACTGCCAATGGATTCACAGACTCACCACATGCAAACATAGTGTCTACACCTTTTCAGGATTAGTGAGTTAGTTCATTAGCTTCTCAATGCTAGAAACAGAGAATTGTGCCTTAGTGTAGCTTCTTACCCGTCTCAGAATAACAGAGCTATAATGTTGAATGAATTTCTAGCTGCTCCTAGGGATATTGAGGATGAAAATACACAGGAAAGAACACAAAAGCAATGCTCAGAAGTGATATTTAGTAAATAACATGCTAATGGGATTTCCTGCCTCCTCAGTGTGCAAAGACTGTCCTGGGAAGAGATGGCATCACTTTTTTCCTTAGCTCCACGTTTACTTGTCCTGCCGTATCTCACCTGTGTGAGGAAGGAAAGCAGCTTTTAGCTAACAGTTTCTCTCTTCCCTCTGAGGGATCTGGCAGTGAGGGCAGTCCACACGGGAGACTAATGAGACTTCTCACGGACCATTAGTCCCAGAGCGGGCATGTGGAAGGACTTACAGCTGAGCCTGTAATTAATAAAGTGGAAGGCTGAGACTGACTGGCAGGAGATAAGGAATCGTTTCTGGGAAAGGAGCAGAAGGCCTGTGGTTGGATCCAGCACAGTGATGGAGCAACACTGCTGCTGCTCACTAATGGGTAACAATTGCAGCTGGAGGAGCTGCTGGGAACAGTGCTCCTCAGCTGCTGCTGCACATCTGCTCAGCTGGGTGGCCTCAGACCTTTTCCCCAAGGCTCTCACAAGTGCCAGGAAGTTCAAACTTTGTCACCTGAATGCTGTGAAGCAAGACACACGTGTTTGTTTCTGTTTCTCCATTTACCAAGGACGCTGGAGAGGTGAGAATGATCTGACAGCTGTTACTAGTTAAAAAAATGGAAAGGAAACAAGAAAAAGGTAAATGATAGGTACAAGTGATCAATACTCACTGCTGAGTGTGTACTATTGGTGAACAGTGGGTCTCAGATTGTTCTCAGCTGCAAACCTCTGTACTGCCCAGATTGCAGTTTTGTAAAGACATGAGCTGGAAAAAACTGCAAAGCAACAGCTCTGAAGCGAGCTCAGTTTCCTCATATAGTAGTCAGCTTTTGTTTGGACCTTGTCTTGTTTGAAACAAGACTAGTTGGTAAGAAAGAGGTGGCAGTGACTTTCCCAAACTCACCATCAGAATGCAATTCCCAGAACTTTCCACCAAGTCAAGAATTACCAACCAGCCATTAAAATGAAAAAATACTACCATATTATTTGTATGTGTGTATGTTGCCACCGAGGCTCTCACAAGGATAGAAGGAGATCAAAAATGAAGTTGACAAAAAAAAAAAAAAGGTGTATAGTTCTGAATACAACAGGAAATCAAATGCTGTTTTTATTTTTCTTTGAGGATAAAACTTCAATTAATGAGAATAACACTCTCAAATTTCCCATCACCTCTGTATGTAACTTATGGAAAAACTAGACTTGCAGTGGAGGGCAGGGATAAAAAGGAAACCCCAACTTTGCTACAGATGAGAAGACTATTAAAAATGTATAACCCCCATCTTAATTACAAATGACATAATCTGCATGTTGATTAATTCTACTGGTGACTTGCTTTAAGCAGTACCTCCACAGTGACTGCATTGTCTTTTGAAGGTCTTTCTGTATTTGAACAAAATCTCAGCAGTGACACAAATTATTAAAGTCAGAAATTGCTGTTTCTATTGCCATCTCTTAGAGGCTTCTTTTTTATTAGAACCCAATATACTTCCCAGGAAAAAAATCAGGTGCACCAAAGAAACTGCAGTAAATGAATTTTAAGTTGACTAGAATGGAGTTCCTGAGAGTACAAAGAAACTGAAAGAATATAGGGCAGGGAGAGTAATTCTTGGCTTTTAGGATTAACTGGGTGAACCAGCACTGCTAGGCAGACTGACATCAGGCTTGGATCAGAGCAGGGTAGGAACTGCTTCATAGGAAAGTTGTCAGCTAAAAAACACCAAACTGAAAAAAGACTAATAAAATGTCAACACAGAAGATCCCTGCAGAGTGTTATTGACCAAATATAGTGGCTACTGTGCCTTCATCTCCTAATTATCTGTTAATTTGTTTTTGCAGTTACTAGGTGCAGATCAGTTGTATGAAGTGTGGCCCCTCTCACGATGACAGCTGGGTTTCCATTTTCTCTCAACACAACAGATTTGAGTTACTTGGTATTACAGAGTGCTTTCCACTCCACACTCACAAAAATATTTTATTAGATTGTAGATGAAGTTGTCTTGTTCTCTGAGGTTATTTTCTACAACAGTTTCATTTCTTCTTTTTATCTTATTTTGTTTTTATTGGATGCTAAGGGCAAAAATGTAAAACAGCATCAGTAAAAGGAGCTAAAAAAACCCAAAAACCTTTAATGTACTTGGAGAGAGGAATTAAATTGTACTTCCAACTCCTCAGTCTAATAGCTTATACAATATGAAATGGAACAGAATAAGCTCCTTTACTATTTCAGCTTCCAGCAGTGTAGTTATAGGTAAAGATGTTTCATGCTTCCCATTATAAATACTCATTTACACAGCTTTACTGAACGTCACAAAAATTCACTCTTGATTGAAACTTACTCAATGAGGTCATAACCCAAGAACAATTTCAGAGAAATGTTGGGTGAAATTGAGTTGATGGAGAGTCAGGCATCTCATTTAAGCACACTGAGTTACCTGGGAATCTAATACCAAGAATTTTATCGATTTTCAAAATACTGAGGTGTAAAAAGATAAGCTGCTGTGGCTGATGGAATCAGCACAATCACAGGGCTCATCTGAGCCAATTAAAGCATCAGTAACGTATTGTCAATAGGTCACATCAAATGCACCACTTGTTTTTAGGACACTGAGTTAAGAAATGCTGGCAGTGTACATAGGAGGAGGGAGGGATGACAAAAAGCTGGAAATGAGCAATCAGTGAATGTGACTGCTTGTCTCAACTAGCTTCTGCTTCCAAGACATCTTTGTCTTTCAAGCTGGAGCCTGCCTACACACCTTTTCCTGACACCATCAGTTTTTCCTAGGATATTTTTTAAAGTTTGTTTGTTTGTTTAGTTAACAGAAGTAGTCGCATCATGGGCAAAACTCTTCTAGGGATCTTCACTTGCTTCCACTTCAAGCAAATTGTGTTGCAAAACAGAATCATGGCGCAATATAAAGATACACACACACACACACACACACACACAAATATACAAACATAAACAATATATACACATACTCGGATGTAAGTACTTATACCATGGTTGTGGGAACTCAGCACATCCCTCTGGATGTCCAGAGTTGCCGAGGACCCCGTCGGGGGACTCGGAGACCCTGGCATGCTGCTGGGAACACCTGGTGGCATGATTTTGATCCTTCCAACGAATTGCCAGCTTGGCATGGGGATGTGAAAGCCACACAGGTTTGAATGGTGTAATAACATGGTGTTCACAGGGTGGAAATATAGATTTTAGGATTTTTGGTTATGGGGGTTATGGGGACAAGATGGAGGAATCAGGGCGTGTCTAGTCCTTCTTCTTTCTTCTTGTTCTCCATTTTCTGCTGAGATGTTGGCACTTAGGGATTGGTTTAGAATAGAAGTGCACTGTCTAACATAGGTCATAGGTATTGGGAATTAAAAGTAAATATGATATACGTAGTTTGTAGTATCAAAAGACAGTACTACCTCGGAGGTGCTCAGAGTGCTTGTGGCTGCCTTGCAGAGCAGACCCCGGCTGGGCAGAGAGAAAATTTTGTAGATAAGAAATATTGAACAACCTGAAGACTGAAAAGTAAAGAGTCCAGACTCATTCTTAAAAGTGCGGGCTGCTGCAGAACCATCATCCCACTTATCTCAGGGCAGAGAGCAAAACAGCCAACCCGAGACATGGGAATTTTTCTGTCCTATTAAAATCCTTTTAGAATGCTGGATTTTACCCTCGGAACCAGAATTTCCGAAGTTCCACCTCTCCCATCTATCCCGTTTGCTGTTAAAATCCCTAAAATAGCGGTGCAAAACATGAGAGATGCACAACATATCTCTGCTCTCATTCAAGGAGATTCTAGCCTTGTACCTTGATAAGCCAGCTCTGTATCTAACTATTGGACTCTGGCATCAGTTCTTTGTCTCGGGAAATACTCATTTGATTGTACATTGCGGAGTGGATAAAAAGAAGAGACTGAGGATATACATCATGATTAAGTGATTAAGGAACTAAATTAGGGCATGGCAGGATCAAGTTTAATGATGATGAAGTAGAAACTGAGAACCACCACAGTTCTTGTGCTTCCTTGTTCTTGCACTCTGTGTTAGCAGGCATACAGTAGGTGTCTTCCTTGTGGCTTGATGGTTTATAGACTAAGTCCAATATGACCTTAAGAAGTATAGCACATTTTCTTTTTTCAGTTTTTTCCATAAGTCACTAGTATAGCACATGCAGAGGCCAGTGATCATTGGTTTTATTCCTGCCTGAATCTGTGGTCAAAGCAGATCAAAGACATTTCTTTCAAAAATATCTAACTTGGTAATGAGTTCTGTTTTCACAAAGGCCTTAGCATGCAGTAGCTGAAAGAGGGGACTTTTTAGGTCTTCAGTGACACATCCTTATGTGTCATTTAGTCATCTATCTTTACCCTGATGCAATGTTTTATTATGTTTCATCTGACTTCTGGTGATTACCACTAACAGCTGCATGGTGAAATGGACTTCCACTGGTTCCTACTCTTTGCAGTTCCTGTGGAAAGGGGCTGCATCCAGACAGCCCCTTCTATTTGGACACCTTACAGCAGCTCAAAGTACAATGCTATTAACGTAGATGAAATAATCTGAGAGAGTAAACCTGAGGAAAAGATGCAAAATTAAGGTGTCCATTTGCTAGTCTGATTTCAGGTATCCTGAGGAAGAATTAAGTCCACTCTGCTGGCTTTGCTTCAGGATTTCTCTGCCCATATTATCTTTATTATTTTTTCTTTCGTGGGATAATTGATAAAATAACAAGTGAAAATATCACCATGGGGGTTATGGAAAAGAAAAAGAATGTTCAGTGACTGATGTCTTCTTGAGTTCAGTGATTTCACTGAAGCCCCCCATAGCCTATTTATTTTTCCAGGCAAGGTAATTTTCTCTAAATTATAGACACAAATAGCAACTTCAAATTTCCTCCTTTCCAATAATACCCACTGACTTCTTACACGAAAATGAAGCATACCAGCCTGTAAAAAGCACAGACTGTAAAAATAATTGCATTCATTCTTATTAAAATGTCCAGTCATTTGCTGCAAAAGTACAATTTGTGGTGGCAGGAGAAAGTAATTTTTAAAATAAGTTATTCATCCAACTATTCATAATATGATTTAATCAGTAGATTGTATGCAGACTTTAAATGTAAAATGTCCACAATCATCATAGTGAATTATTAACAGTTGATATCTTTGGGAAGGGAGAATTATACTCCTTATTTGCAACGCTGGGAGAGAGGGAAAGAGGAAAAGATGAAATAGATCAACCAATGTATCACATTTTTCATTCTCTAAAAATTTTCATCTTCCTGCTGAGCTTGGAGAATGTTGTCCTAACAACTGTAATGTTTAATTCTCACAAATTCCTCAGGAAGCTAGGACCTTAAAACTTATCAGCTTTTAGTAAAGCATCATATTTTGGTGCTTTTGAAGATGTCACTTGAACATAGTTGTTATTCTAATCAATAGCACATATGTTTTCCAGAAGCTTGGCCAAGGCCTACCAAATTTCATACATATTGCATTAAAGCATATTTTTGCCCTGTGGTTCCCTCATTTGTTCTTATAGCCCTTAGTCTGCAAAAACACATGCTTTCCTTCTCTTTATTGGACAAATTTTCTGGAGGCTACTCACTCAATCCCATTGGCCTACGAGATAAAAAATTCATGCATGATGCATTTACCTCCTTTCAAAACCTGGCACTTTTTATGTGTGTGCGGGAAGATTACCTGAAGCATATTTGGCAGTTTTGCAGAGTTCTAATACGTGCTACCTGTGTATGTAAGCAATTTTCTAACGACATATGGTGGGCAGAAGGAAACCTTTAGAAGCTTTTTGTTTTTCACTCTAGATGATTTTAATAGCCTGTAGAGATCTCCAGATTTTTTTGGAAAATCTGTAACAGACAATATATAACTTTGTTGAACAAAAAGCAATGACAAACAGCCATTACACGTTGCTGCTATATTTTGTATGGTGTCTGGCATTTCCAGTCTGTAATTCTCAGGATTACAGGTTTATGATATGTCTTGTTCACTGAGATTCTTAGTTCACTGGGAAAAAAAATTTGCAAATTTAATTCTGTGCTTGTTTAAAAATAGCACAAATAAGGAGAAGCTATTATAATATATGACAAGAAAGTACATCAATTGCATTTACTAATCTTTTATGCCTCAAAGCATGTCCCTTACACAAAGAAATCCTTTCATTCCTGTGGATCTGATTCTCCAGGGCATGACACCCATTTTAACCTAAGGTAATTTTATCTCTTCTGATAGCATTGTACTTCAATGACACTGGTGTGATGAGGTAGAAAATTAGTGCTGTTTCTATAAGGTAGCTTACACTTAAGGTGGCTGTTTCTATTGCCCGTGGTCTGCAGTCAGAGACAGGTGCTGGAAATCATGAACCTGCTCCTCTCCTTCCTGAGATGGCCTCTCTGGCCTCTCCTTTGCACTCTTTGGCCCCTCTTGAGCGCAGTGGGCACACAATCATTTAGCTCCGGGCTTAGCGCTGCTTGGTGGCAGCTGCTCAGGGCACAGGCACAGCAGGACTGCCAGCACCTGAGCACCCCTTCCTGCTCTGCTTGTCCTCGGGAAACACCCTCTGAGGCAAAGGAACTGAACCTCCTCCATGGTTTCCATGGCCATTTCTGGCAGTAGTGAGCAAAGAAATAATGAGCACAGCGTGCAAGGCACAGTTCTCCTGCCTTCAGCAACCTGCACCCCTCTCCACAGTCTCAGTTGCTGGCACCAGAGAAATGTGTTTATTAAATAATAAGAGGAAAGCAGTGTTTTGCCATTCTTTTTGCCATTACTTAGAAGTGGATTATTTGTGGCAGAGAATAAAATAGACTGAAAGAAAAGGATAGGCAGTACAGAGTGTTTTTGTGGCAGACCATTGGTTTCCTGAATTAAAAAACATCACTGAAGGACCAGAAATGCAACGATGTCACTGAAAATAGTAGAATCTTCCTTCTATGGAAATTCTCCAGAATCAATATTGTATGTAATTCTACTAAATCAGATAGACAAACAACATGCTAATCTCCTAAGCACAGATTATAATTAAGTTTCTTCTAAGCTTTCATGAATTCATAATCAAAAGATAGCATTAATTTATTTGGCATAAGAAAATGACAAAGACCTCATATAGACAAAATTACAAGACACCAAGAGAGTAGCCCAGACAATTTCCCAGCTTCTTAGTGATGGGATCTTGCTGTTTGATTTGAATTAGTAAAATATTCAAAATGCTTGTGTATGTTATCACAGAGTGGAGCAGTCTGAAATTATTTATGCTGGCATGTCTGGTATTCCTAACAGCTATAAAAATACAGCTTTTGGGTTAGATTTACTTATATTTTGTATCAGCCTGGAAGCCAAATATAACACTATTAACTTAAGTGGTGGTGATTTTACTCACATGAAATGAATGTTTTAGGAAGTTAAATAAATTTTTGTTTATTTGTTTTAAAAAGCACTGGGTACATCTAATAATTTAGATATACCATTTTTTACTAAAGATTTTCTTTATTCTGTACTTTAAAAAACTCTCAGGAGTATTCAGGCCATTGATTATGATTGTGAAAGGTGTTTATTTATCCTCACAAAAGAACAAAAAGACTGATGCTAAGATGTTGGATGTTTAACATGCATCCTGAATTTCATTCTAATTTTTGTTAAGAAAAGTTTGATTCTGGCATTGAAATTTATGTCTAAGTAACAGTAAAGATTACGATTTCCAGGGTTTGGGTGCTAGCAAATCCACTTTTTAAGGTGAACAGTGTTTCTGTTTTCCCTGGGTACAAAAAGTTATAATTAAACAATTTAAGAGTTTGGGTCAACCTCTGTAATTTTCAGCCTTCATTTGCTGGTATCTGTATCACACCTATGTACTTGCACATAGGTATGATACAGGGTTTTATCCTGACAACCTTGTGACTCTTCCTCATCCTGCTGTTCATTATCCAGAAACATTTTCAGAGAAAGATCTTATCAACTTTTGAGATTTTATTTTATGGGTTTGATCAAACAAAACTCTTTCATTCTTCCATTTCTTGAACATTTATGAAGGCCTCTTCTACTTCTTTTTCACTTTGAATTAATATGATCCGAACATCAGAGACTGGGATTGCACTGGAGGAGGTCTCCATTTCTTGATATTTTAAGAATAAACTTTTCTCTACATGAAAAAATCGTTGGTGTTTCATTGTCATCCTACAATCACTTAACACAAACACTTTCTCCTCTTTCTCAGCTATTTACATCTGACAATCACCCCATTGATAATAATTTACACTAGTTTCCTTCTTATGTTGTTTGTGTTCTCACTTTTTCTATTCTTGGAGTTGCCCTGCATGTTTTGATGTGATATTCTGACATCTCTATATATTGATAATACACTATGAAACTGAGTCATGAGCAAATTTCATTAATGGACAAATTTCCATCTAGTTGAATGGTGCCTGGCTATTTCTTTTATTATGCCTTGAAAAGATGAGCACCTTTGGAAAATTCTTTATTTTATTCTTCTTGATATCTAGGATTTCAAGAAGATATCCTAGGTATCTTTGATAATCTAGATTATAACCTTTTGTTATGAAGACTTCTTTCATTTTCTATCTTGTTTACGTAGCTTCCTTACTTGCTAGCATCTTTTTTGATTGAATAGTCATCCATTTAGGAGTGAAGTCCCTTTCAACAAGATTTCTCCTTTTTAGGGACATGTTCTTGACAGTACAGTCCTTTGAAAAAAAAGGACTGAAAAATTCAGAAGTTGCTGTCTTCTAGAACCCCAGTCTTCTTTCTGTTCAATTCTGAGCTAATGTCAAGAGCAGCACCCTCCAATGCAGTTTTTATTTGTTCATTTCTACAGGTAACTGAAAAAGCCATGATTTGGGGAAAAAAAAAAAAAAAAACAAAAAAAAACCAAAAAAACAAACAAAAAAGAAAACCCAAAAAAATAAAAGAAGAAATATTATAGTATTCTCATTTCCTTTCAAAACTCTGTCTAAAGCAACAATATGCTGTGCATTTATCTTTTGATTTCCTGGAAAACACTGTTGGCTACCATCTCCAAAAATAGTAGCCTAGTCGTTGCATAATGTCTTATCTCCTGGCAGAAAAAAAAAAAAAAATAAAGGCTTCCTAATGATGTTTTATGTAGTGTTTGCTTTCCAAATGATATGAAGGAAATCTCTGACCTTGTCCAAATCCAAGCCTCTAGGAGCTCAAGTTCTCCCCTTTTGTTTCACAGCAGCAGTAGACAAATCACTAAACATTTCTGTTGAAAAGGGAATTAATCCTTCTTTCTAATCACTTCAGCAGCCTGGCTGCAGTCTTGACTATATTAATTTTTGCTTCATTTCGGGCACCTAGGCTCATAGTCCTCCTTTATCCATTACAGTTGCAGCTGCACTTGTCTCTTCGCTAGGATCATGTGTGAAAAACCTCATCTCCCAATTTTCTTTTTTAACTCCTACTCTAAAACTTTTTTAATGGGTCTCAATGGCCTTAGCCAGATATTTCTCTGCTGTAACATGAAGCTGAAGCATGTTATTTCTATTTATACCTCTATAAAGTTGAATATCCCTGAACTGTCATAATTTAATCAACTAATTAGTCATCTTTCCATTTTCATTATCTTGTCCTCTCACTTTCTTTGTCAGTTATCTGAAAAAAAATAATGTTGATGATCAACTGTGCTTTAGCACTGCCAGAAATCTTTCTGTGGGCTGGCACAGAGATCCTTGAGTTAGGATGCTTCTCAATATGTGAGATCTATGAGAAATTGAAGAAATCAAACTGCCAAAAGATCTGAAGTGTGTACGGGAAATTTCAGATGAAAATATTGAGAATGGTTCCAGGTCAGGATAGTAAAATACCCGGAGTGAAATTTCCATTGTAATAAAGATATGATACAGAGGTTGCAGAAGGTTGTCTAGAAAATATTGCCAGAATAAAGAAGACCTTTTCTCTGAAATATTCTAAATGTGGTCTGAAAAATACCATGTTATGGTGTCCTGATTTGCAGTTGGAAATAAAGGTTCACAAAGGCAGCCATACAAAAGGTAAGAAAGGCTTTGAAACTATTGTTACTTCTAACAAAATCCTCATGTTAAAATAACCGCTGCATTTTACAGTTTAGAAATACAATCAGGCAGACTTGTTTTTCCCATATATAGCAAACACTTTGTTCATTTTCAATAGTAATGAACAAAGTCTGAAAAATCAAACCAGAAGTTTCCATTTGTGCAATAATAAAAGTTAGCTGTCATTTAGAGATACATAGAATGATCATATATATTTAAAAAATCAGTATAAAAGAAATTTTTATTATGCCTTTGATTGTATATAAAATATCACATCATTACATGTTCAATTTTGTTAGCATTGTGCTGTAGAATTCAATAAACTGCTGCTGAGATTGATTAATAACCAAAACAAAGATGAAATATTGAATTAGTCTCAAAATCCTTTGTTTATACAGAAACAACAGATAAGTCCTACCATGTGCTATAAACTAAGAGGTAATGAAGGAAACAAAGGAAGCTGGGCTGGAGTCTACTTTCAGTTCCACAGAGTAGGATCTGAAGATGTCTCTCCTCTACACAGAGTGAATGGAAAGAGCCAGGCTCTTTGAAAAGGTAATTTATTCACCCTTTCATAAACACCTGTCATTAGACAGGTGTTTATGACATCATCCTCTGGAGATGTCAATCTCCCTCATTGACCTGAGAATGTGGCTGAGTCAAATGAGCTCACACCACACTTCTGGATGGGGAGGGTAGGATGCTGAAGTGCCCCCTTCATTTCAAGCCTATAGGTGAATTCATACCCCACTGAGATCATGAGACTTCAGTGCTGACTGACCATGACCTAGGTCTTATAAGGAGTGGCTGAGGATACCAGGGTTGTTCAATCTGTACAAAAGAAGGCTTGAGACCTTATTTCTGTCTAATGCTATGTGAAAGGAGGTTGTAGCAAAGTGGGGATCAGCCTCTTCTCCCATGCGGCTAGTGACAGTACAAGGGGAAGATGGTCTCAACTTGTTCCAGGGGAGGTTCAGGCTGGTTATCAGAAAATTTCCTCCTTGAAAGAATGTTAAAGCACAGGAACAGTCTTCATTCGTGGAAGAAAACTCAGTTCCAAAAACTGTGTGGACATGACACTGCCCAATGGGGTTTAGTGTGTGTGGTGGTATTCAGCCAAATGTTGGATTTGGTGAGCTTGGAGGTCTTTTCCAACCTTAATGATTCTATGATCTCTATCACTATCTTCTTCAAGACAGGATTTTAGTAATGTATGTAAAAGTTGACTAAAATATCAAATCGTCTTTCCCACTCAGTCATCCTGGTATGTTTTTATACTGACTTATTTCAGTGAAAATTCACTACTTCATAAGGTACTGCAAAAGCTGCTGTTCATCCCCAAAGAGTCTTGTGTAGCCTGACAATTACAGGGACAATATTCAGAGATCAGTAAATATTCAAGGTGATTGAGAAAGAATTACAGTGAAAACATGAATATATCCATTCTCTTTTCCTCTCTGAAACTATTCTTATTTGCAAAATCTTGTGCACAAATTCTTATTCCTCATGACTTGCTAGTCTACTGATTCCCTCTGAACTAGAGGGTGGATCCAAACCAGGGTTCAAATCTGTCTTTTGTTTGGTAAGAATCATACAGATGCATAAGGATAAAGGCAGTC
Source organism: Melospiza georgiana (assembly GCF_028018845.1). Classification (NCBI taxonomy): domain Eukaryota; kingdom Metazoa; phylum Chordata; class Aves; order Passeriformes; family Passerellidae; genus Melospiza; species Melospiza georgiana. The sequence goes on from NC_080431.1 coordinate 72,027,840, forward strand.
CCAGGGATTTGTTCATTATCTTCTAAAGGTGTCATGGCTGCAGAATTTGAAAGGTAGAAACTAAAGCATACATGAAAGGAGGGCTAAGAAGCGCATAAATATGAAGTGAGTGATACTTTTCCTAATCTTTAATGTGTACTCTGAATCAGTTAATCAATGCAAATTAATGAACCCCTATATAGAACATGAACAACATCCACATTTTTTACTAGAATCCTAGTGGAATTATGTACCGTGGGACAAAGAGATTCTTGAAATTAAGTATGCAATACACACTTCAAACACATGCCACCCCCCATCCCTGCATCATTGTCATATTATACCCAGCACATTTACTAAAGGTCATGAGAGCCCTTAAAAATGCACAGAATCAAGAACAAGGAATTCATATCTGCAAAACCTTCTGAGATTAATAACTCAAAAAAAAAAAAAAAAAAAAAAGTGAAAACTTTAACAGCTGATTGAATCAATTTTATGGAGGGGCAGGGGCGTTTCTGCATTTTTCCTAGTATTGGCCCAAGGCCAATCTCCAATGCAGATACACTGGACCCAAATAAAACCAGACTTAAAAAAATATGAAGACTAGAATAAATCAAATTCTGTGGAAGTTTTGACAGAGCAGATTCACATCAGAGATTTATTATGGTATAACTCCCATGAAATTCATCATTGTACTGAACCTGGAAATACCATATTGTCTAGAAAAGTCACTGGAAAATTGATAGATTCCCAGTTGTATAATAATGTATATATTGGTGTAGCCTTATTTCTGTGAGCCTACAGATCTTTATACCAATGACTGATCGACAACATGTAAAAGATTTCTGTGGACTTTACTCTAATTCCCTGTGGCAGTGCCAAAACTGCAGGAAAAAAAGGACTGCTTGCTAAGGTGTGTAGAAATCCCTGTTTAACAGGGATGAATGCTTGCATGACACTGAAAGAGCAGACCTGAATTTGACAACAGGGGAACGTTGTACATTTTGGATATTGCTCCTCACCAGCAAAGCTCCTCTGCTTCTGCACTTCTTGAAAGGCAATGATTACAACTTCTGCAAATAAGAAGGGACTGTTGAAACACGAATTTATTGTATAATAACTTTAGTTTGATCACCAAATCCTCCACCATTTCTACCCATCATCATTCCTGTGGTGATAAGTAATCTATCTGCTAAAGCTGGGTGCTGGATTTTGTCCAAGTGACTCCCTGTGAACTGAAAAACTTCTCTGTTCTGCTTTGGCAGCTCAGTGCCCAAAGAAGTCGGCTAATGGACAAGCAACCTGGACTTTCTGGGGGTTATGGAGGTCATTTAATCATATAAGATACAGGTACATGTACGAACAGTACATAGTTATGTGGGAAGTGGCACAATACTGCTTGGATTGGAACTTTCCTGTAATTGCTTGCTTGGGGCATTAATAAGAAATAGCATCCTACAAAATTATCTCCTTGAAGAGCTGAGTGTTGTAGCAGTGTAACATTCTGTGGTTAATCTTCTCAGAGCAAAACCTATCAGTAAATATCACACTCTAGTTCAGAGATCTTTAGCGGTAATTTTTAACTATTTCACCATTTGCCTGTTGTTGAGTTCTCTGCTGCAGGTGCAGGAAAGAGAGAGAATAAGTTTCTTTCTGCCTTTGGTTGAACTAGAAGCCAGAATAGATGCTCACTCAAATACAAGATAGAAGTTATAACAAAGAAGGCTAACAAACGTATAATCGGATGTTACATCCGATTGTTGAGATTAGGATTATTATTCTCTTTTTTCAAGATACTGGTTTATGAAGTATGTTTTATTTCTTGTCTCTGCTCTTGGAAATTGCTCCCCTAGCACCTCTTCACTAGAGAGTTAGCTAAGTGCTACAAAGTTCCAGGCACTTTCATCTTGTCCAGGCTGATGTTATCTTTCTGCTTTGCCCTCTTATATAAGCAGGCATTTCTTACACTCTTTCTGTTCAAGCCAAAACTCTGCTGAAACTATCAGGGGAAACAGTGAGGCATGACTTTGGAATACCTATTTCTCTTCTCAGTAGAGGAGCTTAGAATTCAAGTTACTAATTGTACCTTTAGAGAAGAGTCTAACCAATTATGAATATTTCACTGTGGTGAAGCAATATGCTTTTGTGTGGGAAGCCTTAGAGGCCAAGACTGTAGGGATATTATCTTTTCTTTCCAGTAACTCAGAAGAATAAAGGATCAAAACTGAATGCTTTATCTAATTGTAACTCAGATGGTGAATTCAATTTAGTGTCATCTGGTAAAGGCCAGCTACTTGCCTAACTAGGGATGTGGAGCCTGAAGGAGCAGTGGAAATGAGAGGAAAATGTATAGTCAATCAAAATGCATATTAGCAAAGTTTGAATCTATTTTTATAAAAGTATTGTAAATTTTAAATGGCTGGATTATAGTACTTTTTCTTTCCTTGATCTACTTAATACATATTCTGGTGCCAGAACCTTCAGCTGCTCCATTTCAATAAACATGAATCTTTGTGTCCTAGTTTTCCTGTACTTTTCTATACCTTTTTTTTAGCAGACAAAGAGTTGACTGTTCTCTTCTTCATGTATGCATTTGTGGACATGTGCACAAATGAATGAGGCTGCACAAATCATCCCTGCATGCTTCTGTCTATCTAAAGAATGCATGCTCAACTGCAGAAATATTCCTTTATTTTGCAGTCTTGGTTCTTCAACTCTTCAGTGGTTTTCAGTTTTAATGCACCATCTTTCAAGGAGTAAAAGATGTGCATGACCTTTGTCCACAAATCATTGATTCTATTTTTCCTAGCTATTGCTTTATTTCAGCTGGATCCACTCCTCCAGATCTCTTCCCACTACTGAAGCTTAACAGCTTCACAAAAAGTTTCTTCCCTGGAAGAACTATGACCCTGGCAAATAATGATGAATTCCCTATAAACTTATGTATCACACCAGCTAGAAGCTCTGCACAATCAATATTCTCCTGGATGCACATACTTGGAGGCATAGCTTGGCAAGGAGATTTGATATACTACGATAGCTCAAGAGACCAAGTATTCTGGGCCTGGTGGCATGGTCAGTCACTTTCTTCAAGCCTATCAAACTAGCCTTGCACCAAACATTCAGTGTTTAAATCCCAGAGACATTTCAGATAAATAATCACTGAGTTATTGGCAGGGATTGTTAGTCCAAGCCTTTCAGGATACACCACTTATTTTTCTTACAGGCCAAACTCACGTATTGCTCAAACCATGTGAAATTGTCTACAAGAGATGGCACGACTGTGAACATCCCATTTTATACAGTAGCTAGCAGCTGGGAGCACTGAATCCCTTACCTGAAGAAACTTAAAACAACATTTCTTGTTTCTGTTCATTTGAGCTCTCTGATTTTTAAAGTACTACATAAATATTTGGAGCTCTAGGAAATTAATTAAGTAATGAGCTGCCTAAGCATCCACCTTCTGAACTTAGGCTAGACTTTTCTTAGTCCTCTTCAGGGTGCAACTCTGCCATCTCTTTTCTTATGTCAACTACTTTAGCTGCACTGTACAGATAACATTTTTAGTTATGAGAAAACAAACTTCTGTGCAAAAAATTGACATGTTCAAAAAAAAAAAGACAGCGAAAAGCCAAGCCTCTTTTTAAACGTAATGGAGAGCAGATCCTTCTGGATTTTCAGAAAAATCAGGTTTTATTGTGAACCTGTAGTTTTCAGAAATTCTCAGCCATGAAAGCAGCATTATCTTGCTTTTGGAGAAATACTGCTGCTGTTCATGACTCTTTGGTCCAATATGTTCCCTCTCCTGCCCTCACTCAACACCTTCTTTAACTTAGGTATCAGAACTTACACAGTCACCCTTTGCTTCTGTAGCAAGCAAGCTCCTCTGGATGACAATTCATCTAATCTTTAAATAGGCACATATAGTAAACCAGACAACAGCCCTCTCCTGTCTGGGTTTTCAGTGCAGCGTGCATCCAGCTCAGCATTTTGCCACTTTGTGATGAATCATATTGTCTCAAACCTTTCAGCGTGTTTGCCACAGTTCATTAGAGTTAGAAGGGGCTGTCTGCTCAGCACTGCTGCTATGTCTGGGGGACTGCTGTGCTGTGAGACTTATACAACGCTGAAAAATCCCTGCTCTGCAAAGTATCTGCTCATCAACGGTGGAAGAGTTCAACCTCGGAGATATGTGATATACTTTAGGGCATTATGGACATAGATATTTGCAGCCTCTTACTCCAAAGAACATCAGAGCAAGGCTGCTAGAAGATTCTTTGGGGTCTCTTTCCCTCATAGAAAATACTTCTTAGCCAGATATGTGAATATCATCCTGCCTGATCTCTTCTAAGCTGCTCATGCTCAAGGAAATATTTTTCTTCTGCTTAATTAAACAGCACCATGATTGCTGAGACAATAACTCTCTTTAAAATCACCATGTTTATGTTCTTACCTTTCTCTGCACCTTCCAAGTCACATCTATTCACATGATGCAAATGTCCGAATTTGTATTTCAGTGTTGTCAAATTTTATAGGCTCATGTCTTCCTAAACTAGCAATGTAATTATAACTGTCTACCTCCTGGTATTTATTATTAATATGAATATAATGCAGTGGGTGATTAAGCAGTCACTGGTTACTCCTGTAATCACCAGACCAGCCCCCTAAGGAAACTGGGTTCAATAACATGTCACTGGAATGATAAAATCTTAATGAGTCATCAACGAGACGCAGAATTGTGAGGCTCAGCAGAGTTCAAGTCCTGTTTATCATAAAAATGAGAGGAGTTGAGGCTGGGAGAGGAGGAGAAGTAGCACAAAATGGAGGGATAGATACTCAGTGTGATTTGCATTACCTCTGTTGGATCTCTGACAAATAAAACCTGCTGCAGATCTGCCCTTCATCATTAGCACAGTAGTTGCAAAACCTTTGTTTTGATATCGAGTTCTATTTCCTCACGCTCAGCTGTTGCTTGACATCTGCATTAATTCAGAGCATGTCAGAGATGGGACCACCTCCTCCCCATCTGCCCCCTACGATCACCTCCCCATCTTCCTTTCAGAAAGAGTATCTATGATAGGAAGTGATTTACAGAAAAAGAGTTTCCAAACCCTCTGGCATCTTGGATCTGCTTATACAAGTGTGCCCTGATTAATTCAAAATTCTTCTTGTTCTAATAATGCTCTCATTTCAAAGCATCTTTGTAGTTCCTTCACTATCTTTTGTTGGCATGCAAACGAGCAACCTCAGGTATGGATGTTTAACTTTTTTTGTTCTCCCTTTTTTCAAATTCTTATAGGCTTGGAGAGATGTGATATACTCTGGTTTTTTTTCTTCCCTCAATGTATTCTTCATGTTATTAATAATTCATATTCTTGAGAAGGGAGGCAAAAAACCAAATTACTCACAGCCCTGTTAGACAAAAAGAAGTGACAATGCCTCCGCAAGAAAGACTGCAGGTCAAGTTCAGACTTGGGAGAAGCGGCTGCAACTCTATTGAACTACTCCCAGATTATTCATAACATCAAGGCAATATGTCAACTGCTCAATAATGTATCCTACTCCAACCTTCAATTAACCTTTTTATTCTTAAGCATTTAGCTTGGTAAATCACGTAAATTAATTTACTGAGAAGCTAATAAACGATGAGTCAAAAGAATCAGGAGCTGGATGATTAGGTGTTTAGTTATATGGTTTATTATTTATTTAAACTGAATTTTGATGAATTACTGAAGCCTTAACATTATTCTTTTTTTTTTCTTTATTCAAAGTGTGTTGTTTCCAAGTGCAGAGATGATTTTCTAAGAGCCCCATATGACATGATCTAAGGCACAAACATTTGCTTCAGTAATTTGATATTTCAGTATTTTGGGCCCTTGAGGCGCAACTGTTATTCCAACTATATGCAAGGAGTTGATGCAAAAATAAAAACAAAGATAAAAACACATACTAAAAGAAAAAGAGCAATTCAAGTACATATATCTAGAAATCTAATACCTTCTCAAGCATCATCTGTCCAAAGTATCAACACACCAGATATCATGACGCAGGATCTACCGGAGAGACACATCTTTCTGCAAGCAGCTAAGGTACAGTATAATCTCTGGATTGGCCCAATACCCCAGTGCTTAAACACATTTCTTGCTCCCTCACAGTCAAATGGCCACATTTATACCAGCTGACACAGAGTGATCATGTGTGCCTTAGGGCTCTGCCCTTGCAGCAGGGGAAGGCGTTTCACCTTAACTAATGGGAGAAGGCAATCTGCATGAAAACTTCCCAGAGAAATAGCCAGGACTGGGGTAACCAGCTCCCCCTTTGTAGGTAGTGACAGAGAGAAGTTAATAAGAGTAGAACTTCAGATTTAAATGAAACTCTTCCTCCTAAAACTGATATATGCCTCCATCCTGCCAAAAAAACCCAAATGGCTTCAGATGACAATAGCAAACACTAATTTATGGCAGAGAACAAACATTTAATCATTTAGTTCAGCTCAATTAGAGCTTTCTTTTTATTTTAAGGGACAAAAAGCTTTAATTTTTGTGTTTCAAACCTGGCAGCTGAAAGCAGAAAGAAACCTACTGATTCATGGTGGTAGACAGTAGATTTTACAGATCCAAAGTGCCTGGGTGAACTGACAAATTCCTCTCTTTGTTTCCCATCTTCCAGTTATTCCCTATAGCTCAGGCTACATATGGTCTTGGAAAATAATACATCCATAATATACTTTTGCATGTATAGTTTTTCCAATGGGTTTGGGAGACTATCGGCCCTAATATTTATGAATAAAGATGAGTGCCTGTATAATTTCCTTTTATAAAATGTAAGTCTACTAAAAAAGTGGGAAAAGTAAGTAGTTACTGTTCCCTATGAATATTGTTGATCAGTGTCATGAATTATGCATGTTATTCCTCCTGGGTCCAGTGTCCTCTGGCATTTCTTAAGCAGTAGCTCAATACTTCCTACCACTCTGATAAATCATTCAATAGAGAAAGGGTAAGTCCTGGTTCTTGAGCCACTGTTCAGAGGCACTGACTGATGTGGTTTGTCAAACAGCTTAGTTTTACATTCCACAGCTGAAAGTCTGACATCCAAGTCTTTATAGTCCACCAAGGTCACAGGGACACAGGAGTTGTGAAGTGTGCTTTCAGCTTCTTGGATGCAGAAAAATGGCTTGAAATTCAGCAGGAAAATTTCTTCTTCTGTAGAGGCAAGGGTTTCTCTGATGTTTTTTATCTTTTTCATTACAGAGATGTGAGATAACAATGGTGTCCCAAGGATATGGTATTTCTTTCTTTAAGGAGAATTAGAGGTCAGATATTTCTATAATGTTCACAATATCTACAATAAAAACTATTCAATGAAAATAACCTGGGGTTTTCTTTTCAGAATTTAATTTATTCTATACAGCTCTTCTATGAATGCCATGAAAGAGACTGTATAAAACTGATGGAGGACTTCCACTCTTCACAGATTATGGGTTGACTAAATAATGCTTTTAAGAAAAATGTGTGGTTTCATTTCAAAATGAGTGGTTGCAACCGGACCCTGAGCAATAACAGTTTTTTCCCACTGCTGTACAGTACAACTTCTATTAAGTTCCCAAAGCTAAGTGAAATAATGAAGTAATCATGTTAAATACATCTTTTCCTCTTAAATGATTTTTTCTCCATGCTCAGCAAGATCATGGAGCAGATCATAATGGAAACCATGCAAAGGTACATGGGAAATAAAGAGGTGATTTGTGACAGCCAATACGGCTTCACGAAGAGCAAATTGTGTCTGATGAATTTGGTGGTTTTCTATAAAGGCGCTGCAGCATGGTGAATGAGGGAAGAGCAACTTATGTTATCTGCCTGTACTTGTGCAAAGCATTTGACACTGCTCAGCATAACCTCTTCATCTCTAAGCTGGAGAGACACAGATCTGACAGAGGGATCACTCGATGGATAAGGAACTGGCTAAAGGTGGCACTCAAAGGGCTGTGGTCAGTGACCCAGTGTCTGAGTGCAGAGCAGTGACAAGTGGCATTTCTCAGGGTATTTGGACAGGTGCTGTTGAATATCTTTGTCAGTGACGTGGATTGAGGCATTCAGCACATTCCTAGAGAGCTTGTGGGTGATACACAGCTCTGTGGTACATCCAGCAGGCCGGAGGCAAGTGGTGCCATGCAGAAGGATCAGGACACACTTGAGAGAGGGGCTCATGAAGAACATCATGAAGGGCAACAAGGCCAAGTTCAAGGTCCTGTACCTGGACTGGAAAAATGACAAGCACAAATACAGAATGGGCAGTGAGTGGATTGAAAGCAACTCTGTGGAGAAGGACTTGAGGGTATTGGTGAATTAAATACTGAAAATGACTGAGCAATATGCACTTGCAGGCCATAAAGTCAGCTGTGTCCTGGGTTGCATCCAGAGCAGTGTTGCCAGGAGGATCAGGGAGGAGATTTTGTTCCCCTGCTCTGCTCTCATGAGACCCCACCGGTAGTGTGTCATGGAAATATTTTATGAAAAATCCTTTTGCTGGGATTTTTTTCCTGAGAAGCTGAGAGACCTCAGAAATGAAAAGTAAACAATAATTATCTGCTGCTGTGCAACACAACACGTGCATCTTTGATTGGTCTCATGTGGTTGTTTTTAATTAATAGCCGATCACAGTCCAGCTGTCTCAGACTCTCTGGTCAGTCACAAGATTTTATTATCATTCCATTGCTTTCCTTTCCTTGCTAGCTTTCTGATGAAATCCTTTCTTCTATTATTTTAGTATAGTTCTAATATATAATTTTCTTTTAATATAATATATATAATAAAATAATAAATCAGCCTTCTGAAACATGGAGTCAAGATTCTCATCTCTTCCCTCATCCTGTGACCCCTGCAGACACCGCCACATTAGTGTTGTGTCCAGCCCTGCTGTCCCCAGGACAGGATGGACAAGGACCTCCTGGAGCAAGTCAAGAGAAGGAGCACAAAAATCATCAGAGGGCAGGAACACCTCTCCTATGAAGACAGGCTGAGAGAGTTCAACCTGGAGAGAAGAAGCCTCCAGGGTGAACTTATGGCAGCCTTTCAGTATCTAAAGGGGTTGTACGAGGGCAGGAGAAGGACTTTTGACAAGAGCACGTAGTGGTAGGACAAGGAAATGGCTTTAAACTGAAAGGGGGCAGTTTCAAATTAAATATTAGGGGTAAATTCTTTATTGTGAGGCACTATCACAGGTTGCCCAGAGAGGTTGTATGTACCCCATCCCTGGAGGTGTTCAAGGTCAGGTTGGATGGGTCTTTGAACCACCTGGTCTAGTGGCTGGTGTAACGAGGCCATCATTAAAGTCCCTTCCAAGCCAAAGCATTCTATGATTGTACAATTCTATGATATTGAAAGGCATTATGTTCTGTATTTCTGTATTCTATTTCAGGTACAGAGAGATGATATGTAGGATATTCAAAACACACAATTCAAATGTAGAATCATGAGCATTCATGGCAGATAGAAATGGAAGTTTTACCTTTTTTCTGTCAGGGATCAAAGATGAGTCCTGTGCCCTATATGTCTACCCAACTTAATGCCACAAAGAACACTTAACAGATGTGGTTAAAATGCTCATGAAAGCTCTCTAAAAAATACATCTGGCTAATACAAAATCTTTATTTCAAGATCTCAAAGAGCATAAAACACATTCCATTCTTAGAAAAATTAGTGCAGGTGGAAAAAAATTCAAAACCCACGAATCAATGTCAGAACTAAAATCTTCCTTGAAGCATTCTGATAAATGCAAACAGATCCAAGGATCCTGCAAGAAGATAAAATTAGCAAACAGAAATTATAATTTATGGCTGCAAATAATGTGGAATATGTGTCAACTCTCTCTTGCCTATAATAATTAAAATAAGAAACGAGGGAAAATACTTGTCTTTTTAATGTTGGAAGAGTAATAGGTGAGAAGTTAAATCTCTCCTTAAGACCATCACTTCATTTCCAATACCTTGCATGCAAGGTAGTAGATTTACTTCAAGAGAGCAAGAGCTTCCACAGCTACCTAAAGCAGAGCAGTCCTGCAAGCATCATATATCAAACACATTTGACAAAACCATCCTATGCCACTGTTACTGATATCTTTGTTAGGCTTTTGTCTTGGCGCTTATTTCCTATTTTTGTATCCAGCTGGGCAAGGAGCTTGACATGCTCACACCTTCTCAATATATTACATGGCTGCTTGTTAGTACTCAGTAGGAAGCTGATCATAAAGAATCCCAATTCTATTCTTGGCTCTCTGAGAGATGCATGCTGTGTGCTGCCTGGGGAACTGAATAGTCCAAACTGATGTAGTTACCCTAACAAGCAAGACAGAAAAGCAAATAAATTGGGGTCTGACATATTGGCACGTTGGCCCTGAATTCTTAGTTTGACTATGTGAATCCTCTTTTATATCATCTTTAGTTCAAAAACTACCTTCTAAATTGCCATCTGTTAGATTTATAATAATCTAACATAGATTATTATCTTTAATAACAATAGCAGAAAAATAGACAGGGATTTTAACAGCAGTTAGGAGTGATATTTGTTTTCTTCTTTTCTATTTCTAGACAATATAGGAATTTTTTGCTGAAAGTCTCTCTTTTCCCCTTAGATTTTTGTCTTTACTGGGTTTTTTTAATATGAAATTTGTCTTCAGAATTGGATGGTGTCACCCACACAGTAACGGAGCTGTCATAAAATTAAAGTTCCATGTATGTGTGTTGTCTGGGAATACATTTTCCTCTGTATCTGAATGGTGCTGAAAACTCTCTCAAGAGTTGTCTCCAGACTCTATCACCCTGGACTGTGTAGAAAATAGCAATGAAGACCAAGAACATTTATTTCCCTTCCAGGAGGATGCAAAGAGAAACAGTCCCAGGGAAAGCCCGTCAAAAGACCATTATTATATTCTTTTCATTCCCCTGTCCAGTTCTCAAGCCACTTTAACACATTTTATTCATGCTCAAAGTTTTCAAACAGGAGATTTGGGCTTTGTTATTGCACGAGTTCTCAAAGACACACCTGAAGTTAAACCGAGCTCTGCAGTGTGACCAGACGTGACACAGACATGTGGCACTGCACCAATGCACAGATAATTTTTGCCCACACAAAAAGATTGCAGAGCTGGAGGTAAGTCTAGCTCACACATCAGCAATGGGCCTTCACAGCATTTAGAAGGTGCCTTACCCAGAGAACAAGTAAACCACCACAGCTATATTCAAGTCAGTTTTGTGACAGGTTGATGCAGAAAGTAGTTAACATGTGGATGTAATATCACTAAAACAAGGGATGAAGTACCTCAGAAAAGGGGATTGTATATCCAGAAAAAGGCATCAGATTGATGAAGGCTGATTTCATGGCTATATGAGTTCCTCTGCTCTTAGCACATGAGCTGCTTAGCAGAAGCACCTGACAGTTTCCTAGCTTAGTTCAGTGTATCTAGTAAGGAGATTTTAAAAAGATCTCAAGTGAGTGATGGATTAGTTACATTTCTTTTGCCATCTAAGACCACATGTTTTGTCAAGATCTACCAGCAGAGAAGATAGAAAGGAACAGACAGATACTCCTATCCCATCAAGGATACTTGAACTATCCAAGAACTACTTATTTGGGTTTGATTTAATTTATTTAATCCATTGTATAATATAATTTCATAACTGAAAAAAATAGCCTTGACTTTCATGGAAGGATATTAACCAGCACTTTTGTGTTCATCTGTAGCTTTTTGCTGAGTTTGAAGGGAAGAATATCCACTCTGTATTACCAGCAGCTATTTTAAATCTCCTGTGCTACCTCTTCAGAGCAAAATCAGCTAATAGCCCATGACTTGACTGATAGACAATTAGACCAACAATAAGGGTGAATTTTACTGTTGAAATAAACTTTTTCTCTTGAAAATAGATCGGCTTTTTTTCTCTGTCAAAGCACTTATTTGTATAATAAAGAAAAATAAATGCCCCTTGCTTTCAGAGCAAACATAACCCTATATGGTATTTTTGCTGACACTCAATTTCAAGTAAAATTAATTCCTAGTAAAGAAAATTTGAAACAGGACATTAAGTTGAAGGTATTTGTAAAAGTACAGGCAGAAGAGAGTGTTTAATGATACTATCCCAGGTGTCAGAGCAAGCAACCAGTGAATCATATTTTCAGTTTAATCTTTCCATGTAGTGGACATGCAGCAATACTGAAGATAGCACCTTGCAATCCAGATATGGGGACAAGGCTTCCCTTGTCACCTTCTGGATCTCTTGTCAGTATGTGTCTTTGTGTTGAAAATTGATCAAACCATTTACCATTTACGAGGCATTTTTTAAACAAAACACATCACAAAGTCCTACAGAAGGAAAGAAAGAGAACAGAAATGTTAGTCACAGATTAAATCATCAGAGTACTGTTGCATAGTGTGAGAAAGCACTGGAAGAGTGAGATGAAGGCCTTAGTTTAGCTAGTTGGAGATGTGCAACAGGGAAAAAAGGAGGACACTGAGTAGATCGGGTGTACTTCTGGGGTTAGGAAACCAGTCTGCAAACACAGGGAAGGAACTTGCTATGATTTGGATTTTCACAAAAAGGGCACTGAAGACACAGCTAGAGAAGTAGTTTTGATTTCAGTTTTGATTTGATTGTGGTTTGAGCACAAATGCACAGAAGGAGATTTCAGCCACTTCCTGAGTAATTGGGCTGTTTTGAAACAGCAATTGAGGAGGTATCCCAAACCATTTAGAGTGGCAGTATCCATGGAAGAGGAGAACACAGTGTTTTTAAAATGTCCTCTTCAAGTTCATCATCTGACAATCTCTTCAGTCAGACTGGATGTTTGGTATTTATGTGTGGTAAAATGGCACCATGTGCTTTGCTTGTTTCAGAGCTGTGAAACGTGGCGTGAATTGGTGCTGCTGAGAGATGAGCAACTGTGTAGTTACTCCTGAGGAAGAAGAGATGAGGAAAGAGAAGAAGGCATCTTTCATCTAAGATCAGTTGTCTTTTCATGACAACTTGTTCAGGTAGCAAAATTAGCAGCAAGGCTACCTACCCTCAGATACCTGTAACTCTCTCAGTCCATTTTCTCTGCTTTACACCTTCTGTGGGAAAATCAATTCTAAAGAGAATTGAACCAGCCCTGCTTTATCTAAAACATCCCTTCCCTAGCTGCCTTATTTTGATGCAATGCTAGCACATCTTTCTCTTCTCCCTCCTGCTTTGCAGGAAACCCTGAGCACTCTTGCTAATTAAATACTGTGCAGGAAACATGCAGAGAAGAAACAGACTGGAGCAACAGGCAAGCAATCTGGCACAGCTTCAAAGCCACCAACTTGATGGATGTGTGCATCAGCAATTTGAGCAGCCTGCTCCTTGTCTGAGTGATGGTGACCCATGAAAGGAGGTTGCAGGAGTCAGCTATTGCCCCGATGTGCTGTGTGGCATCTGGGGGAAACTGCCTGAACTCAATTTGGAATCTTGTATAACCTAAGAATCAATACTATTCTCTTTTCTTTCCTTCCCATCCTTTTCATTTTTCCCGAATGTGATTTTCACCATGGCTTTCAGAAGCAGACAGTAAGTCTCCAGACATTCTAGGAAAGATATGTGTGGATTCAGATCATTTGGGTCATGATCACATTAAGATTTATACAAAATCCATTAGCAGAAACTAGTTCACAAAATTCTGTTTCTCATCTGACTCAGGTTTTGGTTTAAAGTTTTTTAGTGCTGTAGCTCATAATTCCTTCATTAAATGAGTCCAGAAGATTTGGGGGGGAATACTAATTTCCCTCCATCTTACACATTTCAGCAGATAAATAAAGGAGTTTGATGTCAAACCACACTCTAAGGGGTTTATGTATCTGAAATACCTAAATCATGACTGAATTTAAAACTTGTTTTCTACTTCACTCTAAAATGAAATAAGATAGCTTAACTGATTGTGTAGAAGACTCCGTTGGAAAGATAATATTTTAAAATATATTTTATTTTCCTTGTAGTCATGTGTCCTTCTCTCTTATCAACCTTGGTTTGTTTGGTTTTGTTTTTTCCTTTCTGGAACTGTAAAATTCAAAAATCATTCTTGTCACAACTATTGTTAAAATCAATATGCCTTCATACAATATTTTGGACAGTTAGAGTATTGCTCAAATACTTTTCAGTCTCAATAGGGCACTATGGCTGTTGTTTCTCCTAAAAGGAGCCTAACCATATCATTAGGAAATTTATCGTAAAATAACTATTAATTGTTTGGCAGTGCTTCAAAGTGTCACATCACTCACACAACACATCCTTAGCACATTCTTGCTTAGCACTGAAATGAAACGTGACAATTTTCAATATTTCCCTGCAGGGCTGTGCTACATGAGTCCTACATGAGGCAGTGTTAATATTTTATGCATGGCTGGGTGCAGGCAGGCTTTAACCAGGGAATTCTTCCCTCCAGGTATTTCATAACTCCAGTGGGGAAATACTTTTGTCTAAAATCTCCTCTACCATGGAAAACACACAGCCACGGTGCAGCCACCTCTGCACCCACACAGACTGAACCCTAGGCTTGTCACCCTTCTGTGTTACTGCTGTTATCAACAATTTGATACAATAGAAATTATATATTTCTGCAAGAGTAGTTAATCAAAAATAAGAAAATTATTCAGATTACACTTTTATGAGAAAGTTTTGAAACAGGACTTCTTAACGTGTTCATACTGTTGAAATATTTAACCCAAACCACTCCTTCAACAATTTATCAAAAAAAATCCAAATGAACCAGGAAAGCACTGAAAATTTTCTGAGAAGGCTCCAACTCTAGACCCAAACACAGATTTTAATGACAGAATCAGTGAATTAGGCCACAAACTGCAGTTCCTTGGAGGTCTGACTGGCACTTCTGGAGCAGAATCAGGAGAAAGTTATTTTCTTCTTATAATTATCTTTCAGGCTGACACATTATATATTTGGATGTTTTGATTCTTGGATAAATATCAATAATTCATGAATCTTCTTTTAGATATATCTCGGGTGAGTGTTCTCATTTTGTTGTTTTGGTCCAAAGATTGCATCCTTGGGGATCAAAGTGGGAACTCTTAAGGCAGCAGTTTTCATCTGCACAAGGCAATTATTTGTGTTGTGTCCCAGTGCATGCATTTCAAGCTTAAATTGATTGAAAAAATGGACAATGAGTTGGCTTGACAGGGAAACACCCTCTTGCAGAGCAATCTGTGGCACAGGACCACCACATGCCATTATCATCCACCTGTCACATGTGGCAGCTTCTCCTTGGAGCACTCACACTGTGGAAAAATTATCAGCTGAGCCACCTCTGGCAACTTCCACTGGCTGCTTGAGATGAACCAAAGCTGTGGTTGAAAGAGGTTAATGAGGATTTTTGAAAATCCTGTCTTTAACCAAGCAATCTGAGCACAACTTTTTGACTGTTCAGACGCACACAGAGGAGGGTATCTGTCTGAGGGTTACTGCACATATGTGTTTGGGGATGAGCTTTGAAATCACTTTCAATTTCTCTTTTCTCACTGGATTTAGCCTCTGAAGGGCATCTACTCAGCATGGCACAAGACTGGCAGAGCCCTTTCCTGTAGAAGCTGTGTGATTCAGCCAAATCTTTTTCATCAGTACCCTCATACCACAGTTGGAAACAGCATGAGCCAGCAAAAGCAGGTGTCTGTCAACATGCATCCAGGGTTTTGCCAGGATAACTAAAAGGGTTTGAGGCTGCAGGGCTTCTTCTATATCTCTCACTGATGTGGCTTCATGGTTTTGTTGTTAGACCTCTCTTTGGTGGCCGTGCAGGTGCTGATGGATTGGGCAGTGGGTCTTGGCAGGGAAAGGCTACAGGATCTTCATACCCACCCCCAAGGTTGCACACAGGATCCATCCTCCAGCTTGCGTCTCAGCTGTTCCTGCAGCAGCTGCTGCTGAGCTGCTACATGGTTTGCAGCACAGCATGAAGAGAAAACTCTCAATCAGCTCTGTGAATTATGATGATTAAGCAGCTGCAGCATGACACGGCTGAACTTCCTCTGTTGTAAGGATGGAGGGGGAGTCAGTCTCCTTCGAGACAGGGACAAGACCACCAATTCTCAGAGTAGGCATCTGGGATGTAGATACTTAATTCATATGGGCACATTTGAGCCTTTTAACCTGCATACCCACATCTCCTCCCAGTAGAGAGAATAGATTTCAATAGAGCTACAAAACAGCCTCTGTAAGAGGAGCATCCAATTGATTTTTGTTCATTTTCCTCCTTAAATACAAAGGATTTCTGATAAATGTTTGAAATCAATGCACCAGCAAGAACCAAGCAGCCTTTGCACCAATGCAGCTATGAAGCCCTGAGACAGCATGGAAGCAGGCTGATCTCTCTCTCCTTTTGAGCTGGTCTTTGGATGTGCAGCAGCTGCCCTGGTGCTATTCAGCTCTGCACCTACAATTTTTTCCCAAGATGTGTCAGTTCCATGAACAGAGAAATTCAGCAAAATGAGGGCAAGTGTGACCCGTACTTAGCATTATCAATGCAGGGGGGAAAAAACCACAGTAAAAATCTATATTCCAGCACAGAGCAATGCAAGTAGACAGCTGATCTATAGCTGCCATGTGGTTATCATACTGATTAGTCAAACAGCACTAATACACCCTTAGCTGAAATTATCAGGAGAGATCCAAAGCTTTAGTCTGGAATAAAGTCTTACGTGTGATGATAGACAGAACAAGGACAAGCTGCTACATACTCGACTACATCTTAATCAAGCTCTGAATTAAACAGAAGGCTCCATCTTTTTACTGTAGTCATCTATTTGTAATTTCAGCAGAGAAGGGAAAGCCACAGAGAGATTTTAAATAACCTTTCTCTGGTTCCTCAAGAGCAAAAGTACTTCCAGCAACGCCGAGGCTTTTATACAGGTTGTGTTTGCTGTGCACATTTTCCAAACAAATGGGCTTGGAAGCCAGTGGAATCTGGGTCAGCTGGGATGCTGTGATCCTTGAAGTAGCATGTTTGTGCAAATGACTTGTAAAATCTGCATTCTCAAAAGTCAGCCACATTTTCTCATTTACACACTCTTATTTTTATTTCCTTTTTTTGTTTCTTTGTTTTTTAAGCAACATTTATTTTTGCCCTCCTCTGGAGGTTTCTTAAGAGGGAGGCAAAAGTATTTTATTCTTCAGAAAATTATGTTGGAAAATTCAATAGTGTTTCATGTCTCTTGCCAAGCACAGTAATTACACAAGCTACAGCAAATATTTAAAGAAAAAGAAACACTTTTTTTCTCATTGCCACCTTTTTTGATGATAATAAAAGCGTGAGACAATATTAAAGAGCTTGAAATGAGAAATACGTATGGAGAAATTGAAAAATGAATTAGCACACAATTGTCTTCCCACAGGATATCTCGTTTATTTAAGGGAGAAAATCCTCCATTTTGGAGGAAATATTTTTAGGAATAATTATGGATTAAAACTGTTTTATTATTTTTATCTTGTTATATTTAAAGCTGTTTTATTATTTTTATCTTGTTATCTAAAAAAAAAAAAAAACACCCTAAAATAGGCAGGTGGAATTGATGGAGTGTCTTGGTTGTCTTTTTTTGATTAATTCCCAAGTAACAGAAATACCTTTAATGTGTCACACTTTTAATTACTTCTCTAAGAATATTTCCCAGTCAACAGAAGAAATTCATCCAGCATTTTGGAAAAGGAAAACACAAATTGATCATACTGGGGAAACTGGGGATAGTTTTGTATATTTTTTTATTCCTTGGTAAGATATTGTCTATTTTTCCTCAAAGAATACCCCTTTGCTGGATGGCCATGTAATGAAAGTTATATTTATTATTCTCTTAAGGCATTAGGTCAGAAAAAAGCCTAAATCCAGAGCCCTCTCTGACACATCCCTGCATTTCCAGACCACTGCCTGTCTCTTAGTTGCCAATGACTGAATTACCCACTGTCCCCTTAGAGGCTGACCTTAAATCCTGTCCTCACCTGCGCAGGACAAGGCTGAGACCTGCTGCAAGGGTCAGTGGAACAGATGGAGGCAGGAAAGGCTGGATGTCATTCCCTGTCCTACAGCTGTCCCCACAGGTGACAGTCATCCTGCAGTCATTTCTGCTGGAGTTCCTTCAATTGTCCTAAAGCCTTGAAGGTGCATAAGGTTCATTCAAGTAAAGTCCATATATCCATATATCTATATGGATATATGTTACCATATATGTTACCATATATCCATTTTTCTCTCTACCTCACTGTTTTTCAAGATTGGTGAGGAGGAATACACTTATTTTAGGAATTCTACTTATTTGATTAACTGGAGGGGGGGGAAAGGGTGTGCTAGTCCTTTTTGCAATGTATAGGGACTATGTGAGTCCTCTGAACATCCACCTTCTCTTTCAACATCTTCATAGTGCTGACCTCTCTTAAAATCCTCCCTAATTGGCATAGATATTAAAATATATTTTGAATTTTCATTTTTAATTTCTTTCTTTTCCTCATTTTAGATCATTACTCCTAGTTTAACCACCTTAGGTTTTGTCACCCAGTCTATCCTATTATTTCCTCTAAATGTATTTTCTTTCTGGCAGTTATCATAAACATTCATAACCCTGTGATTTTCTCTAAGCAGCATTAAAATTCCAATAGAAAAGGATAATCAGAGACTGTCTGAGTCAGTGCAATTTACATTTACCTAAAAATGGCCTTATTTAATATCTGGTAAAATGCACTTAATTTTCTTTCAGTATGGAACTTCTTAAATGGAAATCATGATGTCCACAAGTGAAGGTTTTGTGCTTTACTGAAATTTTTGGTGTGTCAATTGAAAGATATTCAAGAAATCCAAACTATGGCAGTGCGATTTCAATTCTGAATGAAGGAAAGAGTGACAATTAACAAAACCAGACACATAATAGAGTTCTGCTCTTCAAGGGGCTACCACATGTCAACTGAGCATCAGCCAAGGCAGGAGGCTGTCCAAATCTATCAACAGGTAGGATCACTTATGCAGACCTCAGCGAGGAGAGAGATGAATTTCAGGAATCTCAGGTACCAGACTATTTCTCTCCATGATGCTGTAAGTCTCTCCTAGACATCAGGCTCTGCCTCAGGAGTCACAGGTCTCTGTGTTGGGCAGAGACAGATTCCCCTCCTGCAGGTAACACAGCCAGCTGAGGATGGATGTATTTACCAAAAGGACTTTGCTCCTTTCCATTCCATTTCCCTCTGACATTACCAAACTAGGTAAAATCTTTTAGTGTATATGTCCCAATATTCTGAAGCTTCATGCGTAGTGATGGAATAAGGGGGAGCAGAATTAAACTAAAAAAGGCCGAGATTTAGACTACATGTAAGGAACAATTTTTTACTGTGAGGGTGGTGAGGCACTGAAACAGGTTGCCCAGAGAAGCTGTGAAATCAGCATCTCTGGAAGTGTTTAAGGCCAGGTTGAATGGGGCTCAGAGCAACCTGGTCTAGTGCAAAGTGTCTCTGCCCATGGAAGAGTGATTGGAACTGGATGATTTTTAAGATCCCTTCCAACCCAAACCATTCTATAGTTCTATGATCACATGGATAAATGAATGAGCCTAAGTTTGGCCAAAAAACTCATTCAGTGAAATCTGTAAATGTAGCTAAGGATTTTTGCTAGCCATTCCTTCAAGGCAATTTCTGGGGTTAGGTTCATGACACACAACAAAGCAAATAACCCTGAATGGAGCTTATATTTCTCTGGAAATAAAATAGTTATGTCTTCCTGCAAAATGTAGAACTGTAAAAATGGTATGCTTCTCTCCCTGTCTGGATATAGCTTGTCCAGAAAATTATCATTTTAAATTTGGAGACAGAATACTCACAAGATTGCAATTATCAGTTACTTGGCTTATCAATTGCTGCTTTTCTCTTTTTTTCCTTTTCCTAATCTTCCAAAACTGATAAAAGCCTTTCATTACTGTTTGTTTTCCACCAACATTTTGATGAGGTTGTAGCAGATGAAAAAATTCTTTAATTAATTTTGCTCTTGCAGCAACACAAAGGAAAAGATGGGAGGCTCTGCCTTTTTTTTTCCCTGAGGGTGGAGCTCAGATTTGTAGGAAGGAATTTCCTGCCCATGGCCCCAATACACCATCTCACATCGTATGTATCTTTCATTCAAGGTACTCAAGGGTTGTTTTTCAGTCTCTGTTTTCTTCCTCAGTACAGGATTCAGCACATCAGGATAAATATCAGTGAGAGCAGGATGCTGCTCCTAAAACCCTGCTCTATTTGTTTTGCCAGCTCTACTTTTCTTCCTTACAAGGCACCGGGAGTTTCACTGGGTGGTGCACACAACATTGGCTGTTTGCCTGGTCCTTGGCCACATCCAGACTGGGTCAAGGCACCATCCCACAGGACCAAAGCCAAGGTGTGCAGGCACTCTGATGGGTATCAGTGGGAATGAGAGGGGGATCAGAACAGACACGCTGGGTGCCTCCCAGGTGCCACTGGATTAATCTCTGTACTATCGATCACTGATTGCCAGGCTGTGTCATCCATCTTCCTCTCCTCACCCTTGAGGGGAAATCATTCAGAGGAGACTTATTAAGGCCAAAGAAAATGTATGTTGACTCAAGGAGAGGCAACACAGCATAATTGCTCAGGACCTGACATTTTAAATGCTTCTTCTTACTCTGTTTTTAATGCTCCTTCATTTAGGGGAGAAGTTGTTATAAAGTAGTCGCTTGTGACAGTAATTGGAACTGTGTACAGTGTTCATTAAGGCCTAAACAAGGATGAAGAGGATGATGATCAGGACATATATAATTGATGGTGCTGCATTAAGTATTATAGAGCAATTCTAATTAGAAAACATCCCAGGTCTTCTATCAATCATCCTTCTCTCATTCACCTTTTCTGTTTTGATCCCCACACACATTACTCACACAGCCTGAAGCAGGTCCCTTGCTGCATTTGCTGTACAGCCCTGATGGTGGTTATTGGGAATACGCCTCACCAGGAAAGAAACCGCAGCAAGAGATGCAGCACAGGCTGCAATACCAAATATCTTGGTTCTGCAAGGCTCACCACATACACTCATCATTTGAATAACTAATGCGTGTGGTTCTACTACATTTGCCCATTAATGAATGGGAAAGATGCATTTCAAAAACAACGTTTTCCAACTATATCTCAGTTTACTGTTGGGAATGGGGTTTTAGCCAGCTCTTGAGGTATGACTTTTGTGTGTGTTGGTGTGCATAAGGACAAGCAGACTTGCAAGGAATTCAGAAATTTCCCATTCTCTTTTGCTACAATAATTTTTAAAAAATGAAAATTCAGTTTTGGAGGAAAGAAAAGATAAAAAGGGAATTTTTATGAGTTTTTTTTCCCCACAATGAAAGCAAAATACTTTATACTTTAAGCTTTTTAAAGCTGATTTTTAAATAAAAATACAAAAATCCATATTAATAAAATGAAAATTATTTTTTTTATTTTCATAATCAATGTTTTATTATCACTTTATTAACAACTAGTTGACATTTATAAGAAACAACCCTAAAGCAAGCATGCATAATAAAAAAATTGTTGAGTTTTGATGAAGTTTGTCTGTCTAGTTGTGGTCATCCTCTGCTATCAAGCAGCTAGAGCTGCCTGAGAAACAATAAAAGCTTTGAGAAAAGGCCTGAGAGCAGTCCAGCACTCCATAGTGGCTGCTGAGCAATCACTGAGCATCAGGGGATCTCAGCAGATCCAGACCCTGCTGAAGGACATGAAAAATTCCCCAGTAATTGTATCTGACTTTGATCAAAAGGCAATGCTAAACAAGCATAAAATTTAATAATCTTTTAAAAGAATAAAGAAAAATAAAATTAAAGCCAGATTTGTCGAAGTTGTCACTCTTAAATAGTCTCCATAATCCATCATTAAATAATTCACATTTTGGCACCGAAGCACCATTATAAAAGTAGGCCCAACAAATAATTTTTTCTATGATGATTGTCAAAAAATAAAAGATTGGTGTTACTCTAATCCAAATAAAAATCTGTAGTTTGCAGTCATTTTAGCCACATACTGAACCTGCTGGTGCAGATCTGATTCCTGATTTCCGGATTCATCCCTGTGCTTCCAGATGGATTCTTTCCTAAGAAATTTACATGATACACTGGATGTGTTATGAGCCATGGCAAAAGGTGAGGGTAATCCAGGTTTTTGTTAATAAATACTTTGGGGTGGATTAGAGTCAAACAATACTAAATGATCAATGTTTGTACAAGTTACACACTTAGGGTTTATTGTAAAGTGAATTGGTTACACAGACAAACAGGTATTGTTATCCATAGCAGCATAACAATATGAAAGCATTAAAATATCACTTAAGAAAACATATGAGAAAGGGAAGGAAAGAATAAGAGTAGAAAGATCTCACCACCTATAGGCCTTGCAGTGAGACTGGGTTGTTGCAACAGAGTCAACCTGCCTCACAGGATTTTCCTCTTTATCTTTTCCAGCACCCAGACGTAGCCTGAGGTGAGGGATGCTCATCCTCTGCACCTGGGCAGTTATTTCCAGCTTGCCCCTTAAATGTTTGAGCCATCAGCACCCCAGTCTGTCTTCAGGTGTGGCCTGCGGATACATTCTTCTTTCCAGCCCTTGGACAATTAGACAATAGCATCCCCTTTATCTTGTCTCAAGTTCCTGTCACAGTCCAAATTCCATCTTGAGGAGTGGTGGACTTCCCTGGTTACAAATGAACAGTTGTTTCTTTGCAGTTTGCAACAGTGGGCAAAAGTCCTCCCATGATTTTAGAAAGGTCTAAGCCATTAACAGTTCAGTCTCTCATGGGATGCAACTGGATTTCAGATTAGCATGGGACAACAGCTGAGTCTGCATATCAGAATAGAACCACGAGATATCCATACTGCATCTCAGAATGGGACCATGAGGTATCCATACTGCATCACCTGTGAAGCTCCAGTGTGCTAGGGGAGCTAGAATTTTTTTTTTTTCCTAATTAAGATAAAAACATCACTGTTCCATTCAAAAATTCGAACACACTGCTTTGACTTTTCCAAAATCAAAATCTCATTAACAAGAGGTAGATGAAAAGTTTTTCAAACAGGCAATAATGAAAGAAGTTTTGTGCATTTTCTTGTTGAAAAGAAGATTAAAATCAATGCAGGTCCAATACTGTATTTCTTCTTATTATTAGTTTATTTATGATAATGATCATAGAACATGGGACTGGAATGAAGTTCCATGTGGGGTAGTGGTTTACTTCCTTAGTCACTACATGAGATGATGCCTGTTATTCAAATCCTCAACCATCCCAGTTCATTTCTCTAACTCCTCTTAGAAGTGCTTTACTATGCCATATCTCATTATGTTCCCTCTGAGAGGAGGAGACCCCTCTGGGGTTGTCTACATAAATCATGAAAACTCTTGAAGCTGGTGGCACATGGGGATAAGGTAGATAAAATTTATGTCTAGGGACCTCTAGCTCTAAACTGAAGAAGCAGGATTTCTTCTCTTCACAGCTCAAGCCACTGCCAGTACAGTGGTGAAAATTGAGAATACAACCTGGACTGCACTACTTGAGGCTGATACCTTAACCGTTTTAGAAAGATAATGCTTCCACTGACGGATGACTACTATTCTATTTCCCTTAAAGAATGAGGAATTGAACCCTTTTTACTGAGTATATATGGATTTCACTACTCTGATTGTGCTGTAGTGAGATGGCTGGTGATACTTTCCTTTCCCTAACATGCAATGGCATTCTAGTATTATGGGAAGCCATAATCCTGGCAGTGTGGAAATGTTTGATGAGTCATCAGGGTCCAGTAATGCATTTTCCAGCTGTCTCTCTTGCTGTCTTTCCATCTTTGTTTCTCTTGTTTTATTTTCAGCATCTAAAGAAAGGGGAATGAGGCTTTCAGAATACTGTGTATGATACACTTTGCTTAGAAGAGCTTACAGAGAGATATAAAATCTCTAAACTGACAGATGCTGCTATCCTGCCCCAGGCTGCCCTGCAGAAATGGGGGAAACAGGATAACATGAGGGCTGCTTTTATCCCAAACTGCAGCTGGGAAGCAATGATATCTCAAAGGGTGCTTGCCAGCCACTAAGACATGGTCTGTTTTCAGGCAAGCTTGAAAACAACTGAATAATCAAAACTAATCACTGTGGATGCTGTTTGACTCCTTACCCTACCCATGGGCTCTCCACACACCTGCCTCTGTCCCCTTCTATGGGACATGGTGCCACGTTCCATGACCATGGGGTCATTGCGACTGGGATATAACTTCCCCATATCTGAAGGCAGACAACAACCCAAGATAAAAGCTGTAGGTAGACCAAAGGCCTGATTAGAGACTTCCTAAGTTGCAATACATGACCAGACCATTGGCTGTTTAATAGCTACTGATGGATCTGAAAAAGATCTCAATCTTTCTAGATTAATCTAAATTTCTTTCTAATTAATCTAAATTTCAATTTAGATTAATTGTCTGATGCTGTGCAGTGATATCATCTGGGTATCTTTATTCTGCAGCAGTGAAATTATTTCTTGGCCCCATCTTTGTGTTCTACTTTTTCAGTGAGAGGACGGGCTTCTCCCTCCACATCCTAGGATGGAAGAAATCCCAGAATTGGCAACAAAGGAGAACAGGGAGGGAGAGACCTAGGAAACTCCTGCTGCATCCATATCTGGTCAAGAGGTCCTCACACAAAAATGGATTTTAATCATTCCTTATTTCTGAATGCTTTGAGGAAAGTTGAACTTAAACCCAGGAGCACAAGATTGGAGACAAGTTTTGAGTTCCAAGACAACTCTGTGAAATAGTGGCTTACAAGACTGTGCTGCATGTCTAATGAGCAATAAGATATCTTAGGATATTTATGAGACCGAGTCACTTCATGAGATATTCCGTAAATGTCATGTTCCCCTCTAATGGGATTTTCTCTAATCAAAATAGTTTCCAGTCTAAACAGAAGCTGGGGTTGGGGAGCTGGGGGAAGTCACATATGAACAAGAATTAAACACAAAAGGAATAACTAAAGACATATAGCCTCAGTCACTAAGGTGAGACACTCTAGTGCCAGAATAAGTGTTCTAGAATGTTCTAGCATGGTGTACAGGGCGGGTCCTGAACCAGGGGTACCTCGCAGGGAGCCAAGAACTGTCAGGAGCCTGTAGCTCACATTGCAATGACCGATTGGAGCTGGGCAGGGCCAGGATCAAT
The DNA here is from genome assembly GCF_028018845.1 of Melospiza georgiana. Lineage (NCBI taxonomy): Eukaryota > Metazoa > Chordata > Aves > Passeriformes > Passerellidae > Melospiza > Melospiza georgiana. The sequence continues at coordinate 72,053,049 of NC_080431.1, forward strand.
TGGCAGCCAAGGCTCCTGCTCCTATAAAAGCAGCTCCTGGGGAGCAGAGGTAACCTGGAGCACTGCCAGCAGGAGGGGCAAACAGGCCATGGCAGTTCATGCAGGAAGGGCACCATATCCCTGACAGCTCACCCAGGGAGCCATGGCATCCACTCAGCAGAAATGGTTGGATTTGATCATCTCAGGAGTCTTTTCTGCTTTAAAGGATGCTAAGATTCTGTAATTTACTCCTTTCAGAGTCTAAAAGAAAAAGTTTTGATTCATTTTACATTTTGTATGCTCAATTTACTTAGTATTTCTTTTATTCTTTTAAAGGTAACTTCATGAAGAAATAGGAATTATTTTTATATGCTTTCAATTTACAATAATCACTGAGCTGACTGAGCCCCAACAATAGAATTTGCAAATCAGTCTGTGTCTTACACAGTGGTGAACTTGGGTGTGGGAGGAAAAATGACACCTGCTTATTTATATTTAACAATTTTTCTGCTTTTTCACCAGCCTACCAAGGATTTTAAAATGCTGGTCCATGGAGACATCATGTGGAAAATGGCAGACGAAGAAGGGGAAAAGAAAAGTAGTTTGGTTGTTTTGATGACACAGATGGGTCAAATCCTAGTCTCAAGGCCAAGGTTTAGAATCAAGGTTATAACTGAATTTATTATAGTTACCTAAACTTGTTTTCTGTTGCTTTGTTTATTGGAGGTTTTTTAACCTCTTTCCTTTCATATCTTTAAGCACATCTTTGGCATTTTGGGACTAACTTCTGATTAAAAGACCAGGCCAACTAGTGACAAAGGTTCTAGGCAAATGAAAGAGCTTCTTTTCTTTTCTTTTCTTTTCTTTTCTTTTCTTTTCTTTTCTTTTCTTTTCTTTTCTTTTCTTTTCTTTTCTTTTCTTTTCTTTTCTTTTCTTTTCTTTTCTTTTCTTTTCTTTTCTTTTCTTCTCTTCTCTTCTCTTCTCTTCTTTCTTTTTTTTTTCCTCTTTTTTCATTTCATGGAAACCCATGAGTAATTTTCTATTTACCTAAGCAGCTCATGTTTCTGGCAGCTAATTAATGAATTTAATAAAACAATTAATTCTTCTTTCTGAAAGATAAATTATATTTTAATTATATATTAAAATATATATTTATTAAGATAAATTATATTTATATATATAAATTATATTATATAAAACAGGTAGGTTATATTTATCTGTATCTGTATAGACAACTTAATTTTCTTGACAGAAAATTATTTGACTTCTACTATTTATTAGCCCAATGCTCATTTTGAAGATAGTAATATCTGTGTGAGCGCAGTTAACATAAGTGTTTTTGAAAATGCTGCTGTGAGTATTAGTTTTGTTATTTCAGGGAATATGAATTTTAAATGCAAGCTCCTTAGATTCTCTGGCTTTAGTTAAGTTTGGACACCCAAAGAATGGCGACAAAGGTGGTGAAGGATGGAACAAGTCATATGGGGAGTGGGTGAGGGAGCTGAGGTTGTTTAGTCTTGAGAAAAGGAAGCTCAGGGATGACCTTATCACTCTCCTCAATGGCCTGAAAGGAGGCTGGAGCCAGGTCAGGGTTGTAACTTCTCCCAAGTATCAAGCAGTAGTACAAAAGTAAATTGTCTCAAGTTGCTCCAGGGGAGGTTCAGGTAAGAAAAATCTGTTCACTGAAAGAGTGATTAAACATTGATGCTTAGGGAAGTGGTTTAGTGGCCATCCCTGGGGGTATTTAAGGGATGTGTAGATGTGGCACTTGAGGACGTTGGTTTGGTGGTGGACTTGGCAGCACTGGCTTAATGGCTGGACTCAATGACCTTAGAGATTTTTCCAAGTACCATAAAATTTTCTATGATTGTATAACATGCATCTGGTTATCTTTTAATTCAAACGAGAAATCTAAACTGCCTAAACTCAATTTTCTTTGCTTTTCTACATGCTTTGTCTGCCTCCTGAAGGACAGAGTATAGCATTTCAAGATCCAGGTAGTATCAGTTCACCATTTAAAATTGTTTTCATCACACTGGCTTATTGCAAAAATCTGACTATCTTAATGGAATGAATTTTAATGAGATTGCCTAAATTTGAAGTAGACATGTCTGCAGACAACATTTCTGTATCTATATTTTTCATGAAATCATAAAGAAATGTGGGGTCTGTTTATCCATCTGCTAAAATGTCTTTAATTTAAATTGTACAAGCTGTTTTGCATTAAAATCATAATGAATAGGGAAAAATAATGAAGTCATCCTAAAGCTCTGTTAGCATATGCACACTAAACTTCACCTCGTGCTTATGGTCACAACTTTGTTATTTAGTATGCAAATATCATGCAATAAGTGCATAATGGGGTATTTTTTTGGTCAGTTACTTGTCATAGTTCATTGTTTTGATCTGTTGCAATGTCATGCACTATGAATTAAACTTCACGAAAAGCTAGTGTAGGCCAAATTACAGTGTTGTCCTCTCTCCACACATTTTTTCAGCTAATAAAACACAGTCACATTAAAAGAAGGAAAATTATAGAACAAAAATGAAGGGAGAAATTTCCTCTTCTTTCGTATTTATCACAGATTTTTCTTCAATGGGGAAAATTGATTAGAGGCTAAGATATATTGGTTTGGCATTGTTATCAAAACAATTGGAAGGTTTACCTTCAGAGCTTGCCAGAGCCCATTTTCGTATTCTTTAATCCCTCCTTCACTGGGCCATGAATAAAAAGGTTCAATACATGCAATTTCTCAGGTTAGAAACTTGCAACATTTTCTCATAAGATGCATTACGTGTTTGGGAAGAATGTTTGAAACATCTGCACAGGTGCTTTATTGCTGAGTTTCAAGATCATCCTTATTTTGTTCTTTGTTGTGTAACCTACAAACTACCTCCAAAAAAGACAAGAATTGGTCCTCAGGTGCACTAAGCCTTACTGTTTATGACATTGGCCTTGTTGGAATTTCCTTTTCCTGAGTACTTCCTCTGATCTCCATTTCTTATCTAGTCCAATCTTTGTTGGCCCCTATTTTTAGAAAGGGATTTTGTTTTAAGTTTGCACTTAAAAAACTATTTTGCAGCTATGACTGAATGAGATTCATCTAGACAAGCACTGCTGTGGAGACATCTGCATCCAGTGAAGTCACTTAGGCTACACTTGCATTTACTACAAATAAAATCCCTCGGGGTTTGTAAGCTGAGAATGTATGTTTTGTAATCAATTAAAGTTGCAATCAACTATGGTACACAGTGCAGACACTCACTTGAAATGAACCCTGAGTTTCAGGGTCAGCCAGTGCAGTTGATCTATCACAGGAAGTCCCTCTTATCCTGGCTTTCTTATTGGATTTCTATAGGTGTCCCTATGCTTCAGAATCCACCAGATTCAACTCTGTGACTGAATTATAATGACCTAGGGTGCCTTGTTTCATAATGTACAGGCTGAGTCAGAGCACCTAAAGTAGTGCGTTGTTGCCCTGGATATACCCTGCAATATCCTTTTCTGTATTCCACCTACTTAGTCTAAGTAGTAACAATATTTCAGCAAAGCCTTGTTTTTAAGCTGTTGTCTGCCATGGAAACATTTTATTTACCTTAAAAATTCTCCGTGCCCAACCATTTTCTTTTTAAAGCTATATTTTTCATATAATTAAAGTAAAATAATAAAATTACCTAAACTTCTGAGCTCTTCTTGAATAAGACTGGACTTCTCACCTAAAGGTTTGGGATCTCCAGTGGAATAGAGTGTGAGACACATTAAGAAAGTTCAGACAAATTTACTGTCGGGAGGAACCATTTCTTACAATAACTAGTATGAAGGAAGGGAATCCAGCTCTCCTAACTTCAGAGACTAAAATGAGTTTGGATTGTGGATGCTTTCATGTCTTTCTGAATTCATCAAGAGATTGTTTATCCAGGAAGTAGGAAATTCCCTATGATAGCTGAGATCTTTATGACTGACAAGATCTCTAAAAATGCATAACATCTTCCACTGGCTAAGAGATGAGATCCTAAATTAGGCAATTCTGTTCAGCACCTGAACTGGGGCAGCATAAATCTGGTAAAGATGCAAGCATAATGAATATTTTAAAATTATTTAATCTTTAATTCAGCAAATTCAGACCTGACATATGGAGTTGCAAGGGAAGTCTTATTTCCCTTTAGAAAGTGCACTTATTTCTGGAATGTTAAGTACCATGCTTTTCAGAAAGCTCCCCCTTCATTATTGCTCCCTGATTACTTTAATTTATAATTATAATAATGCAATTTTCCTATTAACAGCTCTTTTGATAATAACATCCGTACCAGATGCTGCTTTATCTTCTCCCTGCTTTGTGGAGCTTTCCTTTGTGCTCTAGCACCTTCTATAGATTGTAGATACATTCTTCTGTAGCCTGAGTGTTAAGTATAAAAACCTCATGCACTGTTCTTCTCACTGGAATTAACATCAATTCCACAAACATTTCTTTCCAGTTCAGTCAAACTGATACTTCTCACACACATTATGCTTCCCTTTTAAGGTTCTTTTGCAAGATTCTCTCCTTGTCACTCAGCATCACAGTAAGGCTGATACCTTTCACACACAAAATGACCTGTCAGGATGTCTTTCTCCTGTGAGGTTTATTTGTTCCTGGAATGCTGTTCTTTCAATTTTGTCTAAACCAAACCTAGCCTGCATTATTAATTTCTGCCTCAAAAGGAAATGAGTGAGATCTTCCAGAAGCGCTTCTCAAAACAGAAACAATTTAATCCTTGGGTTTTTACCCTTTTCTCATCATTCCCACTTGGACAGAGGGGAAGAGCCTATTTACAAGGTACAGGCTGATAGGCTCATTTTCAGTGTAAATATAGGCTGATTTTTAGTGTAAATATTTTACCATGATGAAGGAAGCAGCTGCCTCTACTATTCAGAAAGCCAGGAGTGCTTATGTTACATCCTGTCTTGCCAGTAACTTTTAAGTGAGTTGTTTCATCATAATATACACATGCTTAATCATTTTCCCCCTCTCATGTTATTTTTCTGGGCTTCCTGACTGCTACTGTAATACAAATAAAGTTATGTGACCAGACTGTAAGTGCCTTTATTTCAATACAGGTCATTCAGAAATGTTGCACTTTATTCCAATTGCAATTGTGGGGATGTAAACTCCTAATGCAATCAAACATTCAAGAGGTGGCTTCATCCTCTGGAGGAGTTTGAAGCTGTTGTTTTGTTTCTCATTAGCAGTAGACAGATTACATTTATTTTAGAAGCTGGATTTCTGCCATTCCATTACTCTACATGTCTCTCTGGATCTGGCTCCAAAAATCTTTGTAAGGTCCAAGTACCTGCTGTTGTGTTTATAGACACTAACAGAATTTGGAGTATACACAGTGAGAAACACCAGGTGAAAATTAAACCAAATCTCATGTCCTAAGGGATTCTTCATTATAAAATGTAATATCTTTCTAGCTAAATTAACCAGATAAAGCACATTCCTTCAGCTCAATTTTATTTCAAAGAGGAATTGTGAAAAGATTGGTTTGCTAACATGTGGATATCAAACGGGCTTGGAATTGTAATGAACAAAAGCAAAGCAGCCTAGCTGAGAAAAGTCACTGGACTGCAGAGCTGGGGCTTTAGATGAACAGCACATGAATTTGGAAAGTTAGCAGTGTTCCCTGCTTCCTGGAATCAGGTTAAAATGTTGTTACTGCAACTTGCATCACCAGCCACTGGCATGTTGCACCCTGGAAAGCACATCTTCCCATTTCATAGAGCCTGCCATGAGAATTCCCTGTTCCTTTAGTACTATTAAGCAATGTTCTGTTGCTTTTGGTCATGGCAAAATGATTTCTAGGAGAAAAGGAAGGAAAATCTTTAATTACAAATGCCCACTGTGTAATTTCACAGTATTTTTCCATACCAAACTATAATAGCTAAAGAACAAGTGATAAATCATTGCGGAATCTTATACTTAGAAATATGTGGTGCCATTGAAACCCTAGAAATATGATGTCATCTCATTTTGCCCAATCTCTTTTTTTTAAATCCCTCAGTGGAGATTTTCATGGAGGCAGAACAGTCAGGACATCCAAATTAAGTGTTCATTTGGGTCTTTCTTTTTGAAGTGGCTGCCTTGGCTTGGCTTTGTTTTATTATTTGAGGTGATCACGCATTGCAGTAAAAAGTAAATTTTCAGAGTCCCTCTCAATACAAAAGCCCTTCAGTTCTGTTGACATGAAACATTTCAAAACAGAAGGAAAAGATTCCTTGTTTGTTTTTTTTTCCTTGGAGAACCTTCAAATATGTTCCAGTTCAGAAGAAAGCCAAGTATCAAAATCCTAAAATTTTTTAGAAAGTCCAAAGGCACTGTCTGAAATCTGTACTCCTACTCAGGACCACATTTCCTCAGCCAGCACAGACTCAGCACCTAGAACTCGTCTCTGGGTCTAAGATATCTGGCATTAGCTATGTCATTGATTTCCTTGGTAAGTGAGACTAGTATCATTTGCTCTCTCTCTATTTCACTGTCCTTATCTACAGAAAGGGAAAAAATGATACTGACCTTCTTTGTTAAGTGTTTTGAAATGTGTTGAGGAGAAGGGCACGGCATTCATCTGCTCTCAGCCTCTCCAGAGACTTTGCAGCACAAATGGAATGCATTCACAGGGCCTCAGTCAGGAGCAAGGCTTGCCAAAGCAGAGCAAGCTGTCTGGAAAACAGAAACTGAAGGGAATAATAAGAGCACATCAAAAAAGAAGTACATGATCCCAAGTAGAAAAGACTTCAAGATGTCCACATAGGTTTTAAAAGTTTCATAGAGGGTTTTCAAAGGCCTCCTAGGAAATCTACTTACATTTAGAAAGGTGAATATCATAAGAATAGTGAAAGGGAAAAGCCAAGTGTCTGAAATACCTATACAAGGATTACAGCCTGGAACTCTTTATCTGGAGTTCAGGGTGAAAAGCTTTGACCCAAATGATAGCTAGTCCTTTTTGCTGAATGGGAAACTGCAAGTCTTTTCTAACTCTGCATTTCATACAGGCTGTGCTGGCTGAGGTGCTGCATATCAAACTTTTTGTAAGGACTCTCAAATTGTCCTGCATGCTAAAGGTTTCTCCTTGCCCAGGTGATAGCACTAATGGATATGTGAAAATTCCTAATGATAAAAGAAATAGCAGTAATAGCAATAGTAGCAGCAGTAATAAGGCCTTGAGCACAACGAGAGGCAAATTAGACCATATGAATGAAGTACTATTTTTGGGACATAAAATCATGAGTTCTCCACAGCAGATATACTCCCTATACCTCTAACTATCTATAGATATGAATTAAGTATCTCCTTCTGTAGAAAAAGTAACTGCCCTGGCACCCTTAAGCCATAAGGAGGGTTTATTGCTGGTTCTTGTAATACAAGAACTAGGAGGGTCCCAGCAAAACTGTTAGAAAACACACTAAAACCAAATCAGAACCCTCTTCCTCATCCCATGAATCACAAAATTAAATGTGAAACTCATGTCCACAGGATGTTATAAAGATAAGAGGTTATAAAGAGGCTTTAAAAAGCACAGGGATCTTCCTGAAGGATGACTCCAGCAGGGACAATGAAATAGGATGGTCCAGAAGCAGGCTTCAGCTCATAGTCGGCAAATTTCAAAAAATGTCATTATCCATTTTAAAGTAATTTCTTACTGAACCATTACTGTCTGATCCATGTTAAGCTATTTGCATGTTGCATCTGATGCAGTACCTGAGCTGTAACTGAAAGTGAACATAAGTTTGGACTGTTTTTTATTTTAGACCTTATGAAGCAGTATGATCAGCAACAAAAGAGAAAATCACACTTGAAAAAGACCCAGGAGTTGCCCACTGTAGACACTGGCACAGTATGTTATGTTGTGTAGTACCTATGAATAGCTTCTTATTTTTATAGTCACAGTAAGGTGCAGTATGTGTCACCTCTGATATTTAATGAACCCAGAATTCCAGGAAATGGAAGTAAAAAGCTAGACCTTATGAATGTATCTTTAAAGATGACTCAGGCAATTAATCTTTTCTATTACGGAAATCACTTTTTCTTAGCTTTTAGGTTCACTAACAATATATCCACAATATTATGCTACGTAACATGTTGTCTTAAATAGTGGCATATCCTCACATAGGTAGAGGGAGCTGATATTTAATCTTCACAGAAAGAAAAGAAGTAACTCTTATGGAGGACAATCGGTTGTGCCTGTAGGTTAAGGGAACAAGGAAGAATTCTTCAAGTGTGCAACCTCTGTGGCTGAGGAAGGTTAGGGATCTCTTTTTTGGGGGGGAGGAAGGGTATGGTTCTGTACTATTTTATGGTATACTCCTGCTTGGCAGAAACCCTGCTGAAATTTCACTACTCTCTTGCCTTCCTTTTGTCCCTTCCTTTCACATCTTTCTTACACTACCTGGGGCCTTAGGGGAGGTTGGGTGGCAGTAATGTCCCTTCATTTAAAGCCAGAGCTCATGAGCCTAGCTTACTCAAGGCTTAGCATCAACTGCAAGCTGACCCATGTGCTAATATGATCCAGTACACAAACCACCTGCTCCTGTGTGTGTGCCAGCCATTGTACACTTGGAGGTACTTGGAGGTGCATTTTAATGGGTTTCCTTGCTTCATTTTCCTCTTTGAGCAAATTGACAGTGTTTGCATGCAACTAGAGGCATATGGATGGCAATCCGGCACCAGTTTTGAAAACTATTTGGGTTTGAATATTTGAACCCCATGGAGGTCTATAAAGAGCAGGGAAGAGTTTTTGGTTGGTTGGGTTGGTTTTCTGCCTGCTCCTTTGGGAGGAGGTACCTTTACCTTCACCAGGCAGAGGGAATTTCAAAAAAACCTATCTCAGGCTTTAGTGTGCAGTTGGACAGGCATTAGTCCTTCTGTTAGCCAGATACACTCCCTGAAATGACATAGCTTGCTCATTTTCATCCTCACCCCCACTCACCTTCAGTCCTGAAGGTGACAAGATGAGTAATAAAATAAACCAGCTTTAACAAGCAAGATTCATGGTAAGATTATTACCTGCAAAACTGCAAACGTTACAATCAATAGAATGTAACTCCAATCTTCAAGTAAATTTTACAGTTGCATATTTTTCCACTTGCTTAGTTTTTATTAGATTTTATTACCTTTGAATTCCTAAGTTTTTATTATGAATCCATAATGCAGTTGCAGAAGTATTCTGCTTTCAGGCTTCCACAGGTCTGAACATTCATCTTAGCACTGGACTCAATTACATCAGCTGGGTTTGTCACTTATTTTTAAGGCAAATCAGGTAGTAAATCATGTGAACTGCATAAACAGTTCCTAATTTTCTGGTTCAAACATTTTTCAAACATTGTACTACTACTGGATGTCTTATAGTGGTTTGGTGGCATATTTTTTGTTTGTTTGTGTTTGGGGGTTGGTTTGTTTGTTTTGTTTTGGATTTGTTTGTTTTTAAAATTTTATTTTTGATTTTTTTTTTTTTTGTTTTGGGGTTTTTTTGGGGGAGGGTGTTGATGGTTTGGTTTTTGTTTTTTTTTTTTTTTTAATTCTACCTGCACTACAATTGCAGTTATAAAAAAATATAGCATGTAGAACACATATAAGAAGACATTCCACTCTTTCAATGATCAGACTATGTTCAGAAAGCCTTTTATGCCTTTATCATGTTTCATATGTTTCTTCAGTTAAAATTACTGTTCAGCTGTTTTGCTAAGCAAGTATGGAGTGCCTGCATGTTATATCAACAGTGCAGAGACAGATTTAGTAACACAACTTTGTCTATAGACTTCCTCCATCCTACACACGAACTCTTCATTTTAGAGCCTTTAGTGTTACAGGTGATTTATGCCTACCTCACGACTGCAGAAAACTAGAGTTAAAAGGATGGACAAGACAATCAGTAATCCATCAATCACTAAGGAATTGATTCACATCACTTGCAATTATCTAACCATAGGCTATTTAATTGTAGCTTTTCATCACCAAGTCTGCCCTTCTGGTCTGCATCCTCTCCAGCTCAATTTCTGGCTTCTCAGCCAAGCTTCCAAGTCAGATCCCAACTGCCACACAAGAAGCAACAAGTCACCTGAGTTCCAAGGCTGTTACTAAATCAATAAGAGCAGTAAACCAGTCCTTGAAAATGCTATTTCTCCTCTGTCATTGCCTCTTTTATATAATACGTTTCACAGATGAAAACCAGAGATGCCTACTGAGGTCAATTTTTCTGTTGTGGAAAAATGCCCAAATACAAAAAGAAGAATGAATTAACCTACTCTTGGGGTTTTTTTTGGTTGTTTGTTTGTTTGTTTTTTTTTTTTTTTTAATTCTATAATGTGCAACTAGACAGAAATGAAATTTTCTTCAGCACTTTAAAAAATGTAACTGTTTTAAAGCTTGTCTAAACTTGCAGTTTGGCTTAAAGACCTCTCTCACCAGAAGGACAGTCTCTGTGCTTTTTTTAACCTCTTAAATTCAGCTGCAGAAACAGACAACCACTCACAGAATTGTCCATGAATGATGACCAATTGTGAAAACCTTGAAGGTCAGAGAGATTTGAGTGCATTTGGAAGCATTTCCATGAGCTGAATTTCCATAGAATTCTCCTAGCAAAAGTTAGTGGAGAGTTGTCTTCTGTCTTCTTTTACAAAAAAACCAAAAGAGTGGAGAGTTGAACTTCTTGTTCACACTTACAAATCAGGTGTGAGAAACTAGTATTTGGAGACATCTTGCATTTAGAAAACTAAAAGTTATCTGTAAGTATTATTTCCAGCAGTTGAACACCTCCTAGCTATCCACATCATCTTAGAGCGGGTGGAGTGTGTTATTGCTTTAGTACAGTCTGACTGCTACCGAGGAGACAAAGTCAATCACCCTCACTCTTTACTCCAAGATGTAAGATAGGGATGATTTCTGCACAGCTATGAGGATACCTCAAAACTCCTTTCAAGGTGCTGTATTTCACAGTGTTTTTGACTGTTTGTCAGTTACCGTCAGGAATATTGGGTCTTTAAAATTTCACAGACATCAAGGATATTGCCTGAAGAAAAGCCATGTATTCAGTGAACTCTTAAAGAAAGCTTTCTTTACTCAAAGCTAAAAAGGGGATGAAATGCATTATTTAAGGTCATTCTGAAGGAAAAGGTTGATGCTAAAGAGAGAGACCATGACTCATGGCCATAGGACACACTCTTTCCTTGGGTCACAGGTTTTCCAGTGCTATCAAGTGAGGCATCTTGGCATTATATATTGCAAGACATCCCTGTTGTGGATTCTCCTGTGGTTATAAAACTGTTCTGTTATACTCACACAGTAAATCTCCTTCTACATAGGAAGAGATAATATGTTGTTTGGTAAACACAATTCTGCTGCTATCATCGGGGTTGATGTGGCTTTTTGGCCCACGCTTCTCCACCTTCAAACCACCTCAAGCTCCCAGTGATGATGAGAAAGACAATCCTAGAACACAGTGCTATATTCAGGGACTTCAGTCTGTTCAGCTCAGCAAAGAGAAGGTGGTGAGCAGCTAGTGTCTCAGACTCTACATGAAGAAGTGTGGCAATAGGGACCTCTTCAGCTTAGTGGGAAGAGATGCAACACTGCAGTGCTTAAAAGGTGTAAAGTAAACAAATTTAGAAATAATGGCCAGAAAGTTATTTACAATATTATTTAACTGGAGAAAACCTCCTTGCCTGCTAGGGACTTTCCTAACCAAAAAGGCATGCTATTTTAAAATGTACACTAATATTTCAGACAGTGATTAATTCAAAGATAAAATACATGTGTGTTATAAAAATTGCCAAATTTGTACAAAATATAAAATTTATACAAAATATTGCATTTGAAGAGTCTTGTTCCAAAACCTAGGAACTACTGGAAATAATAAGAATTTACATCAAGAGATAGTGGCCTAAGGAGAAATGGGGTTCATGCAGAATGGTGCCTTATTAGAAATCCATGAGGAAGAATTTAATCTGTCTCTGGGATTTGACTGAAGTGAGAATCCACTGCAGTGTGAAAAAAACTAAGATTGTGTGGGCCTGGTGCTTCCCACACTGTGGCTCTGCCAGCAGTGAAAAGCAGAATTCCCAGATGAGATCCCTGCAAGGGGCTCTCTGAGGTGTATCTCACCATGCCATGCCTGTACTTACCTGGCAGGTGTTACCTGGGCACTGATGCACTGATCAGGCAGCTGTCTTCTCTGATATACCTCCTGCCCTGACCAAGAAAAATTCATATTCCTGGCCAAGCAACAGTGATTTTGCTCTTATTGATGCTCCTGCTTGGATACAAGGAGGTTCTGCATCAGTTTCTCAAAGCAGAATTCAACAGCATCTCTCGTGCTCTGCTGGGATTCATAAAATTAGAGGGTTTTGAGAAAGTGGTAAAATAGGCAGGCCTCAGACAGCAGACTTGTGAACATTGCTAATACAGCGAAAAGTTTTCTAAGCAGTAGAGCAGACGTGAGAAATAGAACAATAAGCCCCTGTGACTTGCCCTTACAGGTTGCCACAAGTTTATTTAAAGAATATCTTTAGAAGGTTAGTATGAATGAGTCTCTGCGCTTTGTCTCTCATAAACGAGCCATTGTGGTAGAAAATAAGTCACTATTGTGTTAACTACCATTACGTGTGTTTCATATGATTGGATAGAATTATTGTCAATATGTTTTGCTCTATGTGTGATTGATTCAGATTGTCCTGTTCCATTCACATCTGTAAATAGTTGCTGGCTCGGCACTGCTCCTCTAGCCTCACTTTCACTGTACAGTGTTTTGGCCAAGCCTATACCTACCCAATGCAGTTCATCCCTTTTCTGCTCTGAAATATTTATACCTCTCACATCTGCACAAGGACCGATAGCTTCCACAGAATCTGAGACAGATCTTAACCCTTGCCCTATGTTGTCCTTTTCCCTGCTAAAAGGATGCACTCAAGGAGTTGCTCTCCCTTCATCTGCCTGTGCCACTCCTATGGCACACCAGGGCTTTCAGAAAGAGAATGACATGTAAATCAAATGGTCGCCATTGATAACAAGTAAAATCTAATATAACCAAATCTGGCCTATTTTAGTGTGACTGCCATTATATATTAAAGTGTGGTTTAATAAATGCTGTTATATATATAACATTATAGTTCTATATTACTCTATCCTGGGTTGCAATATAATTATAGATCCATTGCACCAAGAGGTCGTCTGATTTGAGGGGGGAAAAAGAAATTGGAGTTGAATAAATTATAGATTAGAAGGGAAATAAAAAATGGACTGCAATGGCTCAGAGAGCATGGGAATTTGAATTTTTATAAGGATTTATTATGTTTACTGTATCTGCATTAGTAAAAACTGCAACTGACTGAGCAAAACTTTTTTCAGCTGACATAGCACACGGCATTTATTTTTCTCTTTTTTTGCTAAACAAAGGAGATGCTTTTTTATGAATTAGTGTACTGCAATACTAAGTTTTATATTATCTATAAACTAAGGTAATAAAAAAGTCACATCATTTTAACCTTGGAATCCAAAAGGGAATGTGGCGGATGTGTAAAAATTTAATGCTCTCTAGAGTCTGGTTAAGTGGTCAGTGCTGATGAGTGGGAGTTTTAATTTGTCTCACAGTAGTATATTTTCTCGTCATTTTCTTCCCAAAGGCTCTCTGAAGTTTGGGCTGTATTTCCAAAGCAGCTAGGCCATGCAATCAATCTGCTGGTGAGGAGATGAGGAGATCTTGACTGGAGCCTTTTATTGGTAATTTGAAGATCAGCTAAATACTAAGCTCTTGTCTCATATCAGAGTTGTTTTCATTGTGCTGTGTGTCTTGCAACTAAGCTGTTTCAGTCTGAAAAAAAAAGGCATTTATGCATGGTTGTTGGCATGTGCTACATTTCTCCCTCAGATCTCAGACCAGAGGTTGTTCAGGTGCATTTGATGCCTGTCTAGATAAAGCTGGTGTCACAAGTTGCAGTTTTATGATAGGCATATAATGTCCTTATACTACAAAGATTTGTGGCTTTTACAGTATGTCTCTTGGCTGCTGCATTCTGGAAAAACAAAGTATAAATAATTCATCACTAAACTACGCTAAAATAAATTTTGATGTATTTTAGCAAACTCCCAATTCATCCAGTGACAGTTCTGGATGAAAAGCTGAACTGGTCCAAATGAACCCAAAAATTTTCCCTTCTTTTTATCTTCTTGTCTTAGATCAAAGTAAATGAAAAGCAAACACAAGCTCTCTGGTTGAAAGAAATAAACAAGGCAGTTTCATAAGCATGGGTTTTCCAGAGAGTTATGCAGATATTTTACTGTTTTAACTGTTTACTGATATGTAAATCCAAGTTAAATGTAACTGACTGTGTTGTTGAGGATACTGATGTATTTGCTACTTTTCAAAAATGTCTATTTTCTTCTGAGTTCCTCCTTGTGTTTGTGTAAAATATTGTCTTGTCTTCTCTCTGACAATCCTGACAACAAAAGATGATGCAGTAAAAGTCTTTGGACTACATGGTTGTGTGGTTTTGCCTAGTGCTTGCAAATCCTATGGGATAAGATCTGCCATATAAATGTAAAGATAAAGCACAGCGTTCTTTGAACTGATGACCCTTTGCTGCTGTCATATTTGACAGGATAAGCAGCATGAATAGCAATTCTCAGAATAATATGCCTCAATAAATCCTGTTCTTTCTAATTTTTCAAAATCTAGGCTATCTTCACATATTTAAGGACTTATTGTTGAGTATTTTCTTCAAAGAGAAAAGAAATAAAAGTCAAAGTTTAGGCTAGAATAAACTTTCAAAACAGCTCTAAACTTGTGGGTTTGATTTGCAGTTCCAGAAATGAAATATCTACCTCCAACTGTAACTCTTGGTGAAAGGTAAGAAAATTGGGCTACTTTTTATCTTTTTATTTCTTAGATCTACCATTTTTCTTTCTTTCTTCTTTTTTTCCCCTACTGGATGTTTTCCATAAGCCAAAAGTACCTTACCCACAAAAAAGGTTCAACTGATTTCTTTGAAACTTTATGAATTCTCAAACATTGCCTCAAATAGCGTGTTTTTTTCAGTGTCTGGGCTTACATTTCTAACCCAATGTTTAGATGAGATACATAAAACAGGTCTTGCTTGTCTATGAAATGTCATAGCATTTTATCAAAATACTAAATACATTTTTATATTTATCAAGTACATATGCAAAGAATCTTTGTTACCACGCTGCTTTCTTTGTAATTCTTACAAATTAGTTCATTCAAATTTACTGATCCTTTTTGTAAAACTTTTATTTTCATTGACAAAAATAGCATTTACGTTACAATTGTCTGAACTTTAAACATACATTATTTGGAATTTTGGACGCCGCCAAACTTTACAGATATCAGTACAACATTAAAGCAACCAGAATGAACTGGCTCTGATAATACTTATGCTAGCAACCTTAGAGTTTGCAAATTCAGAAGCTTTGCTGAGGTCACGTTGAAAAGGAGGGTGCCACTAATCTGCTCAAGAGTTAGTCAAATTGCCGTAAGCTTTATTTCATTTTGTGAGCTGGTTCACTATATTTCTTTCTGACTCCCTTTTTTTTGACTCATGGTTTACTGGACCTGAACCAGAAACTCCCACTGGCTGAGAACACAGAGGGTTCCCTAAACTCATTAGTGGCATGGAAATTTGCCATCCTCATTGTGTACCACTAGCTTGGCAAGCTGATACAATGACACAACCTATTCGCAGTGTAATCCATCCAGTTGTCTTTTTCCAAAGGGAAACATCACTTTTATTAGAGGCCAAAAGTGATAGATGACACTGGGATTACAGGATCTTTTTTTCTTCTTTGTCAGAAAAAGACTAAGCAGTGCCATGAGTTAAAATGTTTCTCAGGTAAGTGGTTGTCACCATGGTTATGCATGAAAGTCAATATCCACTTTTAGCTTTTGACCTTTTCATTCAAACTTTGATTTTTAATAACAAAAATCCTAAGTGTTTAGAAGGGAATGTGACTCCTATCAAAGAACAAATATTATTGCATAATTCAATTAATATCTAATGACTCACGATTCATCAAATAAATGGCTTTTGTGTTTTTCTATTCTCTGTTCTGAAGAGGGAAATGCAGTGAGTATAATATGCACTTATTGCAACTTGCTAAAGAGAAGAAGTCAGGCCGCCCTAAAGGAAAATTTAACAGTGAATCAGAAACACCTTATTTTAGAGGAAATAATATTGTTTCAGAGGCATCTTGCATGCTGCACCTCTTCACCCAGTAAAGCTAAAGAAAGCTGAGGAAAACTTTGCTAAAAGCAGAGATATTAACTCAACAGGCATTTCATCATCTGAAAGAGATTGAACTAGTCTGTGAGGAAGATGATAATATTGTCTTTTAAAAAGTAAAATTCTAGCATTGACATAAGACCACACAGAACTGGTGTTGTCTCTCTGCCAAGAGACAGGAGATGGACTGTGCAAGTCAAAGGACCAAATCCATAACAATATCTGTCCATGACCATCATGTCCCAAATTCCATCAATTTTGCAGCTCAGATTTTCAGCTGTCTGCATATTATCACCACTCATCTTTCCATCTGTGCCATCTATCTTATTTTTGCTGTCTCAACTAGATGAGAATTACTTCTTGTACCTATGAGTTTCCTTAAGAAGAAAGAGAAGGCAAAAAGATATAATTTTTATAATTCTTTCTGTGAACTTCCTTGCCAGTGTGTCTTTTGTGTGTTTATTTCAATTGAATTTTTGTCTGAAGCCATGAACAGAAGCCATCTCATGACAACACTGATGTCTGAATCTGAGCCAACCAGTGCCCAGCCTGGGCACCTTCAGGGAGCATGTCAATTTTAGACTTTGACTATAGGATAAGGCTACTCACATCCTAATATACTCATTTCCTTCTTTGGGTTCTGGAGAGAATTTTTGGAGTTCTGAAAGAGCTCAAGATATATGTGTGGAATGTGTGTGTGTGTGTGTATCTGAATTTGAAGAGAAATCCTGCACCATGAACACATCAAAGTAGAATGGTTCCTGAGTTTAGAATGATATGACAGAAGGTGTTGTCCAAACCATTTCACCTTTTTTTTTTTTCCTTCTTCTCCTTTTTTTAAAAAAAAAAATTCTGTAATTAAAAGAATTTAATTTTTTCACATAAGTTTTCACTTTTTTTGACAGTCAAAATTAAAATATTTTAACCAGTAACTAAAAGGAAATCAAACTGTTTCATCAGAGAGAGTTTTCTCACCTATATTTCTGTTTCCTACAGATCCATACTAACTATAGCCTCTACATGGCATTACCAGTTCTTTCTTAAGGGCGGAAGAGAAGAAAACACTGAAATATTCCCTGAAAAGGCAATGGAAACTAATTTCAAAGAATTTGTTCCCTGAGAGTTTTATTTAAAGTAACTCAAACTACTGAAACAACTTCTGACAGTTAATTTCAGATTTTATAGTTGGTGAACATGTAAAGTAGCTCTGAGCCTTATACGTTGATCTTTGCATTCCTACTGTGTTCAGATATCCTTCAGGCACTCATACAGAAAGATCAGTGCTGGTTTTTTGGTTTTTTTTTCAGTTTCACATGATGTGTCTGAATCCTTGTACCTTGTATAAACAGAGATCTTGACTGCAAGATTTGATTTCTCCACTGTGCTCCTTGCTGTTGCTGTACACTGGGAGGAGAGCTTTATCTGCCTCAGCAAAAACTCCTGTTCTGTTTGACATGGTATGGGGTCACTCAAAACACAACTGGGAGCTTTTGAAAGTTTTGTGCTGAGGCTGCCACCATGTGCATGGCACCAAGGTCTTTGAGAATAACTACTGAGTGTGTAGCAGCTCTATACACAGTAACCTAAAAAGGAAATCAATCCTGATGCACCTAGGGCATAAATGTTTAATACCTTTTATCTTATCTCTTAAAAGTACTTTTAATTAAAAACTGGGACATTTTTCTTTTTCCTCCTTGTAGAAACCTGCAGAGGGCAGGAGTTACGATAATGCAGTGTAAAACGTTATCTTTGGCATTTTTAGAACAGCATCATATATTGCTTGCAGAATATTTTCAGAGCATCTTAAATTTGTTCTTCTTTCATAATACTCCCCAAAGACATGTAAAAAGGAAAAGGTAAAAACCAAGATGTACTTCTAGATTAAGAGTCCTTTGGTTCTTCCATAGATATTACCATTAAAGGCTAAGACCTTTCATTTTTTAAAGCAATATGCAGTCATCTGCTGATTTTGCCTAAGCAGCAGTCAAAATGATTTTGTAGATGATACCAGATTTTAAATTTTAATGAGGCTTCAAACTGCTGCCATAATTTTTTCATATTTATACCAGCAGGCAATTCTATAACTGAGACAGATTTTATTAAACTTGTTCTGTGTTTAACAAAACAAAAAAGCAACTGAAAATAACAGCAAAAACTTCAGCTCCTTCAATGCCAGATGCTAACAGATTATTTTTCTTCCAGGAAATGATTGTGTCAAAATGAAAAAGAAATGGGATTATGGGAAAATCCCTGTTTATATATGTTAAGAGTTTTTGTTGCCATATGAAGACACTTTAAACTGTAAAATCCTAAGGAATAATCAGGGATATATTTTTGCCTCCCTTGATTCCTATCTCACTGATGGGAAAGCCAATTGTAGATCAAATTGGCTTTGTATAACTTTTTGATAGATAAAGCGTGTCTTTAGAGCTATTCTTCCAGGTAATATCTGAATTTTCAAGCATCTATATGCCTTCTGTTGGCAGCAAGTGTTTCAAAAAGAAGTTTAGGAACACATTTTTGGGCTGCTTTGCAATGCAGACTCAGGGGGCTTCAGGCTACAAACCAGTGTGTGAAATGCTCTTCCTTTTTGTTATTTCGTTTACACTGTAATGCAGCACAACTTCACTGAATGAGGTCTTTATATCTGTATTGATCTTGAAATAGCTTGTATAGGAAGTTGATTATTCAATCACAATAAAAACCTATGTATTTGATCGCTTCGCTATGGTTTTTTTTCCTTTACTTTTCTTTCCACGCAGAAATAACTTTTTTCCCCCGAAACTTCCTCAATATTTTCCAGCTATTCAGAGCTCTTTTCCCATCCCCCTACACCTGTTTCTCTCCCACTTTGTTATCCTCCCTTTGATTTTAAATTTTTAACTAGAATACAAATGCTTCCCCTACTGTTGAAATGCATTATTAAAAAAAAAAAAAGGCGTCTGTTCCAATTACCTTCCTATTCATGGGACTGTGATTGACTTGAAACAGCTTCCCCAGAGAAAAAGATGCCTTGATTGAACTGAAACTGTTGCTTGTATAGAAAGACTTGCAAAAGAACCTCAGTGTTTAAATCTTACAATTTCTGCAAATGCTTTATTTGTTACCTCAGGTTCGTTCCTCATTGTCAGGCAGAAATGTGGTATATAAAGCTTTTTCAAATATAGGCAACAAGAATTAGGGCAACACACTGCTGCAGAACAGCACAGCAGGAACCACAAAACAGTAGCACAGATAGATGCAAAAAAAACTCCCTTGTTTAATTATAAGGTATCCACTGCAGTCTGATAAATTATTAATTCTCATTATTGTTGCTCTATAACATATCCAAATGGATTCCAAAATTCCAGGAGTGGAACTAGGTCTTCTCATGACAAATGCTTTAAAGATGTGTAATAAATATTTATCTAATCTTCAAAACCTCCCAAAGGCAATTCATCCCATGTACTACAAACACTAATCTATTTTAAAAACTCCATTTGTTGCACTCTGGAGATGCTTGATCTTCTCCGTCAACTTTGCAGAGAATCCCTTTGACTAGGTTGCAAACACTTTTATAATTAAAATGAGGTGAGATAAGTCCCACATGAAATAAATGAAGATAAATGGGCCATATTTAAATCAAAATATTATGTGCCTAGTTAAGCTATAAAATCTATGATGGAGTTTACTATCAAAACAGTGGTGAATAATTCAAGTCATCTACTCTCCCAGTGGAGACAAGAGAAGTGCTGCAACTGGAAAGTGCATGGCAGATGCTTATGAATAGGGACTAATATTAAATATGTTCTCTCAGTGTCACAAAGAAGGCAAGAAATAATTAATGCAAGAATCTTAGGGCACTGAAAGAAGTTTTCAGTCACTCTGTGTTTTCAGGTTGGAGAGAGGCAGGCATGAAAGCTAAATCCAGTCTCACATCTTCCTTAGTCTCGCACTTTAGTCAATGGAATGAAATAGGATCCTTCAGAGACTATTACTAAGATGTTGATTTAGGTGCCTGCTCTAAATTTCTCTCTCTATCAACTGCAGCAGAAGCTTGCAAGGGATTAGTCTCAGTCAGCTAAGGGCAACCTTCTGCTCAGCCGTAGTGCAAAAGGCAGGATAGAGCCTTCCCCTCGGACAGGAAAATGTGTAATGGTGTCATCATTTTGTTGTCAGCTGCACAGAAATCTGTTTCACTGGACACTGATATTAAGCAAGTTCTCCTAGCTCTCCACTCCTTTTTCACAAGGAATATGAATTTTGGGATGGCTGCCATACTTGCATAAAGCACATGTACTTCCACAGGTAAAATGCCCTGGGTGTAGCCCATGTTGGTGACTGTATTTTTTGCAGTCTAATGATAACATTGATTTCTCCTTGTAGAGCATTGTGGGCAATCTGAATTCTGCCCAAAGTTCCATAAACAGAAAAACATTATTTTACTGCTTTGGCTTCAGGAGATGCACAAGGATGCAAAGAGCAGTTCTTTGACAATACAGCAGTGGAGGTAACACAAGAAAAGAAAGAAATTCCATCCAGGGAAAAGCTCGAGAAATGGGTCCTTGAGAGCCTGATACTGTTCAACAAGGCCAACTGGAAGGTGCTGCACCTGGGTCAGGACAATCTGAGATATGAGTAAAGACTGGGAGAAGAATATATTGAAAGCCCTGTGGTGAAGGACTTGGAGACAGTCATGGATGAAAAGCAGAACATGAAACAAGAGTGCGCTCACAGCCCAGAAAACCAACCTCATCCTGGGCTGCATCCAAAGCCCCGTGGGCAGCAGGGCCAGGGAGGGGATTCTGCTCCTCCGCTCTGCCCTTGTGAGACCCCACCTGCAGGGCTGTGTCCAGCTCCGGGGTCCTCAGCAAGAGGAAAATGTGGAACTGTTAAAGTGTGTCCAGAAGATGATCAGAGGGCTGAAGCACCTGTCCTATGAAGACAGGCTGAGACACTTGGGGTTGTTAGCACAGGAAAAGAGAAGGGTCTGGGCAGAACCCTTTGAGGCCTTGCACTACTTAAAGCAGCCTTACAAAAAAGAGGTAGTATAACACTTTAAATGAGCAGATAGTGACAGGTCAACAGGGAATGCTTTTAAACTAGAAGAGTAGAGGTTTAGATTAGTTGTTAGCATTAAATTCTTTACTGTGAGGGTAGTGAAGCACTGGATCATGTTACTCAGAGAAGTTTTAGATGCTCCATCCCTGGAAGTGTTCAAGACCATGATGGATGGGGCTCTGAACAACCTGATCTACTGGGTGGCATCCTTGTCCATGGCAGGGAGGTTGCAAGAAAATTATTATTAAGGTCTCTTCCAACCCAAGCCATTCCTTGGCTCTGTGAATAAATATGCTCCTGTTTGCAAGGTTAGCTTACACCAAAAGGAGATTCTGCTGAAGTTGCACCTTTCAATATTATTTATAGGCAGTGTGGAGTTCAGTGAATGACATCTGTCACCTCTGATTTCCCTGCCAGCATTCAAGGTCCAAGATCACTGGGAGATATCAAACTATGTAGTCCAAATGTCATATAAATGGCCCTGCCTCAGTTTATCTCAGTTTAG
This sequence comes from Melospiza georgiana, assembly GCF_028018845.1. Classification (NCBI taxonomy): domain Eukaryota; kingdom Metazoa; phylum Chordata; class Aves; order Passeriformes; family Passerellidae; genus Melospiza; species Melospiza georgiana. The sequence goes on from NC_080431.1 coordinate 72,074,837, forward strand.
AACTATTACTCCAATTTGGAAACACCTTAGAACATATAAGCATCTCCATAACACAAGGCTTTGCAAATTTACAGAATAGGGTTAGAAATCTTTCTGAAATTGCTTTTTCTCAATGAATTCTGGCTGTTCCTTTAAATGGCTTACTGGTAAGCACAATCTTAATGTGGAGGGGTGCTTGATCACTTCTAATCACTTTTGCCCAATAAGAATTTTTCCCACTTCAGCTCATATAAAGGCTACCATCATTGCTAGAGAAGGAAGATAATTGATTTCTACCCTTCTAAGGAATGGGAACTATGTAAGAGAAAAGAACTGATAGGAATCTGGCTATGGATCTTTCAGCTTGCCAGCATGCATGTTTAGCTGAGGCAGAGGGAGGAAGGACGTGCTCCAGAACACCCACTGGTCAAAACTTTTACCACCTATCAGCTTGCAACCAAGTCTGAGCTTCAGACAACATTTCTAAATATTGCTCATTAATCCATCAGGATTGATGCCTCAGAGCAGATCATCAGTAGTGACTATAAATTATGCAGGAATGTTATGCTACGCTAAAAGAGTGCTAAATAGCAAAATGAAACGGCCAAACCCAAAAAATGTTGCCAAGGATGTATGCCCAAATGAAACTGAAACTGAATGCCTACGTGAATGTTCATCATAAAGCCACAAGTTGTGACATGCTCATCTACACTTTCACACAAAGACAATAGCTTATCATTCTGCTTTTCCTACAACTTTTACTTTCTATATATAGCATCTTGAAGTTGTGCACACTGTAATTTCTGTACTTTACTGACAAGCTAATTTGACTGGAACAGAAGCTTCCATAAATAACAATTGTAACTAGGTTACCATGCTATGGCCCATTTATCCTCTTTAGCAAAGCAATCCAACAAGCCAGAACTCAAGAATTTCCTTACTCTTTCTAAACAGTCACATTACTGAATTTTTTTCTTTAAATGGGCAGGAACTGGAAGAAGAAAATTAAGGAATTGAACAATGAAAACTATCCAGTTTAGAACATTAACTAACTTCAAGAATCTTAATTTATTTCTGATTCATTTTCAGCTTACTATATCTTTTTCGAATCATTTCAGGAGATGATAAAAGAAATTATAGATCAAACTTCAAAATTTCCCTTTGTCTTTGGGGCATTTTGTACTAGGGCCAGAGCACACAGATAGCAATTCTAAAAAATTCTCTTAGTATCTTTATTTATTGTCAGATAACATTTTCTGCTATAGTGTTCTTGGATTTTGCAACTGAAGATATCAGAAAGTTTAAGCAAGTTTAAGAGAATTTGCATCTTCTCTTCTCCGCTGACTCTGAATAATACCAAACCTCTGAAACAGAGAGTAAAGGTGAACTAAATGAAATGAGGAGACCTGATCCCCTTTGTGAAAACCAAAATGAATGTAAACTCCAATGTTCATGTATTTTGTACTGTAAGACTGAAACCCATCATCTGAATTTAGACATCTAAATCTGCTTGTCCTTCTACAATCATATAATCAGAATACAGAAGAACATTTAGCATACAGTCTGTCTGTTTCACACAGAGGTGTTAGAAGTAGGTGAATCATGCCCTCAAAATATCTATTTCTTTTCACTGATTTATAAAGAAAACCTAAAGGGCCTACTGAAGATGGAGATACCTATGATTCTATCTAATATTACATATGATTTTAGGAGAATAGGATCAATGTTTTGAAGGAAATCAAATTAAGATACTCTACAACATCCCTCTCAGCCCAAGAATGAAAATCTGGAAGATGTTAAAACTTATATCCAAACTTTCCGATAACACAAATACTTCCTTTGTGTCTCAAATCTTTGAAAACTTGGTAAATTTCTTGCTTCATAGATAGAGAAGATAGGATGGTTTGGATTGGTAGGGACCCTAAAGATCTTCTAGTTCTTACGCCACTGCCATGAGCAGAGACACCTTCCACTCAACCAGGTTGCTCAGAGCTCCATCCAGCTTGGCCTTAAACACTTTCAGGGATGGGGTATCCACAGCTTCTCTGATCAGCCATCAAATCTAAGTCTGAAGCCATTCTCAACAGTACATGCTGTTGCAAAAAGTTTATCTTTCTTCTAGTCTTACTTCTGGTATTGGAAGGTCACACAGGCTACCACAGAGCCTTTTCTTTCCAGGCAGAACAAACGTAATTCTCTCAGTCTTTCCTCAATGGAGAGGTGCTCCATCCATCTAGTCATCTTGGTGCCCCTCCTCTGGACTCACTCCATCAAGTCCATGCCCTTCCTGTGCTGGGGACCCCAGAGCTGGATGCAATATCCAGGTGGGGTCCCACAAGGACACAGTAGAAGGGCAGAGTCACCAGCCTCTCAACAGAATCACTGCTTTTGAGCCAATCTAAGTATCTGCAGGAACCTTCTCCCTAACACATGCCATGGAATTAAATCCACTAATTCCTGTAATGGTCCAGGCAATTTCTGCTTGACCTGAAACATATGTCTTAGAAAGACTCTAATGCTTTACTTGGGTCAGAGGTTTCAGGTGATGGAAAATACATTCTAGGCATGTTGTCCTGACCTCTGTCACTAAACTTGTTCAGTGCATTTCTAGTTTAATTTTGTTGAACTTCCAATTTCAGTCACCCCATCGTACCATCTGCTGGCAGATTAAAGAGCCTTGCACTCTTAGAAGTTGTCTCTCTGTGTAGATATTTTTAAATGTGGTCAAGTTACCTCTTAACCTCTTTTTCTCAAGTTATTTTTACAACATTAAAGAAGGAAAAAAAAAGGAAATATGAAAGAAAGACACATTTAGCAAGTAGGTTCATCTGGACATGTTCAGTTGAAAATCAATGTTGCAGTTGTGTGGAACTGAAAAAGGAGCATGTCTATTAATGATTTGCAGGGTATGGTTTCCAGGAAATTCTGTGAACATCAAATGATCATCCTACTGGTTTTGTTGATGCTAGTTGAGTGGGTATCACCCACCCTCTACTGAGGGCAGGGTTACTGCTGGCTGAATCAAATATAGAGCAGTAGCTGCAGCCTTTCTAGCCAAAGGAAAAGTGCAATCTGCATTGATTTTTAAAGATAAAGGACTAACAGTGGGATTCATAAAGTCCACTTTATCTTTTATTTTAAAAACTAAATTTTAGCACCTCTTTTAAGTAATTTAAGAGTTCTTTTCTTGTTTGCTCTATGATTAATCTGGATCAAAAATATTTCACTTCCTTTTTTAAAAATGGCATCATAGTAAGAAATCAGGCTTTCTCTGCCACTGATTAAAAAATATTGCTTGGATAACAAGCATCCTAGGAAGACTGTAGCACTTTTAACTTACTGCTGTAAATATTCTTCTACTTAATTAAATCAAAGCAGTTAGTCACTACTGGAAATGCAATACACATGTCCAGTTATCCCAGCCTATCTGTTTTTAGAAATGGTCCTGCTCGTTTGTGGCAGCCACAATCCTTCTCAGCTTGCCCTGAATATGAGATCACTCAAAATTCAGGTTAGTTCAGAGCCATTTTCCATGCTAATCAGCATTTCTCATGGACCTGCTGTCAGCACAGCCCTCTGACTCCAAGGAACTTGCTGCTTTTTTTAAATGGCCTGAACTGATTTAAAACAAATGAGCTTCACAAGAGTGTTAAAGAAGTTATTTATATATTGTCTCATTCACTGCTCATGGTAGAGCTACTACAGTCTTGCAGCTCAAACAGAGCACATCCTGGCCCATGTTAGTCAGAGATATGTAATTTAAAGGGCCTGTTGTATTGGTCATTACCCCTGATACAGTGCTTCCTCTAAGCGCCTTGCAGCCATTTGAAAAGAGCTCTGCATTTATTTTAAGTGTGTAAACTGCTAAACCAAGAAAAAACAAACAGGGGCAAATTATAAATATGGCAAAGTTTATGAGCTGGACATAATGATAAAAGATTTTGGAGGGGTTCCCAAAAGTGACTTGGATATATCAGAGAATTTCCACATGGGAAGGATGGGCAGATCTTTTCTGCCCCCACAGAGATGGGCAGGTGTAGGCAAGTTACAATCCAAAGCCATTAGTGTGATGGCTTTCCTCACAAATTTCTGCTTCTTTTCCCAGCTCTAATCTGTCCCTTTCTATTTCCCAAAGAAAACTTGTGCATAATTACTCACTCAAATCCCCTGTTTGTACATTCATTTTCTCTAAGAAAAGATGTCTCTTTTCCATATTGTAGACCAAAATCTAAAATCACACTGATACCTGCAATGCTGTTCTCACCAATTTAAAAAAGTGGTGTGTCATTTTTTGTGTTATAGTGAGCAGAATAGCAATGAGAAAGAATTGAAAAATGTTATTGAAGAAATTCCATATGTTTCAAGATCCCCTGAGATTCACAGAGTAGAAATGGCAAGCACTCTGAATTTCTCCCCACCAGACTCTTCCCCTAGAACAGGTAGCCAAGACTTTTCAAACTTTCCAGTCTCTTGGGGTGCTTTTGTTCTCGATGTCACATAGAAATTCTAGGGAATGGCAAGGGACTTAAGATGACTGGAAAATGAAATTTTCTTCCTGAAAATTTATTGATTACTTGGGTTACATGGGGAGTTTTCAAGAAATAAAATGAGCTTCTGAAAATCAGGAACAAATCTTTCCTGAAAGGAAATATTCACAGGAGTTCCATTTTCTGGGAATTAAGAGGTAATTTTCCAGTGTATCCTGTCTGTCTGAATCTGCTAACTCTCTACCTGAAACTCTAGGGAGCAGATGTCTGAGGAGCCAAGGGAGCCAAGCTGATGAGAAGTATTAGGCTGCATCAGCTCCCAGTTGATCATCTAATAGAATCCAGCCCTAATCTTTCCAGTGTGTGCAAAACTGTGAAGACAAAGTCTCGGCTTGCACTATTGTTTTACCACATAAACATCTTTTTTTCTCATTTGAAGTAAATTTTTAAGTATGTTAGGTTCAAATGCACTTCCTGAGGAAGTAGGGATCATTTAAAACTGAGGCTGCTGTGGTCTAACAAGAAGCTTGCTAGTGAAGGTTTATACAGCTGCACAAGTTACTGCTGATAAAACTAAGCAGCATTTCAAATGCTCATGGGATAAGCTTGGAGTGAATATGCAGGAGAAAAATACTTTTCACACACAAAACTTTGCTTTCATCCAGAGGTTCTGGATCTATGGTGCCAAAAGACAAGAAAAGACTGATAGCACCCTGGACATACGATGGATTTGGTGCTTGTCTATGCTAATTCTTTGCTGTATGTACATGTCCAGACAGGGACATAATAAGGACAAGAACACTGAGAAGAGCCCACCCATATGTGTTTATATCTGTCAGTGACTTTCTGTGACTGGAGAGGCTGGTTCAGTGAAACAAGACAGTTTTTCCATCTCCCTTTTAGGTGTTTGTTCTACATTAATGAATACATGGATTTGCACATGTGTATTTAACTGTATTCCCATATATATCTTTGTATATATATTCATGTATCTTTGCATATGTAAATATTCTTTGTATAAAAGCTCATGAGAGGTCAAGGTGATCAAATATCTCACTCTTCACACATTACAGTCAGAGTGTGAAAGCAATCATTAAAAAAAAAAAAAAGAAAAAAAAAGTAGGGGAAACAGATAGAATGAAGTAATTCCTGTTCTCACTCCTTTGTTTCACAGCTGGCACTCTCAACGTCTGTTACCCAGCTCCTGCAGCTCTCTGTGTGACCGGGGGAGCTGGAAGGAAATGCAGGAATAATGGATCATTTGAGCAGCCCATCTGGGTTAGGGAATATGGGAAATATGCTGTACCCACAAGAATTTGTTGCTCATGATGCTATAGTGAGCTGGACCCATGCTCTCAAAGGATACCTGCCTGTATTATCTAGGCTGTTGTGGAGTAGCTCACAGATCATGGTTTGAAACTGCACATTACCTCATTCCCTACTTGCAAGTTAAAAGGAAGGTTCATCCTTGCTCTTTACCTGCCTACTGCTTCCATGCAAATCCTTTTCACTTGGGCCTTGTGAATGAGGGTAGTGTTGGGCACTATAAGCCTCTACTCTGATGTCTTTCTGCACAAATCATGTGAGATCTGGCAAACTCAAAAATATTAAGTCTATTATGAAGCTGTTGTATCAGTTTTTCATAAGCCACTGAACTGGATAAAGCAGCTGACTGTTCTGTGGAAGGCTGAGTTTTATCCTCCAAGTGTTAATATTTTTTTTTTCATCAAGATATCAAGCAATTTTCAAATCTGCTCTTTGGACTTTGAGCACAAGTATATTTTTTCTAATATACCATCTAGCCCACACCAGACAAGAGATTTCTCTATTTGCTGCCCTTGAGATGGTCTCAATTTTTATATTTTTTTTTGTCCATAAAATCCAGGCTATCAGTACTATGAATGCTAAAAAATGTCATTTTTCACCTCTGCTACCTGTTAAAATGCTGAGTGCACCATTCCCCAAGGTGCTTCATTTATGTAACTATGCTAATTTTCTTCTGTCATTCTCCTCTTCATGTTTAAATGCAAAAAGCTAAATTCGTTAAGGCTTTTAAAGGTTTTTAATTTTGCTGGCTGGCACAAACTATAGAAATGTAGTAAATTTATCTCCAGTAAAATTTGCAAAGGTGGAGTTTGAATGAAAAATGTTCTTTGGAAAAAATATTCTTTGTATTTTAACACATGCTATATAATTCCTGCTCACAAAGAATAATGAGAAAACTACTGGCACTATCTTACTCCAATTAGTTTTCCCCTTTGCCTCAGCATCCCTGGGGCCAGTACAGCTCTATCTGTTCTAAAGATAAACTGTGTCATTCAGTCCTCAGTGTTTTCAGGTGGACCTTAAGCCAGTATTCCCTTGGAACCCTTATGTGATGAATAAGCAGGGATTTGGCGTTGATAAAAGCTTGAACTGATGGATTGCAGCTCCATCTATAGTCCCCAGCTCAGGGTGGCTGTGGCTCCCAGGAGCTGGCAGGGCATGTCTCAGGGAAGGACCACTACACTTTCCCCAGGTTTTAGGTACTGAAAAGGCAGGTGTGGAGGGCTGAGGTGTTTGCTGCCCTGCCCTCCTGGAGCTGCAGAGTACTTGAAAGGTGTTTTGACTGAGCTCCTCTGGAGCAGTCAGTTATGGCCAGATGAAATCACTCATTACTTTATATCGCTGTTCCAAGCTGTACACAACCAGCTCAGGAGCAGCTCCACAGAATTACTCTATGACATATCGATAAGACAGCTTCAGACATTTCAGTTTAATGAGTTATTATCCTTATACTGTTCTCCTAACCATCCATTGCTCACTGCTGTCTGAGACAAGATACAGCTAGAAAATTTTCTTAACCCAGTATGAAAGCTCTACATAATCTGATCTCCTGAAAAGTTGATCTGAAATCCTTCAGTAGTTCTGCATGAAAATTGAACACTAGAATTTGATGCCAATTTTGTCATTTTAAATTTGTTTAACTTTTGGATGCCCCAACAACCGTACTATTGTGTTGGCATTATATGCTGGAAACTTTATTTAATATGTCCTGCCAAGTATGAGGGCTAAAATCAGACAACTGAAGCCTAATTGAAGTAATGCAATTGTGTTCTAAAAATAAAAATAAATCAATAAAAAGGGAATGTATTGAATTTCTCTGATTATTTTTTTCCAGACGGCAGAAGAGAAGAGAAATTTCAAAGCCAATGTGGATTGCTCAGGCTCATGTGGCTGTTATGCTTTAGCCTGATGCTACTAGAATTATGGGAGTTTGTCAGGCTTTTCCTGAGCATTCCCCATTGGCAAAATTGAAATAAAATCACTGATTTCAAAGAAAGAAACTAAGACTTATGTTACTTTTTATCATGCAGTTACTATCTGATTCTAAATAAGTTGTAAAATACAGTACAGTAATAGCCCATATCTCTTTGAGTTGTACAGGTGTAAATACAGAGGTTTTAAGTATCTCTACAGACAGTAAAATCTTTGTCCCACTCTAGTAAAGGGCACTACCCTATCAATTAAATATCACCTACACAGAAGAACTCTCCAAGAGAGGTTTTCAACTAAAGCTAGAGATGCAAACTCTTTCAAAAGCAAGTATGTCAGGGGCTCCTAGTTGCAGTGACTTTCTGCAGGTATAGTTATTTTTGGGGGGGAAAGGGTAAAGACAAGGAGGTAAAGCCTCCAGGTTCACAAATAGATTCTTTCTAAAGGGAAAGCTCACAGAAATGGGAGCAGTAAATGTCTGCCTCTTGAGTGACTACATTAACATCAACTCTTAAAATTACAAGAATTTTAATGAACAGAATAGGATCTGTTCACAGCTTATAAAGGAACTGAGAATTTGACATTTTGCTACTGTAACATCAGGATTTCCAATATGAATAAATCTCAAAAAAAGGCTCTTGGGCTATCCTGTGTTAGACTGCCTGCTATGCTTGAGTCCTGCATGTATCACAAGCACAGGGAATATGAACAATCTTAGAAGTGGTGGATTTGTCATGTACCCATGGAACACCTACCTGTGTATGTTTTGCACAGTAGCTATTTTTCCTGATGTTTTATTCTTCAGGCCATAGTATGGATGCAAAATATTAATCTATTGACCTCAGCATTCTTTACATTGACAAGAAAAAAGGATCACAGGATCATCTACGCTAGACAGAACTTTTAAGACCAACTCAGCTAAGTTAACCTAACACAGCCAAGTCAATCATTAAACATTTTCTTAAGTGCCACATTCACACACCTCTTAAATACATCCAGGAATGGTGACTCAGCTGCTTCCCTGTACCGCCTCTTCCAGTGCTCGAAAACCTTTTCAGTGAAGAAATGACAATAATAGCAGCATAATTTATCTCTGTTGTACTGTCAACTTCCAAATAGTGGCATGGCTCTATTTGAACCCCAACAGGATCACACAGACAGGTCAGGGAGTGCTTCCAGCACCCATTGCAAGGGAAGGGAAGGGATCCCATTTACCTCCACTGCAGGATCAGGATAGATGATGCTTGAATCTGAGGCTAACGAAAACTATAAATCTGGTCAGAGGATGAATCTCAGAGGGAGATACAAAGCAAGGTAGATTAGTCACAGGGGATCAGGACATTTTGTTTAATGTTACATGATTGAAGTAGTAAATAAAAGCTGCTATCTGATGGGCCTGGTGGTGTATGTGGAACCAATCAGTTTCCCCACACTGAACACTCATAAACATTTATGGCCAATAAGCCATGGCTTTGGTGAACAAGACAATGCAGCTATCATCACATGAGATCATATTTCCTGGAAAACATCTATGATGTATAGAGATTTTGTTTCTGATATCATACCAAACCTTCAGACAAAGGCGCTGGCAGTATTTCTGGCCAAATAATTTTTGATTGGAACTTCTTCCTCCCATCTTAGAATTTCTGACAAAAAATGCACCCTTGTATTAGAGGGAAATTTGTTTTCATTTATTGAAATATGTAGAAAAATTCTAAGAGAATAAAGGTATAGGTTACTGGGAGGAACCTAATTTGTTTTGACTGTAAGTCAAATTACTGTGACATCCTGCTACTATTTTTTACAGCCAGGGCTTCATTTTTTTCCTGAAAATATGGTCTTTGCCAAAATTAAACTCTGTACTCTCTGCATTGCTCAATTGCATTGCAAACCAGGAAAGGGGCAGATATATGAGGCTAATGCCTTCTCCACCAGTTATCTACTCTGAAAATTGGTTTGATAACTTGAAACCACCTCAAGTGCACACAGAAAAGCCTGCGCACTCTGTGTCAGTGAGATGGGCAGCACTGCAGCAGCTATTGAAATATGGGGGATTAAATGTTCCTGAGGCAGGAATGGAATTTGGCCAGGGGTTCTGACATCTCCTGGACTCTCTCCCCCCTCTGAACTCTGAAGCTCAGCAACAAAATTCATTACAGATCATTTAGGATCACTGAGCCACTCTCTCTTAGTCTCTGCTCCCTGGAAGGGTATTCCAGTATTTTGTTCTGTTCTCATTTCTGAAGGGATGTAGAACAGAATTGGACCCCTTATTCATACACATATCCATAAATTCCAAGGGCTGTAACAAAACAGGTGTGAAGATGTCATGACAAACAAGGGCAGATACACCAGGCAGAGGGTCACTAAGGTGATATTGAGCCAGTATTTCTCTCTGCACTGTCAGTTCTCTCAGACAACATGAAATTACTTCTTCCAAAATAGATTGGATCAGCTGTCCTCTCTCTTTGGGCTCTTCTAAACATTTCTATTTGCATTCCCTCTGGACAAACAAGTCAAAACAGATCATCACAAGTTTGCAAGCTAGATGCTTGGAAGATTGTCACACATCTGTGCTAAATTCCCTAAGAACAGAACTGACAAGATACCTGTTAGAAATCATTATCTGTGAGCCAAGGAAGAGATTTCTGTACAGTTCTGAGTGAAGGCTTAGGGCAGTGTATAAGACTACAGGGAAACTAACAGTTTTGGAGAATTGTGCTTCTAATCTGATTCTGGGGAATTATAGTTTGACATTGCTTTGTCTTTTTATCCTCACAAAGGCCCTTTTTTCCCTTGTCACAGTGAGGTCTTTCTACTATTCACATTAGAGACTTTACATGAGCCTTCATAATTGTTTCGTATAAAATACATTGATTTCTATCATCTTGTTTAATGATGTGGTACATTGTTTATAAGATAATGCAATGAACCCACTTTGAACTCATTCTATTATCCCATAAGTAATGCAATAAACTGCTTAACAGGGCAATTAAACCAAGTGATTTCAGGTTAATGTTATTAGACAGTGTTCAAGAACATGCAACTTTTGTTTTGAGGACTGGCTTCCCTCTTAAATATTGGAAAATGTACTTTGCTAATGTTTTTGTTTGCATTCCCTCAGGTACTAATCATATTATTCATTGCTCAAGACCAGAAATATTACAGCAGCTTTCCAAACAGAAGAGAGTGTTAGTGTAGCCTCTAGTAGCTTGCAGCTAAGCAATGGATCTAATAACCTTGGAGAACTCCCCAGGGTATTATGCAGTGTTCAAAGCTCAGGAGAAAAAAACATTTCATTATACAGACAGGAGAAAATCAAACACATGAACAAAACATAAAGGTTAAATATATTATGTGCTGAAAAAAAATCAGGCTGCCCAATCCACATATCATATGTGATTTAAATTTTTGAAATGGATCCTAATGACTCCTTTTTGGAATGCACCACTTTTTTTTTCCATATACCTTTTTTGGCCCATCCAAAATCCTAGTTCAAATAATCTGTGCTACATAGAATTACATTAGGAACTGTTCCAGTGAAATTAAATCTCTATTGTGCATCTTGAGTCTGCTCTAATGATTACTGCTCCACTGAGTATGTAATTTAAAGTCTCTTGTTAATAGATGAGGTGCTGAACACCAACAACTAGCTCTTCCAAACTTCACAATTGAAAAGCTATCTTGCTTACAGCTGTAGAAATCTACTTCCAACTGGACTTTCATGAAACAATACTGACATCTAACAGCAGGAATAATCCTAATTAAATATTATTCTATGATTTCAAAAGGAGTCGCTTTGCTGATATTTTTCTTTTTAAGGTTTACAGAAAGAGTATTCCAAAATTAAGCTCAACGGTGGACTTCTTACCTGAATTCAGATTTTCAAAATATGGCTAAAAAGAGATCCTGATAAGCAAACAGATAAAAAAACCAAAAACAAGAAAGCAAAACAATGGCTAAATCCACTATGCTCTTTTTTTTTTTTTTTTTTTTTTTTTTTTAATTTAAATAAATAAATAAATAGTGAAATAAGGATAAAATACTTGGGCTGAACAGTCTCAACTCTCACAGCCTTTTCTAATAGGAAGGTTGCACTAGTCCCTCAGTTGTCTTAATGGCTCTGCACTGTCTCTAGTATGTTCTAGTCTCTTTCTTACTGGGAAAGACCACAGCCATGGTGGTATCAGCTGTGCTGAATAGAAAGAGAGGACCACCTCCTTCAATCAGCTGACAATGCTTCACCTAAAGAAGCCCAGGATTCTATTTACCTTCTTTGCAGAAAGGACCCACTGCTGCCTCATGTTGGACTTGGCATCCATCAAGAAAAAGTACTTTCCACAGCTTTCCAAACTTCTAGCACACATTAGTGACTGGGATAGTTCCTCCCCAGGTGCAAGACATTGCACTTCTCCTTGTTGGACTTCATGAGGTTCCTGTCAGCCCATTCCTGCAGCCTCTTGTGGTCCCTCTGGATGGCCACTCCTAGATTTTGTAATCAGCAAACTTGAGGAAGAGAGTTCCCAGATCATTAATGAAGATCTTAAAAGAGATTGGATTGAGTATGGACTCCTGGTGTACTCTGCTAGCTCCTGGTCTCCAACTGGACTTTGTGCTACTCATCATTGCTCTGTGTGTGGTTTTCAGGCAGTTTTCAGTCCCCCTCAGTTTCTGCTTGACCAGCCATTTGTGAACACTTTGTCTATGAGGATATAGGAGGCAGTCTCAGAGGCGTCACTGAAGTCCAGCTAGACTATGTCCACTGCCCTTGCTTCATCTACCAGGCCAGATATTTTACCATGCAAGTTTATCAGGTTGGTCAAGCATGACTTCCCCTTGATGAATGGATGCTGATTATTCCTAATGATTTTCTTGTTCCTCTTGCACATGGAAATGGTTTTCTAGCCTTCACGTTCCCAAGGGTAGAGATGATGCTGACTGTCCTATAGTTCTCTGGGTCCTTCTTCTTACCTTTTTTAAAGTTAACAGTGATACTTTTCTCTACTCTTCACTTCTCTCAGACATCATGATTGATCAAAGGTTGTTGAGAGTGACTTTGCAGGGGCATCTGACAGTTCTCATGGGTACATCCTATCAGAGTCTATGAATTTATGTATGTCCAAGTTGCTTCTTCTCCACAGAGAAATTTCCTCGCTCCATCCTTTACGTCTGGCCTTTGGGACCTGAAGCTCCTGGAATGTGCCAATCTTTGTGAAACCCAAGACAAAGAAGGTATCCAGCCATATCCTGTCAAACAGGTCCCTTCTTTTCTTGAGCAATGGGCCCAAAGTTTTCTTATTGTTCCTTTTGCCAGCTATGCATTCGTAGGAAGTCTTCTTGTCTTTGATGTCCCTGGCTAAGGCAAATGGGCTTTAGCTTGCCTAATTTTGTCTCTGGATGACCAGATAATGCTTCTTATCCTTCCAGGCTACCTGTCCTTGTTTTCACCCTGTGTATGCCTCCACCCTCTATATGTATTCATAACTTCATGCCAAGTTCTTTTAGAGTTCCATCCCATAATCTTTTACAAAGGTTGCCTGATTTTTCAACAGTGCTGAGCACTCAATACCTTCTACTGATACATTTGGGGAATTGGGTGATACATCACTTATAAGGAAAAATTCCTAAACCATTGATAAGCCCTGCTGAAGATATCAGGAATTCAAATTTTTTCTGTGTTTTTTTTTGATGTAATCTTAAACTGAATTTCACTAGGTCTAAATGGCAGCTTTTCCCATCCATACCAGCTAAACATTCACTGCTTTTGAGTCCAACTGCTGCCACCTGAACCATTTGTCTCACGTGCCTATTTTGTGATTGCTATTTCTATTGCAGTGTGTAAATTGTTTGCAAAAAATTATTCACATCCAAGCAACTGATCCTTTCTTAAAAATCTTTGCTATATGATTCTCATAAATTCCTTTAAACCTTCTGCATAGATGTTTTACGAACAGTAAGAATTCTTCACATTTATATACATTTTTAACAAGCACTGAACAGACATTAATTAAACAGAACAGAATTTTAAGAACTGTCTAAAGAAATTAAATCCTGGGGTCCCCTTGAAATCAGCCAGAGTAAACATTTAAACTTCTTGTGGGAGTGTAGAAATCTCATTTGCAACCATGATGGCCTCAGTGATGGTAACTAGCAACATCCTTTTAGACACCAACTGCTTGAAATACACAGCTGAGGAAATGCCCTAGGACTGCAGATTCACTTAGGGGCACTGTTAGCTTGGAAGGCTTCTGCCTAGCTGCAAGCATGACTGCCAGGTTACATATGCTGCTTGGGCACTCATGTTCATTGGGAGATGCAGAATGTTATCACAAGGCTGAGATGAGCCTCACTTGGATGCTGTAATCTGCTTCTCACCTCAAAAAGAGATAAAGAGGAGGCACTCCTTGGCGGTCATGTGAATTTTCTAGACCTAATTCAGAAAATAGATCTCCTGTAAGCAGTGCCTGAAATTAAAAGAAAATCGAGGTTAGAAAAAGATATTTGAAATCCCACACAAGGCAGAGCATGTCAGGTTCACCTCACAGCGCAACGTTCTTTTCATTTGATTTTGTTTAGCACTGTTGCTAAACATTTTGAATTCTTTTTTACTCTGCTGTACACACATAGTATTTACACACTTCAATTTTTCATTTCATGCAACCTGAAAAATGTTATTTCCTTCAGCTTTATTTGACATAAGACTAAGCTATACCAGAAGGGCTTACTTTATTATTGAAGATTGCTTAAAAATTAGAGGCTCTTTTTAATACAGGGACTACATTCTATTGAATCCAATCTGTTACTTTTCCTCCATATTTTTTCTTTTTTGAGATATCTATCTCTAGCATAATTAACTAGCTAGTCCTAAAATGTAATTTATATCAGTTAAATGGGTCTGAATTACATTGTACTTAGAGAAGAAGAGTGAAATGGGAAATGCAAATTTGAGTTCACGTAAGTTTTTTAAAAAGTGAGCACTAATCCTTCAGGGACTCAGGATTTGACAAAAGAATTATGTGAATGATGTATGCTCAGAGAGAGCATTGCTGATAAAGAGCTAAATCCTGATCATTCTCAAGTGTGTGAACTGAGTGAGCCTGATTTTTATTTATTCTCTCACTCCTCAAAAGGATGGCTGGAAAGCTGGAGAGGGTGACTCTAGACCACTTTTTTCACTCCTTACCTTTCAAGCCTACATATTGTGAGATTCACATGGAAGCAGCATGTATCCAGCCATCATTTCCATAAACATTTTCTGATTCTTCAATGTTTCTTACTGGATTTCTGATCTTTGGACACAACTGTTTATTCCATGCACCAAGGTAATACAGGGCCCCCACATGGCCATGGTCCCAGTCAGACACCCATGCTGGAATCCCATTCTCCATCTCTCTTCAGTTGCGTGTGACAGAGATATTCCTCACCCAGAGCCTCGCATTCAGGGTTTTTCACTCTGTTTTAAGGCTCCTATCAGTTATAGAAATGAACTATGTGCAGTTAAAGGTGAGGCTTGCCAACACTAAATTCATCATAAACAGGTGGTAATGAGTGGAAATTATATTAGATCACTATTTTCAGAAACTGCTTAAGCAAATCAACAAGGCTCTAAAAAATTCCTGCTGGGATGCTGGACAAAATTTTCATCCCTCTATATTCAACATGGACTGGAAGGGAAATCAAAACATTCAGAATGAACCAAACTGCAAGATGAAGACAGCTTACCTTGGTCAGTAGAGAAAAATAGAAGCTTAGAGCATTTTGATTGCTTTCCTCCCAAATATGTCATGAAAGTAAAAGAGGATTTTTTATGCTAAATGAAATTGCCCACATGATTGGAACGAACTTTTGCCAAAAATTGTGAAGATGTGTAGTATGAATAATTTATGAGAAACTTTTCAAAAGAAGACATGAAAGCAAAACCTTACTCTCCACCAGTTTGCAGAAAAGGAATATGTGACATGGCAGCAGCCTGTTATCATGAAATGAGACCAGCTAATCCAAGAGATCTGGTTTTTTCTGTCACTAAATTTAAGAGAACTTTAACACACCTTTCTTTGCTTTTATTTTTTTTTAGGAAGGTAACTGAATGTATCATCTGGAGTTGTTCCCTCATAGTTATACAAAGCATGCTATATTTTTGTGCTTTGCAAGTCAAAAGCTATCACATAAAATAGGAACATCTCACAAATTGTCAGTGCTGGGATTTGCATATATTATTACCATACTTCCTAATTATTTCTGGTTCTATTTGCATAATGAAAAAGGGAATAGTTTCTTCTCAATAACAGTAAATATAAAACTGTGCCTGCCACTCCTCCATAGGGAAGGAACTTTATTTGTTTTGATCTAAAGCCTTAAAGTTGAAAATTCAGAGAAAGCTAAATAAAAAAATAATATAAAAAACCAAATAAGATCCTCTTCCAGGTCATCCAGGATTTACATTGAAACAAATTTATCATTACCAATACTTGTAGCTCTAATTTATTGACAGATAAATGATTCCTGTATTTTCTCAGGCAAAGTGTCTAAATTACTAAATAACATCTTGGTGATCTTTCAAGAAAGTAGCTGCTTCAGTTCTATTTGCTTTTGTTTTACTATTAATGGGGCATGTCTAGCTGAAAAGGTTGTGAAGATCTGTGCATTGGGTGACACTTTATCCTACCCTCACTTAGAGAGAAGAAACATTTTATTGATTGCATATCTGTCTTTTTTTCAGAGGCCATCAGCTAGAACATCAGACACACTTATTTGCTTTAATGGCAGAAAGTTAATTTGTTATTGTTTGGTATAGATTGGAATAAAAAAAATATTAATTATATAAAACCTTCAGGTATTTTTGATCCTTTTTCATACTTAGCAGCTAAAAATATGGAATGGATAAATTCTTGCTTGCAGTACTGTGGTGGGAGCCACAGACTGTGAGCTCAGTTCCCATCCCAGGCAGAGGATTTTTACATGATAGAGATAAAATCACTCCAGGAATATTAAGGAGCCCCAGCACATTTTTGTGCTATATGTGGATGAGCCAGCTCTGAACAATATGCCTGGACCAGCTCCATGCAAAGTCAGGAGGCTGGGTGGGAAAAGAACAGCCAAGACAGTCCACTTCAATCAAATAATCTGAACTCTCAGGGAATCAGCCCAAGTGGACTGCTTTACTAACATCACTGTGAACCTTCCAAATTAAGGAAAAAGCATGATAAACTGCAGAGAGGGGGAGCCTTATTGTTTTATCACTTGCCATCTGCAGCCTCCTTCACAGGACAGTTTTGCAGTTGTCCTTTTGCACGTTGTGCAATGATTGACTACCATGATATAAAAAGTTTGTTTCAATAGACAGAATTGCTGAACCACAGGACTTCAAGACACACAAAAGTCTCTAAATATAATTTACTGTCCATTATCACCTGTCTTTCATTATCACCAGCACAACAATTTGCTTCCCCTTCAAAACAAAAAGGCTAACAAGTTATCTGACTTTGGGAGACAGCTCAGCAGGAACATGAAGGCACCAACTGGGGACCAGAAAACCTTTTGAAATATCTGAAAAAGGTAGTAATAGGAAGAGGAATGACCAAAACTGTCCAATCTATATTAAGCAAACGTGAAATCTGCCATCGAAACAATCCTGATACAAGCAGAAGGGTAGTGCCAGGAGTAACAAAGGCAGGAGATTACTACTAAGTAGATTTTGCTGATTTGCCACATAAAGAAAGATACAGGTATGTATTGGTGTTGGTTGGTACCTTCCAAGGATGGCCTGAAGCTTATCCCTGTCACACTAATGCAGAGAAAGTGGTGGTGAGAGTTTTGCTCAATGACATGATTAAATTATGAGCTGCTTCTCAGTGAAAATCTAAAATTTTCTGTCAGTCAGAGGCTCAAGGATTGCCATTAAACCTGTGTGATATTCTGGATTATGGACAGGTGTAGAAATTTGCTTAGATTTCTCCTATTGGTTCTGTAGAGGAAAGTATATTTAAAAGGGGCTCTAGTCAGAATGTACCATGTTGTGATTTCTTTAGGTTTTCTAGATAAGCAGATGAGAAACAAGAATACAAATAGAGAAAGAGAGCAGAAGAGTAAAAAACAAAGAATAGCAGAAGAGTAATATTTATAGTTAAAAAGGAAATGTGAGGAGAGAGAGGGGAGACAACAGAAGCCCTGAATAATCTAACCTCAAAACTGGAAGTGACACACAGAGAAATCACACTACCTATTAAAAAATAATTGCAATTTCCATACATGTGCTTTCCTGAAACAAACTCTTCTTGTGTAGTGCCAGGCCTGCTGATAAACAGAAATAACTACTACTAATAGTAATAGTAATAGTAATATTATTATTATTATTATTATTATTATTATTATTATTATTATTATTATTATTATTATTATTATTATTATTATTAATAATAATAATAATAATAATAATAATAATAATAATAATAATAATAATAATAATAATAATAATAGTAAGTGCATGTATAAGTATCAGTGATAATGTTATTACCTGTTGAGTATTATTCTACTCATGTATTCAAAAGAGTAAATTCAAAGGAAAAATAGCAGAAATTGTGAATCTGCAGAAAAATGTGAGAGAACATAAATATTTTCTTATTCATTGCTACATCAATAGGACCTGTATAATTATTATGTATAGTTAAACACCATTTTATAATCCTAAAATATACAGGATTTATATTATAGGATATATATATATATATTTTGTATAAAAACTTATTAGGTTTTTAAAATAAATTCCTTTGAGATAAGCTGAGGATACTCAAAACCAATTTTTAAAAATGCAATGTCTATTTTTAATTCATTGTTGCTATGGGGGAACACATATTTTTAATGTCTCTCTCTTATGTACAATTTAGCAGAAGAATCACAGAGTAAAGTATTACCTGGTATAAATTGCTATTCAGAATACTCACAGTTTGTATCAGCCAAGAAATCATCCCATGGTTTGGTTTTAATTAGAAAAGAAAATGTTGAATTTTTATTTAAAGCATTACTACTCTCTTTGTATTTTTTTGTTTAAACAAACCAGCTTGGAGCAACATCATATGCTTTCTCATGAAATTTTTAATACTTTCTTTCACTTTCAATGTGGCCAGAAAAAATATGGAGAAAAGTGGAGGGGCTTTTATTAGATTGACAATTTGAATTGCAACTGAGGCTGCAGAGAAGGGAAAGAAAAAACATAACTTACGAAAAAATGCCTGCCTGACAATCCAGCCATCAAGTACAGATGTATTTTACTTTTCTTCTGTAAAATTAGTGTACTTTACTTGAAAGCCAGTAAGACAATACATTCAAATGCTTTGTCCAGTCACACATATATTACTAATAAAAAGCAATACGTAGAAAAATACTAGAACCCACCTAGAACAGAACTTCACAGTGAAGCATTTGTAAAATATTGTATATATTTTCTTGTAAAATATTTTATATCCTTTATCTTGCATATACAGTGTATATGCATAAATTGTACATGTATATCATGTACATATGTATATATATATACATGATATACATCTGCATATATCACCCACCACTTTACAAAGCTCTCCAATAATTTTCCTTCTTGCATTAAAATAGTGCAATAGGGGAGCAACATCATTTAACTCATTTTCCAGGTAGCAAAACAGAAGACAGCCTGGGAAAAGCAATTTATCAAACTTGTTGAATTGTTATTATTTAAGTCCACAGGGTCCTGACGTGTTGTAGTGTTCCCCAAACAGGGTCATACCCTTGTCTGAGGACTGTCCAAACAAGCCCAAAAAGGATTGAAGAAAGCAGGGATTTATTGCAACACCTTTCCCTCAGGTAGATAGGACTGTGTTTGTTGCTATAGACGTAGGAGTCACTCCTGAGAGAGAAGCTTCTCTTCTGTTTTTCCTGGTACAGAGCACAGCTCTGTTCTGTGTCAAAACACAGGAGCCAGGGGTGACCAGAGCACCCCCTTTTAACGTAGCAGCCAACAATCAGAGAACTTCTTCTGAAGATAGAAAATTTAGGCCTGAGATTCTTGAAGTCATCACCCAGGAGAGAACCAGGAATCTCGACCTTGGTTGCTGCTCCAAAGGCTCTTTTGGTGATTCAGCCAGTAACACTTAATGTACAGTGAGAAACTCAACCAAAAGCCCCATGTCTATCCCATGAGTGCCTTATCCAGGAGTTAGGGAGTCGTTTACCCACCTGAGATCCTTTGATGTGACTCAGGGTAAACAGAGGGACACATTAGAAGTGGAGCCCTCCAGAATTCAGTTGCTAATGTCAGTAGGCAGTTGAAAGAGCTTTCCAAAATTGAAATTTTGAGCATAAACAGCTGAAAATTTCATGGAAGCCTTATTTCTGGCACTTAAATTGTGCTTTGAATCTGACCTTTTGTTTAACAGGTATGACATCATTCATCTCTGCTCTGTCAAGAGGAATTAATTGCAATCTATATGCTAAAGTTCACTTTTACAGCATCAAAATCTAATTATAACCTTGAAATTCTCTTCGTTCCATTTTCAGAGAATAGAGGTCTTATAGACCCAATGAAAGAGGAACATATATTCAGCAAATCCTTTTTCTCTTGACAGTTAGGAATGGAAGGTAGCTCTGATTTGAGGATTTCCTGAAGTTTCTCTAACACTGAGTTTCATCTACTGTGAACATTATAATAAAAGGGAGCCTTTTGGAATGACAGAGTTGTTATCCATTAATTTTTCATTCTAGACTTGTGTTAGTAAAACCTTTTAGCTGCTGCTGCTCCAAGTGTCTCAGTAAAATAGCTACCAGACAGATCTTCACCACAGGGTTTGATGTAGCCTCGTGGTAGCACCTAGTAATGCCACGTACTTCTCCAGCACCATTTCTTCAATAACTTCAAAGCACCAGCTGGCTCTGCCCAGTCCTGTGAGATCAGGGAGGGATTTACATAGAAGATCCTACTCAAAGTGTAAGCACATGCTGGGACACAGTGCTGAACATGAAAGAACAGTGCAGCGTCACACAACTGTTTGCAACAAGGTTTAAAAGGAGTAGGTTATCCTTTAGAATCCTGAGCAAGTCTACTGGGAGAATGCATGCAACTCAGCCTTTGAGCCTTCCCATGAAAGGCAAGGGATTTGCACTCCCCAAGGTAAATTAGTATAATGCCCTTGAATTCCAGTTATTTCAGTGAAACAGTAGCAGCAGACCAGCTGTCTTCCTCAGATCTAAACAAAGGCTAATTTTTTTCACAATTAAATAATACAGGTGCAGCTGGGGGAAGAGTACGACCTGTAATTGCTGTTATTGATTCATGAGCCAGGCAGATCATATTTTGGCTTTTAGCTTCCACAGCAGCAGTGGATAGAAAAATGATCATTTTGCTTGTCTTTTGACCATATCTGACATAACATCAATAAGACAAAGCAAGCAGGGCACCCTGCAGTGCTGTTCTTCTCTCCGCAGACTCGCTTCTCAGCACATGCATTTTAGAAATGCTTTGTTGTTTTGTTCATACAGATCAGCTGTAGCATCCCAAACTACAAACAGTGCTTTGGATTTTCCGAGTAAATGCAGGAAACCAGAATCATAGTAATGAAAATCTGTATAGACTTGTTTTGGTTTAACTGAATTACATTTAAACACGTATCTTAAAATTCAAAAAGTTGTAGTACTGATGTCTGAATAACTGCCCAACCTCTTTGGACATCAGACCAAAGGAGCTGGTTTCAACAGCTAACACTTGACCTGAATAACTGGAAAAAAATCAAAACTCCTCTAGAAGATAGGGAGGAAAATTCCAACACAGAAATTAAATGGGACATACTTTTATCTGAGTGTGATGTCACAAGATAGAAGGTGTTCCACCTGTAGACTCACTCCATTGTGTGATTTCATCCAATATTTGTAATTTCTCAAGATTTCTAGTCTGCATGCATTTGTGAAAGACATAAAGTTATTCCAGAAAGTATATGACCATGATTTCCCCAAGGGAGGATAGACCAACAAGCACGTCCTGTGACATCTTATTTATAAAATGAAATGCTTTGAATTCTATCCACCTTTTTCTCCACATTCATCGAAGGACTCACCATGACCTATTCCCTATTGAACTTAAGAGAAGAGCAACACTGTCTTTGGAGGGCCTGCACTCACTCACATAATCAAAATTTTGGCTCACTGTCTGTGGAAAATTGTATTACTCAAAGAGAAGGAAAAATTTATTTCCATTTGACTTCATGTGTAGTGAACACACTACACATGAAGTAATGATCTTCATTTCATAGCATGGCCTATATTATTGTCAGCAGCTTTACCCATCACAGAACAATCAAAAGTAGCACAAAATAAAATCAAAAATAGTCATCTTCAAATGTAAAAAAAATAATAATATTAATGTGGGATCATTTCATTCTTTTAAACCATCAGAAAAGGAAAAATAATAGTAGAAACAAACTTAACCTCCTGAAAGAAAAGTATTATTTTTTTTACTTCAGTGTAGAAACAGCAAAATATTGTGAACTGTTTAAACAGACAAAATAGAAAAAGTTTTTCATATGGATATTTTATTCTCATGGGATTTTCTGAAAAATAACTTAACAAGTGTGCTGAAAAAGGATAAAATCTGTAAAGCCAAAAAAAGTCAGCGGTGCTAAAAGGCATTGAGGAATACTAGTCCTTAATCCAAATGAAGTTGCTCAGCACTAGGAAAAACATACCTGAAATTATAAAATCATCATGGGGCAAAATAAATGGCAATACAGAGAGCATAAATAGAGGTGTCCCAAAGGTTGGAATCACTTAGCTGCATAAGGAGAAATTAGGGGACTTTCTGTGAAAATTATGAAAGATATGTTGCACAGAAAAAAATCATTGTTAAATTAAATTGGAAGTGAGTTTAGAATGAAAAAAAGAGATACATATCTGTATACAATCTGTATTCAGCAATTTGGGTTTTATAGTTGAAGGAGATATTTGATTTAAATACTGTGGCAGAAATTCTAAAGTGTTGGATAACTTTATGATCACAAATAACATTTTTCATTATGTATGTTGCCATTATGATAAGGATAATCAACTCTCTTGCTATAGGGCATAAAGTTATCACCAGTGGGATCTGGGATTTTCTTTCCCAACCTATTAGGTGTCTAGTTAGATTTTTCTGATTCACTTTTGGTAGTCAGTTCAGTGAAGTATCCTCCAATGCACACAAGTCAATTCTTGCTGCTCCAAATAAACCTTATATAGCCTGTGCAGGGGTGATTTTTACCCTGCTAGGCTGAAACCCCTCCCTTTGGAGGTGAAGGAATTTCTTTTAGTGCAAAACAGAAGATGAATACAGGGCTGCCATCAAAATTAACTAACAGCTAATACCTTGTCTGTATGCATTCATTTACTAGATTAAATGGCTCTTGGGGTCTGAATGAGGCTGGAGGGGGTCTATTCATAGATAATATTGATCAGTTCATCTTCCTCCAGGAGAATAATCTTAATTGGGCAGGAGAAATTTGTCTTGAATCAATATCTTGTTGACAATAACAGTTTGATGGTGGAAAGATAATTTGAACTGGCAACACTTAGATTATATTTGATAGCATGCTTGATAGCAGTACCTCACAAACTGTGAAGAAATAAAAACAGGCAAATAAAGGAAGAAGGGATGTTAAATGCTTAACTACCCTTTCTGAACCTCTCCCACTTTATAATACATGAAGTTACATTTCAAGACCTTGCTTTATCCCTGTAACCTGTGCTTATGAGAATTCTGGCCTCAGCCCTCCTTGAAAATAAGGCTAATGTGAAACTTGTAAAAATTTTGAAATTTTCTGGAAGCTTTTTGTACTTGTAGATGGAAGTCTATTTATTTTTGAGGTTTTTTTATTTGAGAAGGAAGTAATTGGGTTCCAAAAATTTTTTTTTTTAAATTAAACTAAATTAAAGATTTAGGTGAATTTATAAGAACAAAACACTACCATTTGGTTTATAAAAGGGTTTATGATGACAGAAACTAATTTAAATTAATTAAAAAAAAAAAAACCAAGAAAAAAGTCTAACTGTAGATATTCAGGTTTGCCTTCAACAAAAAGTAAAGTTTTCTCTAGTCCATAGAGAAACTTCAAACTTTTCTGAATATTCCTTAGTTGCAGCAGAAAATCTCTCTGTACAGGTCTTGCTTCTGACATTTCTGTTATGCATCTGTTGAAGGATTAAATTCAACTCCAGGTTCAAATTGTAACTAAGCAGAACCTGGAACATATATACCTTATCCCTCATCATATTACAGGTAGACTCAGTAGCCTGGAGGCCAACATTTGGTAGGACACATTTGGTTTGTGATTATTTCATCTTGAGATGAATATTCAAATAATTTGCTCATTTTACATGGCTCCATTTTGCAGGGGGAATTTGATTTGTTTGCCTACATTCAGCACAGCCAGCTCAACCTTCTTATCATACAGCTAACCCTGTAGATCCTGTGTTACCCCAGTCAACCCCATGGCACTGCCCAGGGTAATCCACAGATTCCCAAATCACTACAGAGATCCAATGCAGAGAGAGAGAGAAAAGGCTCAATGTCCTTTTTTATTTCATTTTTTAATGAATTTAATTCTTTTTTTTATGAATTAAAATGGTTATTAGTCCTAACAGCTGCTACATCCAGAAAGCCCATAGTACCAGAGTGGAAAAGTGGATATGCCCCTTGTAACAAGCCCTGCAAGAGACACTCCTTCAATACAGACAGAAGAAGGACACAAGGGCCTTGAATAAAAATTTACTTATGGAAAATAATAAAAGCTAACACAAATCCAAGGTTAACTGAAACATATAATTAAACTTCACATTTATTTTAATAAAATAGAATATTGACTTTGCTCTTTAAAGTAGATTAGGTTGTTGACATTACAGCAGTACAATAAACAAGCACTAAGCTTTTTACTAGCAGAACAGAAAATTAAAGCTGGTTATGACAAGACAAATAAAATGAGTTTATTCAGGACTGTATAAATCATCAATAAGAATTCTTAATCACTTGCCTCCAAAAAGCTAGATTATTTGATCTGCAACAAAACTGGGGCTGTGTCAGCAAGTTGGATGCAAATCAAACAACATTCAGACATCTCAAAAATTCTGAAAGTATGTGTCTGGAATACAGATGGAGACCAGAAATTTAGTGAGGCCTTGTTAGGGTAGTAAAAATATAAAGAAGAGCCCATTTTATACACTGAGATGTGGTTATTGAAATTAGTGTCTCAATAGCATGGTGTATCACAGATAAAACACTATCCCTGGTTTTCTAACCCTATTTTTAATGTATGCTTTTACAAGGACTTCTCTTTTTTTATATGCATGCATTTTATACAGGCTGGAAGCTATAAAATACTGGATGCTTTATCATATTGTATTACCTTTCACTAAAGAGCCACACAGTTTCTGAAAAAGTTTACTATAATTTAAGGCTTGCAAGGTACAACAGGACACTTTGATTCATGTGTTTTATATGCAAAGTCTTGTTGTAATGTTTCTGATCAATAAAGATGTTCACTCTGGCATGGAGAAAATTTGTCTACTATTAATATTTTACTATCTGTTTACCTAAAACATAGTCTGCTCCCTCAATAAAATGCTTGTTCCTGATCTTTTCATACCATATAAATAAAGATTAAAAGCAAAATAAAAATAACTATAAATTAAATAATAAGAAGTTTATAACTTCAAAATCTATAATGCAGAATTCAGATGTAGCAAGAACTTCACATTTACCTTAACAAGGTTCTGGTCCATAATTCATGGTAAAAGCTGAGAATTGAATCTGCTTGGTAAATGGTCAATCCTATTTTGCTTGCTTAAGGCTTTCTTTATTTCAGAATAGATTTTAACATTTGCTTGTGGGTTACTGATTAAAAAAAGCTATGCTCTTGAAAGAGGAAAAATCTTGAAGATATTGTGCTGCCGTAGTCTTCCTCTTACCAGCACTCCTTTGAATCTGATTAGGATACAAATGAAGGACACATGGAGGGGACTAAAACTTCATAGCCTTCTTTTGCTTATTGACCCCTTTCCATATTACTGTGGCAGAGCTGCAAATAAAGCAAAAGTTTGGCCAGATGATCCCTTTACTACAAAATACAGAAGATATTGATCAAATGTTGGACAAAGAACAAAAAATATGACATGGACGTAACGTGGAAGATTAAACATTGCTAAAGGAAGATTGTGTCAGGTTGGACTGCTGGACTAGTTTCCCTCTCTAAACAAAAAGAAAAAATAGTACACTGGAAGATTGGTACTTTAGTGAATCTTTTGATTCAATATAGCAGGAAAAATTATATTAACTGGAGAAGGTAGAAATTATAAAGTTAGAGAAGAGGTGAAAGTGCAAATAGCAATTTGTTGTGTAAATGAAAATTGCTTTTCTATGAAAGAGGAACTGTTCATCTAAAGAAATATTATCAGTAGAGTTCATCACAGTTTGGATTTGAGCCCTCCTTTGAGCAAAATACAAAAGTGTGGATGTAATAATAGCTCAGAGTTGGAAGATAACTTTTTGTTCAGAGAAAAAGCATAATATCTCACAGAAATAAAGAAAATCTGGATGCTTCAAAGAAGTGAACTAATCATAACTTTTGCTGTGAGCTGAAGGGTCATCACATAAGGCAAACAACACAGCAGGGACAGTGAATTGCTGGCACAATGTTACCACTCAAACAGAGAGGGCATCCAGGGGTGAATCACCTGGAGAAGTGCCTCTAGAGAAAGTATGTTTATACCATTGTAAAAGTGCTTGCTGAGAGCTCACCCAGCATCCAAGAAAATGCAATTACTTTTGACCATGTGAGACCACGGCTAATAAATTCATTGAACTAGGGAGACTTTCTTATCATGACAGGAGACTAGGGAAGCTCATTTTCTTCACCTTAGAAGACAAAAAAGCTGGCCAGGGTGCAAACATCAGTGAAGACAGAGACTCATCAGTTCATGAGAAAGCAGGGCATCAACACTTAAGAATGTGAATACACTTAGGCCTGAAAATGGAATGATGCTAAAGCATCATGTTCTGTGAGAGAGTTTTGGCAGAGCCAGGGAGACACGGGACTCCATGAATGCAAACAGGGCCTGCCCAAAGATCATATTCTGTGACTGCTCACCACATCATGGAGGGCATGTGGATGGTTCAGGGGAGCTTTTTGTACATACTTAGCTATTAAAAAAAAAGTAGAGGAAAGGCTCGTCAGGATACAGCGTCTGCAATCAAGGAACTACAGTGGTAGGAGGTAAATTGAAAGAGGCCAATCTACTCCCCCAGTAAAACAAACAAACAAACCTAAGGGTTTTCTTAGTTTACTCTTGGGAATAAGGCAGAAGAGTTGAACACACATTGTAGACAATGTGTGTTCTTGCTTGTATTATATCTTGTATATATATGTATACACTTGTATACACAAGTGTATACGAGATATACAAGATATATGTATATCTTGTATACACTTGCTTATTCTTGTATTTCATTCTCTTTGCCAAGCACAATTCAAAGATTGAATATAGGCTTCTCTGGGACCAAGGCTTTTGTGACCCTAAAGATTTTCAGTTGTCTCTCTGAAGAGATTCCCATTCAGTCTAACTCAGTATGCAGTCTTATCTTTTAGCTTCTGGCTTGAAAGGGCTTAGGTTAGAATTCAGCTACTGATTTAAAATATAGAAAAACTAGTAGGAGTTTTACTATTAAAACCCACTGTTGGAGAATTTTGCTCAGACATGGCTTAAAGAAAGAGGCCATGAAAATATACAGCTGATGGAAAAGTAAAAGGCAGGTGTAAAGTAGCAGTTCTCAAGCCCGTTTCTGTAAATAACTAGGTTTTCAGGCACATTTTATAAACAGCAGGATTCTCAGACAGTCTTCTCATAACAGGTAAACATTCTGTCCTTGGGAACAGACATGGAGGTTGAGAACCCTTCATATCAGGCTGAGAACAAAAATCTTGGTTTCAATAAACAAACCACAGGTATTGAAAACAAAGGGAGGGGTTAATGTTTGCTCGGTAGCCTATCGTGAGCTCGGGTTTTGCAATATGTATGATCTTAATTAACACGGTTATAAAAATGTGCCTTTGGATCAATAAATCTGGAGTCGAGGCTGATGAACAAAGATGGGTCGTCTCCCTTCGCTTTCAACAACCCATCAAAAAAGTTAGCGCAATGACTTTGCTGAAATAATTACCTAAATAAATAAATTCAGAGAAACTGGACTGTTTAGTCCTTGAAATACATAGTAGTCCAATCCCTTTGAAAACATTTTTAGTGGTGTAGCAGATCCTACACACAAAAGGTTACAGAATATATTTAGAGCCAAAAATGTTCAGGACAACCCACTGTGAGTGAAATATGATTCTGTCATTCAGTACTGCTGTTTTCTTGAAATGTTGTTGGGTCTGATGTGGAGGCTGGCATCAAAATGCAAGTCAAAATATGTAGAGATTTCAGATATATGTTAGATATTGTTTTGGGCTGATTTCTTTTGACATCCAGCTGTGTTTGTGTTTGGGAGCAGTGTTTGAAATTAAGGGTCATCTCTGCAGGCAACTATGCTGAGAAAAATTAACTGGCACAGTAAACAAAAAGGGTTTGAGTGAAATACCACTCACAGCTGAATGGGAATACTTCAGACTGGTTACAAGAGTGGGGAGATTGTCATAGGAAAAAATATTTCTTGACAGATTATGTGACAAAGGTACTGTTTTCCTTAGGATATTAATGAGTAATAATTTCATATGCTTCCCTCACTCTCCTATTTCAACAAAATCCAGGTATACCAGGATGCTGGCTGAGCAGAATTATTCTAAAAAATATTAGTTTCTTCCCCTTACGCCCCCAGAACTCCAAAGACTCATCAGCTCAATTTTTCTCACTGTTCCTAGAATTGATCAAATGTTAGGAATTTAGATGATTACTTGAAGCATAAAAGACTAAATTTTGTATAGAGTTCAGATGTGAATAATAAAAGCTCTGGAAATTCGCAGATTAAATTCAAAACCCCAAACAAATTAAAGAATTTGCAAACTGATGAGAATTGTCTGTTTGCAGCTGTCTTATGTGAACAAGGATGTTATGGTGGGTTCGTTTTCTGTGTATTGCAATGAACAGGAAGGTAAGTTTCTTATGTTGTGCTTATATTTAGAAGTCATGCTTTGTACTTTCCTTGTTAGGAGTTAGGTAACGACAAACCAGAGGTCATTTGTCTTCACACACCTAATACAGCAAGTCACACCCAAGACCTGTTTACTTTCAATGCCTACTTCCTAAAGAGAAAGTGTTTTTAGAAATGCAAAAAATCATACTGAGATTAAGTGAGGGAGAACCTGGTACATGTAGCAGTCTCTTAGTCATTGAAGACTGATGAGATACTGAGATCTGCACTTACAGTTCTCTTCATTGTTGGATATTAGTAACTACCATTAGAATTAGTTATATACTTGCATATAAATTTCCATCCATTCACTGCTTCCTGTGCAAACCATATTACAATGAGGGTGAGATGTATTTGAGAGTCACCCTGGCACCCTTTTAACCTCAAAGTGAGTAACAGGCTCATTAGAATAAAATGCTTCTGCTCCTCTTTAAGCATATAGACCAGGGTATGACAAATTGTTCTGCAGAATTGTCCTTTTCCACATTGATTAAAATTATGTGAAATAATAAGTGAATCTGTAGATCCTTGCTCTCTAAATATCTAAATTTGCTCAGATGAATCTCATTTCCTTGGACAATGAAGTTTGTCTACTATATATATGCTTGGATAGCACCAGTATATAAAAAAATGGATGAATGGTGGCTCTGATCCCTCTGCCCAGCCACTTGAAGATGTTTATTGAAACACAGTAATTACACTTTAGAACTGGAGTCCTTGAGAATTAGAACAGTTCTCAGACTTCAGCACTAGCCAGATCCAGGTGCTTCTGGGAAACAAACAAAACAATCAAGACAACTGTAAAAGATGAATAAATAATTTCCTAATCATAGTTTGATTTACTTGAAATTGAAGCTTCTCCCTGGTTCAAAAGCTTGTTAATTAGTTCTAAAAAAATCTTATCATATATCTGAATATTCTTTTGTGCCCTATAAACGTACATTTTGTCTTGTACTCCAGGTAAATGCAAAGCTTTGGTTAACAGCTTTCTACTACTAGTCTTTCACACAGAAATGAACATGTCTAGCCTGTGTCTTAGAGCACACATATGTTTATAGAAACAATGCACGTAACAAGTGTCACGGTATCAGTTTTTGGCAGACGAGGTTTAATTCATCAAGATGGTAAGCAAATTGATTGCATCACAGAAAATCCTTTACATAAATTCCTAACTCAGTGATTTCCAGCCTTTGTCATTTGCAGTGTATTTTAGAAATACCACCTCTGACAAAAACACAAATAGCATCTGTGATCTCACACTCCTTTGCTGTTCTCTGAAGTCATTTTAAAAGTCGCCGGTTTCCATAAGTGTCAGGTAGCAAAGGTTCAAAGTCATTGTCTTAAATGAGGCAATCTTGTTTACCTAACCATATGGCTGTGTGTTTAAGTAGGACAGCTCTTCTAGTACAAAACATTCAGAGCATTTAGAATATGCACAGTGCACAGTGTCAGATACAACAAAGCCCCACTGTGTTTAGCATGTATAGGAATTTCTGTAAATCTATGTCATTTCTTCCCTATGATATTTTACAATTGAATAAGTATAATATCTGGTTCAGGGATTTAATCTTTTTCTTCATGTCAGCATTGCAAAAGCAGTCTAAACCACCAGTACAACATTTCCAGAGAAGAAAGAGAAATGAGATTTAGATGCGTTTTGTGTGGGTTTTTTTAAATCTGAGGTGGCTGATGCCTATTGTCTGTGTAGTTTTCCTGCTCATTAACATGTCAATTGAATTTCATTTATTGATTGCTAAGGAAGAATCTGGAGGGTTTAATTTTCTTATATTCATTTTAATTAACCTTTCTTCTTAAATGCTAAATTCGCATCTCTGCAGTGCATAAACAATTTAACATGTCCTCAATGTATCCAGATTTTTATGGCTATAGAATACTGGGAAATTACATTGTTTGTTGGCTGCACTAAAACACTGTCAGTCCTTATTCTTCCTGCTCCCAAATGAGGGTCTGTGTATGGAGGGGAGGATACAACAGAAACATAACAGAAAAGACAGAAAAGTTACTAATTTTATTCAAAACATAAACAACAAGGCGGGGTGGGGGGGGGGATTTTGAAAGTGCCCAGTGGTGGTCTAAAATATTTTCAGTTCTACAGAAATGAGTGGTAAGACTCCAGCTGACTTCAACAATTCATAGTTAAAAGCCAGCATCATTGGCTTTCTTTGTAACAAGACAGTTGCAGCTAATCCACAGTACAGACAGTCTCCCAGGTTCATGGCTTTTTTGAAATCATATTGCAATACAAAGGCCAAAAGCATAGCTACATTCCAAGCAAACAGAATTTTTCTTTCTATATTTAGAGGTAGTCACGCTGTTATTTTTAACTGCTTCATAATATGACTGTGCAGCTCCAGTTTTGGCCTCCATGTTTCCCCAAAGTCTCTGCATTATAGCAATTATACATCTCTAGCAGGCAGTCTTATTAAACTGTTCCTCTCTGTTTCTATCCCACTGCTTCTTCCAAGTGCTTGGCACACAGCTTTTCATGCTGTAGAGCAGCTGGTCAAAATGACCCTATCTTCACTTCTTCAACTACTTAGACAAACTTTCTGGATAAAGAAATAAAATTTCGTAGTTTTTGTGCCCCCAGAGACATTGCACATAATGTACCAGAGTGCACCATTTTCCACTTGGAACACCGACACTAGAATATTAATGATAGCAGTCAAAAAGGTGAAAAGCTGTGATTTCAATAATAACTTTATTTACATCTAGAAATGTTTAGCTTCAACTGGTAATCTGTACCTGTACATGTGATATCTGGGTCATAAAAAGTAAATTCAGTGTATTGTCCTTGATATAATTCACATCAGTTATGCCCAGATCCTTTAATGGTTCAATGGCTTTTGGACTTATATAATTTTCAAGTGAAAAGGAAACAATTGTTTACATTTAGTCACATTCCACTATGTGTGAAAAATATAACTAGTAATAGAAATAAAGAAAAACTTAATTTCCCTCCACCCTGAATTGGTAAACCCCCTGACAGAGAGGTTCCTGACAGAGAAGCACAGCACACAGTGTCAAGGGGCTTGAAATTTCTGAAAAACAAACCTAACATGCACCTAAATACAAAGATTAGCTTGAATATAAGGAGAATCATTATTTTGGAGTGCCTTTCCTAATATGGAGTGCTATGCAGGGGACAATTCTCTCAAAAGTTTAAATGTAGGTTTTTCAAATCATCCTAGAGAAACACAGCCTTTTGACTCCAAGGAGACCAACCACCCTGAGACTGGAGGTAGCACTTCAAAGGCATTTTTAGCTTTTTCCTGTGTGGGGGATCATCCATTACTCTATGGATTTACCATTAGAATGCTGGACCCAGTGGCTACAGTCAGGCAATGCAGTTGCTGTGCAGGACCTGCCACTTCAGAGCAGCTTTACCTAGAGGTGACAATGCTCACTTGCCCTGAGAAAAACCAGCTGGGGGAGTTAAACCAACACTGGCCATGAGTGGCCAGTAAGAAGCATATAGAAGAACTGCCTTCTCTCAAGAGTTTTGGTTTGTCTGAGGAGGTAGGCACATCTCTCACTAGGGAACTTCAGACATCTCTTGGGTGACTCTTTGCTGATGCAGAATCTTTGAATCGTTGAAAGCAGAAGAGAGACTTCATCACCCTTTGAATCATGAAGATTTTGGTAAGGGCCTTTAACAAGTTGGAGGCTCAGCAGAGGACAAAGGCAAGATACTGCACCTGGAGACAAGCCATGCAGGCAGACACTGCTCCTGATATTGTCTAGGTTTCTGCACTTTCAAGAGAGTTTTCAAAGGTTTTAGATGCTTATCATGGTCATCAAGCATCAAATTCTTTTTGGATCTCTGTCTTTCATAGGACAATCTCAGTGTAATTTCAATAAGTGGAAATTTTTTGATAACTTGTATCAGCAGACAAATTAGCACAAATCTGAGGTAATGTTCCAGGAACACAAAACAGACTGCAGTTTTAACATGTATTAAATAGTCAGAAAATTCCTATGGGGGTTACCTCACTTGATGAACTGCATTCAAACTTCTCACATGCCTTGTTCTCATTAAGGCCATATTTTGCATAAATTGACACTTGGAGCTAAGACAAGGCATGACCCATCCTCTCTACTTCAACAGAGACGGGCAGGGTATGAAGGGTATGTAAGAAGCAGAATGATTTATTTTAATTAATGTATTATCAATAACAATAATAGTAATAATATTAATAGTAATACTACTACTACTACTAATACTAATAATAATAATAATAGTAATAATAATAATAGTAATAATTTAAGTATATTTATTTCATAATTAACCATGGAAAAAGTCCAGTATACTTCCAGCATGCTTCTGTCTGCATCGCTGGGTGCCTCAACAATTTTGAAGTATGGCACTTTTGGAACTTTTACCTCAAGAAAATTCTGAAATACAAGCACTGATTCTCTTGGTGATTTTAAACTAATGCTGGCCAATGTTTATTTTTAGCTAATGCTTCTAATGTGGCACTTAGCTTATTTTTTGGGGTATTTTCTCTCTTACAAACTTAACTGCAACTATATTCACTTTGTGATCTCACTTCCATCAATTTCACTCCAATTAAGGATAATTTGAGAGAAAATGTCCACAACAAAAAAGAGGAAAAAAAAGTATGTTTGTTACTTCTAAATATAGCAGAGTCCCATTACTTTGAGTTGCTTTTCTCCATGAAGATTCTATAACAGCAGTGCTTTAAGACAACACTGGAATGATGAGACTTTGGTCTCATCAACTCAGATGTCTTTGCAACTACAGTTACAAAAACAGTGATAGGCCAAGGAATATTTCTTTCATCATATTTGGAACAGTGGGCTGCTGACTTGCAACATATAGCCAATGTTGCTATGGTTTTGGGTGGCCTGGGCAGATGAATTCACCACGAATTCATCTCAGTGGAATAATCAGGGAGACAAAATAATCTGTGTCATCATGGCCAAAACTTTTGGTTGCTTTTGAAATATCCACAGTTTGAGACTGGCCTAAAATAACCCTCAGGAAGCGCACTAATGTGCCTCAGATTGCTAAAGCCCAACAGTAAGCAACAACAAGTATTTATAGGCCATTGTGATGGCAGCTCTGAAAAATATTGGTGTGATAGCATTACATTAGGTATCCTGCAGAGATTTCTCACATAATTCTCCCAAGTTCTCAGTGTATTCCTTTTGTTTGGTAAATAGTTTTAGTTCAAGAACTTTTTTAACTCTCCAGGCAATAAATTTAGCCCTTTTGTGAAATTTTGCAAATACTCTGTGAAGTTAGCATTACAATGAGCAATGAACTGTGTATTCAAGCTTAATAACAGTGTCATGGGAAATTAAAATTATGAGCACCTTTACAGTGATTCATTTTATTTCAGTGACTTCCCATAAGAACTTACAGGAGGAGTTGCATTTTCAAGTATTATGGCTCAATATCTCCCCTCTGCTAACATAAAAGGGAAGAAAGAATCATGAACAGGCCATACTAAGCACTTTTTAAAATCCCAGCTTTTGACCAGTACTCAGTTTCCAACCCTATTGGCTGGCTATTGTCAGAGCCCAAGCAGAATTTGCTGTTTATCTGGTCACCTCAAAGAGATTTTGCTATGTTGGTATCACGCAATGCAGTTTTGGTTATGTCATGCCAGGATAGAATAAATTCACTACAACTTAAAAACAAAAAATTAAAAAAGAATTGTTAAATTATAGTCTTTAATTAGAATAGAATTGTGAAGATAACTAGGGAGCGGTTATTTTTTATTTCCTTGAGTACAGCAAGCGAACCATTGAAAGAAGTGGTGAGACAACACCTTTAAACAAAATGTGATTTTTTTTTCCCTCATGAAGGGCAATTAAAATGCCAATATCACTGCCATGAGATATTGTGAAAGCCAAAACAAAATTAATTGACAATTTCTCATAAAAGAGTTTCAAGCACGGTGTTTTTAAAAGATAAATAATGCTGAATTTACTGGAGCAGGATCATCTCCTACCTGCTATGTTTTTGTATTTTTCCCTATTGTATCCCCATTGAGGCATTCTTAATAGACCTATTAGCAGGAAAAAAATATACAATCCAGATGAGTCTTTGTTCTGACCCAATATGACTATTTTGTATGCTTATGGTACATGAAGCTTTTGCTACTTCTTACAAAAGGTTTCCTTAACATCCCATGGCTTCTCAGACGCAGATGGAGAAAAGCAACAAAATTGCTTTAAAAGTGCTTTGAATACACTTGTGAGGTAGAAACACAAGTCCTTTTTGAGAAACAAGCTTAACTGTTAGTGACATGTAGATCAATGCCTGCATTATTTATAATGTTCATTTCCTCACTGCAAGTATCAGCCTTGAATTTGACCTCATAGGCTCTTCTCTTCTAGAATTCCTATGTACTTCTCTCTTTGAAGTTTTTCAGGCTAACAAAAATCTCTGCAAATTTGTTTTGATTATCTCCCAGACTGCCAGAAATTGGTGAAAACATGAAAAGATATTTTTCAATAAAAACCTGAGGCTTAGGCAGGGTTTGGTTTTTAGACACCTTATTTTCCACTTTTCAGACAGACTGACTTTGCTGTAAAGGTTAGTACACACACATGCTGATGAGTGGGCCACAGGAGCCTGGATCTGTCCTTTGAGCTGAAGAGAAACATGACCATACTTGAAAGCTCTTCATTTAGCCCCAGCCAAGACAGTGTCAAAATAAGCCAAAAATCATTTGGACTCCTGCGCTTATGGACAGTATGTTGTGTCCATGCAAGCCCTGAATAAAATATCCTACAATTTCTGTTACTTTTTAGGTATTTGAGCTTCTAATGTTTTTATAATTATACAGCCTGGGAGTTGATTTCTTCTCCCAGTGTTTGTGATCCTAATTAAGCCTCACATTTTTTATTAACATTTCATCCTATTTTGTATGGGGAAGCAACCTCTGGAGACGCTGTTCTGTTGTGCTGTGACACCCGAGGCTTTGCATCTCTCTAATTACTGAGGCCTGCCTCTGCTCCATTAGGATACTGTCCTGTTTAATCCTCTCTTGCTTTCACAGTCTGGGAATGGTTTCTTTTCCTAGTATTTGAAGTTCAAATTAAGTCTCATGTTTATTAGTAAGAGCATCGTTCCATGGGAGAGATACAAGGCCTGTGAGGAAGATCAGAGAGCGCTGCACCACTTAGGGATTCCCGCAGTATGGAGGGGGTCGGGTCAGCAGCGCAGGCAGGATCAGCTTTGTAGGGAACAAACAAACAAAACCGCTCACATCTTCAAATCCTATCCGAAGGCCACAACAAAAGCCTGAAGCCTAGGGAGGTGCTTTCAGTTAGCTTTGATAAGGGTGCAGAGAAGCTAGGAAGGTCTGAACATAATATTTGCATAAACCAAATAATCATGGCCTTGTGGTCTGGGCTCCAAAAGAGGAGAGCATGGGGGACAGTAGGATGAGTGTCAATGACTAAGGAGGGAAAGCTTTTTATGCTGCTCTGCTCTGTCCAAGAAAGTATCTTTCCCTCTTGCCACTGTGACAACTGACACAGACTTGTGCAAAGCCCACAGGACATGTCATTGCAAGGTGTACAAATCAGGACAGCTGCTCTGACAGCCCCACTTTTATACATATCTTGCTGTGCTGCCTCTGTCCATTATAAGTTTTAACCAAGATTGATGTAACAGACTCAAAAGAAGCAGTACTGTGCGGTGGTGAACATGAACTTGTGTTGGCACCCCAACCTCTATTGATGGTTCTGCCATGGACCTCCTTTATGTCATATATAAAATTAAATCAACGATTTCTTATCCAAATTTTGCTTGCTGCTTTTCTATTCAATGCCTTTTCCCTGATGTTTTGTCATGTTCTAATCAACATCACTCTGCTGCTGACTCTGTATCTGTCTCTGATATACAGCTGACTCTGTATCTGTTTGCAGCTCAAAGACATCAGCTTAAATGTAATAATGAGATGTGACAGCAAAAGCAGCACAATTTCTATCAGGAGTCTTTGCCCTGCAGTTATCAAGGTTTCAGATTTTTTTAACTCACAAGAATGTCATCCTCAGCCCTGTGAACTCCTGCTTGCTTTGCAGATCTGGATTCACTTATCTGTAATGAAACTGGAACAAATGGAGAAAAAATTTCTACTGCCACATGACTAAAAGGACAGCAGTCCTAAAAGGTTGCAGCCGTCTGCAATCTGCATTGGTAACAATTTTGTGATGGCACTAAAACTGAATTGCTTCAATTTTCAATAAAGATAATGGAACAATAATGGTCTTGAATGCAGAGAAAAAAGGCAGGATGACCAGTGATGCAATGGAAATAATAAATAACCATATAGAAGAAACACTTAAAAAGTGCAATGCAATCACAATCTTGAAGGACCAGATAACCAACATCTGGCCCAGTGTTACAAGTCTAGCAGCAGGGAGTTTTAACTAGACTTTGTGAAATCTAAGGAACATTTTTATGACTGCAACAAAACAGGTATAGTTCACACAGCATGCGGATAAACGCTGAACTGCTGAGCTAAGGACTACAATGCTCTTAAATACCACAAACAAAAAACAGATAAATGAAGAAAAGTGATAAATAAGGAAAATGGGACAGTTTAGCGAACATTGACTGTGCCTCCCTAGTATGGTATAGGCCACATCTGATCCAAAGCTATATAACCAAACATCTTTAGGCTTGATTTACTAAATGAGGAAAGGAGAGACTCTCACACATAAGCAGAACCCCAGGCATTGACAAAGGATCTAGCTTCCATTGCTGGGTTAGAGACTGTGGTTAGATCAAGTCCACAAAGGGTTATGCTTTCATACCCCAAAAGAATAACCAAGATGCAGGACATAAAGAGGAAGAAGACCGGTAGATTAGAGTAAACAAGGAAGGGCATAAGGAACCCAAGGTCTAGAAAAATAACATTTTGCCAGAAGTTCATTGTTATCAGGAAGAAATATGAAATAGGAAAAGCTGGGTACATTATTTAATTACAGGATGAGAGTGATTGGCAAATGCAATACACTGAGGAAAACACCCTCCTAATTTTAAACACAGCTATGTTACTGTGGAATGTTGTAGTAAGACTACTTTTTATATTTTAGCAGAATCACTGAATGCGTTAGATGGGAAGGGACCACAGTAGGTCATCTGGTCCAACCTCCCTTCACAAGCAGGGAGCACATGGCACAGGATTGCATCGAGATGGTTTTTGATTATCTCCCGTAAGGGAGACTTGACAGCCTCTCTGGCAACCTATTCCAGTGCTTGGCCACTGCACAGCAAAGTTCTTCCTGATATTCAAGTGGAACTTCTTGGGCATTGGTTTCTGCTCATTGTGTCTTGTCCTCTTGCTT
The DNA here is from genome assembly GCF_028018845.1 of Melospiza georgiana. Taxonomy (NCBI): domain Eukaryota; kingdom Metazoa; phylum Chordata; class Aves; order Passeriformes; family Passerellidae; genus Melospiza; species Melospiza georgiana. The sequence goes on from NC_080431.1 coordinate 72,113,081, forward strand.
GGCACTGAGCAGAGCCTGGCTCCATCCTCTTGGCATCCTCCCTTCAGAGACTGATGGACATGGATAAGGTCAGTCATCAATCACTCTCTCAGTCATCTTTCCTTGAGGCTAAACTGGCCCAGTTCTCTCAGCCTGTCCTTGTAAGGGAGATGCTCCAGTCTCATAATCATCTTTGTTGCTCTCTGCTGGACCTGCTCCAGGAACTCCATGTCTCTCTTGTCATGAGGAGCCCAAACTGGGACAAATCACTCCAGATGTGGATAGAGATGGAGCCCCCACACTTTGCCAGGGATTAAGGTGAGTGTGACTGGATGGTAGTTCCCTATGTTCAACCACATTCACAGGGTCAAGAAAGGTGAGCACAGAAGGCTGCAGATGACAATATGAGAACCATAGAGCCTTTATTCTGGGATGATTTTTTTCTTTGTTTGTTTCACTACATACACGGCTATGTCCTTATTCATCATTTGTTTACTATGAATGTTGTTACAGTGGGATTCTGTATGGGTAGAGCTGTGCTTTGCTTCCTTCTTGCTAATACTAGCTGATAACATGGGCATTTTATTTTTGTTTCATGACAAAGTCACTAGAGTTAATTTAGGCCATAACAGTAAGAGAGAACTGCTCATTGAATCAGATGCTGAACTCAGCAGGGAGGAGGTAAATGATTTCCATGTGGTAATTTAAAAATCTGTTCCTTATTGTTTCTCATCTGTTAGCTGTTGCCTCCCAACTGGGCCTGTGCTTGACTGTGTGCTAATTGGACCCAAAAAGCATTGGTAAGAAGGGTCAAAGAGTCAAAGCCTTGGTTTGGATCTTGGCCTATGATACAGGGAAGCCATGCTCTGCTCAGCACCTGGAAAATGAAATGCTTACATGAAACAGAAGACAAGGTTAACAAAAGAACAAATTGCTTTTATCTGATCATAAATACATTTTGGCTGGAATTCTTTCTGAAATACTTCTCCTGATCATAGCAGTGGGATTCTGGAAAATCCATTTTTGGAAAGCATTGCATGATACCCCATCCAGTCAACATCAGAGAACAAGCTCGGCAGTTGTGGGCACCGCTTCAAGTTCTTTGTTCTTACCTTTGAGAGAACTGCTAAGAAAACTCTGTCCTAATCCGTATCTTAGGTCATAATGCATGGGCCAGAAAAAACGATGATTGACTTTTGGTTCTCAGGTGGAGTTTGCAGAATTGGCATTTATGACGACCATCTGATCTCATTAGGCATGGAAGGCATCAAGAGATGATAAATGTGTAATCCCATAGCACCATTTTTGCAGTTACATTTTAAGAGCTGAGCAGCACGTAATGCCAAGCTGAATAAAAAGGTTCTATTTTAAATATTGCTGTCCTCATGTGTTGACTTAAGGAAAGGTGTGTGGGTGGTACACACTCCCCCCAGGCCATGAGTCAGGCGGACCTAGTGTTATCTCATTAGCAGGTATAGGGACACAAAGGGTGAATTAGAAGATGGAATTTAGAAAAGACAATGGGCTTAAGGCTCAGCTGTGTAGCAGCCAGTGGCAGCATGACACTGTGTATATGTACAGATTCCAAAAAGCACTTGGTGCATGCTAACTGCTCTGCAAACTCATATGATCCAATATGTTTGTTCAGCCAGCTTTTTTCCTCCTGCCAGGTGGGTTTGTCTGTAGTGTCTGATTTCTCTACAACAATCTGGTTTTGTGCATGTGTTCCCTCTTAAAAATATGGCTTAAAAAAGTTATTTTCTAATTAGAGTTTCAAAAGACAAAATGCTGATACAAAACAGCTTTCAACATTTTCACACATCACCGTAAAAGCAAGCACAGGAAAGATGAGCAGATAAGATTTACTGTGCTACCTTAATTTGTATTTAATAAATACCACTCATAAAAGGTAATGCTCACATTACTATAATAAAATAATTGATTGAATGAGAGGGTGAAATAAGAAGGGTGATTAATTATGATCACAGTAAAGTTTTACGTTAGTACACTTCTAGAATTTATGGAACAAGGAATAGCTGCATGGTACACTGCTTGAAATCAGAGAGAGGTGCTTGGTTTTGAAAGCATTGGGACCAGAGAATGAACTACACAGTTGATTCCTATCATGTTCTTATCATGTTCATGTTCTATCATGTTCATGTTCTTTAAAAAATCTGGCTGAAGCAGGAATTGCAACTGATTTGTCGTTCTGGTTTTTTAAAGTAATTTACTTCATTCCAGTGAGAAATAGGTAAAGCTGTTAAAATAAATGGATGTCACCAGACATATAAATGATGCCTTGTCTAATGAGCCCTCTGTGTCTCATGGAACTGAGATATCTTTTATCATCTCAGTTACTGATGTGGACACAAGTGAAGAGCTGCAATATAAGCTACAGCAACCAGAAAAACAAGTGGGTAGACATATTACTTTCAGCTTGTTCTTTGAGGTGAAACTTGGGGTACATAAAATGCAAATAAAATTCATGGTGGTACAGATATATGATTCTATATCTATAAATAGATGTTTATATTTATTTATTTAATTATTCATTTATTCATTCATTTATTTATTTATAAAGCATCATATGGAGACTACAGACTGTTTTATCAAGTCGAATATCTCCTTATATATATTTTAAGACCTTACTGGATCGTTAGATCATCTGCTTGGCCTTCAAGATATCAAAGGACACATCATTTCAATCTGTTCTCCTTTACTGACTCCAATAAGTTAACTTTGCATATCAGTCCAAACGATATCCAGCCAATATCAATAGCATTTGAAACTCTTATCAGTGGTTTTAAAATTTGTGTTGATGTACTTTTATTGATCTTCTTTTCTACATTCCCTCTCTCTGTCACAAGATCAGTAATTTTCTACTATGGAATCAACTGGTCCTGTAAGAGAGCTGGGGAATCATCTAATAGATGCAAGGGATAAGTTCCACTGAAGCGAACAAATTAAACAATACCAGATGGGAAGGTAATCCTGGGGATCAGAACAACCAAAAATCATCCTGAAAGGCATTTTCAATGGACCTTCTTGGGATCATCCACTCAGAGCAGACCCTAGGAAACAAGAAGAAAAGGCAACCTTTCTTACCATGAAAGATATGAAAAAGAAACAAAGATAAGAGGCTTGATACACCATGATAATTAAGGTATACTGAATATGGGTGACAGCTAATAGAGTGGAGGAGCCCTAAAAAACCTGGAAAACTTTTGAGACTAGATGAAAATTTATGTGGACATGTAATGCCTTTAAGCCAAAAGGGCTGTCTGAAGGTGACATATAGTCAGAAGATTTTGAATAATATCCTGTGGAAGTTAATCACACTCTGAAAGGAAATAGCATAGAGAAACAATGCAGGTATTCACTGTTTAATGTGAGAGGAAAGGCTGAATGAGACAACACACAACCTCTTAACCACACAAGGTAATTCTTCACTGTGTTCCTTAATTATACACCGTAAATGTCAGTCACAGTTCATGTTACCTGTAATCCACCACATAAACCCAACATAAATTAGCCACTTTGTACAGGTTGATGTTAAATATGCTTCAGAATAGGGTACATCTGGTTGCCAGTAGAGATGGGGGGAAACATCTGTAAAACCAATCCATAAATCTCACTTTCCTAACCTGGAGCACTCTTAACCACACTTCTTAACAAAAGATCTGCATCAATGTAAATTTTTGTCCCTGTCTGCCTGTTGAATCTTCTAAACATGCCTTGCTTGTGCAGGGTGAAAAGAATTCCTCTTGAGGCTATGGCAGGTCTCTGCTTGTAAAAATGACAGACTATTAGAAATGCAATCCATTGTGTGGCAAGGGAACAGAACTTTTATTCTAGGTTTCCTTATAAATGAATATATTAGAAAATGTGGTTATCAGCAGGCTGTTTATGACCAGAAATATTTTCTTATACCTTAGTGCTCCTTATATCTTTAGAGTAGACACTTGTAAAATAGGCCATTATGTGTAATAAAAAGCATTTAATGAAACTTTCATTTGGAGGACATTGAATTCAACAGATTTAACTTTGACACTGACAAATTTCTCACAAGAGATGATTTGCATGGAAACCACTGGGGTCTCGTTTTAGTTCCTGTAATACACCAGAACAGTGATTTTATCATTTCAAAGTCATTTATAAGAGCCTGGAGCTAAATGACACAATGGCAATGCTTAGGATTGCAGCAGTACATCATCTGCATAAGTGGCATAACTTTCACTGCTGTGATAATCATTCCCAGAGCCTATATCATACATATAAACATGTTTCAATCAGGGGGGAAAAAAAGGTCTAATTGATCAATTATTTCCCAAAATGTCTTATCATTATGCAGCACATGTTTATCTAAATTTTAAAAAGGACTGAAAGGTATGGTATACTGTTTAGGTTATAGTTTTCATACCTTTTAGTAGACCAGATGCTATACTACTACAATTTTTCACAGTTATGTACAACACTAAGGTAAAAAATAAATACAATTTACTAATAAATTTATACCAGGTAATCATCTAGACTGGAAGAAAAAAAAAAAACCATAGAATCTAATTAATACTCTAAAGTGAACACTCTATGTGTCTTGGACAGATTCTGGATTCAAATTTTTATTTTAAAGCTGTTAGATGATAGTCAAACAGACCCACCTATCAAGACTCACAAGTGCATAAACAAAAAGGGCAAAAAGGAAAATCAATGCAAATGTATAGCCTCCAAAGTAGAAGGATCAATATCCTCTGATGTTAATACCACAGTTAGATTTATTAACCACCTAGGCGTCTGAGAAAGAATTTATATAAATACTTATCCCCTCTCTTATAAGGATTTATATTTGAAGTTCATCTTTGCAAAATTCTATTATAGTAGGCAGCCTCTTTATTTAAAAATACTCCCTACAGCAGTGACATTTTTTGTATAAATCACTTCCTAACTGCTACAGAAACTGAAATGGGGTTTTAAGCTCCTGATGACAGTTCTTCAAAAACATCCAAATTCTTCTTTTGAGGACAATTTAGGTGAGATTTTTAAAACCTTTTTGAGGACCTAAATGTCCCCGATTTCACAGGAGCCAAGAGTTTCCTGTTGTAGGCCATGGTCTTTCCATTCTGCACTGGGAAAATGAGAGATCTTCCCGGCAAAACCCAGAGTTTTTTGGTTGGTTGGAGACCACAGCAGT